>NC_138775.1:172008714-173208714 GCF_965119305.1 Pelophylax lessonae | reverse complement strand
GGAGGAGAGTGTTGGGACAAGAATTGGCGAATCTCACGTGCCCTAGATTGCAAAGGTTCAGGCGTGTTCACCCGTGGCAAATTGTATAGGTCCGTGTAATAACGGACAAATTGGGCCGCTATATCGGGGGTAGAAGCGTGCGTCTTGCCCGAAGAGTCGGAAATGGAATGGATGGTGTTGGCCGCCCTACGCTTTTGGAGAGCTCTGGCAAGGAGCCTGCCCGACTTGTTGGAATGCTCGTAGAAGAAGCCATGAGAGAGGGCAAAGTTCCTGCGAACCGATCTACCAAGGTCCTCCAACAACTCCTGACGGGTCTTAGTGAGCTCCTCTAGGGTATCAGATGCCAAAGATAATTTATGAGAGCGTTCCAACGAACTTATCTTGGACAGGAGCGCCTCTGTGCGAGCCACCCGTTCCTTCTTCCGTTTAGAGGCTAGAGCCATGAGTTCGCCACGGATCACACACTTGTGTGCTGCCCACAAAGTGACAGGACTGACTTCTGGGGACGCGTTCTCCGAAAAATACAGCGTTAGGCGGTCAGAGAGAGCCTTAACAAAAGTGGGATCAGTTAAAAGGGAGCCATCCAGGTGCCACGCTCCGGAGCGGTGCGGTAGAGCCGCGAAGGAGAGGGTAGCGCTGATGGGGTGATGGTCAGACAAGAGCATTGGCTCGATAGTCGTAGAGGAAAGGGCCGGCAATAAATCCTGGGAGACAAAAATATAATCGATACGTGAGTACCGGTTGTGTGGGGAAGAGAAAAAGGTAAAATCCTAAACACTTGGGTGGAGGGTACGCCACGAATCGTGGAGAAGTAGAGTAGTGAGCGACTGCTTGATAGAGCGCAGGGCCGCGTACGGGATGGAGGAGGAACCCAAAGAAGTATCCAAGAGAGGGGACATGGCTACATTAAAATCCCCGCCCAATATGATCTGGCCGGAGCAAAAGTCTGACAACCGCTGAAGAGTAGAGCGAAAAAATGGGACTACGTGTTTGTTAGGTGCATACACATTAGCCAGCGTCAGAGCCCTGCCATGGATGGAGCCCTTAAGGAAGAGAAAGCGCCCATTCTCATCCACCAAGGACTCAGATACCGCGAAGGGGCAACTCCTGGACAAGAGTATGGAGACCCCCTTGGATTTAGAATCCCCAGAGGTCGCATGATAAACCGTAGGATACTGTTTAGCATAAAGTTTTTGGATACCATCTGAGCGAAAATGAGTCTCTTGTATAAAAATCACATCAGCCCTCGTCCGTCGAAGGGTGAGGAGAAGCCTGGAACGCTTTTCAGGGATGTTCAGTCCTCTCACATTGAGGGAGTATACACCCAGGCTGCATTTTAAATAGCTGTATTTAATATTATTTTTGTTATTGCTCAATGCCATCTTCATGTTTTTATTGACTCTATATCTACATGGGTAATGACAGTTTAATTAGATCCAAAATGGCACTCCACAAAATCATAGCGTGCACGCCAATGATCGAAGGCAGAAGTGTGGAAGGGATTTGCGTTCCAGCCACCACTTCTGGTTTCACTACTGCATCACTTCATGATCTGCTGCCATATTGTTACCGAGGCCCATCAGGCAATGCGTTCCACAGCCACCTCCGCCCACTTGCCAACCAGGGGAGGACATGGCTGTGGTACGCATCAAATAGAGATATATTGGTGGAACCAGAAGTGATAAAGTAGCAAACCGGAAGTTGTGGCTAGAAGGCAAATCCTTACTGCACTTTTAGTTTCGGCCATCGTTATGTGCTTCACTCTTGTGTGGAGTGCCATTTTAGATCCATACAGCCACATTAACCATGAGAATATGGAGTCAATATGAACATGAAGATGGTATCTGAGCAATAATAAAAATAAATACAGCTATTTAAATGCCGCCTGGGTGGCAGCAGCATGGTATGTACTTTGGAAGACTACTCACAAGGGTAACAATGTAGACATAGGGTTTTTTTAATGTGAATTAAAATAACTGATGTTTTTGGATGTTTTGAAATATTGTTGTAGTTATTTGACATTAATATATGAAATGAGTGGGCAGCTGTCACAGGACGGAGGAGGAAGGGAGGAAAGCATGGAGTCTTTTTTTATTTGGAGAATTGGATGAGCGAGAAAGATTGAGGTCTGAACATCACACTGGTGCACAGGAGGTTGTTGATATGGTTGCAGGTAGAACCGTGGCATGTAATAAGAGATAGGGCATCTGATACTCTTGGATGTGTCTAATGCCAAAGTGACTTTTGAAAGCTATAGTATTGAAACAAAGGAAAAGCAAGAAATGTGTTTGTTTTTCCAAAAATTTCCAACATGTCAGATCACTCAAATTTGATGGCAGCACGAAAATAAGCCATTGATTCAGCCCACTAATGGTGCAAAATTAGAAAGAACATTCTTAGTTACGATTTTGTCAAAAATTTATTTTTGAACTCGACCCATGTATGGTCTGTTAAGGGTTGTAGCTCTGATATTTTTGAAAAATTGGGCATATGGGGTTACAATAGGTTGCACAGGTTTTTTACATGTTTTTTTCAAAAGACACGGTGAGTAACATAAAAAATAGTGAGACACCAAACACAGAAACTCAGCTCTGGTTACAGGAGGGTGAGATGTGCCTTCAGCCTCAGGCCACATCCCCTGATGCATCTGATGTATTTTGCCCTGCTAAAAGGGCTTAGACATAGAGATACCTCTATGAATAAGCCCTGTGGATGGGGAGAAACGCGTGGATGCAGTGAGATGTTGCAATAAAGAAGCTCTTAAATAGATGTTAACTACCTGATGGGCTTTAATTATCTCAAGCCACATATAATAATCCAAAAAAAAAAAAGAGAGAAAAGATCCATAATCCTAAAAAAAAATGCGGATAAGGTGCTGACAATTAAAAAATTGGCTATCAGTTGAAATTGACAAATATTGGTCCTTAAAAGGATTTATAGGTGTAAATCGGGCAAGCCATGTAAGAAAATGTGCCCCAGCAACCCATTTAAAAAACTCAAGCATAGCTTGTTAAAATAAATGGATTCAAGACTATAAAGTAAAAGACGCTCAACAAAGATAAGACCAACTATTGTGAAAGCAAAATAAAGTGAAGAACATTCATTGGTTGTAAATCTTTTTTTTTTTCTAAAAAAAAAAAACAAAAAACAGATGTTATACTTACCTGCTCTGTGCAGTGGCTTTGCTCAGAGTGGCCCCAAACCTCCTCTTCTGGGGTCCCCGTTGGCACTCATCCCTCCTCCTCCTCACTGAGAGCCCCCCATAGCAAGCAACTTGCTATAAGGTGGCACTTGTGTGGGCGTGCTCCCAAGCCAGGCTGTGTGCGTTCATAGACAACATGGCCCGATCCCTCCTCACAGGATTCGATTAACAGCAGCAGGAGCCAATGACTCCCACTAGTCTCAGCCAAGCCTGTGAAAGAGAAGAGAGTGGAGAAGAGTAAAAGACTAAAGAAGAAAAGGATAGCACTGTATTGAGAATGGACTCAGGTAAGTGATAAAGGGTGGGCCAGGAGGAGCTGCTATTGAAAGGTTTTGTCTTTAGAGCCACTTTAAACAAACAGTATATAGTCCATGAAGATCTGGGACAAACTAGTGTAAGAACAACAAATGCTTTTCTTTTCTGCAAGTGCTTCAGTGCTTAGTCAGCGCACCACATAGATATACTGCTTACCAGAGATAAAGACCTCAGAAATAAAGTCTACCAGCGCTTATATTATATCCCTGTATTCCCAACTGTAGTCAGATTGGTATACCATTTACCACTCAGGACCACATCCATTAAGCAGGGAGAACATAAGAGATCTTATAGTGTAGGATGCCAAAACACCACAAAAAAAAAAAAAAAGGCACTCACAAGCTTTTAGCATAGAGACAGCATGTAAAGAAATGCAGTGCATGTAAGCAGATGTGATAAAGTCATCAACGCTAACTCAACGCTAAAGTCATCAACTGCATTATGATTGCAAAACATTTGGTCTGGCGAATTACTGAGCCGCAAATTCTAAACACGCGGGAATCTGAACCTGAGAGGCGAGGTAACTTTTTTTACCCTGGTTCAGAAATCAGCTGACTTTAACGGGACTTTGGGTTTGTAAATTCTGAAGATTCTCGTCCAAAGCTGATTAAACTAGTAGGTTTGCTCATCTCTACAGTATCTGTGGAAAAAAAAACTACCAGCTCTCTCTACAGCTATTCTACAGTAAACTTGCTTTTTGAAGTGCTGTACTCTGAACTGCTTTGTGCAATCCAGTGATATAATTTGCTTTAGTTTGTAGCAGCCTTTATTATTTGAATTCTGTTTTTAAAACACATTGTAAGTAATTGGTATTATAACAGAAATAATGCTTTACCTATAAAATGGTTAAGATAGAGTTTCAGTGTGTCCACGACTGCACGGCATGGCAGGCGTCCAGCTGGTAACTATTCAAGTGAGCAGAATGATTGTAGTTTGCTGCTTTGTTTTAGCCCCATCAACAAGGGCTAAATTATGGGGCCATATCTTGCAATATGCCTCTGAAATAAATGTCATCTCAGTGTTAAGTTCTAGGCGATTTATTGCAGCATTAGGGCCAATAATACATATCCTCAGTACGACAAGGAGGAGGGGGATATAAATCAGAACAGCTAACCCAGTGAAGCAGCAAGGAAAATAGTTTTATGGTAATGTCGGAGCACTTGGAGTGATGAAAGGGGAAACTTACCTATACAAACAGACCATAAATCCATCAAATCACAACAGCCATCCACTAAATCCTAAATGAATTTATGTGACTGAAAAAAGGAACTATTTTTCAATAAATGTAATTGAATTTAGAATTTAGTGGCTGGATACTAGGAGTATTGTAAATATTATACTGTCTGTCTTTATAGTAATAAACAGGATTCTAAGCTCAGTGTTGACCACTCATTTACCTGGTTCTTACATAAATTATTAGGCAGGTGAACAGGCAGAGTTATGAGCATAGCGCTTTGTTATGGTAAATCGTAACAATAATGTGGCTAGTGTCCTATCAAGTTCTGGTCCATCGTCTCTCTTTTTACCCTCCTATTACAAAATAACTTCATATAGTTCAACGTATCATATAAGACTCCTCAGTTGCTTTAGAACAAATTTGTTTTTCACTGTTATATTTTGTATTGCATTGTACTCTTCCAAGTTTTATTATCTTGTTACAGGAGGACCAGTCATTTTAAAATTAAAACTAACAGGGGGAGGGGGGGGGGGTGTGACTGGCACGCAGGCATGATAGTCACATAGGGACAGAGCTCCTCACACCGGCCCGATTCAGCCAGGGTCTGCCTGCTTCCTGATGGCCCATTCAGCCCTTCTGAGCAGCACCAAGACACCCACTTATCTCGTGGAGCCATGTCGCCCAAGCATGGATGACCGGCTTCCTCGTAAGCTTACAGTCTACATGTTTCAGCTGGTCGTGAGGCGCAGCCAAGATGGCGTTGTGGCCATCCCCCTGCTTACAGTGTCCGCAGCTCTCCCTCATTTGCAGCCAGGACAGCCTATACTTTCCCAGAGAGACCCGGAAGCTCCCTCTCATTCCAGGACAGGCTTGCCGCTAACCTCACCAGGTCTTCAGCAGCCTGGCCAAGTTGAATATGAAACTGGACTCCTCCACAATCAGCCATGAAGTGAGCCACATGTCTCCCATGTCTCTTCCACTGACCCTGCAGGGCTCCAAGGCAGACCCTATAGCATCTTTTTCCACCCTGGGACAGCCTGTGCTTGATACTACATTGAAGTATGTATGACACTACATGTTAATGTCCCTAAGAAGCTGACAAGGATAATAAGTGGATTAAAGATAAGTTAGCGGACATAGAGGACAGATCCCACTGCAATAACAAAGATCAGCTGAATACCAGAATCAGTGCAACCCTCTGATTTATCCTCCTATGCATGCGGCCTGATTAAAGCTCTACTACTGGATCTGAAAAATATAGAACTGGTCATAAACTGCATTCACATGCTCCCCAAACCCATCATTCTTATCTGAAATGGTACCCAGAGATGCGATTTTTAGAATCCAATTTTACCACGTAAAGGATAATCTAATGCACAAATAAAGAGAATTGGGTACTCTGCCTGACCCCTATGACCAGCTACAAATATTTGCAGACCTCTCCCAACACACCTTGAGTCACTGCGGACAATTCAATACAATCACTAAAGCACTATGCAATCATCACATCCAATACCAATTAATAGCGCCAGGGAGAATGTTTATTACCTACAACGTTTCCAAACACCTGCAAGGCTGGAGCATAATCCCAAACCCATCTATGCTAACACCTATGGATCAATGGATCAAGGCACTGAGGAGGAATAACAAGCCCATCCGCTGTCTCAATGACCCAACAAATATCACCCTCGCTGAATAACCACCACAGGAATGACCATCTTAAGGCGGTACATTGTGGAGCAAAACCACACTAAGTTCTTGGAAATTTTTACACCAGTTCTACCTTCCTTTGCACTGGTTGTGCCTGTTATCAAGAAGCCAATTCTAGGCGTTGGCCTATTTTCCTTTTCCTTTTCCTCTTTCTTTTTTAGTTTCTCCCTTTGAGTGTTTGACTTTTCCACCCTCTAATTCTTTTTGGGAGCGACAGCACTACCTGTACTTGGCTGCCACATATACATTTTTTTTTTTTTGCTCCTTCGGAATTTTTCCTTCCACAAAGTTACTGCTTGCTTACCAGTCTTGTATCACTGACCAAAGACTCCCGCCACACTTCAAGTCACTAAAAGATCCCTCACTACGAAGAATAATCATACATGACCATCAAAATATTTTCTCTCAATGTGCACAGACTCAATCATCCAGCCAAGAGATCATCACTATGGAAACTGGCTACGCAAACCAATTGTGACATCCTTTGCATGCAAGAAACCCACTTCCATGCCTCCAATCCTCCCTATTGCACCAACTGGAATTATACCAACATCTTCATGGCTAACTCCCTGACTAAAGAGAAAGATGTTATGATTGCCATCAGGTCCTCCCTCTCCTCCCAGCTACATTCTTGTATCAGAGATCCAGATGGATGTTATCTTATCCTGGTAAGTTTTGTTAATAATGCTATCTACACTATTGTCTCTGTATATGCTCCTAACGTACACCAAATATGGGGTATATGTAAACTCCACAAGAAAGTTCTAGCCATACAACAAGGATTAGTGGTATGGTGCGGAGGCTTTAATATCACTCTTCATCCCCTCATTGACTCAATGTCTCTTCCTAAAAGATGTAAACCTGGCGCATGCGCGGCTTCCGGACATGGAGGAGTACATTGAGTGAGCTCCGGGTACTGCTGACTCTCCGCCGCTCCTTTGTAACGCTCCTGCGTTTTTATATGGTGTGGATTTTCAGCTGCAGAAATAGTTCCACGTCAGTAGTCATGTAAGAGATATGCTGAGATACCATTCCCAACCTCAATGACTCATCATGTGTGGAAGGTCTTATTTCAGCCAGTAAATACACACAATTAGCAAGCTGGTTCTTAGAGTGACTTTATGCATGTGGTAACACAATGATGAAGGTTGAGGGATAGGTTGAGTGGAGGTGGTAGGTGATAGATACTTGAAGGTGAGACAGTAGCAGATGGATGCAGGAAGGTTTAGCAATGTTGTATGATAGCAGATGATAGAATAGCAGGTGGACATACAAAAGAGATCAACCCAGTGCAGAAAAGTAGCAGTAGTCTCAAGAGCTAGCAATCTAGTTTATGCAGATGTGATAAACAGTCTCTACTATGCAGAGCTAGATAGTGTAAGCTTAGTATAAGTTTATAGAGAATTCCCCTGCTGGGTACTTAGCACTATTAGCGATACAGCCGAAGGGTGGTTCAGGAGAGGCGGATGATCCAGTAGCGGGATACAGGGATCAGCGCAGCGAGGTTCCGTCAGCGAAGTAAGCTTGCAAGCATGGAAGCTTCAAGCAAGGTTAGCATCCAGATAAGGGTGTTTGAACGAACACATGTGAGTGAGAGCCGACGCCTTAAATAGCCATCTAGTCCGGCGCTGAGTGATGACAGCTCCAGTCTTAAAGGTGTATGCGCACCTTTCCAAAAGTAAATGGTGGGGCGCATACACTTGTGGAAAGTGTAATTTAGGGTACCAAAGGTACCGGAACATTACAATACCCCCCCCTTAAGGCCTGCTCCTGAAGGCCTCTGGAGCTGGTTTGTCTGGGTATCTCGCATGAAAATTGCGGATTAATCTAGGGGCATGTATGTCAGAGGTGTTTAGCCAGGTGTCGTCTTGGGGCCCATAGTTCTTCCATCTAACCAAGTACTGAAGTCTTCTTCTGTAGATACGAGAATCCAGAATCTCTTTTATCTCGTATTCTTCTCCACCTTCAACTTGTACAGGAGGGGGAGGTGGAATATTAGGCCTTATTCCTTGGTCCGGAACATGGGGTTTTAGTAGCGACACATGGAAAATGGGATGGATTTTTAGGTCCATTGGCAATGTAAGCTGCACTGCAGCTTTTCCAATAAGTTTCTTGATTGGGAAAGGTCCCAAGAACAGAGGTCCAAGCTTTTTGCTAGGGATCTTCAGTCTCAAGTTTTTTGTTGAGAGCCAAACGAGGTCCCCGATAGTATACCGTGGAGAAGGTCTTCTACGAAGATCATAGTACTTCTTTTGTTGACTGTGAGCGTGTGCAATGGTAGTATTTAGTAATCCCAGAGAATCCTTTATTTGGGAAAGATAGTCTGAGGCTACTGGGTTATTTGAAGGAAGGATACGTGGAGGGAGAATAGAGGGATGGAACCCATAGTTCAAGTAGAACGGACTCTGCTTGGTTGTACTGTGAGTTGCGTTGTTGTAGGCAAATTCTGCCAGGGGGAGAAGATCCAACCAATCATCCTGTTGGTAAGAAGTGTAACAACGTAAATACTGCTCGATGCATTGGTTGACTCTTTCAGTCTGTCCGTTGGTCTGCGGATGGTAAGGAGAAGTGAGCTTCCGCTCAATCCGTAGTATGTGACATAGTTCTTGCCAGAATTTAGAAATAAATTGGGATCCACGGTCAGACAAAAGAGTTTTTGGGATACCATGTAATCTGAAGACATGTTTCATCAGGAGTTCTGCCGTTTGTTTGGACGAAGGTAGTCTGCGAATAGCAATGAAATGTGCCATCTTTGTCAGATGGTCCACTGACACCAAGATGGTATTAAATCCTTTGGAAGGAGGCAATTCTACGATGAAGTCCAATGACAGAACCTCCCATGGAGTTTGGGGTATTGGTAGACTGCATAGTAGACCGGATGGTCTCGTAGTGTCAATTTTGGACCTGGCACAGACATTGCATGAAAAGACGAATTTTTGTATAGATGTTTTCATGTCAGGCCACCAGAATTGCCGAGAAATCAAATTGCAAGTCTTTGTCATACCCATATGTCCTGCCATAGGCACATCATGCGATAATTCCAAGATCTTGGTGCGTAGGGTAGGTGGTATGTAAAGTTTGTCGTTGTAGTAGAGGAAGCCTTCTGCATCGGTAGTTAGTTGTGGTGGGGGTGAATCCAACCTTATACCATGCAGAACCTCTTCCTTCAAGGAACGGACAACTCCAATAATGCGTTTGTGAGGTATTATAGGAACGGAAGGAATTTCAAAGTAGTTTTCTTCAGTTAGTCGTGATAGTGCATCCACCTTTTTGTTCTTATCTGCAGGTGTGTAGGTCACTAGGAAGTTAAACCTTAGAAAGAATAGTGACCATCGTACCTGTCGATGCGAGAGAGTTTTGCTAGTCTGAAGATATTGGAGGTTTTTATGGTCCGTGTATATAATTATTGGTAATTGGGTGCCTTCGAGTAAATGTCGCCAATTCTCCAGAGCCAATTTTATAGCAAGCAGTTCCTTCTCACACACGGGGTAATTTATCTCGGGACTGCTCAGGGATTTAGAAAAAAAGGCGACTGGATGAAGTGGTGAAGTGGGGGTAGGTCGTTGGGAGAGTATTGCTCCTACTGCCAGGTTTGACGCATCTACCTCCAGAATGTATTGGAGGGATGGGTCTGGATGGCGTAATATGGGAGCGGAAGTAAACCTTGTCTTTAACAAGTGGAAAGCCTTATTTGCTTCTTCTGACCATTTAAATGGTATTTTTATGCTAGTGAGCTGTGTGAGGGGTCTCACAATAGCAGAAAAGTTTTTTATGAACTTCCTGTAGAAATTTGAAAATCCCAGGAATCGCTGTAGCGCCTTGCGTGTAGTTGGTGTAGGCCAATCCTGAATGCAGGATATTTTACTCATGTCCTTCTCGATTCCTGTTTTGGATATGATGTAGCCTAGAAAGAGTACCTCATCTTTATGGAACAAGCATTTCTTCAGCTTTACATAAAGATTATGTGCAAGCAATCTCGATAATACAAGTCTTACATGTCTTATGTGTTCAGACAGGGTCCGTGAATATATAAGTATATCGTCCAGATATACCACAACACAGACATCTAGTAAGTCTTTAAAAATATCGTTTATAAATCGTTGGAAAACTGCAGGGGCATTGCATAGGCCGAATGGCATCACAAGATATTCGAACAATCCGTATCTAGTTCTGAACGCAGTCTTCCACTCGTGTCCATCACGGATTCGAATGAGATTGTATGCTCCTTTCAGGTCTAATTTTGAAAAATAGGTAGCTCCACGCACCTGCTCAATGAGCTCAGGGATAAGCGGTAGAGGATAGCGATCTTTTATTGTGATAGCATTCAATTTCCTGTAGTCGATGATAGGTCTGAGACTTGAATCTTTATTGCGAACAAAAAAGAGTCCTGCTGCTGTGGAAGAAGTGGAAGGTCTAATAAAACCTTTTTCCAAGTTCTCATCCAAATAGGTTTTGAGATGGGCAAGTTCATCCTGTGAAAGAGGATAAACATGACCGAACGGCAATTTGCTATTTGGGAGTAGATCAATGCTACAATCATAGTCTCGATGAGGAGGTAATGCTTGAGCATTTTTCTCAAGAAAAACCTCAGAAAGATCCTGATAACATAGTGGTGCAATCTCATCTGTCACCACAGACAGAATCTTCCCGGAAAACGGCAGGTTACACGTTTCCTCGCAATAACAAGAAGGGAAGGTCAAGGACCGTTTCTTCCAATCTATGGTTGGTTGGTGTGTGTGCAACCAGGGAAGTCCCAACACAATGGGAAAGTGGGGTGATGGTATTAAATCGAAGGTAGAAGTCTCCCTATGAGACTCGTTAATAGTGACTAGAAGTGCTTGTGTCTGATCGGTGATCGGACCAGAGGATAACGGAACACCGGTAATAAGACTTACTGAGACAGGTTTGAGTTTAGAAATAATAGGAATTTTATTTAAAGCAGCAAAACATATATCCATATAATTTCCACAAGATCCTGTGTCAATCATGGCCTTAGTAGTAATCCTGTTCTGGTCCCACTGTAATGTCAAAAAAACAGAAATGTAGGGGTTAGTGAATGAAGTTGTCAATCCTCCTAGAGAGACATGTGAACACTCACCCTTCTTTTTGTTGACTAGGGGAGAGACGTTTATCTTGTGATCCGGGGATGCACAGTACAAGCAGAGATTTTCATTTCGTCTTTTGGCTTTTTCCATAGTTGATAGCGTTGGGCGTATGGTTCCTACCTCCATAGGAACGGCCAGACTCCGAGAGGAAACGGATAATGGCATTCCCATCTTTTCAGCCTTTCTTTCTCGTAGTCTTCTATCTATGGTAATACTGAGTTGTATTAATGCATCCAGGGTTTTTGGCAGATCCGCTCGGGCGAGCTCGTCCTTAACGGCTTCTGATAGGCCAAGCCTAAATTGGGTTTTCAGAGATGCATCATTCCATTCTGAATCAAGGGTCCATCTCTTGAACTCTGCGACAAAGTCTTCCACAGGCCTCCTTCCTTGTTTCAAGGATCTTAACTGAAGATCAGCAGTACTCTGCCTATTGGGGTCATCATATAGGCTAGTGAGCTCTGCCAGGAACAAGGCATAGGAGTTGAGAAGCTGGTCGTTTTTCTCAAAAAGAGAATCTGCCCAGGCTCGAGGATCGCCTGTTAGGTAAGAAATAATAGTACAAACCTTAATGTGATCAGTAAGGTAGGTACGAGGTTTTAGCAAAAAAAGTAACTCACATGCGTTTTTAAATTCGCGAAATTTTTTGCGATCGCCTGTAAATACCAAAGGGGGATTTATCTTGGGTTCAGAGGACTGAGCAGAGGTAAGTTGTGTCAGTCTAATTACCTGCTGCGACAGAGCCTGATTGTCTTCTTTTAATTCAGCAAGTGCGTGTATTAACGCAGATACTTGCTGTTTTAATTGTGTCACCTGAGTGGTTATTTCTGGAACTATTTCTGCTGAATCCATTTTTAGGTTCGTTCAATCTGTAACGCTCCTGCGTTTTTATATGGTGTGGATTTTCAGCTGCAGAAATAGTTCCACGTCAGTAGTCATGTAAGAGATATGCTGAGATACCATTCCCAACCTCAATGACTCATCATGTGTGGAAGGTCTTATTTCAGCCAGTAAATACACACAATTAGCAAGCTGGTTCTTAGAGTGACTTTATGCATGTGGTAACACAATGATGAAGGTTGAGGGATAGGTTGAGTGGAGGTGGTAGGTGATAGATACTTGAAGGTGAGACAGTAGCAGATGGATGCAGGAAGGTTTAGCAATGTTGTATGATAGCAGATGATAGAATAGCAGGTGGACATACAAAAGAGATCAACCCAGTGCAGAAAAGTAGCAGTAGTCTCAAGAGCTAGCAATCTAGTTTATGCAGATGTGATAAACAGTCTCTACTATGCAGAGCTAGATAGTGTAAGCTTAGTATAAGTTTATAGAGAATTCCCCTGCTGGGTACTTAGCACTATTAGCGATACAGCCGAAGGGTGGTTCAGGAGAGGCGGATGATCCAGTAGCGGGATACAGGGATCAGCGCAGCGAGGTTCCGTCAGCGAAGTAAGCTTGCAAGCATGGAAGCTTCAAGCAAGGTTAGCATCCAGATAAGGGTGTTTGAACGAACACATGTGAGTGAGAGCCGACGCCTTAAATAGCCATCTAGTCCGGCGCTGAGTGATGACAGCTCCAGTCTTAAAGGTGTATGCGCATCTTTCCAAAAGTAAATGGTGGGGCGCATACACTTGTGGAAAGTGTAATTTAGGGTACCAAAGGTACCGGAACATTACATCCTTATAAGCTTCTTTGTGCTTTTAATTCGCTGGGGGCAGGCTGCAGGTATCCCTGACTACCTTGGAGTCCCCATGGGAAAGATCGGGCAGCAAAAACAGGGATATTCCGCACCGCAGGAGTCCCGAACCCAGGCCGCCATGGATCGCTTCCTCACTAGGCTGCAATCCCCGGCCTCGATTTCGCAGGCGGACCCGTTCTCCACGATGGACCCGCTATTGGAGGCTGAGAATGATGCTGATCCTCTGCCACTACAGGTACCAGTTAGTTCGGCCCCGACCCCCCCTTCCTCGCAGCAGATATTAACCCCGGACATATTGGATGCTAAACTCCAGATGCTTCTGATGCAGATCACCCGCAACATAGCTGCAGAGGTGGGCAAACTATAGGTGGAGTTAAGGGGGGAAATTGCACACATAGGGGAGTGCACAGACACCCTTGAAACAAAATTCAATGAATTGGTGGAATGTATGCATGTTTTGGAGGAGGAACATTCATACTTAAAGCACTCAGTCTCCCAAATGCAGCTGCAGCAGGAGGATCTGGAGAATCGAGAGAGGTGCTAAAATCTGCGCTTCAGGGGCATTCCTGAAACTGTGGGTGACAATAATCTGCGCTCCTTTTTGCTGGGTCTGTTCAATCATCTGGCACCTAATATTGTGGATATTGACTGGCGCTTGGACAGGGCACACAGATCTCTGGGCCCCAAACCTCCCTCTGGCGGGAGACCCCGGGATGTAATCGTCCGCTTCTACTATTATGACAGCAAGGAGGCCCTCAACCTGGCGATCTGCAATCAATCTCAAGTGGACTATAAGGGTGCTAAAATACAAATCTTCAATGATCTCTCACCCATTACTCTGAACAAGCAGAGGGCCCTCCGCCCGGTGACCCTGCACCTGCAGAAACACAGAGTTCCTTACTACTGGGGGTTCCCATTCAGCCTAGTGGTCACCAAAGATGGCACTCAGCATACCATGGGGGAAATGCACAAAGCAGAGTCTTTTATCAGGGGCCTTGGTCTCCCGCTGCTTCCTGAAGAATTGCTGGCTCACCAGCAACCACCGAGCCGTCCGCTCCCCAGGTCGCATTTGGACCCCTGCCAATACCCCACAACGTAGGCCGCATACTACCCCACAATGACAAGACCCTTGATATACCCATCCTGATCCCTCTGACGGCCCTACACGGACAAGTGTTTTCTTCTTTGCCACTCCGGTCTCCTGTGGTTGAACTGGATTGCATTGGCTGTCTCACAGGAGCCTTTTTTGTCCGGCTCAGTCCCCCCCCCCCCCCATGGGGCAATTGTTTTTCAAGTTTCTGACGCTTAGTTGGTTTTTATTTTTTCTTCTGCTGGAGAGTTGACGGGGGACCCATCCTCGTTGGAATATTGTTCCCCAGAGGCTCCTGTGCCGCCCGTATTGCCCGTGGGATTCGACCCGGGCTCCCTGGGATTGTTTAATCCTTCAGGGTTTCTTCTGATGATTCTGACTGAACGTTGCTACATTATCAGATTGCTCTCTTTTACATTGTTTTTTTATATGTTTTTATTTTCTGTTGGAACTTTTTTGTTCCTGGCCCGACATTTTCATGTTGCACTTGTGGATTGGTGCCTCTGTGTTCTGACTTCGGTTGGATTGCAGACTGCATTGCTGCTCTTTCATGATGTTGTAACTCGGGGCTGTGACATAGGGAGAGGTTGTTCTATCATTGCTGCAGGGAGAAAACAGGCGCCACACTGAGTGCAGTATGTCAGGATCATACGTTTAATAGACAAAGTGAACAGGTACTCACAAGCGGTGTAATAAAAACAACATGGCAGTATTGCAAAGTGAAATGATGATCCCAATGTCCGGATTCAGGATGGCACAAGCGGTCTCGAAGCCCTGGGCAGTAGCGAATGGAGGATCGATACTTCCCATACACTAGGGACACAACACCGGCCGTTCTGACGTCACTTCCGGGATGCGTACTGGCGCCGGTGACGCGTTGTCGGAGCATGCGCTCCTTCCTCAGGCCGATAAAGCGCCATTTTGGACAAGGGCTTAAATGGGCAGAGCGGCAGAGCCAGCTGGGTCCTAAAGGTGCCATAATTCTTGCTCAAAAGAAACCCTCTATAACACTGGACTGGGGCTAGGTGCATTAGGAACATACAACCAAAGCAGTAGTCAACAAAAATGCAATGATCAACAATGGTCAAATTACACTTACATAAGAATATATTTAAATTAATTCAGAAAAAAATATAAATAAAATAAAACAAAATAATAAAAAAAAAAAAAAAAAACATATATATAAAATTATATCGTTATTCATTTTATAACGCTATTCATTTTATAAAAACCACCATATTTAAAACCACCGAAAATATCTGAAAATTATCTAAAAAATTGTTTAAAAAATTGTTTAAAAAGCCATCAGCCAATATGACCATCCACTGATATATCCCATTAAATTATTCTGACTCCATATGTGACTATTAGGAAAGGGACTATCAAAAAGGAGTGTTATAAATATACAAGAGTATTATAGATAAGAAAAAAAAAAATATATATATATATATATATCTATATATTTTTATATATCCAATTGGATAGGGTCAAATGAGAGAATTGGTCTCAACTTCCTCATTCAAACCCCCCGGCACTAAAGTATCCAGGGTATAGATCCAGTAGGCCTCTCTTTGACATAGTCTCTTGAAACGTTCTGCTGACGATAAAGTAGCAGGTATAGACTCAATAATCCACACCCTGAGGCCGACCGACAGGTGTTCATGGTGCAGCAGGAAGTGGCGTGGGACACTGTGCTTGTCATCACCAGCCTCCACAAACCTGCGATGTTCACCGAATCTCTTCCTCGGGGTGCGGATTGTCCTTCCTACATAAAAGAGCCCACATGGGCATGTAAGGCAATAAACAACAAATTCAGTGGAACAGTTGTAGAACTGTGTCAATGAATACGTTTTTCCCTTTACCTGAAACATTTTTTGTCCATGGGTGACATGTTTACAAGTCAAACACAACTTCTTACGGCATTGGAACATCCCAATAAGTGGGATCAAGCAAGGTCTCTCTAAAGATGATATAAGAGGATACTTCAACTTGCTGGGTGCCACCATGCTCTTGATGTTCCTAGCTCTTCTATAAGTAACCTTTGGTTTGGGGGGTAAATTCTCCCTCAGATTGGGGTCTTCCAGTAGAATTGGCCAATGTTTGACCAGAATTTTCTCCATTTTTTTAAACTTAGTGTGAAATTGAGTCACAAATCTGGGGATGGCAACCTCTGCGTCAGATTTTTCCTTTTTAATACTTTCATGGCCGGCCAGATAGAAGTTATGGGCATGGTTCAGAAGGGTTTCCGGAAAGGCCTTATCAGTAAATGTTTTCTTTAGTTGGGCACTCTGTTCTAAGTAATCATTATTATTGGTGCAGTTTCTCCTCAATCTGCAGAACTGGCTCTTGGGGATGTTGTTTAACCACCTTGGGTGGTGGCAACTCTTAAAATGTAGGAAGGAGTTTCCCGCTGTGGGCTTCGTGTAATTTTTTGCTTCTATCCTTCCTTCACGATGGTATAAGAGTAAATCTAAAAAGGCCAGCTCTGTAGAATGGTGAACTGAAGTAAAGGATAAATTAAACACATTGCTATTACAGTGACTGACAAATTCAAGTAGTAGGGACTCAGAGCCATCCCAGACGACAATAATGTCGTCTATATATCTACCGTAAAAGACAATGTGAGAGGCATACGGATTGTTTTTCCAAATGTGTTTGTCCTCCCACATCCCCATGGTTAGATTGGCATAGCTGGGGGCAAAATTAGCCCCCATAGCAGTGCCATTTATTTGTACATAAAAGTCTCCATCGAACAAAAAATAGTTGTGGGTAAGGCAAAATCTGGTTGCCTCCACAATGAACCGAGCTTGAGACGAGTTGATGGTAGGATGATCCATAAGGGACTGGGTGACTGCTTGTAGGCCTACAGAGTGTGGAATGGACGTATAAAGAGAATCCACATCAAGGGAAACCCACATATATGTGGATTCCCAACTATACGGTGCCAATAGCTCCAACAAATGGACCCCATCCCGAATATACGATGGAAGATTCTGAGCCAAAGGCTGCAGAAACTGATCTACATATTGGGAAAAAGGGTTGGTGACACTGTCCATTGCTGCAACTATCGGCCTACCGGGCGGATTCTGTAGATTCTTATGTACTTTTGGAATGTGATAAAAGTACGGTGTAGAATAGAAATCCCTGTGGAAAAAGGAATATTCTGACTTATTGATAATACCTTCTTCCTTAGCTTGTGTAATAAGTCCTATGGCTTCAAGGATATAACTAGGTTGGGGGTCAGCCGGCAATTTGCGATATGTGGTAGTATCCGCCAGTAAAAGCTTACTGGCGGATACTACCCAGCGTTTACTGGCGGATACTACCACATATCGCAAATTGCCGGCTGACCCCCAACCTAGTTATATCCTTGAAGCCATAGGACTTATTACACAAGCTAAGGAAGAAGGTATTATCAATAAGTCAGAATATTCCTTTTTCCACAGGGATTTCTATTCTACACCGTACTTTTATCACATTCCAAAAGTACATAAGAATCTACAGAATCCGCCCGGTAGGCCGATAGTTGCAGCAATGGACAGTGTCACCAACCCTTTTTCCCAATATGTAGATCAGTTTCTGCAGCCTTTGGCTCAGAATCTTCCATCGTATATTCGGGATGGGGTCCATTTGTTGGAGCTATTGGCACCGTATAGTTGGGAATCCACATATATGTGGGTTTCCCTTGATGTGGATTCTCTTTATACGTCCATTCCACACTCTGTAGGCCTACAAGCAGTCACCCAGTCCCTTATGGATCATCCTACCATCAACTCGTCTCAAGCTCGGTTCATTGTGGAGGCAACCAGATTTTGCCTTACCCACAACTATTTTTTGTTCGATGGAGACTTTTATGTACAAATAAATGGCACTGCTATGGGGGCTAATTTTGCCCCCAGCTATGCCAATCTAACCATGGGGATGTGGGAGGACAAACACATTTGGAAAAACAATCCGTATGCCTCTCACATTGTCTTTTACGGTAGATATATATACGACATTATTGTCGTCTGGGATGGCTCTGAGTCCCTACTACTTGAATTTGTCAGTCACTGTAATAGCAATGTGTTTAATTTATCCTTTACTTCAGTTCACCATTCTACAGAGCTGGCCTTTTTAGATTTACTCTTATACCATCGTGAAGGAAGGATAGAAGCAAAAAATTACACGAAGCCCACAGCGGGAAACTCCTTCCTACATTTTAAGAGTTGCCACCACCCAAGGTGGTTAAACAACATCCCCAAGAGCCAGTTCTGCAGATTGAGGAGAAACTGCACCAATAATAATGACTACTTAGAACAGAGTGCCCAACTAAAGAAAAAATTTACTGATAAGGCCTTTCCGGAAACCCTTCTGAACCATGCCCATAACTTCTATCTGGCCGGCCATGAAAGTATTAAAAAGGAAAAATCTGACGCAGAGGTTGCCATCCCCAGATTTGTGACTCAATTTCACACTAAGTTTAAAAAAATGGAGAAAATTCTGGTCAAACATTGGCCAATTCTACTGGAAGACCCCAATCTGAGGGAGAATTTACCCCCCAAACCAAAGGTTACTTATAGAAGAGCTAGGAACATCAAGAGCATGGTGGCACCCAGCAAGTTGAAGTATCCTCTTATATCATCTTTAGAGAGACCTTGCTTGATCCCACTTATTGGGATGTTCCAATGCCGTAAGAAGTTGTGTTTGACTTGTAAACATGTCACCCATGGACAAAAAATGTTTCAGGTAAAGGGAAAAACGTATTCATTGACACAGTTCTACAACTGTTCCACTGAATTTGTTGTTTATTGCCTTACATGCCCATGTGGGCTCTTTTATGTAGGAAGGACAATCCGCACCCTGAGGAAGAGATTCGGTGAACATCGCAGGTTTGTGGAGGCTGGTGATGACAAGCACAGTGTCCCACGCCACTTCCTGCTGCACCATGAACACCTGTCGGTCGGCCTCAGGGTGTGGATTATTGAGTCTATACCTGCTACTTTATCGTCAGCAGAACGTTTCAAGAGACTATGTCAAAGAGAGGCCTACTGGATCTATACCCTGGATACTTTAGTGCCGGGGGGTTTGAATGAGGAAGTTGAGACCAATTCTCTCATTTGACCCTATCCAATTGGATATATAAAAATATATAGATATATATATATTTTTTTTTTTTTCTTATCTATAATACTCTTTTATATTTATAACACTCCTTTTTGATAGTCCCTTTCCTAATAGTCACATATGGAGTCAGAATAATTTAATGGGATATATCAGTGGATGGTCATATTGGCTGATGGCTTTTTAAACAATTTTTTAAACAATTTTTTAGATAATTTTCAGATATTTTTGGTGGTTTTAAATATGGTGGTTTTTATAAAATGAATAGCGTTATAAAATGAATAACGATATAATTTTATATATATGTTTTTTTTTTTTTTTTTTTTTTTATTATTTTTTTTTTATTATTTTGTTTTATTTTATTTATATTTTTTTCTGAATTAATTTAAATATATTCTTATGTAAGTGTAATTTGACCATTGTTGATCATTGCATTTTTGTTGACTACTGCTTTGGTTGTATGTTCCTAATGCACCTAGCCCCAGTCCAGTGTTATAGAGGGTTTCTTTTGAGCAAGAATTATGGCACCTTTAGGACCCAGCTGGCTCTGCCGCTCTGCCCATTTAAGCCCTTGTCCAAAATGGCGCTTTATCGGCCTGAGGAAGGAGCGCATGCTCCGACAACGCGTCGCCGGCGCCAGTACGCATCCCGGAAGTGACGTTAGAACGGCCGGTGTTGTGTCCCTAGTGTATGGGAAGTATCGATCCTCCATTCGCTACTGCCCAGGGCTTCGAGACCGCTTGTGCCATCCTGAATCCGGACATTGGGATCATCATTTCACTTTGCAATACTGCCATGTTGTTTTTATTACACCGCTTGTGAGTACCTGTTCACTTTGTCTATTAAACGTATGATCCTGACATACTGCACTCAGTGTGGCGCCTGTTTTCTCCCTGCAGCTCATCACAAGTCCCTTCTACTTGCTTGCAGAGCAGCCTGCGGAGTGTGGTACACGGAGACGTATGTAGATGGACTTTTTTATGGACTTTTTCTATTTATATCATAAAGCTATTGTGCTCAGTGGACTAGTACATGTTTGTCATTGGAGCTTGCAGAAGTTTTTTGGACACACATCTCCCTAGTTGTGCGCCAGGTCCACCCCCCCCTTTTTTCAGTTTGTTCTATCATTGCTTATGCTTTATATTCTAATCTTGGGATGTCATGGCTTTAAGGTTTATGTCTTATAATGTCAAGGGCCTGAATTCGGTGCAAAAGTGGTGGCTGGCCCTTAAGGCATTCCAATCTTCTGGGGCAGACGTGATTTTGGTGCAGGAGACACACTTCCGCCCTGGTGGATCGTTTAAGTTCGCGGCGAGATATTTCCCCACGGTTTTTGTGGCCTCTGAGCGGTAAGGTAAGGCTGGGGTTGCTGTGCTGATTCGAAAGTCATGTCCCATTAGGGTCCGTGAATCACTGTTAGATCCTCATGGACGATATAGCCTTGGTCTGTGATTATCTGTCCTCTTCCTTTACGTTGCTTAATCTTTATGTCCCCAATGAAGGTCAATTAGATTTCCTGGATAAGACACTTGCGGCCACTTCCCAATTTTCTCAGCCTTTTATGGTGGTAGGGGGGGATTTTAATCTCATTATGTCACCTTATCAGGACAGACAGTCCGTGAGCCGAGACACCAACTCCCGCAGACAATTGAGTCAGGCTAAATCATTTCACAAATGCATCCGTTCGTATAGGCTTTTTGATTCTTGGCGAATTAAGCACCCTAAACATAGACAGTACTCCTTTTATTCGGCTGCACATAAGATGCATTCAAGACTAGACCATTTTTTTATCTCGGCTCCACTTATTTTGTGTATGGTTCAGTCGGAGATACTCCCTATCTCCTGGTCTGACCATGCTCCCATTACTTTTGATGTCTCCATGGCGGGGATGCCTCCCAAGGCCTGCCATTGGAGTCTGAACGACCGTCTCCTACAGATTCCGGCAGTTCGGGTTTGGTTGGAGCAGGGTTTGTGGGAATATTTTACGCTTAATGAAGGTTCTGTATCTGAGGTGTCCACGATGTGGGAGGCCCACAAAGCTTTCTTCAGGGGTTCCTGAATTGCAGAGGGCTCTCGGTTGAAGAAAGATGCTGAGAGCATGCGCAGCTCGCTTCTGGCCGACCTCCGGGCGGCTGAGACGCACCTAAAGGCCTCCCCGTCGGTGACAGGGCTTCGAAAAGTGGTCAGTCTCCGAGACCGCATCAAGGCCCTGGATATGTCCAAGATGGTTAAGTCCTTGATGTGGGCCCGGCAGAGATTCTATGAATACTCCAATAAACCTCACAGGATGTTGGTTAACAGGCTTAAACCCAGGCCCTTCCAATCTGTTCCGGATCTCTTGATGCAGCCGGACGGCAGCCCCACCCATTGCCCCTATACTATGGCCGATGCTTTTGGTAAATTCTATAGCACTTTGTATAGTTGTCTGACTCCTGAGAATCGCTTTCAATTCTCTACTGATAAGTTTGAGAGCTTTTTTCGGGACTTGGACATCCCCAGTCTCTCCAAAGCCAATCTAGACAAATTGAATGCTGAGATCTCGATGGACGAGTTGACAGCCACGATCAAATATTTACCCTTCCGGAAGGCCCTGGGTCCTGACGGGCTTCCGTATATACTGTATACTACAAAACCTTTTTACCGACCCTGGCCCCTCGTCTTCTGGACCTCTATGCTTCATTGTTGGAGGGCAGGACACCCCATTCTCACTTTCTACACTCATATATCTCTGTCATCCCCAAACCGGGTAAGGATGCTTCACTCCCTGATAATTACAAACCAATCGCTCTTCTTAACTCTGATTATAAAATTTTTACTAAGATACTGGCTAATAGACTGGCTGGTCTTCTGCCAAAATTGATAGATAGAGATCAGGTTGGGTTTGTTCTTTCTAGGCATGCAGGAGATAACACTAGACGAGCAGTAGATCTGGTCGCTCTCCTTAATAGATTCCCCTGCCCTGCAATTGTCCTCAGTCTGGATGCCCAGAAAGCTTTTGATAGGCTAAGTTGGCCCTACCTATTTTCCAAGTTACAGAGGTTTGGGTTTGGGGGTCCTTTTTACAAGGCTCTGGAAGCTCTTTATTCCCCAGTCACAGCACAGGTCCGCATGTCCTCTGCCTTTATGTCGCCTACGTTCCCCATGTCCAATGGCACTCGGCAGGGCTGCCCCCTTTCCCCTTTATTATTTATATTATGCCTAGAGCCGTTGGCAGAAGCAATACGCTCCCACCCTGATATTGCTGGGGTTACTATGCGACATAGGGAATATATGCTCTCCTTATTAGCAGACAACGTGTTGTTGACTCTAACGAATCCCTTAGTCTCCTTACATGCCTTACTAGACTCTTTTAGTGCAATTTCAGGCTATAACATAAATGCATCAAAAACGGAAGCCATGCCGCTTCATGTCCCTCCGGAACTCTTGTCCCAATTGCAGCAGGTATACCCCTATAGATGGTGTTTGCAGTTGCTCAAATATCTGGGGGTTAACTTGACTCCCTCCCACTCCCAGCTGTACTCCGCTAATTTTGTTCCCCTATTCCGTGAGCTATCTATCTCCCTCCAGCAATGGACCGCTCTGCCTCTGTCCCTGCTGGGGCGTATAATTGTTTTGAAAATGTCTATTTTGCCAAAACTGCTTTATTTGTTTAATACCCTCCTGGTGGCAATTCCTATGCCTCAACTTAAAATGTTACAACGGTCTTTCTTAAGGTTTGTTTGGAATAATAAGGCACACAGGGTGGCTTCCTCAGTGGTGTACGCCCCTCGGAGAAGGGGGGGGGTTTGGGTGCCCCGGATATTGTGAAGTACTACTATGCCTCCCACCTCAGGGTGGTGGCCTCCTGGTCTTCCTGGTTGGCCCCCAACCGGTGGTCGGAGATTGAGAGAGGGGCGATTTATCCAGTGCATCCATGCTCGTTGCTTTGGTCGCCTGTCTTGCATACAGACGGTGTCCTGAGGGGCATGTGTCTGGACTCAATGCTGGTCACCATGGGAATTTGGCGCAAATGTGTGAGCCAATACGCTCTCTCTTCGCCATGCCCCCCCCACCATGGTCCTATTTAATCCTTTGCTCCCCGACGGACTTCGGATGAGCCGTTTATGGGCTTGGACTCAGCCTCCGCTTTTCCAGCTACGCAATCTGGTCCATCCGATGTCCCGCTCCTTCTTTACTTTTGAGAAACATAGAGAGAAATTCGCTTTGCCAAAACGCTCTTTTTATTTTTATCTTCAAATCCGCAATTATTCCAGGACATTGTCGCCATCACTCACCCTGGAGAGGCCCACGGCCTTTGAATTGTTGTGTGGTCGGGGTCCTCATCAGGGTCATTTGGTGTCTTCAATTTATAATATCCTACATGATGCTGCTCCTCTTACTGAGGACTACCACTTTTATATGCGCAAGTGGTCCGGGATACTGGATTGACCTATCATATTGCCTATATGGAATAGAATATGGACGTCCACTTTTGAATCATCTCGTTGCGTGGCGCACGGAGAGAGACCGCTCTCAAGATTCTCCTGTTTTGGTGTAGGACCCTGGTCCGCCTTCACAGGATGAATCCCTCCTGTTTCGCCTTATGTTGGCGTTGTGGGAAGGAGACGGGCTCCCTTTATCATATTTTCTGGACATGTTCAGAAAACCTTTTTGGTCCATGGTGATGGCTACGCTTCAAGTGGCAGTAGGTTTGGATTTGCCGCTTGATCCTTTGCATTGCCTGCTGGGCCTACCGTTCCCTAGGCTCTAAGACGGCGACCAAACTGATATCTTTCTTCCTCTTGGCAGCTGAGAGGGCTATCCCATTGTGTTGGTTACAACAATCCCCCCCTGACAAACCCCTTTTTCTGAGGCTGGTTTCGGACATTCGGGAGATGGAGTCCTTGACGGCAAGGGTACATGATGAACTTATTAAGTTCAATGCTGTCTGGGATGACTGGGACTCATATGTTTTGAACTCCACCTGATCTCATTGTTCTTCTCGGAGGTATGATTTATGCAATTGTTGTTTTGCTTCTTACCCACAGTTAATGCAGTTCTGTATTGTTTGACTCAATATTCCTGTAGATAAACTGTTCTTTTCTTTGCCTCTTTGCTCTTTATGGGGACACCACTCCCTTTTTTGTCTGTTTAATGTCATTACATTGTTCCTTGTAATGTGATTATCTTTTGTGCAAATAAAAATATAATTAAAAAAAAAAAAAAAAAGATGTAAACCTGCACTAAACCGACTCATCTCCACACTTCGCCTCTTTGACATATGGAGATGCCAACATGCAGATGAAAGGGATTATACGTTCTTTTCATCTTGCCACAGCTCTGACTCCCACATTGACCTCCTCTTATTAGACCAATGGACTCTACAGAAAGTCTCTTCTTCCTCTATCCTTTCCACCACATGGTCAGATCACTTGCCTATGGAGACTGAACCCTCAGATCTTACAGTCTGATCCTTATTTGAATTCACTACGTACTAATCTGGAGGACTTCTTCTTCATAACAAAGATTCTGTCTCTAGCCCTCACACAGTTTGGGCAGCTCATTCATATGTTGACTTTTCATACAAATGGGGGCCTGTGATAAGAGGCAAAGTAGGCAGCACATTGCCAGCCTATTAGCCGATATCCAAATCGCATACTCCCTTAATAAACAGCATCCATGTACAGAGCTCAAATCTAAAATCCTCAAATTACATCTTTTAACTAAGGTCTCTCCTTTTTAGAAAATTTTGATAAAAATCATAAACATTTTAAAATGCAGTTCTGCGCCTGTGGTAACAGGGCAGGCAAACTGCTACCCCAGCAAATTAAAGGGGTCCATTCTAAAACTCACATCCCTTTCATATACCACCCTACCATGAAGCAAAAATGTCTTAAATCCCAGGCTATCACAGATGCCTTTAGCACCTACTATGGCAACCTTTACAATTTTAAAAACAAGTCCCTAGTAAAGCCAGACGATACCTCTATCCAGTCATTCTTAGACTCCATCCATCCCCAAGTCTATCTGACGATCAATTAGCAGCCTTTAATGTTCCCTTCACATCATTAGAAATAGGAAAGGCTTTTGACTCTCTACTGAATAACAAAGCTCCAGGGCCTGACAGTTTTGTAGGAGAATATTACAAACAGTTCAAACTTCATCTTGTGGACCATATAGCTCAAATGTTCAATGTCGCTGCCTCCCCGGCAACTTTTCCACAGGAAATGTTAAAAGCAATAATTATTACCTTGCAGAAGCTAGGAAAGAAGTCCACTTCTCCCCAAAAGTTCCGACCAATTTCCCTGCTCAATCACGAGACCAAATTGTATGCTAAAGTAATTGCAAATAGACTGATCAATCTACTCCCAGCCCTTATCCGACCAGACCATTCGGGTTTCACAAAAGGGCCTCAAACATCAGATGCCACTTTCAAGTTGATTAACATCATACATCATGCTGAGAGCCATGGAGTGCCTTCTCTGCTGCTAGCCCTAGATGCAGAGAAGGCATTGGACATAGTTCACTGGATGCAATTAGACAGGACGTTGCATAAATTTGGTTTTCAGGGCCCTATTTTCTCTGCAAATATGGCATTATACTCCTGCCCAGGCATACTGTTCATCCATGCTATCCACACCCTTTAGTATTTCTAAGGCACAAGACAAGGGTGTCCCCTTTCGCCCCTGATTTTTAACCTAATGATGGAACCACTAGCAGAAAATGTTAGGTCTCAAAGGAACATAGATATTTTCACAATCGGATCACAAGAACAGAAAAAAACTATTATTTGCAGAGGATGTGATTCTTAGGCTGACAAATCCCAACTCTTCCCTGGCTTTGGTTAGTAAAACTATTGATGAATTTAGCTGTGATATTTATTATAAGGTCAATGCCTCCAAATCTTTCATTTCAACCCTATTGCACCCTTAAATACCAACAGAAACCATCCTAATTAAGCTTTTACTATTGACTTTAAAGCGTAACTCCACTTTTTTTTTGAAAAAAACATTCCCCTCTGGGTGATCTATTTACATTAAACGGATTTTAACAAACTTTGTTGCAGATTCCTTCCTTTTGTTAGTCTGAAGAAATCTATGTAAGGGATTTATCCTTTTTATTATTCCAGATGTGCTAAATTTAAAAGATAAAAATTAATTTTCCTGATCTTTAGGTAAATTGGGCAGGGTATACAATGAATGAATGAATAACTTACACAAATTTTGCATTTTAGATTGCACACAATTTCAAAATAATGGAAAAGCCACATGGGAGTGTAACGGTGCTATGCTGTCCATTCTTTAATCTGTAGGGTAACCTCTTTGGAATATATAGAATAAAATAAAGAACAAGTCTTACTAAATGTTAACATTATTCCTATTTCTAGCCAGCAGAGCTGGCAATTGACAAAATTGGATAACTACTTGCCATGAGTCTGACCTGGGCCTAATTGGAAAGCCTAATTTGATGTTCCAATCAGAGAAAGCAAGAAAAAAGGCAGGCAACTATTGCTGTGCTGTATATTTGGCTAACCTGTAGCATTTGATATGTATGAAATGTTTAGAATGTTTGTAAAGCAAAGGTTGTATGCATGTAGTAAAAATGATATACAAAACATTCATTTAACCACTTAAGCCCCGGAAGATTTTACCCCCTTCCTGACCAGGGCCTATTTTGCGATTCGGCACTGCGCGAATTTAACGGACAATTGCGTGGTCGTGCGACGCTGTACCTAAACAAATTTGATGTCCTTTTTCCCCACAAACAGGGCTTTCTTTTGGTGGTATTTAATCACCTGCGCGATTTTTTGATCATGCGCTATAAACAAAAATAGAGCGACAATTTTGCAAAAATAACAATATTTTTTTACATTTCAAATGTAGAAATCAAAATTTTTTAACATTTTAGGCCAATTGTTGGTAAAAAAAAAGAAATCGCAAAAAGCGTATTTTGATTGGTTTGCACAAAAGATATTGCGTTTACTAAGGGAAAGATTTTTGTTGTTTTTTTTTTTTTTTTTTAAAGAGTAATGGCAGTGATCTGCGATTTGTTTTGTGGGACTGCGACATTGCGGCGGACAGATCAGACCCTTGACTGACATTTTTGGGGTTACCAGTGACATTACTACAGTAATCAGTGCTATACATATGCACTGTTACTGTAAAAATGACACTGGCAGGGAAGGGGTTAACTTTATTGGAGAAGGAGGGGTTAAGTGTGTCCCTAGGGGCGTGCTTCTAACTGTGAAGGGATGTAGCTAGTGGTCTAACAACAGAGACATATGATCCTACATAGCAGGACCGTATGATCTCTGTTCTTACACAGGGGAGAATGACAACCGGCTTTGTTTACATTAGCCGCCTGCCTTTCTCTCTCTGCAATGGACGATCGCGAGTGGCCGGCGGACATCAGGTCTGCCGGGCACATGCGTGGGGGTGTCCGTGAACAAGCGGGGGCAGGAGCGCGCCTCCGGCGGCGTGCGCTCGCCCCCTAAAGGGCTCACAGGCGAGCGATGTAGCCCTACGTAGCTTTGCCTGTGAGGGGCTGACTGCCGCAGTAAATATACTGACGGCAGTTGGCAAGTGGTTAAAAATGTAAACACTTGAAAAAATTAAATAAATAAAACCATAATATGTTCCTTTTAGGTGTGCACGGGTATGAAAGGCTGAGACTCGTCAAGGCAACTTCACATCAAATGACCATATAGTGTTTAGTGAATTATTTAGCAACTAAATAGTACACAATGGGAGGATGTTACCTATGTAAAAAATACATATATGACCAGCACGCAGCTCTATTAGTTAGCAAAAAATGTTTAATCAAAACCTGCTGCTAAGGGGGCGTGGCTTGTGCACGCACGAGATGGCAGCCTAAGCCGTGAGCTCTCTTCAGCCGGCTGAACATCCACAGGGCAAGTCCTTAGCCCCATTGAGACCTCCGAGCAACCCTTACACCTTTAACGGGCCCTACAGCATAGATGTCCTGCAAGAGGAAAGAGGAGTAGTGCCTAAAGAAGCTTAAAGTCTTCTTCCTCAGGCCCGCTCCACAGCAGGGAAGAAGGCAAGACAGTGCTGCCAGAGCCGCATCATATCTACCTTCGTCCTACACAGACCTCCCGGATGCCGATCCAGGAGAACTAGATGGTGGTTTAGCATCCTCTTCTTCCCACAACTGACTCACATTAACTCCGGTCTCTCAGAGCCCAGCCAAGGCAAGAATGAGGATTGATTCTCCACACCAGGCCGAGACTAGAGTGAGTACAGAATTGCACCATGAGCTAACAATATCCTCTCTGCAATCCTCAATGGCTGCATTGCCTATCTCAGGACAACTTTTCTTATGCCCCGTACACACGTGCAGATTATCTGAAGACTTTTGTCTTCAGATTTACCTTTTCTATGTAGTGCAAGGGCCTGCCGGATTGCATACAAATTGAAAGTGTTTAGGTTTGACCTCATATCATATGGTTTTGGTAAGTCTGCAGACAAAAGTCTTCAGATAATCTGCACGTGTGTACGGGGCATTAGACATCACAATGAAGGACATGCTTTTAACATTGCAATCCTCTCCTATGAGCAATCTTTCCTCCCTGATCCATAGTTTTCTGCAGATATGAGGCAAATAGGGGATACAGTACAGTATATGGAAAACAAAATGGAGGAATGCACTGATACAGTGAATGACCTTGTAGATGCTTACATGGAGCAAAAAGATGCCACCATGTGAATCAAGCAAAATTGGCAGATCTGGAAGACTGCCCCTGTTGCAACAACAATAAAATATGTTGTATATCTGAATCCATCCCTCCTTCCGCAGAGCTGCACAAATATGCCAGAAATCAGTTTTCTACATTCCTACCCAAGCTGGCTCCAATAGAGCTTACTATTGATTGTATACATAGAATTAACAAACCATGCCACCTTGAAGATGCAGTCCCCAGAGATGTACTCCTGCGGATCCACTTCTACCAAGCCAAAGAGCAAATCTTGTCCAAAGAGCAAGAGCACTAACCACACTGCCAGCACCATATTAAGATATCCAGATATTTGCAGACCTTTCACAATACACTCTGCAAATGAGAAGACAACTGAAAACGATGACTAAAGCTCTCACCAACCATAAGCTAACCTACAAATGGTGCCACCTGGCTACTATTTTGGGTACTCATAATGGGGTCCCTCACACAATATCCACAATTGAAGGAGGAATGAAGCTTCTTCACTCCTGGGGTATTATCCCTGAACTTCCACAAAACACACCTTATGCCTCAAGGAATTCCAATACCTATCACCATGGGCAAAATTGTGGGAACCATAAGTCAAAGTACAAATGAGTGACCTTGCCCTTTACACACCAAGCTCCAAACTCCACTTTCGATCTGGCTTTATGCTCAATCAAATCCTGCTCTTGAACTTTTCCCCAAGGTTCGGTTAGCACTTTCCAAGAGTTACACACTGCTGACTTGTTGTTCTGTTTTATTTCTTTTTTTTTTTTCCTTTTAATAATTGTTGAACTTTTGCTTGCACTCAGCTTTTAACAACTTCCAGAACCCGGAAGTCAAGTTTCTGCAGTTCAGTATCTAACATGCTTTTTATCATCCCATAGACTCCTTGACAATCGAATACCTTTTCTGTTACACCCGAAGCCTCTAAGAGAAGAACTTTTTCAGCACCAGCCAACATCCTCCTGAGGAAATTTCCAACAGTCTCTAACCGTGAGTCTCTTCTAACCTACCAGCCCAATCGCCTACATGCACAAACATGTCTTTTACTATATTATCTTTAAATGCAAAAGATTTGAACCACCCAGCCAAGTGGGCCTCCATGTGGAAAACAGCGCTATGGCTCAACTGCGATATACTATGTGTTCAAGAAATGCATTTCGCCCAAGATACAACCCCTCTATGCAATAATAAAACTTTTCTACATATATTTAAGGCTTGTTACTCACGGAAACAAAGAGGGGTTTTGATAGAAATACAGGACACCATCTGTTTCCAACTCCACAATTGCATCACTGACTCTGAAGGTAGCTTCATTATCTTACTTTATACTATCAATAATATTCAGTACCCTCTAGTCTCCCTCTATGCACAAAATCAACGTCAAATGTCCTTCTTCAAAAAGACTCTTAAAACAGCAAAAAACCTTCAACAAGGTCATCCACTGATTTGATCTTGTTCCAGATAACAAGATAGACTCGACCGTCGGTACTAAGAGACATGATTCCCCATTAAACAAATTTATATCTAATGATCTGGATGACGTGTGGAGATGTTGTCATGCAAACAAGCGCGACTATAGTTACCTGTCCCTGCGGCACAACACCTACTTGCGCATAGATCTCTTCTTGCCTGATAAATGGTTGCTTCAAAATGTGTCAGCCTCAACTATCTACACTACCACCTGGTCAGATGATGCTCCTATCAGTATCACCCTCTCAGCCAAATCCTCTCAGCCTGACTCCTACATATGGAGAGCTAATAACTATCTTCCCCAATCTTCCTGCTTTGCTACATCCCTCAAACAACATTTAGAGGAATTTTTCTCCATTAACTCAGACTCCATGTCTGACCTGGTGATGGTGTGGAATGCCCTCACAGCTGTTAAAAGGGGCGTCTTTATTCAATTGGGAGCTAGGGTGAAGAAAAAGTGGATGCAGCGATTAGATGAACTTACAGCTGAAATCGAAACCACTGAATCTCAAAACAAAATCAACCCTCCCTTTACCAAACAAATGAAAAATGACTTAAACCTAAGTTCCTCTCTGATGCATTTAGTGCCTACTACAATGACCTCTACAACATCTTCAGACGCTACCAGAAGGGTAATTAACCACTTCTGGACCAGAAGATTTCCCCCCTTAATGACCAGGCCATTTTCTGCGATTCGGCACTGCGTTTATTTAATGGTGAATTGCATGGTTGTGCGATGCTGTACCCAAATAAAATTAATGTTCTTTTTTCCCACAAATAGAGCTTTCTTTTGGCTGTATTTGATCACCTCTGCGATTTTCATTTTTTGCGCTATAAACAAAAAAAGAGTGACAATTCTGAAAAAAAAAAACAATATTTTTCACTATATGCAATATAATATTCCCAATAAAAAACATAAAATAAAAATCGAATTTTTTCATAATTTTAGGCCAATTTGTATTCTGCTACATATTTTTGGTAAAGAAAAAATCCCAAAAAGCGTATTTTGAGTTACCAAACTAGGGGAAAGCTTTATGTAATTTTTATTATTTTTTTTTTACTAGTAATGGCAGCGATCAGTGAGGACTGCAACGGAACTGTAACATTGCGGTGAACAGATCGGACCCCTGACATTTTTGACACTTTTGCCCTTTTGGGGGGACCAGTAACATTATTACCACAATAAGTGCTAAAAATAAGCACTAACTGTATTATTGACACTGGCAGGGGAGAGGTTAACCCAGGGGCGATCAAAGGGTTAAATGTGTGCCTAGGGAGTGTTTTCTAACTATGGGGGGTGGGCTTGTGAAATCAGCACAGAGACCTGTGTTCCAATACGGAAGAACAAAGGAGCTCTTTGTTGATAGCTGAGAGAACAACGGTCTGCTGTGTTTACAACAGCAGACCTCTGTTCTCTCTTCACAGGGAGCGATCTCGGGTTCCTAGCGGCAATCCCAGCTGCCAGCCCCGTGATTCTGTTTCCCCGCTGACGAGTGGGCACCCGCACCCCCAGGCTTGCTCCCACGAACCGCTGTACAGGTACGGCGATTAACGGGAACCTGCCGACCTGGGCGTATAACTGCGACGGCTGGTCGGCAAGTGGTAAACACTATCCACCATATGGAAAATTCCACTACACCTTCTCTGCTCCTATCTCTAGATGCAGAGAAGGAATTCAATAGGGTACATTGGAGCTACCTCTCCCCAGTTCTAAATAAATTTGGGCTCCAAGGTCAAATTTTCAATGCCATTATGGCCTTGTACTCAGTTCCCTCAGCTTAAGTGTACACAGCGGACACCCTGTCATCTCCATTCCAAATCTCGGATGGGACAAGGCAGGGTGCCTTCTTTCCCCCTTAATCTTTATTTAATAATGGAACCGCTAGCTGAACACATTCACTCTAACCAAAAGATCCCAGGGGTGACTATTGCAGCTCCAGAGCATAAAATCAATTTGCTGATGATGTGATACTCATGATTATTGACCCACTCCCCTCCCTCCTTGAAAGTCAGAAGACGCTAGCTTGGTTCAGCAAAATTTCTCACTATAAAGTTAACAACACAAAATCATACATAATAAACTTGGGTATAGAGGCCACAATTAGCAATCTACTCCAAAAAATTCTCATACACTAGGCAGAACTGTCAGAGAACAGCCCGCAGAAGAACTGGCACATCTACTAATGCCCAGCAAAATCGTAGATTGGCACATAGAAATTCTCCAATGCTAACATGCATGCACAGATGGGCACTAACAACTGCAAAGATTAATGCACCAGTGCGCATGGACCAAGGTGCATGCAATACGTTACACATTCTGGTGAAAAAGTGGCCTTTTTAAAGCCAGCAGCATCAGCCACTAGTTGCTGGATGATCTTCAGCTCACCCGTGTGTTCCTGTTCTTGATGCTATTGGATTTGCTGCTGTTCTTGATGCTATTGGATCCCAGCTTTGACTCTCGGCTTGTTCCATTAAATTTGCTCCTGTCTGCTGTTCCCGTGTATGACCTCTGGCTTGCTCTGCTGTCTGATTATCAGTGTATGACCCCGGCTTACTCCTGACCTTGCTTGCTGCCTCACTCTTGGCTGTTAGTTCATGTATGACTACTGCCCTGGCTCCTGACCCTGCTCCTGGCTCGCCCTTTGGCCAATTCTCATCTGGTACATCTGAGGGACCCCTGCCCAGCAGTGCATCCTCCTCGTCCAGCCAACATCCAGCAGATATCTCATCACTCAGCCTGTTGTTCTTTGGGTATAGTACCCCCTGCCACCACCTTCAGGGGTGCCCTGCACTCAGCCCCAAGGGAAGCCCTCTCAGCACCTCGGCCTCCGACAATGCACGTAGCAAGAACAAAGTATATCTTACCTTGGTGTCCAGTTGAGCAAATCAACTAAAACATTTTTTCATCACAACTATTTACTATTTTGTACTAAACTTCAAGCAGATCCTAGCAGGTTAGCGTCTTTTGAATTTTAATGAATGGGACGTTTAAAATGCTTCATCTCCCCCAGACCCTTTACCTCTTCAGAACACTTCCAATACCCATACCAACTAACTACTTTAAATCACTGCAGACTATACTATCTAGTCTCATATGGCAAGGAAGAAAGCCAGATACACTCATACAAAACTGATCAAGCAGCACTCAGCTGGTGTGTGGACTTTCAGGATTTTTACCTAGCTTCAATTCTCACCTAACTCAAAGAGTGGTTCCTACCCTACCTTTCCACACTCTGGGGCAATATAGAAACCTAATATTTCCCAGGAAGCACCCTTTCCACCTGGTTATTCTCTGTAGCACTAGGAGCTCAAATCCCCTCTTATTTACTGTATCCGCAACTATCTTAGCATCCATTAAAGACTAGAAAACAATTGTTAGACAAAGTTCCTCTTTCCCCAATAAGTCCACTATCAAAATCCCCCTATCAGCACTGCACCATATTATGGAATCAATATCCTTTTTGAATTGGCAAACAAAAGGTATATTGTACATCAATGACCTCTTCTACACTTAATCACTTAAGCCTTTCAAAATCCTACAAAAAGAATACTAACTACCCAACTCAGGACTTTATCACTACATACATACCAAACACTCTATAGTCACTCACAATACCATCATGGCCCTGAAGAATTTCTCAACCTGCTTGGATCTTCCTAAACACCCCCAAACCACAACAAAAGGGAATTTCACTTTTTTATAATCTTCTCCAACAAAAAATATTTTTACTAAAACAACCCCTCTACTTAAATGGGAGTCTGACTTTGGTCGCAACTAAACTGAGGAACAATGGGCAAGAGCCTGCAACTCCACATTTAAAACCACCAGCTGCTCCACACACTGTGAGTTATCCATTAAATAGACACAATGTTGGTATTTAAGTCCTGATAGAATATCTAGATTTAATAAGAATCTGGATGATGAATGCTGGAGACAATGTGGCCAAAAGGGGGGTGATATGATTCATGTATTCTGGAGCTGCCACCAATCTTCCACCTAATCTCAGAAGTCACTCATTTAACAATTCCCCCACTGCCTAGCTTAGCACTCTTATCCCTTAATATAGAACACTACCCACGGCAGCTTCAACATACCATGGCTCATATTCTAATGTCTGCCAAACTTAATATTACCAGAAAATGGAAAAACCCCAACCCACCGACACTTTGGGACGTATTGGATCTGACCCATGCACACTTCACCTACGAACAAACCTTAGCATTTAGGAACAACAAAAAGGAACACATTTCCCATCTGTGAAATCCATGGTTGGTTTGGAGAAAAATAAATCTTTAAATCCTTTTTTAAAAGGACCTACTCTCCAATCTCAATACAATTGTTAAAGTTCTTACTTAAGCATAATTGTCAAGGCTCCTGTTTTCCTGACTTCTTTATTTCTTGATTCCTTGTTTTCTTGTTTCTTTGCTGGATAGCAGTTTCACAAAACGTTGAAAAAAACTTGCTGGTGGGCAGGATTGCACAGTTCTCTCCCAGAAAGTGTGACTGGGGCGGCAGATGAAACCCTTTACCTTTACCTTATACGAAGCACCAGGTAATACCTATAAATGCTTATACTGTTCACCTTTGATATCACCCTTTTATGTCATATGTACCCACCCAAATGTTTCCCTATATACATCTTCTTACTGTTCGACAGACTAGGTTTACTTACATATGTTGTTTGTGAAAAGTTTAATAAAAACATTGATCAAAAAAAAAAAAACTGCTGCTAATATTTCTGCAGTGAGTTTTCAATATCTAATGCTGCAATAAATGATCTTTAGAAAAAAAAAAATCACATTACGCTCAGAACTTGGTGTTATATCATATTACTGTATCATTTTTTTCCCTCTATAAACCTCTATCTCTAGTTTTTCACTATCCCTTCTTATGACTTCAGTGGTTCAGGGTTAGTTGTGTTAGTGATGCAATATAGAGTAGATGTATCTGCAGCCACCAAAGACTTTCCTATAAGAGATACAACAGGGATAAAAAGGTCCGGTACTATCAGTGAACACCTCCATCCCTAATAGCAATGCAAAGCAGGAAGAAAGGTGCCCTGGGACTTTGAGTTGAGGTGATAACAGAGGGGCCGATGGATGTAGTAATACAAATAGGTTTATTGAAAGTATAACAATCATAATATATGACCACATGTACATACATGAATAAAATATACTCGCAAGTATAGTAAACACATTGCATAGTTGAACTGGAGCATCATAAAACTCAACGCGTATCGTGAGGAACAGCTCACTTCTTCAGGAGTACATGCTCATCAACTGGTCTGAAAAGTACATAAAGTATCAATATCAATTGTAAAAATATATATATGTATCATATTGTCTAACAAAATATAGAGACATATGAAGGACCCTATGCTGGGAATACATACACCCGCGGCGGTGGTAAAGGCACAATCTGGGAGCTGGAGCCGTGGGGTGACAAACATCCCAATGGGGAGCAGATGGGGGACAATAGAGACCAAGTGGTAGTGAGAAATGTTCTTGAATATCCGTGTATGCTGCTGAGACAAATATATGTAAGTATGTAAGTTTGGGTATTGCATCACATGATGATGTAGCAAAGAAAAAAGTAATAGAAGTATTTTCAAGTGTGCATGCATTGCTACAACATAGTGCTTGAAAGTAACAACTAAAATGTAGTGGATAAAAACAATATGAGCAGGCTGAAGATCCAAGTTGAAATCAAGTGATAGATTGGGGTAAAGAGTGTCAAGAAAGGTGTTGGAGGATGTGAATAAGTAGGTGTTGTCCATTCGTGTTGATTGAGGGGTCTGAGAAAGAGAAACTGGATACTGTCCGGCCCTTTGTAGCCCATGTGGGGTGCAATCAGCACCACACCTGCACGCCATGTCAGGTGGCTCAAGGGAGGCCATGTGTTTTCAAGTGTGCATGCAATACTACATCACCTAAAGCAGATGACATAAATGGGAAGTGTAATAGAAATACCAAAGGTGTAGCAGAAACATGGATATAGGTGCAGGAAAAGAAAAAGGACAATGAAAGAAAAGGAAAGAGAAAATGAAAATAAGTAAAGAGTGTCAAGAAAAGAGTACTAACCACATAGGTGTTGTAGGATATGAATGAATAGGTGTTGTCCATTCCTGTTGATTGAGTGGTCTGGGAAAGAGAAACTTCAAGGATACTGTCCGCCCATTTGTAGCCCATAAGAGATAAGTTTAACAAAGCATTTGTGGTGGGCAGGGGCGTTGCTAGGTGGGAAAAAGACCAGGGGCTTCAGCCCGAAGGTAAATTTGATAACCCCTCCCACATTTTAAAGGAAGTCCCGCCCAAGCTCCTCCCACATTTAAAAGTACCGCCCAAGCTCCACCCAATGCCCCCCCTCAGTCAAGGGTCAGTCAAGGGGTGGTATGGAGAGGAGTACAGGGGGTCAGACATGGGGTGGGATGGAGAGGGTCAGACATGGAGAGGAGAAGAGAGGAGAAGAGAGGAGAGAAGAGAGGGTCAGACATGGAGAGGAGAAGAGAGGGTCAGACATGGAGGAGAGGAGAAGAGAGGGTCAGACATGGAGAGGAGAAGAGAGGAGAGAAGAGAGGGTCAGACATGGAGGAGAGGAGAAGAGAGGGTCAGACATGGAGAGGAGAAGAGAGGAGAGGAGGTCAGACATGGAGCGGAGAAGAGAGGAGAGGAGGTCAGACATGGAGCGGAGAAGAGAGGAGAGGGTCAGACATGGAGAGGAGAAGAGAGGAGAGGGTCAGACATGGAGAGGAGAAGAGAGGAGAGGGTCAGACATGGAGAGGAGAAGAGAGGAGAGGGTCAGACATGGAGAGGAGAAGAGAGGAGAGGGTCAGACATGGAGAGGAGAGGGTCAGACATGGAGAGGAGAGGGTCAGACATGGAGAGGAGAGGGTCAGACATGGAGAGGAGAGGGTCAGACATGGAGAGGGTCAGACATGGAGAGGGTCAGACATGGAGAGGGTCAGACATGGAGAGGGTCATACATGGAGAGGAGAGGGTCAGATATGGAGAGGAGAGGGTCAGACATGGAGAGGAGAGGGTCAGACAAGGAGAGGAGAGGGTCAGACAAGGAGAGGAGAGGGTCAGACATGGAGAGGAGAGGGTCAGACATGGAGAGGAGAGGGTCAGACATGGAGAGGAGAGGGTCAGACATGGAGAGGAGAGGGTCAGACATGGAGAGGAGAGGGTCAGACATGGAGAGGGTCAGACATGGAGAGGGTCAGACATGGAGAGGAGATGAGAGGGTCAGACATGGAGAGGAGAAGAGAGGGTCAGACATGGAGAGGAAAAGAGAGGAGAAGAGAGGGTCAGACATGGAGAGGAGAAGAGAGGAGAGGGTCAGACATGGAGAGGAGAAGAGAGGAGAGGAGAGGGTCAGACATGAGGGGAAAGGGTCAGACATGGAGAGGAGAGGGTCAGACATGGAGAGGAGAGGGTCAGACAAGGAGAGGAGAGGAGAAGAGAGGAGAGGGTCAGACATGGAGAGGAGAGGGTCAGACAAGGAGAGGAGAAGAGAGGAGAGGGTCAGACATGGAGAGGAGAAGAGAGGAGAGGGTCAGACATGGAGAGGAGAAGAGAGGAGAGGGTCAGACATGGAGAGGAGAGGGTCAGACATGGAGAGGAGAGGGTCAGACATGGAGAGGAGAGGGTCAGACATGGAGAGGGTCAGACATGGAGAGGGTCAGACATGGAGAGGGTCATACATGGAGAGGAGAGGGTCAGATATGGAGAGGAGAGGGTCAGATATGGAGAGGAGAGGGTCAGACAAGGAGAGGAGAGGGTCAGACAAGGAGAGGAGAGGGTCAGACATGGAGAGGAGAGGGTCAGACATGGAGAGGGTCAGACATGGAGAGGAGAGGGTCAGACATGGAGAGGAGAGGGTCAGACATGGAGAGGGTCAGACATGGAGAGGGTCAGACATGGAGAGGAGATGAGAGGGTCAGACATGGAGAGGAGAAGAGAGGGTCAGACATGGAGAGGAAAAGAGAGGAGAAGAGAGGGTCAGACATGGAGAGGAGAAGAGAGGAGAGGGTCAGACATGGAGAGGAGAAGAGAGGAGAGGAGAGGGTCAGACATGAGGGGAAAGGGTCAGACATGGAGAGGAGAGGGTCAGACATGGAGAGGAGAGGGTCAGACAAGGAGAGGAGAGGAGAAGAGAGGAGAGGGTCAGACATGGAGAGGAGAGGGTCAGACAAGGAGAGGAGAGGGTCAGACAAGGAGAGGAGAGGGTCAGACAAGGAGAGGAGAAGAGAGGAGAGGAGAGGGTCAGACATGAGGGGAAAGGGTCAGACATGGAGAGGAGAGGGTCAGACATGGAGAGGAGAGGGTCAGACAAGGAGAGGAGAGGAGAAGAGAGGAGAGGGTCAGACATGGAGAGGAGAGGGTCAGACAAGGAGAGGAGAGGGTCAGACAAGGAGAGGAGAGGGTCAGACAAGGAGAGGAGAGGGTCAGACAAGGAGAGGAGAGGGTCAGACATGGAGAGGAGAGGGTCAGACATGGAGGAGAGGAGAAGAGAGGGTCAGACATGGAGAGGAGAGGAGGAGAGGGTCAGACATGGAGAGGAGAGGGTCAGACATGGAGAGGGTCAGACATGGAGAGGAGAGGGTCAGATATGGAGAGGAGAGGGTCAGACATGGAGAGGAGAGGGTCAGACATGGAGAGGAGAGGGTCAGACATGGAGAGGAGAGGGTCAGACATGGAGAGGGTCAGACATGGAGAGGAGAGGGTCAGACATGGAGGAGAGGAGAAGAGAGGAGAGGGTCAGACATGGAGAGGAGAGGAGGAGAGGGTCAGACATGGAGAGGAGAAGAGAGGAGAGGCTCAGACATGGAGAGGCGAGGGTCAGACATGGAGAGGAGAGGAGAAGAGAGGAGAGGATCAGACATGGAGAGGAGAGGGTCAGACATGGAGAGGAGATGAGAGGGTCAGACATGGAGAGGAGATGAGAGGGTCAGACATGGAGAGGAGATGAGAGGGTCAGACATGGAGAGGAGATGAGAGGGTCAGACATGGAGAGGAGAGGGTCAGACATGGAGAGGAGAGGGTCAGACATGGAGAGGAGAGGGTCAGACATGGAGAGGAGAGGGTCAGACATGGAGAGGAGAGGGTCAGACATGGAGGAGAGGAGAAGAGAGGAGAGGGTCAGACATGGAGAGGAGAGGAGGAGAGGCTCAGACATGGAGAGGAGAAGAGAGGAGAGGCTCAGACATGGAGAGGCGAGGGTCAGACATGGAGAGGAGAGGAGAAGAGAGGAGAGGATCAGACATGGAGAGGAGAGGGTCAGACATGGAGAGGAGATGAGAGGGTCAGACATGGAGAGGAGATGAGAGGGTCAGACATGGAGAGGAGATGAGAGGGTCAGACATGGAGAGGAGAAGAGAGGGTCAGACATGGAGAGGAGAAGAGAGGGTCAGACATGGAGAGGAGAAGAGAGGAGAGGGTCAGACATGGAGAGGAGAAGAGAGGAGAGGAGAGGGTCAGACATGAGGGGAAAGGGTCAGACATGGAGAGGAGAGGGTCAGACATGGAGAGGAGAGGGTCAGACAAGGAGAGGAGAGGAGAAGAGAGGAGAGGGTCAGACATGGAGAGGAGAGGGTCAGACAAGGAGAGGAGAGGGTCAGACATGGAGAGGAGAGGAGAAGAGAGGAGAGGATCAGACATGGAGAGGAGAGGGTCAGACATGGAGAGGAGATGAGAGGGTCAGACATGGAGAGGAGATGAGAGGGTCAGACATGGAGAGGAGATGAGAGGGTCAGACATGGAGAGGAGATGAGAGGGTCAGACATGGAGAGGAGATGAGAGGGTCAGACATGGAGAGGAGATGAGAGGGTCAGACATGGAGAGGAGATGAGAGGGTCAGACATGGAGAGGAGAAGAGAGGGTCAGACATGGAGAGGAGAAGAGAGGGTCAGACATGGAGAGGAGAAGAGAGGGTCAGACATGGAGAGGAGAAGAGAGGGTCAGACATGGAGAGGAAAAGAGAGGAGAGGAGAGGGTCAGACATGGAGAGGAGAGGGTCAGACATGGAGAGGAGAGGGTCAGACATGGAGAGGAGAGGAGAAGAGAGGAGAGGGTCAGACATGGAGAGGAGAGGAGGAGAGGCTCAGACATGGAGAGGAGAAGAGAGGAGAGGCTCAGACATGGAGAGGCGAGGGTCAGACATGGAGAGGAGAGGAGAAGAGAGGAGAGGATCAGACATGGAGAGGAGAGGGTCAGACATGGAGAGGAGATGAGAGGGTCAGACATGGAGAGGAGATGAGAGGGTCAGACATGGAGAGGAGATGAGAGGGTCAGACATGGAGAGGAGAAGAGAGGGTCAGACATGGAGAGGAAAAGAGAGGAGAAGAGAGGGTCAGACATGGAGAGGAGAAGAGAGGAGAGGGTCAGACATGGAGAGGAGAAGAGAGGAGAGGAGAGGGTCAGACATGAGGGGAAAGGGTCAGACATGGAGAGGAGAGGGTCAGACATGGAGAGGAGAGGGTCAGACAAGGAGAGGAGAGGAGAAGAGAGGAGAGGGTCAGACATGGAGAGGAGAGGGTCAGACAAGGAGAGGAGAGGGTCAGACAAGGAGAGGAGAGGGTCAGACAAGGAGAGGAGAGGGTCAGACAAGGAGAGGAGAGGGTCAGACAAGGAGAGGAGAGGGTCAGACATGGAGAGGAGAGGGTCAGACATGGAGGAGAGGAGAAGAGAGGGTCAGACATGGAGAGGAGAGGAGGAGAGGGTCAGACATGGAGAGGAGAGGGTCAGACATGGAGAGGGTCAGACATGGAGAGGAGAGGGTCAGATATGGAGAGGAGAGGGTCAGACATGGAGAGGAGAGGGTCAGATATGGAGAGGAGAGGGTCAGACATGGAGAGGGTCAGACAAGGAGAGGAGAGGGTCAGACATGGAGAGGAGAGGGTCAGACATGGAGAGGAGAGGGTCAGACATGGAGGAGAGGAAAAGAGAGGGTCAGACATGGAGAGGAGAGGAGGAGAGGGTCAGACATGGAGAGGAGAGGGTCAGACATGGAGAGGGTCAGACATGGAGAGGAGAGGGTCAGATATGGAGAGGAGAGGGTCAGACATGGAGAGGAGAGGGTCAGACAAGGAGAGGAGAGGGTCAGACATGGAGGAGAGGAGAAGAGAGGAGAGGGTCAGACATGGAGAGGAGAGGAGGAGAGGGTCAGACATGGAGAGGAGAAGAGAGGAGAGGCTCAGACATGGAGAGGCGAGGGTCAGACATGGAGAGGAGAGGAGAAGAGAGGAGAGGATCAGACATGGAGAGGAGAGGGTCAGACATGGAGAGGAGATGAGAGGGTCAGACATGGAGAGGAGATGAGAGGGTCAGACATGGAGAGGAGATGAGAGGGTCAGACATGGAGAGGAGATGAGAGGGTCAGACATGGAGAGGAGAAGAGAGGGTCAGACATGGAGAGGAGAAGAGAGGGTCAGACATGGAGAGGAGAAGAGAGGGTCAGACATGGAGAGGAGAAGAGAGGGTCAGACATGGAGAGGAAAAGAGAGGAGAGGAGAGGGTCAGACATGAGGGGAAAGGGTCAGACATGGAGAGGAGAGGGTCAGACATGGAGAGGAGAGGAGAGGGTCAGACATGGAGAGGAGAGGGTCAGACATGAAGAGGAGAGGGTCAGACATGAAGAGGGTCAGGCATGGAGAGGAGAGGAGAAGAGAGGAGAGGGTCAGACATGGAGAGGATAGGGTCAGACATGGAGAGGAGAAGAGAAGAGAGGGTCAGAGATGGAGAGGAGAAGAGAGGAGAGGGTCAGACATGGAGAGGAGAGGGTCAGACATGGAGAGGAGAGGGTCAGACAAGGAGAGGAGAGGGTCAGACAAGGAGAGGAGAGGGTCAGACAAGGAGAGGAGAGGGTCAGACAAGGAGAGGAGAGGGTCAGACATGGAGAGGCGAGGGTCAGACATGGAGAGGAGAGGAGAAGAGAGGAGAGGATCAGACATGGAGAGGAGAGGGTGAGACATGGAGAGGAGATGAGAGGGTGAGACATGGAGAGGAGATGAGAGGGTCAGACATGGAGAGGAGATGAGAGGGTCAGACATGGAGAGGAGATGAGAGGGTCAGACATGGAGAGGAGATGAGAGGGTCAGACATGGAGAGGAGATGAGAGGGTCAGACATGGAGAGGAGAAGAGAGGGTCAGACATGGAGAGGAGAAGAGAGGGTCAGACATGGAGAGGAGAAGAGAGGGTCAGACATGGAGAGGAGAAGAGAGGGTCAGACATGGAGAGGAAAAGAGAGGAGAGGAGAGGGTCAGACATGAGGGGAAAGGGTCAGACATGGAGAGGAGAGGAGAGGGTCAGACATGGAGAGGAGAGGGTCAGACATGAAGAGGAGAGGGTCAGACATGAAGAGGGTCAGGCATGGAGAGGAGAGGAGAAGAGAGGAGAGGGTCAGACATGGAGAGGATAGGGTCAGACATGGAGAGGAGAAGAGAAGAGAGGGTCAGAGATGGAGAGGAGAAGAGAGGAGAGGGTCAGACATGGAGAGGAGAGGGTCAGACAAGGAGAGGAGAGGGTCAGACAAGGAGAGGAGAGGGTCAGACATGGAGAGGAGAGGGTCAGACATGGAGAGGAGAGGGTCAGACATGGAGGAGAGGAGAAGAGAGGGTCAGACATGGAGAGGAGAGGAGGAGAGGGTCAGACATGGAGAGGAGAGGGTCAGACATGGAGAGGGTCAGACATGGAGAGGGTCAGACATGGAGAGGAGAGGGTCAGATATGGAGAGGAGAGGGTCAGACATGGAGAGGAGAGGGTCAGACATGGAGAGGAGAGGGTCAGACATGGAGAGGAGAGGGTCAGACATGGAGAGGGTCAGACATGGAGAGGAGAGGGTCAGACATGGAGGAGAGGAGAAGAGAGGAGAGGGTCAGACATGGAGAGGAGAGGAGGAGAGGGTCAGACATGGAGAGGAGAAGAGAGGAGAGGATCAGACATGGAGAGGCGAGGGTCAGACATGGAGAGGAGAGGAGAAGAGAGGAGAGGATCAGACATGGAGAGGAGAGGGTCAGACATGGAGAGGAGATGAGAGGGTCAGACATGGAGAGGAGATTAGAGGGTCAGACATGGAGAGGAGATGAGAGGGTCAGACATGGAGAGGAGATGAGAGGGTCAGACATGGAGAGGAGATGAGAGGGTCAGACATGGAGAGGAGATGAGAGGGTCAGACATGGAGAGGAGAAGAGAGGGTCAGACATGGAGAGGAGAAGAGAGGGTCAGACATGGAGAGGAGAAGAGAGGGTCAGACATGGAGAGGAGAAGAGAGGGTCAGACATGGAGGGGAAAAGATAGGAGAGGAGAGGGTCAGACATGAGGGGAAAGGGTCAGACATGGAGAGGAGAGGGTCAGACATGGAGAGGAGAGGGTCAGACATGGAGAGGAGAGGGTCAGACATGAAGAGGAGAGGGTCAGACATGAAGAGGGTCAGGCATGGAGAGGAGAGGAGAAGAGAGGAGAGGGTCAGACATGGAGAGGATAGGGTCAGACATGGAGAGGAGAAGAGAAGAGAGGGTCAGAGATGGAGAGGAGAAGAGAGGAGAGGGTCAGACATGGAGAGGAGAGGGTCAGACAAGGAGAGGAGAGGGTCAGACAAGGAGAGGAGAGGGTCAGACAAGGAGAGGAGAGGGTCAGACATGGAGAGGAGAGGGTCAGACATGGAGAGGAGAGGAGAGGGTCAGACATGGAGAGGAGAGGGTCAGACATGGAGAGGAGAGGGTCAGACATGGAGAGGAGAGGAGAGAGTCAGACATGGAGAGGGTCAGACAAGGAGAGGAGAGGGTCAGACAAGGAGAGGAGAGGGTCAGACATGGAGGAGATGAGAAGAGAGGAGAGGGTCAGACAAGGAGAGGAGAGGGTCAGACAAGGAGAGGAGAGGGTCAGACAAGGAGAGGAGAGGAAAGGGTCAGACAAGGAGAGGAGAGGGTCAGACAAGGAGAGGAGAGGGTCAGACATAGAGAGGAGAGGGTCAGACATGGAGAGGAGAGGAGAGGAGAGAGTCAGACATGGAGAGGGTCAGACAAGGAGAGGAGAGGGTCAGACAAGGAGAGGAGAGGGTCAGACAAGGAGAGGAGAGGGTCAGACATGGAGGAGATGAGAAGAGAGGAGAGGGTCAGACATGGAGAGGAGAGGGTCAGACATGGAGAGGGTCAGACATGGAGAGGAGAGGGTCAGATATGGAGAGGAGAGGGTCAGATATGGAGAGGAGAGGGTCAGACATGGAGAGGAGAGGGTCAGACATGGAGAGGAGAGGGTCAGACATGGAGAGGAGAGGGTCAGACATAGAGAGGAGAGGGTCAGACATGGAGAGGAGAGGAGAGGAGAGAGTCAGACATGGAGAGGGTCAGACAAGGAGAGGAGAGGGTCAGACAAGGAGAGGAGAGGGTCAGACAAGGAGAGGAGAGGGTCAGACATGGAGGAGATGAGAAGAGAGGAGAGGGTCAGACATGGAGAGGAGAGGGTCAGACATGGAGAGGGTCAGACATGGAGAGGAGAGGGTCAGATATGGAGAGGAGAGGGTCAGATATGGAGAGGAGAGGGTCAGACATGGAGAGGAGAGGAGAGGAGAGAGTCAGACATGGAGAGGGTCAGACAAGGAGAGGAGAGGGTCAGACAAGGAGAGGAGAGGGTCAGACAAGGAGAGGAGAGGGTCAGACATGGAGGAGATGAGAAGAGAGGAGAGGGTCAGACATGGAGAGGAGAGGGTCAGACATGGAGAGGGTCAGACATGGAGAGGAGAGGGTCAGATATGGAGAGGAGAGGGTCAGATATGGAGAGGAGAGGGTCAGACATGGAGAGGAGAGGGTCAGACATGGAGAGGAGAGGGTCAGACATGGAGAGGAGAGGGTCAGACATAGAGAGGAGAGGGTCAGACATGGAGAGGAGAGGAGAGGAGAGAGTCAGACATGGAGAGGGTCAGACAAGGAGAGGAGAGGGTCAGACAAGGAGAGGAGAGGGTCAGACAAGGAGAGGAGAGGGTCAGACATGGAGGAGATGAGAAGAGAGGAGAGGGTCAGACATGGAGAGGAGAGGGTCAGACATGGAGAGGGTCAGACATGGAGAGGAGAGGGTCAGATATGGAGAGGAGAGGGTCAGATATGGAGAGGAGAGGGTCAGACATGGAGAGGAGAGGGTCAGACATGGAGAGGAGAGGGTCAGACATGGAGAGGAGAGTGTCAGACATGGAGAGGAGAGGGTCAGACATGGAGAGGAGAAGGTCAGACATGGAGGAGAGGAGAAGAGAGGAGAGGGTCAGACATGGAGAGGAGAGGAGGAGAGGCTCAGACATGGAGAGGAGAAGAGAGGAGAGGCTCAGACATGGAGAGGCGAGGGTCAGACATGGAGAGGAGAGGAGAAGAGAGGAGAGGATCAGACATGGAGAGGAGAGGGTCAGACATGGAGAGGAGATGAGAGGGTCAGACATGGAGAGGAGATGAGAGGGTCAGACATGGAGAGGAGATGAGAGGGTCAGACATGGAGAGGAGAAGAGAGGGTCAGACATGGAGAGGAAAAGAGAGGAGAAGAGAGGGTCAGACATGGAGAGGAGAAGAGAGGAGAGGGTCAGACATGGAGAGGAGAAGAGAGGAGAGGAGAGGGTCAGACATGAGGGGAAAGGGTCAGACATGGAGAGGAGAGGGTCAGACATGGAGAGGAGAGGGTCAGACATGGAGAGGAGAGGGTCAGACATGGAGAGGAGAGGGTCAGACATGAAGAGGAGAGGGTCAGGCATGGAGGAGAGGGTCAGGCATGGAGAGGAGAGGAGAAGAGAGGAGAGGGTCAGACATGGAGAGGATAGGGTCAGACATGGAGAGGAGAAGAGAAGAGAGGGTCAGACATGGAGAGGAGAAGAGGAGAGAGGAGGAGAAGAGAGGGTCAGACATGGAGAGGAGAGGGTCAGACATGGAGGAGAGGGTCAGACACGGAGAGGAGAGGAGAAGAGAGGAGAGGGTCAGACATGGAGAGGAGAAGAGAGGAGAGGGTCAAACATGGAGAGGAGAAGAGAAGAGCGGAGAGGGTCAGACATGGAGAGGAGAAGAGGAGAGAGGAGGAGAAGAGAGGGTCAGACATGGAGAGGAGAGGGTCAGACATGGAGGAGAGGGTCAGACATGGAGAGGAGAGGAGAAGAGAGGAGAGGGTCAGACATGCAGAGAAGAAGAGAGGAGAGGGTCAGACATGGAGACGAGAAGAGAGGAGATGGTCAGACATGGAGAGGAGAAGAGGAGGAGAAGAGAAGAGAGGGTCAGACATGGAGTGCTGGCGGATACTGCTGGTGGTTACCGCTGGTGGGTAGTGCTGGGGGTTACTGCTGGTGGTTACTGCTGGTGGGTAAAGCTTTCGGGTACTGCTGGTGAGTAATGCTGGTGGGTAGTGCTGGCCGTTAGTGCTGGCGGGTAATGCTAGCAGGTAATGCTGGTGGTTACCACTGATGGGTAAAGCTGGTGGGTAGTGCTGGCGGGTACTGCTGGTGATTACCGCTGGTGGGTAGTGCTGGGGGTTACTGCTTGCAGGTAGTGCTGGCGGGTACTGCTGGTGATTACCGCTGGTGGGTAGTGCTGGCGGTTATTGCTGCTGGGTAATGTTGGTGGGTACTGCTGGTGATTACCGCTGGTGGGTAGTGCTGGCGGTTATTGCTGCTGGGTAATGTTGGTGGGTACTGCTGTCAGTTTTTTAGGCGGATCTGATCGGATGCCCCATTCAGCCCTATGTAGCAGCGGATGTCAGCGGTGACATATCCGCTGACACCAGCTGCCATCCGCATCCGATCCTGTCCGTGAAATCCAGACGGATGGAAACCCTATTTTCCATCCGTCCTGGGGATCGGATGAGAGCAGACAGGTGGTCCGCTCTCATCCGATTCCCCATAGAGAGCAGCGGGGCTCTGACACCTCCCTCTCCGCACACAGTGTCGGGGGATCGATCCCCGCTGAGCAGAGCGCGGTCCACAACGGAATGCGGACCGTGTGAAAGGGACCTAACATGCAAGTATAAAAGCAGAAAAGAGAGGCCTGTGCGCTGCCAGAAGGTATTTGTAGTCAAGTAGAAGATAGGGTACAGACAGGAGATGGAAAATATAAATAATATATATATATATATATATATATAGGCAATATTAAGTGCCGGTTCACACTTCTGCGGATGTGCTCATCGCATGTAATTCGGAGCGCACTGCTCCTTCATTACATGCGATCTCCTGTGCGGATGCGAGTTCAGCCATACACTTTGTATGGCTGAATTCGCAGCGCATCCGCAGCAAACTTGCACATGAGGCATTTTTTGAGCCGCCTCAGAATCGGATCGCACAGTGGTTCACACTTGTGCGATCCGATTCTGTGCGAACTTCCAGAACGCACTGCGATATGTGATTGCAACTGGGGGTGTCGTTAACTTTTAATTGACACCCCCTGCATATCGCATATGGCAGTGTGAACTGCCAGATGTGCGAATGCGATGCGGGAACACGCTGCATATTCGCAGCCTTCCCGCATCGCACAAGTGTGAACCGGCACTGTGGAATTTCAGCAGCCAAACATTTTCTTTTAATTTTAGGTTTGTATTGCTGACAGTATTTTGGTTGGAACTTGGCAGGACTTTCTTTAATGGCCGGTGTGTGTGTCACTGGGACAGGAAGATGGGAGAAATCTCTGTAAAGGACGCACAGGGAGCAAAGAAAGCTTGCCAAAGGTTCTATGCTTCTTTACTTGATTAGAAAAAAAAATGTTACTAGTAGTACTTAACAGCTGAGCTCATACAGAACTGGGCCTGGTTGAAATATTCAATATATTGAATCACCTGGTCCCTCACAAAACAATCCTCTTTTCTTCCCCAACGATCGCCGGCTTCTGGCAAGCTTTGGCCTGCCCGCCCTGCCGCCTACCTGGCCCTTGCTGGTGGTCACCACATGTCCTCTCTTCTCCCTCTCTGACTGGAAACGGCACCAGTGCCAGAAGAGGGAGGTGGCCGGTGGGTGGAGTCAGTTCATGGCGCGGAGGTGGAATTCTCGGGGCCGCCGCGCGCTCTGCTGCTGCTGTCACGTGACCTGACCTGACGCTTCTGTACTGACGTCACTGGTTGCTAGATGCTAAGCGGCAGGCTAGCAACCAGTGTGTCAGCGGCTCCGCGGCTTGCAGGCGAGAAGGAAGGAAGAACGACCGAAGGCAGCGAAGGAGTACACAGCGACAGTCAGCCAGCCAGGTGAGGGGATGGAGGAGGCTCGGGGCTAACAGTTTTCTAACTTGAAGAGGAGACTCGGGGCTTTTCAAAGGGACACTCGGGGCTATAGCCCCTGTCAGCCCCCCCCCTGCCGACGCCACTGGTGGTGGGCCAGTCTTGAACAGCTTAATAAATCAATGAATAGTAAGCACATGAAATGCCCTTATAACACAACCCATGGGCATCCTCCTGACAAGAAACACAGGAGAAAGCTATAGATAAGATATTAACTAGCTTTGTGTGCCAAGTTGTCATGCAAGATCTGTCTTGTGCACAGAAAACATTGTATAGAAGAGCTTGGATCAGATATCAGTACCAAGGAAATTTAAGGACATATGTTACTGCTGGATACAATTCTGGTGGTAAAATGTTCATAAAAGTTTCCTCCTTTGTCAGCAAATTGTTTGATCCTACCAGTGTATGCCACCTACCATTTCAAGGTCATGCTGCCAATTCAAAGAACATGCACAGTACTGCTGAAGTCTGATAAAAAGGCATTCAAGAAATTGTAAAAAAAATCTGTAGAGGCTGTGATAAGTTAAATAATCATAAAAAGATGAATGTTTTGCTTTATAGTTAGAAATAGGCCCTGTGTGATGTATTCTAGGGTCAATGAAATTCTTCAAGTAGGTTCCCTTAAAGCCCTGTCTGTATTAAAGAAAGGCATAGATCAGTGACTGGGAAACAATGACGAGTAGAAGTTTGACTTGTCCCATGGGCTAGAGATCAGGCAAAGCAAAGAGGATCAAAAAGGATGCAGAATTAGCACCAGTTAGACACATATTTGATGACTAGGTAAAACCTAAGGTAAACCAGTCACAGGAGAAACTTTTTACAATTGCCTTTACATCCAAGAGTAACCAGCAGTCCATGAATAAAATCCACATCAAAAGCATCTTCTGCAGTTATCCCTGGACATACTATGCATACGGGGATGCACTAGGCTTAAAAACAGTAAAAGGGAAAAAGACAGAGAAGTGCACAATCTTGTGCAATTAGAAGGAAGAACATACAGTCTACACAATCACAAGTCGAGAGAGAATGAAAGCTGACACCATGGCCAGTGGTGCAGAAAAGAACAGAAGATTCACAACAAATTCTCTCTATCAGCACTGGTAGGCTGGGGAGATGACACGCTCCCACACTCTGACTTACACTCCTCGCCTGAGCCAATGCACAGAATTGTTCAGATACACGTCTTCTGAGAGGTCACAGTTTAGGCAATGTGTTTGGAAGGCAGGTCCCCCCTTCTCAAGCCTCAATAAATCTTATATATATATATATATATATATATATATATATATAGAGAGAGAGAGAGAGAGCGATAGAGAGAGAGCTATATTCCTGGCACTCAATAAAAATGTAAATTGTACATTAACCTGCCTAGCGGTAACCCCGAGCGTGACTCGGGGTAGAATTTTCCTGCTGTTATCGGTATCCCCGAATCAGGCTTGGGGTGAATGTGCAGAGAGCGCAGCGGTGTGTCTTACCTTATCCTGGCGATCCAGCGATGATCTCTCATTGCTGCGACCGCCAGCCGAGATCCCCGCCGCTCGTCTGTCGGTGTGATGACTTCCTGGTTCCGTTCTCTGCAGCAGCAATGCTGCATGGGAGCGGAACTAGGGAGGGAAATTCAAATGTTGCACCAAACACAAAAATATAAAAAGGAGGTGATACTGTGTAATCTGAGAGGATTACACTGTATTACTTTGGTAAAAGACACAGTGCCCTCTCAGTGCCCCTTGCCATTGTCATTTGTGAGAAATAAAATCATTTGAAAATGACATCAAAAAAGCGCTGTCCTGCATATGCGCTTTTGGATGAGATGAGCGACTGCGACAGCGACAGCGGCAGCGACACGGAGCCGCTTGTAGAACAGAGTGACAGTGAGTCGTGTGGAGATTTGTCATCTGACTCTGACACCGACACTGATCGAGAAAGTGATGCCAATGATCCCGCACCTGACCTAAGTGATGTGCGCACTTGGTGCCCTTTAGACAGCGATGCGAACCAGGCAGCGCCCCCGAGATTCCGTTTCACTAGATCTCCTGGGATGAAGGTTGATGTGGAGAGTGACAACCCTCTGGCGTACCTGAAGTTATTTCTAACTGAGGAGGTAATTCTAAAAATAGTTACTGAAACCAACCGCTACCATGAGCAGCAATCCGCTACGCTGTGTGCCAGATTTTCCCGATCCAGAAAATGGGAACCGGTCAGTAAAGAGGGCATCTGGAAGTTTCTGGGACTCATCATCCTTCAGGGGGTGGTGGGGAAACCGCTCCAGAAATGGTATTGGACTACCAATAAGATGCTGGCCACTCCATTTTTTGGCACAGTGATGTCTGAGTACCGTTTTTCTCTGATCATGAAAAATTTGCATTTTGCCAACAACGAGGAGTTTGATGAGGCCAAGCATCCTGCGCCCAAACTCAAAAAAATCTGGGAGGTGTGCCAAATGATTGTCACCAACTTCCAGCGGACCTATGTGCCAGACAGGGATGTCAGTTTGGATGAAAGTCTGATGGCCTACAAGGGACGCCTGAGCTGGATCCAATATATTGCATCCAAAAGAGCGCGGTTCGGGATAAAATTTTACATGCTCTGTGAGTCGTCCACAGGATATATATGGAATGCTATAATTTACACCGGGAAAGGTACAAAGTTCAATCCCAAGTACAGCGGCTATGGGATGGCCACATCCTCTGTCCTTTCACTGCTGGACCCACTGCTGAACCAGGGATATTGCGTGACAACGGACAATTTTTATACCTCTCCGGAACTTTATGAAGTTTTGCTCCTAAACAAAACAGATGGGTATGGAACTGTTAGGCCAAACCGGCATGACATGCCATCAATGTTTAGCAGGAAAAAGCTAAAAAAAGGAGAGATGGTTGCCTTTCAAAAGGGTAAAATGATGGCAATGCGGTGGCGAGACAAAAAGGATGTGTGTCTCATGAGCACCGTGCACAGCACCTCCACTGCCATGGTCCGCACAAAACACGGAACAGATATGCTGAAGCCGCAAGTCATGATCGACTACAATCACACGATGGGAGGTGTCGACCGAGCCGATCAGGCAATGACCTTTTACCCGGGGATGCGGAAGCAACAAAAAAAGTACTACAAAAAGATTTTTAGGCATCTCCTTGAACAGTGCCTTTGGAACGCCTATATCCTTTACAAAGCCAACACTACCATACCCCTTGTTCATTCAGACTTTATCTGGAAGGTGGCTGAGCAGATTTTCGTCAACCACCCGACACCATCATCAGTATCTGCTAACAGACCCGGACGATGGGCTGTTGACGTTGGCAATCCAGAACGCCTGACAGGCCGTCATTTTGTGGACTTTGTACCGCCCACTCCAAAAAAGTTAGCGCCTACCAGGATGTGCATCGTCTGCTGTTCTAAGAAGGATGGCAATGGAAGAAAAGTCCGAAAGGAAACAAGGTACTATTGTCCAGATTGCAACGTCGGACTTTGTCTAGTTTCAAGCTTAAAACTGTTTCACACTCAGGATGTGTATTGAATTTCTTTGACAAATTTCATTATTTTTCATTGCATTATTGAATAAAATTCTATTATTGATTAGATTATAATTCATGTGTTTGTGTTTCAAAATTATCACATCTGGGATGTCTACTAGAGTCTTGTTTTGGTAAGTTTTAAGTCAGTAATTACTAAGAATTGTAGGCCTTTAATACATAACGCCAAATTTCCATGCAAAGAATTGTACCGCTTTTGGTACAGAATTCCTGACAGAATCATACCGCTAGGGAGGTTAAAGTGCTAAGTCCACAAGGCCGTATTCGCTTCATTCTACAAAATTAGTGATGATAATAGTAGGTGTAGCGCTTAAAACATGATAATAGGATGAACAGCACAGTCCATTAATCCTTATAAAGTCCACACATATCATAACAGAGATGTTAGACTTCTTCCGAAAAGTAAAGTGTGTGATCCCAAAGGGGTACAGACACTCCGAACTCCAATATCCCACTGCAGAGATTCCACCACCAAGGAATAAGATTAGCCTCTTACCACAACACAATCATCCCCATGACAAGGATCATATTCAGCATATATGAGATCCAGAGCCACAACCAGGTCCTGCACCGGCTTTCGTACTGATCGTGCCCACTCCTCTCAAGACAAGTAAATATGGAAAAGAAGGGGAACAACTTCCATAGCGTAATATTGTCAGAAGACTTTATTAATATAAAACTACAGAGTGGCAACTCACATGTGTGCTGTAATAATAGGCGTGTATCACGTAGTGTCCCGAGGCTCGTTATCCTGCATCAATCACTTTGCAAAGAATACCCAATCACAAGGAAAAAAAAAAAAAAAAAACAGCATTTTTGCTTGTACATGATTGGATGATGAAAGTCAGCAGATCGTCTGCTCATTTATTAAGCTCTGGAAAAGGGGTTTTGATCTCTAGGATGCCCTATAGTAAGGTTTTGCCACCGTCCTTGTGAAACCGTTGTGTTTTGGGTTTGGTGCCTCAAACCAAGGTTGTTGGGACTTTAAGGGCAAGAGTAAACAAAGTAAAGTATCATAGAATAAAAATTGAACAGTTTATTTTCAAAAAAGTTTTACAAGGTAATAGACAAGTTTGTCGTGGATGGGTTTAATGTCCATCGGTGAGAGAAGTGAAGAGGTTAGAAAGGTAGGTGACAAGGTGAAAAATGGTTACTTTTAAGGAACATTCGTCTCTGTTGTTCCATGCGTGTATTTCAGGCTTGGAACTTTGTTCAGAGGAAAATGTCCAGGAGATTATCCTACGCATTTCGGCTGTATAGGTATTAGCCTTTTTCAAGGATAAGTCACCATGTCTAGAAACAACAATGAATTGTAAGTTTTTTGCACATATGCAGAATTTAAAGTAGAATTATGCAATATGCTTTATGTTACATACATCTTTCTTTTGTCTGGTCCATGTGTGAAAGGTTTTCCCCAGGTTTCTAAGTCGCATCAGGAACTAAGGTTGCTTCTATAAATGACGTGTAATTGAGATAAATTACTTGAAAAATGCTATTTTTTAGGAAAAGGAAATAATTGTAGATAAAAAATTATGTTTACATACAGGCTAAATCATATAGATTAGCTGTACTGGTAGAACCAAAAAAGAGTTCCTCAAGAGAAAGTTTGTAGCTATAAAATATGTAAGGATTTTAAATCCATTTACTAAGCTCTGGAGCAACTGCTCTTGCAGTGTGCAACTGCACTTTGCAAAGTGCACAGTCTATTTGCCTTTAGCAAATCCACTCCATAGGATTTGCCCTGAGGATTTGGACCACACCGTGCTTTCCATCCATGTAGATTGCCTCAGCCCAGTCTGCACCCATCACACCATATTGACAATTTTTATCCTTGAGCTTTTCGTTGATTGGACAAAGCCTAGCGTCTTTAGTCATCTCGCTAGCCTGGATTGATTAAAAGTAGAAGCTATGATTCAAAAAAGCATAGAATTTAGTGAATGGTAAAGGGTTCTTCTCCTGCTATGCTCCAAAATATCTCAACCTCTGATGTTAGTACTGTAAAGTGTCATGATGGAGCCTGAATTTTTGATTTCCGTTTTCCCAAATGATGTCTAATGTTTTTAGAATAGATAACTAGGGTTGAGCGGACACCTAGATGTCCGTGTTCGACGGGTTCGGCCGAACTTTAAAAAAAAGTCCGGGTCCGTGTCCCGGACTTTTACCGAACTTTTCCCGGACACCGAACCCCATTGAAGTCAATGGGGACCCGAACTTTAAGGCACTAAAATGGCTCTAAAACACCAAAGGAAAGGGCTAGAGTGCTGCAAATGGCAGCAAAACGTAATTAAGAGCATGGCAAGTGCTCTGCAAACAAATGTGGATAGGGAAATAACTTAAAACAACAAAAAAAAACAGAAAAATAAAACAATGTTCTTCTTCATCTCTGAAGGACGAGGCCCATATGGAGTAGGAGGGAGGTTGAGGTGGTGGTGGATGTGGCGGTGACATAGGCGTGCGCACAGGGTGTGCTGGGTGTGCCTGGGCACACCCTAATCACCTAGGGCACATAGCATTGCCAGTGAGGAGATGGGAAAGATCTCCCTGGGACCTGCTCTGCTCTATTTCTCCTTGCCTACAGGTACATGGCCCCGATACATTACTCTCCCTGCTGGCAAACACATGCATGTGTATTTCAACTTTGGGGTGCACACCTTAATGCAATAGGCTGCGCACACCTATGGGCGGTGTAGGTGGAAGCGGCGGTGGAGGAGGACCAGGGCCGGATTAACAGCATCATGGGCTTGGTGCTGAGGATTTTGAAGGGCCTTAAGGGCCGTGCCTTGCCATGCACCCAGAGGAGGAAGGGTGCAGCCATGCATGCCTAATTCAACATGGGATGCTGTCTCTGAAGCCCATAAACACATCCATGCATCGCCAACTGTCCCTCCTTGTCCGGCCTTCACGCTGTGTGGGGAGGTTCTGAGGGTGCTGCCTGGGGAAGCGAGCATAGAAGCCAGACTTCTGTGTTTACAAGTGACAGAAGAGCGGTAACAGTGAATATGGCCAACCCGGGGCCTATATAAAAGGTAGGGGCCTGGAGCTGCAGCTCCAATAGCCCCTACATTAATCTGGCCCTGAGGAGGAGGACGAGGTAGCCAACACTGCTTCTTTTCAAAAATTTTAAATGAGGGTACACCCCAAAAGAGTGAGAAAGAGCAAAAATGGAACAATGGGTGGGTAAGGTCGGTATCCATTGCTATTCTGCATAAGGTACGGAAAAGTCCCGTGGGATCCATGCCTGGTTCATTTTAATGAACGTGAGCTTGTCCACATTGTCTCTGGACAGGCGGCTGCGCTTGTCTGTTATAACGCCCCCAGCCGTGCTAAATACCCGTTCAGATAATACACTGGCTGCAGGGCACGCCAGCACCTCCAAGGCGTAAAGGGCAAGCTCAGGCCATGTGCCCAATTTGGAGACCCAGAAGTTGAAGGGGGCAGACCCGTCATTCACTACATGTAGGCGTGTGCACACATACTGCTCCACCATGTTGGTAAAATGCTGCCTCCTGCTAAGACGTTCCATCTGAGCTGCTGGTGCTGCTGTTTGTTGTGGCGTGCTGACAAAGTTTTTCCACATTTCGGCCATGCTAACCCTGCCTTCTGAGGTGCTGGCGGTGCCCTGGTTGCGTTGGCGACCTCCTCCTCCTCCTCCTCCGCCTTGTGCTTCCACTGTGGCCCCGCTGTCAGATGGGAATGCCAGCAGCATGGCGTCTACCAGCGTGCGCTTGTACTCGCGCATCTTGCGATCGCGCTCCAGTGAGTGAATTAAGGACGGTACGTTGTCCTTGTAACGGGGATCCAGCAGCGTGGCCACCCAGTAATCAGCACAAGTTAGAATGTGGGCAACTCGGCGGTCGTTGTGGAGACACTGCAGCATGTAATCGCTCATGTGTGCCAGGCTGCCCAGAGGCAACGAAAGGCTGTCCTCTGTGGGAGGTGTATCGTCCGTGTCCTCTGTATCCCCCCAGCCACGCACCAGTGATGGCCATGAGCTGGCCTGGGTGCCACCCTGCTGTGAACATGGTTCCATCTCCTCCTCCAGCTCCTCCTCCTCCTCATCCTCCAGAACTGTGCCCCTGCTGGACAATTGCGTCCCTGGCGTTTGCGTGTGCAGGAACCCACCCTCGGAGCCCCTTGCGAATGACTGCCCTGAAAGCCTTGGAAATGTTACCTCTTCATCCTCCTCCTCCTCCTCATCCTGTGCCACATCCTCTTCCATCATCGCCCGAATTGTTTTTTCAAGGAGGCATAGAAGTGGGATAGTTAAGCTGAGAACGGCGTCATTGCCACTGGCCATGTTGGTGGAGTACTCAAAACAGCGCAACAAGGCACACAGGTCTCGCATGGAGGCCCAGTTATTGGTGGTGAAGTGGTGCTGTTCCGCAGAGCGACTCACGCGTGCGTGCTGCAGCTGAAACTCCACTATGGCCTGCTGCTGCTCGCACAGTCTTTCCAGCATGTGCAAGGTGGAGTTCCACCTTGTGGGCACGTCACATATGAGGCGGTGAGCGGGAAGGCCGAAGTTACGCTGCAGCGCTGCCAGGCGAGCAGCAGCAGGGTGAGAACGCCGAAAGTGCGCACAAACGGCCCGCACTTTCTGCAGCAGCTCTGACATATCGGGGTAGTTTTTAAGGAACCTCTGCACCACCAAATTCAGCACATGCGCCAGGCAAGGGATGTGCGTCAAACCGGCTAGGCCCAGAGCTGCTATGAGATTTCGCCCGTTATCGCACACCACCAGGCCGGGCTTGAGGCTCGCTGGCAGCAACCACTCATTTGTCTGCTGTTCCATGCTCCTCCACAACTCCTGCGCGGTGTGTGGTTTGTCCCCCAAACAGGCAAGTTGTAAAACTGCCTGCTGTCGTTTACCCCTGGCCGTGCTGAAGTTGGTGGTGAAGGTGTTACGCTGTCCGGATGAGGAGGCGGTAGAGGATGAGGAAGCGGAGTAGGAGGAGTTAGGAACAGGAGGCAAACTGAAGCGCCCTGCAATCCTCGGTGGTGGAAGGACATGCGCCAAATTGCTATCCGCCTCAGGCCCATCCGCCACTGCATTTACCCAGTGTGCCGTTAGGGAGATATAACGCCCCTGACCGTGCTTACTGGTCCACGTATCCGTAGTTAGGTGGACCTTGGCACAGATGGCGTTGCGCAGTGCACACCTGATATTTTCCCCCACTTGGTTGTGCAGGGAAGGGATGGCTTGCCTGGAAAAGTAGTGGCGGCTGGGCACGACGTACTGTGGGACAGCCACCGACATAAGGTTTTTAAAACTGTGCGTCTCCACCAGACGGAATGACAGCATTTCAAAGGCCAATAATTTTGAAATGCTGGCATTCAGGGCCAGGGATCGCGGGTGGGTAGGGGGGTACTTCCTCTTCCTCTCAAGTGTTTGGGAGATGGAAAGCTGAACGCTTCCACGGGACATTGTGGAGATGGTTGTTGGTGACCCAGGTGGTGGTGTTGCTGACAGATCGTCTGTTTGCGGGGTGGCAGGTGCCGGTATCACTACAGATGTGGCTGGAGCGGCCGAGACTGCAGCAGAAGAGGAAGCAGGATGAGCCAGAGACGTTTCTTGGTTTTGAAGGTGTGTACTCCACTGCAGCTCGTGCTTTGCACTTAGATGCCTGATCATGCAGGTTGTGCTCAGGTTGAGAAGGTTTATGCCTCGCTTCAAGCTCTGATTGCACAGGGTGCAAACCACTCGTGTCCTGTCATCAGCACATTTTCTAAAGAACTTCCACGCTAGAGAACTCCTTTGAGCTGACTTTGGTGCGCTCGTTCCCTTGCTGCGTTGGGCAGTAGCGGGCGTAGTGTCTAGGGCACGGCCGCTCCGCTTCTGCACCCTGCTCCCTCTTCTGCTGTGCTGGTGGCTCTGTGCGACCACCGCCTCTTCCTCCAAACTACTCAGGTCACCTGCATGACGTTCATTCCATGTGGGGTCGAGGACCTCATCGTCCTCCACATCATCTTCCACCCAGTCTTCACCCCTGCCCTCCTTGTCGGTCTCCACAATGCTGAACGCCGCAGCAGTTGGCACCTGCGTTTCGTCATCATCGGAGACGTGCTGCGATGATCCTTGCATGTACTCATCTTGAGAAATAAGTGGTTGGGCATCGCTGCACTCAATCTCTTCCACTTCTGGGGCAGGGCTAGGTGGATGGCCCTGGGAAACCCTGCTGACAGAGTCCTCAAAAAGAATAAGAGACTGCTGTATGGCTTGGGGCTCAGACTGCTGGCCTGATTTGCAAGGGGGTGAGGTGAAAGACGGTTGGACATTGGCTGCAGGTGCCAACTCTGACCTTTCTGCAGTAGACTGGGTGGGAGACAATGTGAAGGAACTGGAGGCACTGTCAGCAGCAAACCAATCTACTATCGCCTCAACTTGTTCTGGCCTCATCACTTCTAGGGGCGTTTGATGCCCTACCAAATACTGATGCAGGTTCTGTCGCCTACTCACACTTGAGGAAGGTGTTTCACTTGTGCGTGTAGCTGGCACAGATCGACCACGTCCTCTCCTTGCAACAGGAGCTCTACCAGCAGCACCACGACCCAGGCCACGGCCCTTATTTGACGGTCTCCTCATATTTCTGTAATTTAAGATCTTGCCCTAGAAAGGTTTTTATTGAATAGCGGAATAGGAAATATGATCCAAAAAAGTGTATGTATCTCGCACGTACAAAACCACACTAGGCCCCAATTACTATTGTTTCTACCCCTAAAAGGATGGATGAGGAGTAGGAGGAGTATGGAACAGACAGCACCCTCAAATCTTCAGAAGTATGAGATGAACCCCAAAAACTTGGAAAGGTGGATCTCACACGTACCGACACAGACTATCCCGCAATTCAATTGATCCTCAAAGGTTTTTATTGAATAGCGGAATAGGAAATATGATCAAAAAAAGTGTATGTATCTCGCACGTACACAACCACACTAGGCCCCAATTACTATTGTTTGTACCCCTAAAAGGATGGATGAGGAGTAGGAGGAGGAGTATGGAACAGGCAGCACCCTCAAATCTTCAGAAGTATGAGATGAACCCCAAAAACTTGGAAAGGTGGATCTCACACGTACCGACACAGACTATCCCGCAATTCAATTGATCCTCAAAGGTTTTTATTGAATAGCGGAATAGGAAATATGATCAAAAAAAGTGTATGTATCTCGCACGTACACCACCACACTAGGCCCCAACTACTATTGTTTGTACCCCTAAAAGGATGGTTGAGCAGTAGGAGGAGGAGTATGGAACAGGCAGCACCCTCAAATCTTCAGAAGTATGAGATGAACCCCAAAAACTTGGAAAGGTGGATCTCTCTCACACGTACCAACACAGACTATCCCCCAATTTAACTGATCCCCAAAGGTTTTTGATTAAATAGCGGAATAGAAAATATGATCCAAAAAAAGTGTATGTATATCACACGTACACAACCACACTAGGCCCCAATTACTATTGTTTGTACCCCTAAAAGGCTAGATGAGGAGTAGGGGGGGTATGGAACAGGCAGCACCCTCAAACCTTCAGAAGTATGAGATGAACCCCAACAACTTGGAAAGGTGGATCTCTCTCACACGTACCAACACAGACTATCCCCCAATTTAACTGATCCCCAAAGGTTTTTGATTAAATAGCGGAATAGAAAATATGATCCAAAAAAAGTGTATGTATATCACACGTACACAACCACACTAGGCCCCAATTACTATTGTTTGTACCCCTAAAAGGCTAGATGAGGAGTAGGGGGGGTATGGAACAGGCAGCACCCTCAAACCTTCAGAAGTATGAGATGAACCCCAACAACTTGGAAAGGTGGATCTCTCTCACACGTACCAACACAGACTATCCCCCAATTTAACTGATCCCCAAAGGTTTTTGATTAAATAGCGGAATAGAAAATATGATCCAAAAAAAGTGTATGTATATCACACGTACACAACCACACTAGGCCCCAATTACTATTGTTTGTACCCCTAAAAGGCTAGGAGTAGGGGGAGTATGGAACAGGCAGCACCCTCAAACCTTCAGAAGTATGAGATGAACCCCAACAACTTGGAAAGGTGGATCTCTCTCACACGTACCAACACAGACTATCCCCCAATTTAACTGATCCCCAAAGGTTTTTGATTAAATAGCGGAATAGAAAATATGATCCCAAAAAAGTGTATGTATATCACACGTACACAACCACACTAGGCCCCAATTACTATTGTTTGTACCCCTAAAAGTCTAGATGAGGAGTAGGGGGAGTATGGAACAGGCAGCACCCTCAAATCTTCAGAAGTATGAGATTGTGTTCACTGTACCCCACAAAGATTGAGTTCACTGCACCCCACAATGATTGTGTTCACTGCACCCCACAAAGATTGTGTTCACTGCACCTCACAAAGATTGTGTTCACTGTACCCCCCAAAGATTGTGTTCACTGCACCCCACAAAGATTCTGTTCACTGTACCCCACAAAGATTGTGTTCACTGCACCCTAAAAGGATGTTGTTCACTGCACCCCACAAAGATTGTGTTCACTGCACCCTAAAAGGATGTTGTTCACTGCACCCCAAAAAGATTGTGTTCACTGTACCCCCCCAAAGATTGTGTTCACTGCACCCCACAAAGATTGTGTTCACTGCACCCCAAAAAGATTGTGTTCACTGTACCCCCCAAAGATTGTGTTCACTGCACCCCAAAAAGATTGTGTTCACTGTACCCCCCAAAGATTGTGTTCACTGCACCCCACAAAGATTCTGTTCACTGTACCCCACAAAGATTGTGTTCACTGCACCCCAAAAAGATTGTGTTCACTGTACCCCCCCAAAGATTGTGTTCACTGCACCCCACAAAGATTCTGTTCACTGCACCCCACAAAGGATTTTGTTCACTGCACCCCAAAAAGATTGTGTTCACTGCACCCCAAAAAGGATTTTGATCACTGCACCCCAAAAAGGATGTTGTTCACTGCACCCCAAAAATGATTTTGTTCACTCCACCCCAAAAAGATTGTGTTCACTGCACCCCACAAAGATTGTGTTCACTGCACCCCAAAAAGATTGTGTTCACTGTACCCCCCAAAGATTGTGTTCACTGCACCCCACAAAGATTCTGTTCACTGTACCCCACAAAGATTGTGTTCACTGCACCCCAAAAAGATTGTGTTCACTGCACCCCAAAAAGGATGTTGTTCACTGCACCCCAAAAAGGATGTTGTTCACTCCACCCCAAAAAGATTGTGTTCACTGCACCCCACAAAGATTGTGTTCACTGCACCCCAAAAATGATTTTGTTCACTGCACCCCAAAAAGGATTTTGTTCACTGCACCCCAAAAAGGATGTTGTTCACTCCACCCCAAAAAGATTGTGTTCACTGCACCCCAAAAAGATTGTGTTCACTGCACCCCACAAAGGATTTTGTTCACTGCACCCCAAAAAGATTGTGTTCACTGAACCCCAAAAAGGATGTTGTTCACTGCACCCCAAAAAGGATTTTGTTCACTGCACCCCAAAAAGATTGTGTTCACTGCACCCCACAAAGGATTTTGTTCACTGCACCCCACAAAGATTGTGTTCACTGCACACCAAAAAGGATTGTGTTCACTGCACCCCAAAAAGATTTTGTTCACTGCACCCCAAAAAGATTGTGTTCACTGCAGCCCAAAAAGATTGTGTTCACTGCAGCCCAAAAAGATTGTGTTCACTGCAGCCCAAAAAGATTGTGTTCACTGCAGCCCAAAAAGATTGTGTTCACTGCAGCTCACACACAGAAAAATGGATGTGGATCACTGACACCTGCCTATCTCCAATCCCACACCACACAGCAATATCGATTGTAGTTTGTAGAACACAGTTTCCCTAAAATTCAGCAGACTCTGTCCCTAACAGGATTGAGAAGAGATCGTAGATCAGGATTGAGTGCAGATTCACCCCACCCCCCACACAGCAATATCGATTGTAGTTTGTAGAAGACACTGACCCTATAATTCAGCAGACTCTATCCCTAAAATGCCTACAACTCGCCCTGCCTAAACACTCCGACCTGTCCCTCAATTCTATCCGGACACAAATGGTTTTTTCCTGCCTATCTTTCCCTAATCAGCAGCCAGCACATTGATGTGTGCTCTGTCCCTTAGCTAAGCAGCAGAATGACGCTGCTGCGGCGGCTGCCTCGAACTTATAAAGACTTGGTCACATGCTTCAGACGGCCAATCACAGCTACTAAGACATTTGCAGGCATGGCTGGGATGGCTTAAGGCACACCAGTTAAACGATTGTTGATTGGCTGTTGAAAGCCCGCCATGAAAAGAGCGCCAAAGCATGCAAAACCCGGAAATAAAACGACCGAACACGGATTTTTACCCGAACATACAGTAAAGTGTCCGTGTCCGTGTTCGGGTAAAAAAAATTCAATTATTCGGTACGAACACGAATAATACAGTCCGTGTTCGCTCAACACTATAGATAACATATCACCATTTAGAATGACATTCTCACCTAAAAAGCAGTGTATGATTCGGATCTAATTTTCCAAAATTAGTACACTTTATTGTTCTACAAGGCTTAAAGTACGTAACTTCAGACGTCTCTAATTTTAGTAATGGCAGCTCATTCATAAAAGATATTTTGCTCAGCAAGAAAATGATTATGTCTTACCATGAGCTATGACTATCTTAGTACAGAATTAAGTATTATAATTATTCAAAATTTAGTCTGAATGGTTTCTAAGAATTCTGTCATAATTAGTATCCACTGATACTGTATCCACTGTGTTTGAATGGCTTACATTCCTTGTAATATGTTTGCACTGATACAATATATTTTATAATATATAGGTTTTTAGCAGTTTGTCATCATCTTCTAGAACCATACAAATCATCATTCACTCTAAACACGCCTGCTAATTTATGTGATAATTTTCTCATTAAAATGCAAAGTAAAAATCTCAGAAATCTTGAACTCTGCAGAGGAAAAGGAAAGTAAATTGCTAATTCTATGTAAAATGTCTGAGAGAATAGGTTGTAATTAACCCCAGCTGATATTGTGACTTCTCTTTAACCCAACAGCGATGTCACTAAACACATGGCCAAATCATTTAGTTTAATACAAGCTTACAAAAGCATTGCCATTATACATCGTTTCACTAGATTACTACTCATTTTCCCTACATAAATTAACACCTTAGACATTACCTATGATATCATTTTCTAATTTTTAGAGTTTAATGGCAATTCGCACAAAATACTTAAGCGCAAACTAGAGCTGAAGACAATTGCCAAGCACCACTTCCTTTTAAATCTAATATAAAGCTTCTGAAATGTTTTTGTTGCTTCATAAGGTGTGTTTACCTATCATGGTTTCATATATTACAAAAAAAGGTTAATTACTTCAATCTTGGAATGGAGAACTTACTAGAACAACATTTTAAGGCTATCTTTTGTAATCAAGCACTCTGTAACCCCAAAGGTGCAAAAAATGCAAAAAGTGTCCCCTAAATACTTCTATTGGTAGCTTTACTAAGCAGTCATGTCCTGAAATCTGTGCGTTGCCTGGGGATTGGAGAGATCTGAAGTTCAACTCACAGCAGTCCTTGCGTATGTGCAGACAGACATGCACTGACAATATTGAGACTACAGGGATGCTGTATGTCTCATAGTCCCACAGAAGAGACACATACAGCAAAGTGGCAATGCTGCTGGTTTTTGCAAGTCAAGTTAAGGTCTACACCACTGTTAAGACTCATTGCAATATATAAAAAAGTAGTAGCTAAACTTCCTTGGCTGATTTTTAGCTATAGGTAAGTGTATAATAAGGCTTACCTATAGATAAAGTAAATTTCTCCTAAACGTGCACCGTTTAGGAGATATAAAATTGCGAAGCCGTCGGTGACATCACCGGCGCATACGAAGGAAGGAACGGAATACCCGTGCCGTTACTTCAGAGTCCTGTGCCATGAATAGCGGCTCCAATGTCCAATTATAGGACTAGAGCCCACCAACCCGGAAGGAAGTCTGGGTGAAGATGGAAGCTCTGTCAGCTGTGACAGCGTGCCGCTGGAGGGCTTCATTTTAACGTAAGTTTCACATAATGTGCTAGTATGCAATGCATACTAGCACATTATAACATTGCCTTGCTTGAGGATTTTCTTTAATGAATTTACTACCACTTTAAGAAAACTACATACATTGATGCATGATCCTATCAATATCTAAATCTAAAATTTAGGTTTATATACACTGTAAAGCAAATATGCTGTTTGTTCATTGGGAGAATCAACACGTTGGCATTGATGTGGTCACAGATAAGCTATAACCTGATCTGTTTCCTTGTTGTCCTACATACAGATGGACTGCTTCTAATGGCTGTAAAGCTGAACTGGTTCAGTTTAAATTAAAAAAAAAAACTGATCTAGACCCATTGATTGAAGGTCTGTTCTCACCGGACTCTTGCACTGGTCTGAAAGCCTAAAGCCCCGTACACACGATCAGATTATCGAACGATCTGTCGTCCATTTTTTGTGGCATGCTAGTCTGATGTGGAAAGTGAAGAGGTTATTTTCATACAAATTTTCCCGTACAATAGAATTCTACTTCAGAAGTGATGTCATGTGTTGGATTGCTTTGTATGTGTTCTTTCTCTCTGAGCATGCTTAGTCTTGCTCTTAAGATTTTTTTTCTGTCGAAATCTGTACTAATGAGATGAAAATCGGACGTTGTATTACAGACGAAAAAAAATTTATAGCCTGCACATTAGGATTTTGTCAGCCGAAAAGTCGGAGTTGGCTGTCGAAAGCACCATACTAACAATCCGAAAATCGGCAGATCGGTCGTCGGACAAATTTTCCCTACAGATTTTCTTATCGTGTGTACGGGCCTTTAGGCACCACCAAATTCCACCTGCTGTCTGATATAGGACCGGTCTTTGCCAAGTCAGTGACACTATTAAGCACTTGCCGACCGCCCCACGCAGATTTACTGTGGCAGGGCGGCTCGGCTGCACATAACCATGTACATGATTATGTGCACGTGGTCTCTGCAGCGAGGCCAGGAGCCACGCTTCCGCTGTGATTAGACACAGCGGGAGCCTGACGGTGGGAGGAGTGGGCTCGATCCCCGCCAGCCTCTCGCGATCTTCAGAAAAACTAACAGGAGAGCCGCCTGCCTATGTAAACAAAGCAGGCGGCTCTTCTTTCAGACAGGCACAGTGGGATAGTGTGTCTCAGCTTAGCTGAAACACCAATCTCTATGTGCCTGTCACAGAACCCCCCCCCCCCCACAGTTAGCAAGCATATTTAGGCTTACATTTAACCCCTTGATAACCCCCCGTATTAACCCCTTCCCTGCCAGTGTCATTTATACAGTAACCATATATATTGTTTAGTACTGATTACTGTAGTAATGTCACTGGTCCCCAAAAAGTGTCAAAAATGTCAGTTAGGGGTCCGATCTGTCCGCCACAATGTCACAGTCCCGCTAAAAATTGCTGATCGCTGCCATTACTAATAAAAAATAAATAAAAAGTCCAAAAATCTATCCCATAGTTTGTAAACGCTATAACTTTTGCACAAACCAATTAAAATACGCTTTTTGGGATTTTTTTTTTTACCAAAAATATGTAGCAGAATACAAATTGGGCTAAACTGATAAAAAAAAATGTGATTTTTTAAAAATTTTTTATTGGAAATGTTTTACAGCAGGAACTAAAAAAAATATTGTGTTTTTTTTTTAAATCGTCGCTCTTTTTTTGTTTATAGCGCAAAATCTAAAAACCGGAGAGGTGATCAAATACCACCAAAAGAAATCTCTATTTGTGGGGAAAAAAAGGGACATCAATTGTATTTGAGTACAGCCTCGCACGACTTCACAATTGTTAGTTAAAGTAACGCAGTGCTGAACCGCAAAAAATGACCTGGTATTTGAGGAGGTAAAAGTTTCCGGAGCTGAAGTGGTTAAAGCTGTGCTCAGATCAACCATCATTGCCCAAGCTTGTCCCTGTCCTTTGTGACTCCTTGTGCCTAGGTGTACATTTCTAATTATACATAAAATTGCAAAACTCTGCTGTGTACTTTTCTCACCTGTCCATAGAACTCCTGCATGCTAAGTTGTACCCTGTCTCTAGAAGTTCTGCTGTGCACTCTGCTCATCGTTACCCAGAAATCCCACATGCTGAATAGTACCCTGTCCTTGGAAGTCCAAGTGTGCACTCTCCTACTTCTCCCAGGAAATCCTGTACACCATAAAGTTTCCAACCCCTTGGAACCCCTTTTTGCTGCATTATATGCAGTCCTGCATAGCCTATGTATGTGTTGTACTGATCATCCGCTCATCATTCCAGTCGCCAGCACCCTGATGGAGCCTCTCGCTCACCTTGTCTTGGCTGGTAGTAGCTTGGGTAGCAGCCTGCCCATCTCCACAATGGAAAGACCACCTGTTGTATAGTCTTCTCTCCTCAGCAAAACCAGCCATGGTTATTGGCAGGTCTGTGACAGATACCTCCCTCCCCAGAAAGGTGTTTTTTTTTGCCAAAGCAAATACTTTTTCCTTTCCCAACTCTCATGCAAGATACTTTTTGCGCAATCTTTTTCTAAATGTAGATGCATGCACCTTGATCAACTGTTGCAAATGCTAGCTGCAGATAAAACGTCAATAGTTACAGAGAATTCCAAAACCTTAATATCCAAGATTTAAATAAGACAGATTCCACCTGGACACTCTCTAAGAGCCAGTTCACACTGAGGCGACACGACTCCTTACTACTTTGGGGGCGACTTGTGCATTACCATGCACCACAACTTTGGAGCGACTTGCAGGGACTTCACATAATGGAACGATACGCCACTGCGTTACTTTAACTGACAATTGCACGGCCGTGCAACACTGTACCCAAATAAAATTTGTGTATTTTACTCCCACAAACAGAATTTTTTTTGTTGGTATTTGATCATCACTGCGTTTTTTATTTTTTGCGCTAAAAACAAAAAATTTAAAAATAAAAACAATATTTTTTACTTTCTGCTATAAAACATATTCAATAATTTTTTTTTTTTTATTTAAATCTAATTTCTTCATACATTTTTGCCAGAATGTATTCTACTACATGTTTTTTGTTAAAAAAAAAAAAAAAAAAAAAAAATCAATAAGCATATATTATTGCATCTACAAACTATAGTATATATTTATGGAATTGTATTTATTTTTTTTATACTAGTAATGGCAGCAATCAATGACTTATAGCGGGACTGCAATATTACGGCAGTCCGTCAGACACGGGCACTTTGCTGGAACAAGTGACAATAATACAGTGATCAGTACTAAAAATATGCACTGTCACTGTACTAATGACAGGGTTAACTGTGTACCTAGCCAGTGTTTTTGTGTACACAGTGGGTTTATTTACTAAAGCTGGAGATTGTAAAATCATCCACTTTTTTTTTCAGAAAAAAACAATCCCCTCTGGGTGATCAATATATAATACAAGGATTTAAAAAAAAAAAAAGAACTTTATTGCAGATTCCTAAATTTTCTGCTCTGAATGAAAAACTGTTTGTCCTTCTCTGTCTTGAATACTAATGCCCTGTACACACTATAAGAAAACCAGGCGAGCATTTTCATCCGAGGAACAATCGTTCAATTTTCTGATAGTGTTTACCTTTCAGAACTAAAATTTCTGAAGGGACAAACTCCAAAATGTTCCTCATACTGGAACAGGATAAATGAGTTTTGTTTAATGTGTACCATTTTTGTACGAGAAATATGAGATATCATTATCAGAAACAACAAATAAAAAATAAAAAGCTTTTCTTGTATGAGAATTTTGATACATTTTTTCCATTCTCGGTTCTGTCTTGCTGTGAATCATTGAGGCAAACCGTCTGATCGTTCCCCGATTTTCTCATAGTATGTACGGGGCTTGAGCCCTGGTTCACACTGAGGCCGTTTTGAAATCGTGCGAGTTCACCCGAACTCGCACGATTTTAAGCCGGCATTTCAGACCGACTTAAGCGGGGATTTTACAGACATTTGTGTAGGTTCCTGCAAATATGTCTAAGGAAATTGCCCCCTGAAATCGCCAAAAGTAGTACAGAAACTACTTTTGGGAATCGGTTTAGTGCCGCAAAGTCGGTGTCGCATCGATTAGGACAGTGCAACTGCCGGCAATTAGCTCCGATTTGACATGCGATTCGACATGTCAAATCGCATGTCAAATCAGACTAATGTGAACGTGGGCTCACTCTGAGTTAGAGGGACTTTTCCTGATTGATCAGCTGATGCATTTAAAAGGCTGAAATGAGGAAAGTCGCAGGGCCCGCATACCTTTAGAAATGATTGGAAGCATCTCACCATTAATTACATTTTTGTTGCAGAGGATGCCTAAAATATGACTTGTATCTTAGTACAGACTTCTGGGAAAATCAATGAGCCATTTAAACAAGCAGGAATGTAAAGGAAAAGTGGAAAGGGGTTTCAAGGACCCCTTTTCCTCATGGGATGGCAGCAGCAGCAATAGGTTTCAAGTTTCACCCTCTCCGCAATTAGGAGGGAAACAGTGTTTCAGGGGAGCTTAGTATTGGCTAAAGAGCTTAGTACTGGCTAAAGAGCTGCCCGGGGGGGGGGGGGGGGGGTCATATTACTGGAAAGTTCTAGAAGTCCGGGGCAGGCTATAAAATGGGGAGCGCGCAAGAGCGGGATGCCAGTCGCCTCAGAAGGAAAGCCGGAGCGGAGCGACCCGCCTGCCCGCCCACCCAAAAAAAAAAAAATGTTGCGGCCTTGTTTATGTGGTGGGTCACCTATATATAAAGGAGGACTTTAGTTGGAAAGTTATACATGGTTAAAGATAACCCGAGCTTCAAAGCTGGGTTGTGTGTTGTGAGTTTATTATTTATTGTCCTAAAAAATTTATAAATGAATTGAAGTATGGTTTTAACAAGTTAATAATTTGAAAACCAATAAATAAATGCTGTGGCCAATTTAATTATCCAAACAAGCTGTCTGTGTGTCAATTTATAATTAGAGCTATGAAATGACTGCTTGCTGTCCCAATGTTATTTCTAGGGGCTTTAAGTACACCAATTGTGTAGAGAACGCATCCAGGTGGCCGTATTGCAATGAATTGTAAAGAATATTAAAACACTCAAGATTGAAAAGGAAAGGTAATTGTTAATAACAATCAATTACAGTGTGGCTTGTTTAGCAATTGTATATGCTATATTTTTATTTTTTATTTGCTATTTTTTTCTCCTAACGAAGATTGAGTTATCTTAGTCAAACTGGCAGCCCTCCAGCTATTGCGGAACTACAAGTCCCATGACCCTTTGCAGTTACAAGTATGACTCCCATAGGCAGAGGCATGATTGGACCTGTAGTTCTGCAACAGCTGGAGGGCTGCCAGTTGACACCCTGCAAAGCATTGTCTAAATGTCCCCATCTTAACTTCTATAGTAATCTTCTGCACCTGAACAACAGTGGGTATAGTTTAGCAGCAAGAAATTTGTGTACAGTGTTCCCTGTGTAATGGGAACCTTTCCCTTATTGATATTGTGACTGAAGTGTCAATCAAACAATATTCAACAATAGGCAATGTATAAATACATCAACATAAAACATCAATAAAAAAGATCAATAAAAAATCAATAAAAAAGTCCATGCTATATAATCTTAATGTTTGCAAATAAATTGGTGCCAAAGTGCTTGTAAATTCAAAAGAAGTGCAATTAGTGATCTCCTCCTGTGTTCCCACACACTCACCAGCTGCTATGGACTCCCAGTGATAGGAGTGAAGCTTCTGCCATTTATTCATGCATGAGCACACTATTGCCCAAAATACAGAGGAATAAGGCCGCTTTCACACAGCTCCGTTCCGTCGACGGAGCCGTTCTGCTCAGGGGGGATCGATCCGCCGATCCCTGCTGAGCAGGCGGATGTGAAACTAAGTGTATTGGTTATAAAGTATAAATGCAACTTGGTGCAGCAGTGAAACCAGTGCATGGAATTACCCCAGTAGTGCAAGGTCAAATCAGGTCAAAAACTAAGTATGTGTGACAAATAGAGGGAAATATTTTCTACCTACCAGTACCAAAAATAATGCTGACCAAAAAAAAAAAAAAAAAACATTGTGTCCATCCACCTCGGAGGCATTTTTCTGAGTATGGATCCCTTAGTCTGATTCCCACATCCCAATCTACCTTTCCATGTTCATTACTGTTATATTTTTTTTTTAATCATTTTAATTTATAGATTATGTCTATGCATCAACCCCTGAAGAGTGAGACTGAACTCACGAAACGCGTCGGGGCACCACAGATGCCATGACACAATTACTATGTACTATTTGATTACTGTATGTACCAATGTAATGGATTTTCATACTTCGGCCAACTGTTTGGCATTATGACACCTTTTCCCAGTTTTATTGCTGGCATATATTTAACCACTTGCCGACCGCCGCACGCGGTCAGCCCCTCACAGGCAAAGCAAAGTAGGGCTACGTCGCTAGCCTGTGAGGCTCTAGGGACCGAGCGTGCTCCTTCGGAGGTGCGCACCTGCTTCCGCTAGGTCACGGACCCCCCCGCGCGTGTGCCCGGCGGACCCGATGTCCGCCGGGCACTCGCGATCATCCGTTACACCGGGAGAAAGGCAGGCGGCTAATGTAAACAAAGCCGCCTGCCATTCTTCCCTGTGTAAGAATGGAGATCATACGGTTCTGCTATGTAGAACCGTTGATCTCCGTTCTTACACATCAAGCCACATCCAATCACGCCCCTAGGGACACACTTAACCCCTCCCTCTCAAAAAAAGTTAACCCCTTCACTGCCAGTGTAATTTATACAGTAATAGTGCATATGTATAGCACTGATTACTGTAGTTATGTCACTGGTACCCCCAAAAGTGTCAAAAATGTCAGTCAGGGGTCCGATCTGTCCGCCGCAATGTTACAGTCCTGCCAGAAAAGTCGCAGATCGCCGCCATTACTCGTTAAAAAAAAAACAACAAAAATGACAAAAATCTTTCCCTTAGTTAGTAAACGCAATAACTTTTGCGCAAACCAATCAAAATACGCTTTTTACAATTTTTTTTACCAAACATATGTAGCATAAAACAAATTGGCCTAAAATGTTAAAAAATTTAGATTTTTACATTTTTTTTGCGGAGAATTTCATATAAAAAATGTAAAAAATATTGTTATTTTTGCAAAATTGACGCTCTTTTTTTGTTTATACCGCATGATCAAAAAATTGCACAGGTGATAAAATACCGCCAAAAGAAAGCTCTGTTTGTGGGGAAAAAAAGGACGTCAAATTTGTTTAGGTAGAGCGTCGCACGACCGCGCAATCGTCTGTTAAAGTCACGCAGTGCCGAATCACAAAATAGGCCCTGGTCAGGAAGGGGGTAAAATCTTCCGGGGCTTAAGTGGTTAATAAACTTGTACTAAGTTTTTATTACTGGTTGTGTGGCGCTTCTTCTAAAGTCCCAATGGGCAAAACTTTGCAATTGTACCTATTGTTGATTATTGTTTGATTGACACTACAGTCACAATATCGATAAGGGGAAGGTTCCCCATATGAAGGCAATACTCTACACACATTTCTTTATTTAAAGGCATGGCACCTTTTTAGAGCAGCAAACCATCACAAACACATATTTATTCAGAACATACCTAAGCTTGGGATCATACAAGTTTAAATAGTTTAGGCATATACACTGCTTCTGTCATTTTCATCAATAAAAGTAGTTAAAATCCTCCTTTTTCCTTGGATGTTTACCTAGTGTGTGCTTGCATCTTTAGGTCACTTGCACTCCACCAAGTGGATCCGCCTGCTCAGCGAAGGATCTGTACACGGGACAGGTCCATGTCCTCTTTTCTCTATGGGGGCTGTGGGATGGAAACAGACTGACTGTCCATTTCCATCTGACTGTCATCTGATCCGATCAGCCGGACAGATATGGAACGGATCCCCATCCATTGTTTCTAGCAGTGGGTGTCAGCAGACACATGTCTGCTGACATCGGCCGCTCCATAGAGAGCTATGGATGGTCCGATCAGATTGGTCTGAAAGACTGACAGGAGGACCTGATCAGTCCATAGATATGAAGGGGGATTTACTGTTTAAAGGGCAGTTTAGAATCAGACTGCTTCCTTCTGTGCATTATAGATAGTGTTTATTAAATAGGGCTTTTTGGCTCAACTGGATGTTGTGCTATGTTTGCAAAATGAAAAATTTATTTTCTTTTTTGCATTTCAGCTATGTAAGCCATTTACCACATCCAACAAGCAAAACAAAGACCTGGTGATAACAAAGACATAATTCTAAGGAAAATCATCAGCAATCTTTGCAAATACAGTTTCTTTTTTATACTAGTAAAATGATTTCTAAGGAATATCATGAGTTGCAGGTGGGAAGAAGAAACTGTTCTTGGATAATAAAATGTTCCAGGAATGAAATTCTTCCGTGCACTTGCTCCAGCACATCATGCCTTCTTTCATTTGCGCTGTGGTTGACTTTTATAAGGCCAGCGAGTTTGTGGGCAGTCTTAATGGGTTCTCTCTGACTTTTAATTAGAGAAAGCCACACTGTGTAGCAAGCAGCTGGCGTAGTCTTCTGTCTTGAGCAAAAGTCAAACTAATTAAGATTCTTGAAGGAAAATATTTCCATTTCAGCAGGCTTAATCAGTCAGACTCGTTAAAAGAATGCAGAGCTGGGTTTGGTATGCGGACAAGGGGGTAACCTTGAGGAGGCAAGATTTCATACTCTGAACCAAGGTGGCTTAATTTAGAGATTATACTGGCCAGAAAAAAAGTCTTTTATCTAAAAGAAAATGTACAGTCAAATGAAAAATGTATCCGAATAAGCAAGTGGTAAACTACAAGACTATGAAAAACCCTCTGCTTACTGTAACTTCTGGACTGTAACTATGGCTTTCTCATCTGAATAACCAAATACCCATAGACACAAAACATGAAAAATTTAGTTTGTACACAGTATAGCAGCTAGATTTATCACCGGACATCAACATTATGGCACTTGACTTGGAACATCTTAGCTTCTCCTCTGAGTTTTGGGGATTACTTTTACTGAGGTCATTGAAAATTTTAAAGCTCATTTGCTGTATCTTAACCACTTAAGCCCCGGAAGATTTTACCCCCTTCCTGACCAGGGCCTATTTTGCGATTCGGCACTGCGTTACTTTAACGGACAATTGGGCAGTTGTGCGACGCTGTACCTAAACTCATTTGACGTCCTTTTTTTCCCACAAACAGAGCGTTCTTTTGGTGGTATTTGATCACCTGTGCGATTTTTTTATCATGCGCTATAAACAAAAAAAGAGCGTCAATTTTGCAAAAATAACAATATTTTTCAAATTTTTTTATATGAAATTCACCAAAAAAAAATGTAAAAATCAAAATTTTTTAACATTTTAGGCCAATTTGTTTTATGCTACATATGTTTGGTAAAAAAATTGCAAAAAGCGTATTTTGATTGGTTTGCGCAAATGTTATTGCGTTTACTAACTAAGGTAAAGATTTTTGTCATTTTTGTTGGTTTTTTTTAACGAGTAATGGCGGCGATCTGCGATTTTTTTGTGGGACTACGACATTGCGGCGGACAGATCGGACCCTTGACTGACATGTTTGACACTTTTGGGGTTACCAGTGACATTACTACAGTAATCAGTGCTATACATATGCACTGTTACTGTAAAAATTACACTGGCAGGGAAGGAATTAACTTTATTTGAGAAGGAGGGGTTAAGTGTGTCCCTAGGGGCCTGCTTCTAACCGTGATTGGATGTGGCTACTGGTGTAAGAACAGAGATCAACGGTTCTACATAGCAGAACCGTATGATCTCCATTCTTACACAGGGGAGAATGACAGGCGGCTGTGTTTACATTAGCCGCCTGCCTTTTTCCCCGCTGTAATGGACAATGGACGGGCACACGCGCGGAGGGGGGGTCCGTGAGCGAGCAGGAGCGCGCCTCCGGCAGCGCACGCTCGCTCCTTAGAGCCTCACAGGCTAGCGATGTAGACCTACGTTGCTTTGCCTGTGAGGGGCTGACTGCCAACGTAAATCGGCGTTAGGCAGTCGGCAAGTGGTTAAAGTAGACTTAAACCCTAACTTGATAAAATTTAGTTTGTGTGGCCTAAACAATTGTCGTTGGCTTTTTTTCATGTTTATGTATCTAAGTGCTGCTGATTTCCTATGGCCACTTCTTGTCTACATCCACTCACTTCAGCATTGCCTGCATATCATGACTCAAGACCTGCTTCCTGAGGCCCCTTTCACATGGACGGTGCGCCCGACGGACTCCATTTTGCTCAGCGGGGATCGATCCGCCAGTCCCCGCTGAGCAGGCAGATGACAGCTCCGTCTCTGCTTACTTTGCAGAGACAGATCTGTCAGATCCCCGCTCTCCTCTATGGGAAATTGGATAAAAATGGACTGCCTGTCCATTTTCATCGGATCCTATCCAATCCAATCCTCTAGACCAGTGATGGCGAACCTTGGCACCCCAGATGTTTTAGAACTGCATTTCCCATGATGCTCAACTACACTGCAGAGTACAGGAGCATCATGGGAAATGTAGTTCCAAAACATCTGGGGTACCAAGGTTTGCCATCACTGCTCTAGACGGATGGAAAACAGGGTTTTCATCTGTCCTGATTTCATGGACGGGATCGGATAGCAACGGGTGTCAGACTGCTCCATAGGGCTGCATGGAGCATCCGATAAGGTCCGCCTGAAAAGTTGACAGGCGGACCGGATTCGAAAGCCTGTGTGAAAGGGGCCTGAGAGTGATAACAGTGGACAAGGTATGAGCAATGTGTGTTAGTGCGGCTGCTTATAGTCAGGTGCTCATGTCAGAGGGTGACAGCACATGATCACAACTGACAGTTGACACCGCATAAATGGGAGTGTCAGAACAAGGAACAAGGACCTTAATGGCAGATTCACCAGGTATTACATTTATAAAAAATGCTGGATTAAAAAGATGTAAAACAATGTTTGATATTACATTCAAGCAGTATGTAGCAGAATACATATTGGCCTAGATTGATTAGGAAATGTGTTTTTTTTTTTTTTACATTTTTTATTGGATATGTTTTATAGCCGAAAGAAAAAAAATATTGTTTTTTTTTTTTTTCTTTTCAAAATTGTCAGCCGTTTTTTGTTTATAGCACAAAAAAAAAAAAAAAACACGCAGAGGCAATCAAATACCACCAAAAAGAAAGCTCTATTTGTGGGAAAAAAGGACATAAAGTTAATTTGGGTACATTGTTGCACGATTGAGCAATTGTCAGTTAAATTAAAAGGAGACAAAGACCACACTTGCTCAGAAATGACAGACTACATTACCATACAATACAACACATTACTTCACTTCTAATGTTGTAGAAGAATTTTTGTAACTTTAGTTATCTCTTCATTTTCGTTATGAGACCAGCATGCAAAAAAAACAGACGATCATTTGTCAGATATTCTCATCGTGTATACGTTGCTTTACACTGCTTACATTCAAATACTGCATTTTTTTTAAGCTTGTAAGAGATATCTGTGATAACTATAGCCTGGCCACAGTTACATGTTAGAGATAGTACTACCCTAGGCAAGCAAGATTAGTGATGCTTTTTCATATAAGCTGCAATGCAAATACCACCCACTATGTTTCCAGGTAACTATGAAAATAAAACCTAAAAGCATTACTGCTTAACATGCAGAACTACAACTGAATTTCACAGTCCAGGTAAATGGATAATGTGTCTATGTAAATTGTGTGAAAATTTTATATCAAATTGTAGAAAATGTAAATTAGTGCTGCTGTATTCAATACAGTTCTATTATTTATTAAATCCAACAAAGAAATTAAAACTTTTTTTGTTACTTTTTTGTATTCCTGTACGCCTTAGCCCTATTGATATTACTATGGCTCCTTATATTTTTAATGACAGTTTACTCCATAGGCATAAGATAAAAGAGTCATCTATTAAAGTATATGTAAGTTTTACCATTAAAATGGCTGTAACTGAGGTATGTACACAGACAAACAGCAGACGGGTGTTTAGAATAAATAAATGAGCACCTTTTATTCCTTGGTTATAATAGTTTTCATGTGACCAATAGCTGTATTTCTGAGATCTTAAAGAGTAACTCCACTTTTGTTGAAAAAAACAAAAACATTCCCCTCTGGGTGATCTATGTACTGTACATTGCAATGATTTTAACAAACTTTGTTGCAGATTCCTACCTTTTGTTATTCTGAAGAAATCACCATTTGTTCCTCTGTGCTGGGTGAGTCTAATGGGCGTGTTTTTTTTTGTGGAAATTTTAAAAAGAGATACAAATACAAAGATGAATGGCTCTTGAGGTAATACAGATGAGGTAAGATACGAACACAGGTACATAGATTACCCCTGTGAGGGGGAGTCACAATATAATCAATAGATATGAATCCAAACTGAGGCTACAACCGTGAGAAATGAAATATTTGCTGTATGGCTTTTGGGCTTAGCAGCTGCATGCATTTGGAATTGTAGCAACTTCGAGATTAATATAAACATAAAAATGTGTATAAACGTATTCATAACAAACCCTCTGGGGGCAAACTTCTAAAATATTTGAGTGGTGTTCTTAGGATATGAGGAAAGGTAGAGCCTAGGAGGAAAAGGGAATAGAGATATCGGGGGGGAGTTGGAGCAAAGGCTCTAGGGGGAAGGGGAGAAGGGTTATGCACCATTTACCTTATAGAGTGAATAAGCAATATATATTCAGAGTTTAACGTGGGAGTCATACCAAGTTGCCCATGGTTCCCAGGCCTTATTTACCTTGATAGCAGCACTTCTGTCAGATGCTAGGGAAGTTTCATATGATAAGTGGTCTTGGACCTGTTTTATTACACAATTGATTGAGGGGATGCTTGGAGTCTTCCAACGTTTGGTGATATTTCGTCTGGCGGCTAGTAGGATGTGGAATATTACTTTGTGGAAATGAAACGGAATGGTATCAATATTTATGTTTAAGATTGCTAGGTCCGGTGAGGGGGGATGTTAATATGAGTGACTTGTGTAATCAGATTGTGTACTTCTATCCAGAATGTGAGTAAGTGTGGGCAACTCATAAGTATGTAATATGCGAATAGCGATCCCTTAGTTCCGCATTTCCTCTGGAGATGTGTGAGGATCAAAGATAGCAATTTTGAGCAGGGTTAAGTATCTAAATTGTCTTATACTTTGGGTTGGAGGTGGAGGAATAGCGAGGCCATTGTTTGAGGCTTAATTCGGGGATTAGTCTTAGGAGTCTAGATAGTGGTAGGCTAATGGGTGAGATTTGGGTGGATTCCCATTAAGTGGAGGTAAATTTACACCAGACTCTGGCAGATGCAATGATAGTAGGGAGGTAAGTTGGGATTGCACTTCTCTGGGGGAGACTGCAGAGCCAAAGTTTAAGGTTTCTATATGGGATGAGATGACATTCAGTTGTACCCCACAATGATTGTGGTTCTGGTGTAAACCACTATTTAGTGGCGTTGTAGTAGTCTGCAATCTCTACTATTCCTGATCCACCCACTGATCTATGTTTGATGAGTCTGGCTCTTGTTACTTGGGTTCTCTTGTGTAGTGCTGTTTGTGTTTACCAGAGAGAAGCTCAGATGGTTAAGTCCTTTATGTTTATGGATGCTATTTTAATACCCATGGTGTGTGGGTGGTTAGCTGAAGAGTAAATGTACTCACGGTTACCCAGTGAAAAGGGTCGCCCCTTGATGAAGGCTCTGGGATGTAGATGAGCTGTTCGGTAGTGATCCATTATATAAGCATTAGTGCAAGAAGGCTGTAATTCATACCTGGTGCAAGGTGAGGAAACTGGGGAGAGAAAAAATAAAGTCAAAAGTAGAGCAAACAAAGGTGGAAACAACTGAGTAGCTATGCTTAATGGAGTAAAGCAGCAAAATTTAGATTGGGGGTAAGAGTTCAGGTGGGTTAGCATTGGTTTCGCAGAGTATCCAGAGGGGTAGAGGTGTATCTGAATCTGTTGATTGACTGGGGGGGCTTTAGAATTTGGCCCAGTATTTATGGTTGGATTTGTGCCATAGAGGTAGTACTGGGCCAATTGCTTTACTGGTACTTGTATTTGGTGGGGGTCTGGGATAATTCCCCATTCATTCAAGAGGGAGAGACCTGTTTCCAGAGATGCTATGGTGTAAGACCTGCCATTCCTGTCCACTGTTAGTTTAGTGGGGTGGCCCCATTTATAGCCGATGTTGTGGTTCCCTAGAGCCTTAGTTATAGTATTGAGCTGTCTTCTAAGGTCCATGGTGAATTCGGATAAATCAGCAAAGATTTGGATGTTATCGTATGGATCTTGGAGATTCTCCAAGGTCCTGGATTTCTTTAAGATTTGATCTTTGGTGGGGTAGAAGTGTACCCTCATAAGAACATCTCTAGGGATAGTATCTGGTGAAAAGGCTGGTTTAAGTATGTGGTGATCAATAACGATGGTCAGTTGGATGGGTGATGCGTCAGGGAGGAGTGCCCAGAACATATCTGTGGCATATTGTAGCTCTGGATCTGGAGATTGCACTCGAATACCCCATGCATTTTTTTTTCCATCAAAATAGTTTATTAAAGTTTTAAGAAAAAGGGGTTTACAAACTTTGCTCTAATTAGCGCATGAAAATATAACAAAAAAAATTAAATTGTAACAGTAACATGTTGTACAATGACAAGTCAGGTAGAAATGTCCAAAGCATGGGACACATATAGTGTCCATATGAGCAACAATCAGAGTAGAGGGAACAGTGCTTATATAGAGGAGGGGAGCAGCCCGACCCGCCCATGGGGTCGATCACAATCAGGCTCTCCAACACATCAGAACCAGCAGGGCAAGGGAAAAAGAGAAAGAAAAGTAAAAATAAAAAAAAGGGAAAGTGGTGGGTAGTGAAAGAGATTGGGGGAAAGGTCCAGAAGAAATAGAGATAGTTATAGGAGGAAACGAAAGCGGAGGGGAGAAGAGGAAAAACGTGGGGGGAGACGCGCCAGGTGCATGCCCCAACCCCCCCTACCACCCCAGGATGCCCAGACCCACCAACCATGCAGGTCAGTCCAACCTATGCAAGCGGGACAGTCCCCATCACCTCCGCGTACGTCAGTCAGGATTTAAAAGCAGACCAGCACAACCATGTAGCATGAAATTTGTGTATTCTATCCTGGGATGTAAGAATTAGTTCTTCCATCTCTTCCGTTTTGTTAGTTCTAGAGAACCATTCCACTGGAGTTGGAACATGTGTAGATTTCCAATGTATGGGAATACACATCCTGGCGGCGTTAACCATGTGCATAGCTAAGGATTTGAGGTAGTGGCGTTTGGGCAGGGACGTATGGTGAAGCAAGTATTGGGTCGGCGTAAAGTCCAAGGTGTAGGAGGTGACTCAGCAAGTGATCTTGTGGACCATCTTCCAGATGGGCTGGAGGAGGCAACAGCTCCACCATATGTGCAATAGAGACCCATCCTCTTGATTGCACCGCCAGCAGAGTTTGGAGCAGCTGGGATAAAACCTGTGGAGAAGGGTAGGGATTCTATATCATCTGCTCCATATTTTGTATGCGTTTTCCTGGACAGAGGTGTTAAGGGAACTCTTATGGATGCATTCATTGATGGTTTCCCATTCCTCATCAGTGAGGGAAATCTGTAAGTCAGATTCCCAAGCCTTGTGGGCCGTATCCTCTGGTGCTGGGAATCCGCAAGAGGATCGCGTAAATATACGAGATAGTATGAGATTGTGGTGGCTGTCTGGGGCATAAAGCCTAAAATGGGGAAAGTTCTCTAGACCATTGGCCCGCCATGAGTGAAGAGGTAAGGAAGTGATGTAGCTGTCTATATGACCAGGATGGGAAAGATCGCATGAGAGATCTGGCAGCTTGTTCCGGCAAAGAGAGTAGCCTCCCCCTCTGTAGGAAGGAGCACACTTCTAGATTTTCAGTTGTGAGTTCTTCCCGCAGGAAAGAGCTAGACAAACCTGGAGTAAAGTCAGGATTGTTGCGGACAGGGGTCAGGGGTCCATGTAGTGATGATAGAGAGGCTTTCCTGCAGGCCACGTGGAAGTAGGTTAGGGTGGCGTTAATGAGAGGGTGAGTCCGGGTCTGGAGAGCGTGATGCTGCGGCATAAGCCAGGGCAGAGCGCCAAGGACGGTGTTGGACATGTGAGATTCCAGCATCACCCACGCCTTAGAGCCGGAATGGAGTCTCCAGTCTACTACTGTATCCTTGCCATATGGCAAGCCAAGTAGTAGCCATGCATGTCTGGTAGTCCGGTCCCCCCTTTAAGCTTCGGAAGAGTACGTTTCGAGAACCCAAGGCAGTGTTGGGACTGCTTCCAAACAAAGTCTGAGCAGGCCCTCCCATATTCGGAGAAAAAAGAGCCCGGTAGGGAGATTGGACTCATTTGGAGGAGGTATAGTACTCTTGGTAGCACTTTTATTTTAATGAGTGCAATGCGGCCGAACCAGGACAGGGTAAGTCCCATTCACTTCCGCAGGTCGGCCTGGATTGTAGTCAAGAGTGGTTTAAAGTTAAGATCGAACAGTCTATGTAGATGTCTGGGAATTTGGATGCCTAGGTAGGTAATGGCTTCAGGCTTCCAGTCAAAAGGAAAGTTTGTTTGACAGGCTGTCTGGATTTCGTGAGGTAGTGCTGAGTGCATGGGATTTCGTATAATTAATCTTCAAATTGGATAACGAACTAAAACGTTTGAGGTCACTTAGTAGGTTGGGCAAGGTAATGTGCGGGTGGGAGAGGAACAGCAGGAGGTCATCGGCAAAGGCTGCCACCTTATATTCTCTCCCATGTACGGTAATGCCCCTAATGTTGGTGTTTGAGCTGAGTCTGTTAAGTAGCGGCTCGAGGGTCAGAATGTAGATAAGGGGCGAGAGGGGGCAGCCCTGTCGTGTTCCATTCCCGATGCCGAAGGCGTCCGACAGGTGACCATTTACCCACACTCGGGCAGAAGGATTGGAGTATAGCGCTAGGATGCTGGCGAGCATGCGGGGGGGGGGGCAGACCTAAAGCCCACAATACCTTGGTCATGTAGCGCCAGTCCACCCTGTCGAACGCCTTCTAGGCATTTAGGTAAAGGAAGAAACCCTGCCTCCCCTCCACAGTAAGGGCATGGTGGATGTTAAGGGCCTTAATCGTGTTGTCCTGGGCCTCTCTCCCGGGGATAAAGCCTGCTTGGTCCAGGCTCACCAGGGAGGGAATAAGGGGGAGTAGTCTGTTCGCTATAATTTTCGCGTATAGTTTGACGTCGACATTAAGCAGAGATATCGGCCTGTATTTTTCCGCTCGCGTGACGTCTTTGCCCTGCTTTGGGATTACCGTGACATGGGCCTCTAAAAAGCTAGTGGGTAGGGACGGGGAAGACGGGATAGCGTTCATCACCACAAGGAGCCTCGGTGTCAGGAGCGTTTGAAAGCATTTGTAGCATTGGAGCGACAGCCCGTCAGGGCCGGGATACTTACCTGGTTTTGAGTGCTTAAGGCCTGAGCTAGTTCCTCCTCAGTGAAGGGCTGGTCCAGGTCTCTCGCTTGTGATGCCGAGATGGCCGAGGGGCCAAAACGCGCTAAGAATTGTCGTATTCGAGTGGTGTGGTCTAGCTCAGAGGGTACGTCAGGTCCGGTGGGGCGAAAGTTATACAATTCTCGATAATACGCTTCGAATCGGTGTGCAATCTTGTAGTTTCTTGAGAGTAACATGGCTTCGCAGTTGGTGTATTTGGTTTGGGGTTCGGGCGGGTTGCACTGCACGGGCCAGCAGGCGTCCACTTTTATTACCCTGTTTATAGAACAGTCTTTGACCGAGTAGGAGTCTCCGCCTGGTGCGCTTGCCCAGCTCTTCTAGGAGTGTGGTGCGGACCTGGACACGGTCCAAAAGGGTCTCTGCTGCTAAGGAACGCTTATGGGATGCTTCAAGGTGTCTAAGTTGGGCTACAAGGGTGTCAACTCGTTTCTGTCGTTCCCGCTTCACGCGCGTGGCCATTTCGATTAGGGACCCCGGATAACACATTTATGCGCCTCCCATATAGTGATGGGATTCATGCCCGGTGTGGCGTTTTCCTGGAAGAAGTTGGAGAGGTCGGTCCCCAACTTCTTTACGTCCACTGGGTCTTTTAAAAGGGAAGGATTCAACCTCCATGTTTTGGACGACGCCAGTCTCTCCGAGAAGTGGAGGGTAAGGATGATCGGGCAGTGATCCGATGGGATCATAGGCTCAATGGTAGCTTTCGAGAGGGAAACTAGGTCTCTCTGTGATAGAAAGAGGCAGTCTATCCTAGAGTACCTGTTGTGGGGATGGGAGAAAAATGTGTAATTCCTATCTCCAGGGTGAAGGGTCCTCCATGTATTGTGCAGAGTCAGGGAGCATAATTGCAGATTTATTTGGCGAATAGCTCTGTAGGGTAGGGAGGAAGTGCCCGAAAGAAGTGTCTACTAGGGGATTTAAGGGAACATTGAAATCTCCCCCAAGGATGAGAATTCCTGACTGGAAGGAGCACAGTAGGTCGGCTACCTTTCGAATGAAGGAAATTTGGTGCTCATTCGGGCAGTAGACATTGGCTACCGTTACGGGCTTAAACGCAAATGTGCCTTTAAGGAACAGGTATCGACCCTCTGGGTTCACCATTTTGTCAGTGAGTTGAAAAGGGGAGGAACGAGCAATCAACGTGGACACTCCCTTGGATTTTGCTTTGCTGTTTGTAGCATGGTGGGCAATGGGGTAGGCTTTATTTTTAAGGTGGGGGACTTTGTCGGATCTAAAGTGCGTTTCCTGGAAAGGAAGGGGGGAGGGAAAGGAGAGAGGGGGGAGGGAGAGAGGAAGAGGGGAGGGGAAGGAGGGGGGAGAGGGGGTGAGGGGAGAGGAAGGGGGTGATGGGGGGTAAGAAGGGGGGGGAGAGGAAGACAAAAGCATCTGAGCAATTGTGAAATACCAACAAGCGTCGGCGTTTTCGCAGAATGTCCGGCTGGATCACGCCCCGAGGAGGCAGAAGCCCAGTGTGTGTAACGTAGGTAAAGAATACAGGGGGTGGCGTTCCCCCGTAATCCAACTCACACCCCCCCCCCCCCCGAGATCAGGCAAAGTCCCCATCTGTGAAATGAGTTCCTGCCGTGTCCAGCTGGGCTCAGGGATTTTTGTCTTCAAAGGGAGCTTCAGGATATGGAGAGACCTGTGTAGAGAAAGTTCTGTATGACAAGGTGGGGAAGGAAATCAAAAAAGTTAAAGCAAAGCGCAGGTATCAGAGTCTGCAGGTGTCCGGGTGTCGACCGTTCCGTTCCCCCTGAGTCTACAGTCTTTCCCCATTGTCATGTCACCGGCAAGCAGTCCTCTGGGATAACTGACGCTAAAACGCGGAAGGATCTGCCATCATAGGTAACAGGAGGGTAAGGGTCACTTTCCAAGGGGAGGGGGGGTAAACCTTGGGTTCAAGAAGCAGGATAGGGGTGTCTTTGTGCAATGCCGTGGTTCAGCAAAACTTCTCTGGAGGTCTTAGGCTTTGCCCTGTGGATGGGCAGGGCTCCCCCTGTCCAGTTCCCTGCGTGGCGGGCGAGAGGATGTTGAAGCTGGGTCCGGTCTCCTGTGTCTGGAGTGGTGTCTTTGTGCTTTTGGAGAGGGAGTGTGCGATACCGGTCTCCAGGGTTCCATCGGAAAGTAGAAGGAGTACCACTCCGGAAGATCCACCAGGGGGAGATCAAGTTCAGTGCAGAAGGCCGGAAAGGTCATCAGGTGTGCGCAGGATAGCAGTGAGCCCCCTAGAGATGGTGGACAACGAGAAGGGAAATTTCCAGCGGTATGTAATCCCACGCACCCTAAGCATGTCCAGCAGGGGACTGAGGGCCTTCCTATTCTGAAGAGTTAGTTGAGAAAGGTCTTGGAAAAAGTTTACTTCCGAATCATTGAAGAGTATACGGCCTCTTTCCCTAGCTCTCCGCATAATGTCCTTTTTCAAGGGGAAATTAACCAGGCAACATATAATGTCCCTTGGGGGCTCCGTGTCGCGGGGTTTGGGACGCAGGGCCCTGTGCGCCCTTCCATCTCCACAGGGGAGGCAGGGGGCCTATCGAGGAGGTCATTAAATATGGCACATAGTGTGGGCTGGAGGGCGTCCTTCTCCACAGTCTCAGGGATCCCCCGGACACGGATATTATGTCGCCTTCCCCTGTTGTCTAAGTCTTCCAGGTGTCTTTGCATGTCAAGCACGTGGGCAAGTTGGGAGTCGTAGGTGTGTTGTACCTGTTTGATGGCTTCTGAGTGTAGGTGTGTCGTCTGCTCCACGCCATCAAGTCTTGCCGCTACAGCCTGGACATCCACTTTCAGGTGTGGCTGCTGTGAAGGTGTTCTTAATGTCGTTCTTGATGTCCAGTGCTATTTTCTGGAGGTCTAGGAGGGGCTACCAGTGGATGTGAGAGCGGAAGAGCCGGTCCCTTAGCTTCCCATGGCGGCGTCAGACTAACTTCATGGTGAGCGTGGGGATGAGGCCTGCGATGCCTCTCAGTCTGATAGCTGGGAGCGGAACAGCTCCAGAATATTGCGGCTGAATATTGCGGCTGGAGGGCTTGGCAGGTGTCCTGGAGGCTGAGGCGCTTCTGCCCACCTTTCCCATTTTGGACACTGGAGTTTATCTCCCACAAAGGCGGCGGTTTGTCCCATGAAGTGGCAGGGGTCTCTTACGGCGCGGTCATTAAGGTTCCCTGTAAGGCCACGTCCCTAGCAGTCTTTTTCTGCCTAGAGGGCCTGGTTGTCAGTCAGGCAGATTAAGTGAATGCAGGGGCTTCTAGGCTAGACCGCAGGGTGTGAGTGGGGTTGTTCCACTAAGCATTCACTGGCCAGTTGCTCCTTGATAGCCCCCTTGGCGTGGCAAAGGGCTGGGGGAGCTGTTATTAATTGCAGGGAAGCCCCAGGAGGGGTATAGGAGCCGCCTGCAGGCCCGGATACTCAGTCAATATGGCGGCCGGGAGCAAGAATGGAGGCCTCTGCACACTGGAGGTGAGTCTCAGGGAGAACGGGGCCCAGATGGAGCAGAGCAGGGCTTCTTGGGAGGGAATCCTGGGCTGATGGAGTACTGGAGCCCTACCTTACTCCCAGATCGCCCCTCCAGAGCCCACGGTACTAGGCCGCGGTGGGTGAACAGCAAGGCCGCGGCTTTCAGTGGTGACTGAGAGGGGTGCAGGCCGGCCTATGTAAGATGGCAGCCGGGACCGGGTGAAGAGGCCTGGAGATGCGGGCTATCTGTGTGAATGGGCGGGCTAAGTCAGCTAGGTGGAGAGCCAGTGGGTAAGGTGAGTAGCCCTAGGCAGGAGGGCATTCTGCACACATTCTTCAGAACACTCCAGGTAGCCATATTGTATTGCATTTTCAGAAAATTACAGCAGCTGCAGATTGAAAAGGACAGGTATTTTTTAATAACATTTATTTACAATTGTATACACTATATTATTTTTTCTTTATATGCTCTCCCCCCCCCCCTCAAAAGCGGAGTTACCCTTTAAGTTTCTACGGATGCCGTGAATGCTCAACACCACATTACTTCCTATGAATTTTTATGGTTTTTTATGGTTGTTTAGGACCGCTGTCAGTTAAGTGAATAGTGGGAAATTGCTGTTGCCTGGGGTAGTATTCATGGATAGTTTATCGTTATCTCTGAACTGGGTACTCTAGCAGATACAAAAAGCTAAACATTGTAGTAGTGACTAAGCAAGCATTGTTAAGCTGGCCATACATTTTATGATTTTTTTATTCAATTTCCTTTAGATTTACCTTCAACTATGAAGTGCAAGGGCCTGCTTGATTGCATGCAAACTGAAAGTGTATAGGTTTGACCTTATATTATATGGTTTTGGTAAATTTGAAGGAAAATTGTACAATGTATGGCCAGCCTTACCATTTAAGTAAAAGTAACTAATAGGATAAACAGGTAAGATATAAAATAAAAAGAAAAAAAAATAATAGGTCATGACACTGCAGCGGTGCCTTGGCGGCCATCAAGACTTTTTCCTGAAAGGTGACAATACAGGGACTGCAGTTAATTTACTGCAGATTAGTCACAGCACTGCTTCACTACACACATGCTGAGCACTGTGCCTTTTAATATGTTCAAGATTAGAAATATAATTTTCTTTGAGCAAGTGCTACCTTGACCCATGAATTAAGTTCTTAAGGGATAAAAGATAAATGGAAAAAACATCCAGTGTATAGCCACACAATGCACATTGCACTTTTAAAAACTATTGAGGTAACCTACTGCCACATTTCTGGCTACTAAAACAAGTACAGCTCTGACATAATCCTGATACCTAGAATCCTTATTTTTAAAGACATTTTGTCATTAAAGGCAGAATGAATTTCAGTTTGACAAACTCAAAAAGTTGATCAGTCACATGGGTGGATCACCCCTCACCCCGGCGTGATTGCCCCCCAGCATCACGCGCGTGACTGACATGGGGCTACGTCGTTACGCGCAGCAGAGCCAGCCTGCCGCAGTAAATCTTTAAGTAAAGGTTAAGTAAAAATAAATTTACATGCATTAGAACAGGAAAAGTGCACTACTGTTGTTCAACTGTCTGTGCCATCAACCACCTTAGGGGTCAAAAACAGAACAACAGAGTCTAAATTGTATTTCTCATGATCAATTCAAATGTACATATGTTTTCAGATTGCAACACATCATTGTAATAGGTATTTGCAGCATATGAGAACATATACAGTAAGAAGTCAGTTACGCCTGTAGTTTTCATTCTTTGTTTGGGCCTGAATGAGTTTTGTAATTGTAATCCATGGAGCATATTATTACTGCAATCTAGAATTGTGGATCCCTTATTGTTGCATGCACTTGCAGTCACCATTGCTAATTAAAAGCTAACTCATTTGTTAGACAATACTTATATATTTAAAAAAAAAAAAAATTATATTTTTTCTTTTTTTTCTTGTCAGCGCTCTAATTTTTACCAGTTCAGCAGGAAATTGTAGACTACCAGAGACTCCCGTAAGACACAACTGAAAACAGATGCTAATTACTAAATCAATGCATTAACATGATCCGGAGAGACCAGGCTCGGGTCACTTTCACAGCTCCAAATACAAAAATAATGAATTCAGAGATTTACAAGTTTCCAGGGCTAGAAATGAGCACAATAGCTTCTGAGAAAAACTTGAATATTTATCTTGTTGCAATTTTAAACCCTAATTAAATGTAAAATCTAGATGAGTGTGTTAATGTTCTGCATGTTATTATTGTCTCAAATGATGGTATTTTATCTGATTTATTAAAGCTTATACTGTATATAAACAACTTTAAGGCAGATGATTGCCTCATTTGTTTTGGAGCTTGCTGTCTCTTCATCCTCAGCTAACTAAACTGAACAACTGAAATACTGTATTTTCTCTTTCAGTGCAGTACTATTTTCGGATTTGACACAGGGACCTATGTTACTTTTTTGTTTTGGATTCAGTGAGGGAGAGATGTTTCTGTCAGGTTTTTATGTCTTTCCCTGTGAAGTATTACTTTACTTCCAGTGAGACCTGAAGGTGAAAATGGACAAAAGGGCTGCATGACTAAGGGAGGAACAGGGTCAGGAAAGGGTGATTGGAGGCAGAGGCTGGAGGGGCAGTGTTCAGATGTGGGGGTCTGTGCTTTTAATCAGGAAGTTCAGGAGAAGAGATAACTTGAGGGACCTCAGACGCTTCTCCCTGCTGGAAGAGAGAGACAGTATGAGTGAGTTGGAGGTCTTGCTGGAGCAGTTTCGGGGTAAGCAATGGCTACAGCAGCAGCTATCAGGTATTCTGAGTGGGTTGGGAGTGGCTCTCTTTCCTGCTACTAAACCGCCTGCTCCCAAACATGCTAGAAATGTTTGCCCTCCTGAGCACTTGAGCCCATCACCTGCCCCTCAGGTCCAGCGTCCAAGTGGGAGCCCTGTTAGGGACCCTTCAGGGTCGGCTGCTGGAATGCATGCCTCTAGCATTGGTTGTGGCTCTGGGAGGATACCTCACTGCCGGCAGGACCCAACAGGGGAGAAGTCCCTCTGTTCCTGCTCCCACTCTTCCCCCTCTCTGAGACTGCCAGAGCACGTGGCTGGCTCCCCTGCTGATGTGCCGTATAGAGTTTACGGGGGTACTGCTTGGCTTCTCTATAAAGAGCAGTTTTGCCAGCACAAGGACTTGTAGCCGGGCTTGCATTGGGATCATAAGGACATTGGGCTTTGGATGAAGCTCTTGGCACAAGCAAGGGCTACGGCACAGCCCTTTCTTGGAGGGGCAGGCAATTCAGGTGTCGCTGGCCTGCCGTCCATCTATAAAAAAGGTTTTTGTTGGCACTTTAACGAAGGGTCATGCCGTTTTGGTGCGTCCTGTCGTTTCCGTCATAAGTGCTGTAGTTGTGGGGGCTCCCACGGCTACGTAAAATGTTTTAGGAGAGGGAAGTCCCAGTCGGCTTCAAAAGGGAGAATGCCAGTAAACCTTCCTGCGATGGTGCCGTATCTAGGTAGGTACCATAGGAGGGGGGCAGCACTTTTCCTGGCCAAAGAATTTGACATTGACATTTCATTTTTCTCAGGTGGTTTCTGCCATATTGGCAAAACAGTTGGAGCTCGGGAGAATGGCTGAACCATTTGACCATCTGCCGATCACGTCTTTGCATGTGTCTCCCTTGGGGGTGGTACCCAAAAAGGAACTCAACAAATTCAGGCTAATTCACCATTTGTCATATTCAAAAGGAATTTCAGTGAATGATGGCATTTCTCCTAACATGACTTAGGTGTTTTATACATCCTTCGATGCAGCGGGCAGTTGGGTGCAACTTAATGGCAGGGGATCATTGTTGGGGAAGATGGATATCTATTGCAGTTTGCCTTGTATCCGCTACTCCTATTTTGCTCTTGGGGGAAGGGTACAAACACAGAGGCCTCTCATGGTGTAGTATTTAAGTAGATTTATTAGATAAATGTGTAGAAACTCACATTTAAAATTGCTTCAGACAGCGCAGTGTTTCCCTGTGTGTGCATCTCTTCCGGGTTTGTGTCACTTCCGGGTATGCTCCGTACTGCCCTACGTGTTACGTCACGTGCATCGTGACTTCTTCCGGGGATGACGGAGGGAGTATGAGGAGGCGGTTATAACTGATTAGGGGGTACTAGAGGTGGATGTACGGGTGGTGAAGGCGCCATATTACTGTAGTAAAAACTGCTCGCCATTGAGTATATGGGCTAGAACACAGGGAATGCCATCCAGTTACTGTGGCCAAAATTAACGTGTACTAGAGAGTTCAAATATATGGCGGCAGATGAAAAATGTATATCGGTGATATCATGCAGGTATAGATTTGTGGGTATAGATGTGTGCATCAAAGACCCATAAATGTTGCTAATTATGATGTGGGAGCTAATGTATATACACGGAAGGGATGTACACACCTTATAAAAATATACCAAAAATACAGATAATGACACATATTTGAATATAATGCATGATAGTAAATGATACTAAAATAAATACAATGCTCCAAGGCTTAGAATAAGCTTTCAGTGCTAGCAGCAGCCTCACCACACACTAGATCCCACTTACACATCACCCATGACAGCGCGAGAGCCCCTCCTTGTATCATTTGGTCAGTGGCATCACCCAGGATTCCGGGCCCTTTTTTTTAAAAACAGAAGCCTGCAGGAATCTTTCGATTAACCTTGAAGGTTTAAGTTACCCAAAGCTTGTTATTTAAAGGATTGCTGTATTTTTCGATTTGCCCATTAGGCAACTTTAAAGACCTCCCCACTGAATAATAGTTACAATCTTTGTTTTGAATTGGTACATGTCCTTTATGGCAGTCCACATTGGCCCAAGAAAGGCCAGTTCTATAGACTTAAAAGAGGTTCTCTGTTCAGAATTTTCAAACTTCCCTATGGGTTCAGTGAACATTGCCTGTATTGCTCATCAGTATTAAGCACCTGCTTTGCTGTTCACAACCACACTGACCATCATAACCAAATATGATTTGATAAATCTGCTTCCTGTTGAAAAAATGAAAACTCCCATCAAAACACATGAAACTTGATAACTACTATTAGCTGTGTAATGTATCGAAAAATAGGGCTTAGGTCCGCTGCAAGTTATATAATTGGACTTATGGTTTAGTTGTGTTCTGTGTGAATAACCCTCAGCTGTTTTCTGTTGAAACTCCACACACTACAAAGCTGTGCTGAGAATCAGTAATTCTTTACTGTGGGAGCCAGCCCAAGACAAATGATCCTGAAATGCATAGATAACACACTGGCCATTTGGAAGAAGAGTTATAGGGATACAACAGCCGTTGCCCATAAAATGTAGATTAAGGGAAATGTTCTGCTTGGCCTGCAATGCTGCTTTGTTCTAGGCCATCTGTAGAATGTTCTGATTTTAAAGGAACCTCTCTTTATTTTAGAGAATGATGGATAGAGATTATCAATCTACCAAATACATTTTATCGTTTTATTTTTTACATATTAAAGTGTACCTGTTATTTGTTTGTTCAGGGTGACCCTATCAGCTTCACATACTCACCTGTCTTTTGCTCTCTAGCCAGTTCATTCAGCTGTTTAAGCTCCAAGTCATGAGGTGTCTGAGTAGCTAGTCAGCAAGAACCTGCATTGTCACATCTGACATACTTCGAAGCAATCATGTATACTTATACACTCTTGGTGGTGGAGTGAAGGTAAAGGGAAAGGTGGGACATCTATTAAAGTGGCCCTGTCTATAGGTTCAAAGATGAAGAAAGCAATACATGTTCATGCTGCTTTTCTGCTGCTGTAGTATTTGGTCATTAAGGTGTGTTGAATACTTACTCCTCCTGCTGCATGCAGTGGTTCCTCCTGCAACCTTGTGTGTCCTTTATCAACATATGAGCTGGTGGAAGGGACCATAGAGTGCAGTGGGAGAGCAGTATGACAGTGGTGTTTAAACACACAGGGACTTTGAAAAAGTATGCATATTGCCTCTACTGTATTTTGCTGTACTGTCAAAAAAAAAAAAAAAAAAAAGATGGAATTGAGGATGATTGATACATGTCACTCCAGAAAAAGCCCCCCGGTGGTCAGTATGGATCTGCTGCCCTCTACTGTCTGCTGCTAGTAACACAATGTAATGTAAAATTATGTATGTCGCTTCCTGACAAGGGGGTTGTTGGAAAAAGATCCTGGAAGGAGGAAGTGGAGAGAGAGAGAAGCCACACATCCTGCCCATGCTACTAATACCAGATCAGAAGAGACAATTATGCAATAATTCTATGTTCTAATGGTTTAACTGCAACTGCCCATAGCTTCTTAAATGTATTGCCAAATCCTTGTGACAAGCATCTGTATCTCTGTACAATTATTATCTCACTTGCACAGTGCCAGATAACTAGGACTGCATTCCAGACTGGTTAGGTAATAGCTGGAGGGTCTCATTTAGACATGTTAGACCCCTTTCACACTGTAGAGTCCGTCGGCGGACTCTGTTTATCTCAGCGGAGGATCAATCCGCCGATCCCCCGCTGAGCAGGCAGATGGCTGTTCCCCGCTGTTCTCTATGGGGGAATCGGATTGGAACGGACCATCTGTCCATTCTCATCCGATCCCATCTGATCCGATCTGCTGGACGGATGGAAAATAGGGTTTCCATCTGTCCAGATTTGATGGATCGGATCGGATGTCAGCGGATATGTCTCCGCTGACATCCAATGCCCCATAGAGATGCATGGGGCATCTGTTCAGATTTGCCTGAAAAACGGACAGGGGGATCTGAATGGTCCGCCTGTGTGAAAGGCCCCTTAAAGCCAGAAAATGTTGTTTTTGTATCCATTCAGTAAATAAAGGATTTTTTTTTTTTGATGCATCCATTAATGGACCTATTTATTTTAGGAATGCCGGTTCACACTTGTGCGGATGCGCTGATCGCATGTAATTCGGAGCGTACTGCTCCTTCATTACATGCGATCTCCTGTGCGGATGCAAGTTCAGCCATACACTTTGTATGGCTGAATTCGCAGCACATCCACAGCAAACTCGCACATGAGGCATTTTTCGAGCCACCTCAGAATCGGATCGCACAGTGGTTCACACTTGTGCGATCCGATTCTGTGCGAACTTGCAGATCGCACTGCGATATGCGATCAAACTGGGGATGTCGTTAACATTTAATTGACACCCCCTGCGTATCGCATATGGCAGTGTGAACTGCCAGATGTGCAGACGCGATGCGGGATCACCCTGCGTATTCGCAGCGTTCCCGCATCGCACAAATGTGAACCGAGCCTAACTCATCTGCTGTCAGAAGGATTTTCTGCTGACAGCAGAATGTAAACAAAAGAAGTGCCAGAAAAAAATAATAGTTTTGGGGTTCCCCCCAATCCATACTGGGCCCTGAGGGGAATTAAAAAATGGTATGGGGTCTCCGGTAAGAATTTTGAGAAAAAAAGAAAAAAAGAAAGGAATTCCACTGACAGCAGATGAGCAATAGTTGTTAAGGACAACCTGCTCTTCTCAATAAATCTGAATGCATTTAATAATTTTGTTTCAACTTTTTTTGGATTCGTTTACATTTGTTACTATGTCCATTCAGAAATTTGAATACATCCGTATTTGCGAAAATGAAATTTTCGGACAAAAAATGAATATAAATGAACCAAATCGCACATGTCTAGTCTCCTCCTAATCACATCTCTTGTCCCAAGATCTTTGACATAAAGAGAGATGCTGCATCTTCGTCAAGGGCTCCTGCAATGGGACTTTGCTGCAACATTTATCTGGAGTTATCTCTATAACTAAATATATATATACCCCGGTATATGTGCACAATTCCACCAGGACTCCTATCGGGCCCTTTGCTGATAATACATCTATAATCATATGATTAATAGTATATGCTGGTTGCAGAAGTACCTCTGCTTCCAATTACTTTGGAATTGTTGTCACGTGAGTTTTTTGCATATTAGTTGTTTTGTGTATGGTATTTTCGAATCATCTTACTTGTTTTTAGTTATTACCAAATTATTGGGTTGTGATTGCCATTGATTGCATGGATCTTCACATACTATGATATCTTTAAAAATTAGCATATAGCTAATGCCTCAATAAATGTAGTATTCAAATATTTTCAGGCATTGGCCTTATATTTTACTTTTTTTAATTGTAGTGCCTTAAATAAACCATGAAGTGGAAAAACAGTAATTGTAAGTAAAAGCAAAGTTTAAAAGTTGGTTTAACTAATAAATGTAAGTTGATTTCATATCAGTATGCAGAGCTTTATGCTGCTGTCATTTTTAGTGAAGGGGAGGGGGGGATTCCACTTTAAATACCACTAAAATAAAGCTCTATCAGTCTAAAAAAAATTATATCATATTTGTGGTTTGTTGCCCACAAGCCTCAGAAAACCACAAAAAGAAAATTGTTCTTCACTACTTGTAGGCAGGTGCAGTCTGTTTTCTCCACTGTAGATAACGCTCGATCACAGCAGCATTGTAGTTGGAGGGGAAGTCAAGAGGAACATGGTTCCCCTATGGTTTCCTGTGTCACTGGAGAAGCTATCCAATTGGATGCTGTCCCATGTGACTCTGGCCGACATCTTGGAGCAAGCAGAGACTATTTAAAACTCTGGCTCCCAGGCTTGACTTGCATTTTGGGTGTGGGTAGTGTAGGGACAGGTCACCCGTCCAACAGGGACAGTATTTAGCAGCAGGGAGAGGTTCCAGAGGTTGCCATTCTTTCTGGAGACCTCCCCATTTAGGCATGGACCAGCCAGGCCACATTCCATCCCTCAAGACTGACACTATTGGCACATCTTAGACCTACTGTGCTACAAATCACTGTTGCATTTTGGGAGTGTTCCCAGTCTGGTGCTTTCCCATCAGGCTTGTTGTGAATTGCCAAACAAAACAAGTTCTGTTCCCTACAACTGGACTCTATGTGTTTACTGCCACCACACCTTCCCACATACTGAACTTCTAAACAACTGAAGTGGTAAAACGACCATGTGCTGATTATGGGTTACGACCTTATATTCCATAGTTGCATTTTCAGTAAGTTAACTTTATCTTTTAAAGAATTTGCTCATGATTCTGCCTTGTGTGATGCTGGCACTGGTACTGCCTGGGGATTGTGGTAATTCATGTTCTCTATATACAAGGTTAAGATATTTAAGATTAAGACCTTTAAATCAGAATAACACAATACAAATTTACAAAATAACTAACATACAGTATGTTTTTTGTTACACAGAGTTGAATAATGTGCAACTTAGGGAGTATACATATACTGACCCAATTGTCCATGTTTCCCAATAAATCACATTTTTTTTTTTTTCAGATTTTAATTTATATCAAGTTCATGCTTGGATTTGGGACTCAAAAACAACCCTGGCTGACTAGCATGTAGGTGCTTGTCTGTGTAGCATAATACAGAGATCAGCACATCCATTTCCAGGCAGCCAACCTTGACCCTCCCCCAGTTCCCAGCACAGATCCTCCATTCCCCAACGTGGTTAAGGTGACATGATTGCCCCACCGTCAACATTTAGAAGAGGACTGGGCTTCCTCCATCCAGACCTGCTTCACCTCCTGGCTTCCATCCTGCTGCTCTGATGCTTGAAAGATAAGGCACAAATGGATGTAAAGAGGGGCTCTTCTGGAAACTTCTGGATGTAAGGGGAGAGGGGGGTTCTGATGGACACTTCTAGATGTAATGGGGACTCTGGTAGGGATTCCAGTCTGCAGCGCTACCCCTGCAGGAGAAGATGGTTGTATTGGGTCCTCTGTTCTTACCTTGACCTCTACAAAGACCTCTGCACCTCTGACACCTCGATTATACCCGCCAATAAACATAAATTGATAACTTTTGGTATGTGCCTCAGGGTCACCCTGAAATGAGATCTTGAAGCATGATAACAAGTTATATTAAGAATATGAATAATCTAAATAACAGGGGATCACAATGCAGTACACCTTTTGGCATATACAGTTTGAAATATCAATCAATGCAGTAGGAGTGCCTCCTTAAGTTTTGATAAAGCTGCATAAACTGTAGCATAAACTGTAGCTTTCCCCACTGGAATCAAACAACATAAGGCAACAGTGAATTTGGTATCAATAGAATAGTGACAGAGTCACCTGGTGAGGAGGCTAGGGCCTAGGCTATAATGGAATGACTGCAAAAAACTGTCAAAGTAAATCTTCAGATGGCCATGTTGGAGCTCTTAAAGAAGTTTAAGCACTAAAGAGAATGCTTTTTGTAATAAGAAATAAAAGGTTGTAAACACTGATTTCCTAAGACTACTGAATGACAAAGTGCCCAACAAGGGATTAATTATCAGTAGTATACCTCAGATGTTCAGGATTAAAATTCTGAGAAGCAGGAGGGGCGTGTCCTGGCCGCTGAGCAATATGGCCGCTTGAGCTACTGCTCCATAGTAGAGATGTCCTGAACTATTCGCCGGCGAACAGTTCCCGGCGAACATCACTTGTTCGCGTTCGCCGCGGCGGGCGAACATATGCGATGTTTGGTCCGCCCCCTATACATCATCATTGAGCAAACTTTGACCCTGTACCTCACAGTCAGCATACCCTTCCTCCAAGAATCTAAGATGGATGCTATAAAAAAGCAAGGACAGCATCCATCTTAGATTAATTCTGAAGCTGCAGTGTTAGTGAGAGCAGGGAGAGTGCCGCTGCTGCTGAATTAATAGGGAAATCATTAGCTAGGCCAGTGTTCTGTGTCCACTCCTGCTGTAAGGACAGCGTCCTGACAGCACCCCAAAAAGCCCTTTTTAGGGCTGGTATATCAGTCTGCTTTATTTTTTTCTATATATATATATATATATATATATATATATATATATATATATATATATATATACAGACTGTACTGTGTGCACACCACTCATATCAGGTGGCACAGTACCTTGCAGATAAAAAAGTAATTTAATTTTTACCCTTAATATAATTGCAGTTGCCTGCCAGTGTGTGTCAGGCCCACTGACTGAACTGTGCCCACTGCCAGTGCCCACCACTCATATAGGGTGGCACAGCACCTTGCAGATAAAAAAGTAATTACATTTTTCCTCTGTAATATAATTGCAGTTGCCTGCCAGTGAGTGTCAGGTCCACATACTGTACTGTGCCCACTGCAAATGGACTGTTTGCGGTTGTTTGCGGTGCGTTAAACGGAGAGTTTGGTCTGTCAGAGTTTGGTCTGTCACTGTGAAGCGGGCGTAACCCTTACACTACCTGATCGATACAACATCATACCTGATCGTATTCACACACTGGATGATTTAAAGCACGTTATGCCAAACAATTTAAGAAAGTTAGGTGATTTATGCCCTTTATGGATTAAAACCCGACTCTGCGTCAACTACGTCATTTTCCATGGGAGTTTTGCCATGGATCCCCCTCCGGCATGCTACAGTCCAGGTGTTTGTCCCCTTGAAACAACTTTTCCATCACTATTGTGGCCAGAAATTTGTGTTTTAGAATTCACCTGCTTATTGAAGTCTATGGCGGTTCGCCCGGTTCGCCCGTTTGCGAACATTTGCGGAAGTTCGCGTTCGCCGTTCGCGAACATAACATTTTATGTTCACGACATCTCTACCCCATAGCCTCTGAGGGGTAAAAAGCTATTATCCAAGTGACAAAGCCTGACTTCGCCGCCCTGTCATCACGGGGAGAGAGAACCGCACACTCCCGGAGTATGACCTGCCGGCGAATGCTGTTCTCGGGTCCCGGGAGCCTCACTGATTTCTTTACCATGCCATCTCACCGCTCCAACAAAGAAAGCCAAGGAAGCCGAGGGCCCGGGAGTGGCGCCAAATGGCCTGACTGAGCAGCTCACTGACCCAGAGTCAGATATGGATGAATCATCCCCCGCGACTAACCTCTCTTCCTCAGCTGATAGAGGTAAGAGAGCGGCAGTATCCTCAGCCTTTTCTCCTACTAAGCTTCCCTCTGCTAAGAAACAGCACGAAGCCAGTGATAATAAACAGGCCGCAGAACTGCCAGAGCCCTGCATTAACCCACTGTCTGCCTTCCCTGCGGCAGACATCCCAGCCACTGAAGCTACACTAAAAACAATGCTCCTCTCTCTTCAATCAGGCTTCCAAAAAGAACTTAAGCTCTCTGTTCACAACATGTTGGTCAGATTGGATGGCCTGGAAGAAAGGTCACACAACATGGAATTGCAGATCTCAGACATGGCAGCAGCACACAATGAGGTGGTGGACATGCATGAGGTACAGGCTGAAGCAATTCAAAAATTGCAATTTAAAGTTGCAGACCTGGAGGATAGGTCACGACGAAACAACATTAAGTTTGGGGGTATACCTGAGACCAAGAAATCATTCCCTATTTGAAACAACTCATGCTGAAACTGTCCCCAGACCTATCGCCTAGAGACCTACTTATAGACCGCGCACACAGGATTTCAAAATCACTGCATCTTCCAGATTCAGTTACAAGAGACATTATGGCTAGTATACACTATTATCATATTAAAGATCAAATCCTTAGGGCTGCCAGGAATGCTTGGGTGCTACCGTCCCCATACGCAGGTGTGTCCCTCTACCAGGATATATCCCCTGCAACAGCTCAGAGGAAGAGAGAGTTTGGGCCTGTGACAAAAGTCCTGCAGGATAATAATATAATCTACCGCTGGGGTTTCCCCACAAAGCTCTCAGTTACTTATCAAGGCCAACAAGTTGCAATGACATCCCCAAAAGAGGGATACAAACAGCTCCACAATTGGGGGTTAGTCCCCACTCCAACAACGCACACGGTCCGGAAACAGGGCCAACAATCATCAAAAGACCCCCGGGGGCCACCAGAACATGGTAAGCAACGTTCCTCTCCCCGTGATGATTTTAACTCTGATATCTTATGGGGCTTCCCCACAAGGGATATAAGCCGCATGCACCCCTTGGAGACTCGGTCATTCCATACTCTCTTTTTTTCCACACACCCCAAGTAAGAAGTGTGCTACGCACACGTGTGAATGTTTATATCTGGTTTACTACCTTATATCTCTTTTGTTGCTACCTATTATTCAAATTTCAAATTACATATACCATGTTTTGGTTCTCAGTGGGTACCACTTGTATAGTGCTGTAACAAGTATCTTTTGTTGTTCCAGTTCACCTTCTCTCATACTTACCCCAGGGGGATTTATTCCGGGGCCACACAGGCAACGCCAGCCCTTTTGACATGTCCCTCAATATAACCACTATCAATGCAAAAGGGCTTAATAGCCCCTATAAGCATTCCAGACTATGGAGGGAGGCATTATCTATCAAAACGGATATATTATGCATCCAAGAAACGCATTTTGCCCTTCATGCACTCATAGGCTCTTCCCACACCAATTCTTTGCCAGTGCACCCAATAAGACAAAAGGTGTGATGATTGCTATCCGAAATACTGTTGCTTTCCAACTTCACCATATAGAAACAGAGAGATTCCTTATTCTCTCTGCCTTGATTAATAACTCACCATTAGTGCTCGCCAATATCTACGCTCCCAACATGAGACGCAGATCTTTTTTAAAAAAACGTTACTATCCAAATTACAGCCTTTCCCCAAGGAACACATAATCCTCTGCGGAGATTTTAATGATATTCCAGACAACACTTTAGACATGTCCAACCCAACTAGACCTAGATCCACGGCTCTTTCCAACATGATACATTCAGAAAATTTTTATGACCCCTGACGTTGCCTTCATGGCACTGAAAGAGACTATACTATTTTTCTGCAGCCCAAAAATCCTATTTCAGAATTGACCTCTTCCTGGTACATCCCCTCACTCTGCAGTCTGTTTCTAAAGTGTCCATCGGCTCTATCACGTGGTCTGACCATGCGCCGATTACTTTAACCCTTGCACAGGGACACCAAATCACCAGAAGCTTTTTGTGGCCATGAACACTTCCAAAATTCTAAGGAGCAGGACTGTTGCAGAACATCAAGGGATAGTTGGTGGTGCCGTTGAGAGGAATAGTGCGCTTTGTGCTTCAATAGATTTCACTACAGAGTCAGTCAGTTTGACACAAAGGATTAAAAGAGAAGTATGCTGCTAATTTTCCAAGGTCGACATATAATGCATATAATTAAATAATGCAGAATAAACATAAGGTAATGTCTGCTTTCATATAGAGGGCAATTGTAGGAATGCATCCTGAAAATAGAGTTGTGCCTGAAAACAAGTATTATGTTCATGGCCCAAACGTTGGTTCAGTTTTACAGACCATAGTTAAATGGCAACAGACCTTTACATGCTAAAAGAAGTTACAAGGCACAATTGTTATTCCCACAGCATGTCTCAGCATGCTCTACATTTCTGTTACTGTCATAAAGAGGACAAAAAAAGAACCAAGGGTCCCTCTCGCCCCCATCTTCCAATGCAAAGGCCTTATTTTCTTTCTCTCTCCTTCCATCAGTATCAACCACTATCACTATATATCTTTTAGGAGTATGAGCAGTGTTGGGGTAGTTACTCAAAAAATGTAACTAGTTACTAGTTACTTCTGTAAATTGTAACGAGATTACTTTACTAGTTACTGCATTTGAAAAGTAACTTCACTACTTATTACTTTACTTTCCTCTTTCTTAATTGACCGTGTAGAAGAAGATACATGACACTCTTTCTGCATACAGTTTATTGTATAAGCACAGGCTTTGGGAAACATGAGAACAAAACCTGAAAAAACAGCATAAAACATAAAGTGCAACAAAAATTCATCCCTCTCTATTCTTCGAAATAACGATTGTATCGCACGGCTTTGGTAACGAAGGAAAGCGCGTTCCTATAGCCTAGTAAAGTAGTGTAGTTACCAATATTAGTATTGTAACTAGTTACTTTACTTTTTTACCAAAAAAAGTAATGTAGTTACTGTAATCAGTTACTTTGTAACTAGTTACCCCCAACACTGAGTATGAGACATGCTCTAACGCTCTCCCCACAGCCCAATTCAGCAGTTCTTATTTCTCTGGCCTGGGAATTTGTTGCCAGGCAACAGATCCTGCGCTGCCCTCAATGGCCCTATGCTGTCACAGGTCTGGTGGAAGATATTTTATATGGCTTGAAGCTGCCTGTTCCATCTCCACTGCTCTGATTGACTGGTGGGGCTGTGACACCTTATTTGAACATCACAACTCAAGGGTTCTGGGCATGTGATAGCATTTAGCTTCCTGCCTTGTGCACCAATTGTCTTGTCTATGATTTTTCCTTCTGGGCATGTGATAGCATTTAGCTTCCTGCCTCCTGTACAAATTGTCTTCTTTTTCCTATCTTCTCTGACTCATGCATTGCCTCTGATTGTTCTTGTTTCACTTGACCCCCTTGCCTGAATAATAGATACACTACTATTTGCCACTTGCCATGATTTTTGCATAGATACACTAATGATTTCCCCCTTCCCTGAACATTACCTGGATAACAAAAATCCTGCTCTAACCCCAACCCCAGCATTAGCCCCACTACTCAGAAGGATCTTACTTCATGAGGCCAGCACGGATCACTGCTTTCCCCCATTCCACTACCAACTGGTTCTTCTACAGGACCATTGTATAGCCTGAACAAAACACTTTTCTACATGGTCAATACTGACAGCTCCTGCTGGCCACAGGGAGCCGTCAGCTAGCACCATTCTCTGGGGAGTCACCACTAAAGGGATCTGTTTGATAGAACTCTCAGTGCTATTGCAGTGATCAAATAAGTGTCATTTATATTTCCAAGCTTTTTCAGTCATTTCTCCTTTGAGCTGTTTGCACCTAAATTGCTTTGTTTTTTACATACACTTACTAGGATATTCCCAGTCCTTCCATTTATGGCTACAAGACCCATTACTGATTGCTACCTGCCCTGACCTTAACCTGAATAATGGATGCGCTATAATTGCCTCCAGATCTAACCCTGGCTTAGATAATGGACTCTGCCACCACTGACTGCCAGATAGCCCTTTCACACTTTGAGGAGATTTTTAAGTGTTTCAGTAAATATACTAACAGGTTTCTCATTGACGATAAACAAGTCAATGTACTGCCTATTCGAGACAAAAAATAAATAAAATACCAGGGAATAGGTGTGATCACGGTATCAGATCCAGATGGATATGATATCTCAGTTTTTTGGTATGTATAGTACCAGGAACCACAGGCAACCGTAATATTACTATGGGAGAAAAAAGGGGGGTATGTAGAGGGGATATAGATCCTCTCAAGATGGTTGCAATTACTTGGCTCACAAATTTCTGAGGTGCATATTTAAACTTTATTGGTGATTACAAAAATTATTCAAAAAATAATAAAAATGACATATACAGTTGACAATAGAGAAAGATGACTAATTATAATCATCTATTTAAGACATTGTTCTCTGGACAGATAACGGTGGGGCAGCTAATAGAAGCGATAATCCCCGCCGTGCCTTGCCCACCCTCAAAAAATAGTGGTAGTTGGGAGTAGTACCTCCAATGGAACAGTGTATCACTTCTTTTGTACAATGTATTTCTTATAGAACCATATGTTGCCTATGGAGGTAAATCACTTGCAAATTAAAGGTAAGTGTATACACTTCTTTCAAAACATGCATGTAAATATTGAATTTCAGTACATGCAGAGTATGCAAGTGATATAACAAAAAGGCTTCTCCCGACTATCAAGTAGTTAAGATGAAATTTTGTCAAAGTCACAATATGTCTCTTCAAAGTGGGGTGTAAAAATAATAATGCCCCTGTATGAGATGAATCCAGTGATCAAAAGAAGGAAGATTTATTCTTCTAATGATATTTCAGATCTGTGCGTTGGAGCTCATATTGTGAGGATTGACAGCGCTGTGGAGTAGTCTTAATCCTATCTTAGGGAGTATAACACTATGCAGCAAGTTGTGTTGATGTAGAATCTATGCGGAAGGGGGAGGAAAAGTGGAGGGGGAAGAAGGGGGGATTGGTAAAGAATTGTCAGATCCAATTGATCCTGATTGTGGAAGGAGGGGGGTGAAACTGTTTTCCTTTTCTTTTCATTTTATTTCAATAAATTTTTATTCGAAAATATCGAGTACAAACAGGAACTGGAATGGTACAGAAATGAAAACTGTAACACAACATGCGGTAGTAGAAACATGAAGTACAGCAATACGGGGAGGATGTGCAGCAAGCAACACGTATATATATATAAACACCAGGAATAAGTCAGTGTAAGTGGGACCAAAACTTGACTCAGAAAAGCTTAAAAAGTGGGACACCAGCGGATAACAGGGGCGACCCTGTTTTCCTTTTCTTGTGTGTTGAACTTGTGATTTAGAGGGTAGTATCTGTGTTTTGTTCACCGGCAATGGGGGCTCTTGGTACCCGGGACCTGGACAAGTATGAGTATGATGAGTATCTTCTGGGCTGTGCCCGATTGTAAGACAAAAGAATCGAACAGTGTGTGTGTTGTCTTTACTCACCGCTCGTTGTCCGGTCGACCTGTCTCGGTATCATAGAGCTACATTACCTCAGAGCTTCGCGGGAACATCCAGATTGGTATCCCTCTGTGTGGTTTTTCAGACCACGCCGTTTGTTGCTGTCCGTTGCTCCGTTCCACCAATATAGTGCTTTATGTTGAACGCTGTATAGCGGGATCTGACAGGGGGGGAAGGGTAGAAGGGAGACCTGCTTTTCCTCCGTGCAAGTGCTTTTTCCTGCTGCATGCAAGTGTTGAGTCTTTTTGATCCGGTGTTACGGCGGTTAAGGACTTCTACAGAGTCGGCGGTTCCTGTATTGAGGATGGGCTGTTTGCGGTGGCGTCTGCCTAGCCTCCAAGAAAGATTCAAATGGTTTTGTTCCATACTCTAGCAGTGATTTGTTTGACTACCAGTGACACAAAGAGGAAGGGAGGTTTAAAATGGAGTGCAAGTCAAGAGTGGGAAAAAAAGATGGAACAGATAGCAGAAAAAATTGAACACTGGTCTAGAATTTACCTGGGGCAGGTCCGACAGATGTGCATAGCATCTCCTATTCCAATACAGCCTCTAAAGCATAATGAGGAGTGTAAAAGGTGAAGGTAGGAAAGTCTGGTAGGTTCTATGTACCATCAAGTACCTTATTGGGATATTCAGTAGAGATTATAGTCATAGAACATGAGGCTGCTGTGCACCAAATATGCTCTGTTTACCTTATAAACACTTAACTGTGTCTCATTTCGGGGTGGACTCTGTTAAAATTTTTAGACAACACCACAGTTTCCGGGAAAATAGGTTGACCCCTACAACCCTGGAAAACAGATGACACGAGAAGTCTCAAAAAGTGTAGCTGCTAAGACAAAGTGTCAGAAAGACTTCAACCAATATAAATCTGCCCTCCAAAAATACAATTCCTACCTCCATATTGCCAAATAAATCTATTTTATCACTATCATTAACTCCCTCTCATGCAGTTCCCATAAACACATCTCTACCTTTAACTCTCTACTTCGTCCTCCACTGCCTCCACCCACTAACTCACTCCTTGTCCAGGAGATCACCAAACAGTCCAAAGATAAGATTGATATAATTCATAATTAGATCTCCACTGTACCAAATTCTTCCCCACTTAAGACTTCATGTCCACAGGTACACTCATTACTTCCCTCACAGGTACACTCACACACATTACTTCCCTCCTCATTCAACCACATATAGACAAGGTTGCTAAACTTTTGTAATGCCCACCTAATCACCTGCCCCCTGTTCCCTCGCACATTCAATGGTGACCCTCTGGCTCTATCCTACACTCTCTAACTCACATCTGTAATCTCCCCCTCTCATCTGGCATCTTCCCCAACTCTCTAAAACATGCACTAGTCACCTCCATACTTAAAAAGCACTCTTTGGACCCCACCAATCTAAACAACAATACCCCATCTTCTTGCTTCCCTTTTCCTCCAAACTCCTTGAACATCTGTTTTACAACCGACTGAGCGACCACCTCACTGAGAATAACCTTTTTAATCTTCTTCAGTCTGGATTTTGCTCTTAACACTTCAAAGAAAATGTTCTCCTAAAACTCACAAACAATTTACTAATGACTAAAACCAATGGACACTATTACTATTCTGTACTTCTACTCCTGGACCTCTCCACTATCCTTGACACAGATGACCACCAAATAAGAAGACAACTGATCACACTCTGCAGTTGTAATCCAATAAAACATCCTTTATTTCTCAAACATGAGACAATAGGGCAGGACAAGTTACAGCTGACATGTTTCCCACGTAGGAGTGTAGCTGGGAAGCTGTTGGACAATGGGTTGAATTTGTTTATCGAGCCACTGACCAAGTCTTCTATTAGGAGATCCTATTCCCCAAAATGATGGGTTGACCATGAAGTGGGTTTAATTCCTTTCGTGTTTTTGGCAAATAGTAAAATGTGGACACGACAGGCTATTCAGGAATTAAATTCTCTGATTCTTTATCAGTAAAGATGCCCATATTCACCCCCTTATCAAAAGTATTTTTCAAAACTGTTTTATTCTTCTTAGTGGGGTCACCCTTTAATATGGTATAGGTGTCAGTGTCAGATAATTGTCTCCCTACCTACGGCTTGTACATCTCTACATTCATAATGACCACTAAACATCTCTTATCAGCATCGAGGATAATTATAGATTTTTCACTTTTTCTGGTTTTTAAGTACCTTTCTTTCTCTTTTAATTAAGCTATCCTGATGTATAGAGGAGTCAGTGCAGGTTCAGGTCATTGAAAAAGTTAATACTGGAAAAGAGAAACGGACAGAGGGCGCACCAGCCTAGCGCATTATCTTTAAAACAATTTATTTTTTGGAGGTCCACATCCTTCCACGGCCTGCGGCAGTTGAGGAGGCCCAGTGGAGACCCCTGGTGGTCCCTCATTGCTTATTGCCCGTGTTTCATAATCGTTTTGTGAGTATAATGTGTATACATGTCTATTACAATAAATTGTTTTAAAGACAATGCGCTAGGCCGGTGCGCCCTCTGTCCATTTCTCTTTTCCATTATCTGCTTTGGCTTACCACGACCCGTTGAGAGTGGCAGCACAGCCTGAATTTACTACAATTTGACCTGAATTGCATTTTCCGGATACCAGCCGAAAGGCCACCCCTTAAATGCAGGAGTCATTTGCTCTTTGTACATTGAAAAAGTTAAAACTACCAAAAGGAGTGGTGATGAATTTTAGCTTCTCTGCAAAAGAGAGGCTTTTTGGATATTCCATCTAACAACCCAAATTGCAAAAGGATTGAACCACGAATGGCACATTTCTCATTTTTATGAGCAATTACGGTATTCCATCATTTTATTTGACGGGTATTATGATTTGTACATATACAATTAGTCCCTCTTTCTTGGTTCCCTAAAGGAATATAGGTTACATAATTAGTCTATATATAATCAAATTAACACAGCGCTTGCATAAAAACATACTAAATCAACTGTGAATAAAAAGTTGACAAACAAAGTGGAAATGTGTCCCAAAAAGATGTATCCATATGGTAAATGAGTGTCCAGAAAGTTCAATCAACACAACATATTCCAATACAGTGTCCAAATAAGTGATCAATCAATAAGGTGCAAAGTGCTCCAGTACAGACATAAAACATTTGTGCTCCAGATGACTGTGACCCCTCCAGGAACCCTACTCACCAGAACGAATAGACCCTAACTAGGGTCAAGAAAGCCTGTGTAAAAGTGGATGTTATTATGCACCAAATCTTCTCCTTAACAATAGAAAGGCTAGATGGATATTCTTGATAAATGGTGGTCCTGAATGGCTGTTTCTGCTCTGAAGAAATAACTGTTCTTTAGTCACTTCCATTCAGAATTGCTGTGGCCAGGATACAGTCGAATTCATTTTTTTCAGCTGATGCACTTTGAGTGTTCGTGCTCTATGGGTGGAATGTCTAATGTTTTATTGAGGACACAGACAGGCAGGAATCTGAAGGTTCATTCATTTATTTCTTCAGAGCAGAAACAGCCATTCAGGACCACCATTTACCAAGAATATCCATCTAGCCTTTCTATTGTTAAGGAGAAGATTTGGTGCATAATAACATCCACTTTTACACAGGCTTTCTTGACCCTAGTTAGGGTCCATTTGTTCTGGTAAGTAGGATTCCTGGAGGGGTCACAGTCCCCTGGAGCACAAATGTTTTATGTCTGCACTGGAGCACTTTGCACCTTATTGATTGATCACTTATTTGGACACTGTATTGGAATATGTTCTGTTGATTGAACTTTCTGGACACTCATTTACCATATGGATACATCTTTTTGGGACACATTTGCACTGTATTTGTCAACCTTTTATTCACAGTTGATTTAGTATGTTTTTATGCAAGCACTGTGTTAATTTGGTTATATATGTTTTCTGAGTTTTTACTTGGTGAGCAGCAGCTGCAATATTCACTTACTTATTTATCACTACACCCCTTTTTTTAGTTTAGCGCAGGTTTAATTATCACTTTATAACATAATTAGTCTGGCTGAAAATTATTATTATTATTCGTTTTTTTTCCTCTTTTTTTCCAACTACAGACTATTGCGCTTAAATATATGCTGTTCTGGTATATATATATATATATATATATATATATATATATATATATATATATATATACAGAGTTAGAGAGAGAGAGACAGTGACTTTGGAATATGAAACAATTGTTGCAATGTCATACATTGTGTTTTTAATTTGTATGAATAGTGTCAAATCTTTTTTTATATTTTTAATGTAACAAGTCTCTCTTAATCCTTATTGATTGATACATACTGTATATATTCACTCAAATTATTTTATTTAGTGATTTAAAATGATTTTTTTACATTTTATGTGTGTATCGCTCTTCTCTATCATTTTTCATGTCTATGGACTCATTTTTGTCCTGAAGGAGTTAAGAGCACTGATTAACACAGGTGTTCATTCTTTGGTTAGAGGTATATAATACACTGCTCTTTTTTTTCCCATAATGAATACACTGCTCGAGTCTTGACTCCCTCGTGGTTATGACTAAGAACTCCTATGTGTGAAACATGTCAACTGTAACCTACCCTACGCTATTGTCCCATGTTTGCAGAATAAAGGACATTTTATTAAACTACATCTGTGGTGTGTGACCAGTTTTCTTCTCTTTTTCTTGTCACTGAGGTAGCAAGCTTGGGCCAGCACATGTGAGTAATCCATTTTATATCACACCTAAGTAGTATTTTGTTCACTAATTTGAATACAGTTGACCACCCCCTCCACCTTAAAAAAACTTCACTCCTTTGGACTGTACTCTTTGTTGGTTCCCATCCCTCTTATCCCACTGCACCTTCAATGTCACTTGCAATTCTACTTTCTCCTCTACTCTTTCTTTTTCTTTTGGGGTCCCCCCAGGTTCTGTTCTTTGTTCTCTCCTATTTTCAATCAACACCTCCTCCCTGGGTCTGTTGTTAGCCTCCCTGGCTTTCAATACCATTTCTCCTCATGTATCATTAATTTACTAACAGACATACCGTATAAGTCTGATTGTCAAACTATTTCCTCAAACTCAATCTATCCAAAACAGAGCTCATAATACTTCCTCCCCCACATGCCCCTTCCCCTAACTGCTCTGTCAAGATCAATAGCACAACTATAAACCTGCCACCACATGCCAGGGTGCTAGATGTAATCATGCACTCGGAACTCTGCTTTTCGCCTCACATTCAATCACTGTCCAAAGCTTGCAAACTCAACCTATGCAATATCTCCAAAATATGCCCCTTCCTAACCAACAACATCAAAAAACTTCTACTTCATCTCGTGGTTATCTCTCGCCTTGCCTGCTGCAACTCCCTCCTCATTGGCTTACCTTTAAATGGGCTATCCCCCCTTAAGTCTAGCATGAATACTGGTGCCAGACTTATCCACCTTACCAACCATTCAGTGTCTGCTACCCTTCTCTGCCAGTCCCTCCACTGGCTTTCAGTCACCTAACAAAATAAATTCAATCCATCCACAACTCGGCCCCAGCTACTTCACTAACCTAGTCTCAAAATACCAACCAAATCATTCTCTCCATTTCTCCCAAGACCTTCTGCTCGCTAGCTCCCTTGTCATGTCCTCCCATGTTTGCCTTCAGGACTTCTCCCGAGCCTCTCCCATCCTTTGGAACTCCCTACCCCAATCTGTTTTATCCTACTCTGTACACTTTAAGGTGATCCCTGAAAACCCTTCTCTTTAGAGAAGCCTCTCCTGCCCCCCATCTAACAACTGTACTTTTATTTTCTCCATCAGCTCATCCTGCACAGTTATTACTTTTTGTATCACTTTTAGATTGCAAGCTCTAACAAGCAGGGTCCTCTGATTCCTCCTTTTGAGTTGTATTGTAGCTGTAATGTCTGCAATTGTGTTGCAAAGTGCTGTGAAGTGTTGGCACTATATACATTCTGTATAATAATAATAATTGATGGTATGTTGACTTATCACATCTCTGTGTGGCAAGGATTATGCACAGTCCATGAGATAAATGCAATAAATACAATGCAGAAGATTATTACAGGACATGATCTACCAAGTATTGAATAACTTGGGGAAGGGAGATGTCTGTCAGAGAGTAATCAATATCTTGAAGGACAGTTCTCATCCAGGAAATACTTTGTTTATAGTGCTACCTTCAGTTGGGCAGTTTAGGAGCAATTCCTCTCATATCACAAGGCTGCAAAGTTGCTTCTTTCCCTGGTCCATATGGCTCTTGAATGAAAGAGGGGTTCTGAAGCCAAAGCAGTGTGTTTGTTTTTATGTGCATTTTGTTTTTTTCTGTAAGGTATGTAATGCTTTTAATGTGATTTTTTCATGTAAAATGAAATTGAATTGTTCTAACTCTAATTTTGATTCTGATATTGCCAATTCTTCTCCGATTTGGTGCCTCTAAGATCATTCCCCCACATAGAAATGTAAAAATAGGCTGTATGCATGGAAAAGCTATTAAAATTGGAGGAAATAATGGCAATTTGCTTAGGTGAAAGGGGAGTGTGGTAACATACATGTTCTAAAAGCAATAGTTAGGAAAAAGGACCTTTATTAACTGTCAAAGTGGAAACCCAGTGTTTAATTTGCTTATAGCAAAAGATTTCTGAAGCTTGATATTTAGGCCTGGTTCACACCTATGTGCTTTTTAATGCATTGTCAGTTTTGCAGAAACAAACTACAGTCCATTTAACATGGTTTCCTATGGGTCATGTTCACATCTGTGCATTTTATGGAAATATTTTTTCTGGTTTTTGGTTCCATAGACTTCAATGGATCAAAACCGTGTATGGAAAAACGCAAAATTAACCTGGAATATGCAAACTGCAACCTGCAAAGGTGTGAACCAGGCCTTATTCTTCATCTCTTCCTAAGTGTATATAGAGTTAACATTGATGAAGAAATATATATATATATAAAACTACATGTTTTAGATGTCCAGCAATGGAAAAAACGTAGGGATTCCAAGCCTAGAGGAAAAAGCAAGTTTCCCGGGAGTGGTAATAAGGGTAACTTGTGTAAAAAAAATTGTTAAAATATTTAGTACAATCCCAAATGGTCAAAGTGTGATGCATTAGGGAGCTCATGGTTCTGGGTCTCAGTTAAGGTGGAAGCCTAACATTTACTGGTGAACAGTGTGATTTTACATTGTAGTTGCACCCATGAAAGTGTAGAAGCAGTTAGAAAGAGAGAAATTAATGGTAAAATTTGAGCCACTTTAAAGTATTTTTGTAAGCTAGGTACTCCTCCAGAGCGCTTTTGTATGGGCATTCTGTGTTTACAAGGGACAACTTGTACACTGACTACTGTCTAATTCAGAAAGTTGTTCTACCCTACTTTGCCACCAAATTTTCCTGACTGCTACTAGGAATACTAGATGTATGAGGGGGAGGAGGGAAAGACAGCTTTCAACACCAGAGATGGGCACAGCGAGTATTTGATAATACCCTTCAGTTTCCGCAATACCCTGGCTGTCTTCTGCAAATTTGTTAGAGATCTCTTCTATTACTACCTAGGCAAGAGAGCTTTTCATGTTACTGAGGTCCCAATTCTAAGGTACATTATCTCTGATGCTAGCTTAGCGATGGATCTCACCAAGGTCTGGGCCTTTCTGGGTTTGCCAATTTCTATAGAAAATGTTTTAAAGGCTTCTTAACCATTGTATTATCTATTACTATTCTTACCATTAAAGGTGCTATACTTAAGTTATGGCCACAAGTAGCAATTCAAGCTTTTAAAACCCTACAGAAGATTTGTATGTTGCCTCCTATTTTGATGCAGCTGGACCCAACCTTGTCTTTCTTGGAGATTGACTTTTCTGAGACTGGGGCAGGAGCTGTTTTGCCAAGCACTGTACATTCCACAGCAAATTATATCCACATTTTTTTGTTTTAAGTGCAAATACGACATTGGCTGTGAAATATGCTATCATCTAAAACCAGGTTTAATATGTTGGCCAAGTTCCTGAATTTCCAACAGACCTGGTGGCCCAGCTTTTTCTTTAGATTTAATTTTACCCTGACCTATCAACCCGGGCAGAAGCTTAATATTAAAAAGAATATTAAGGCAGAAGCTTTTTCTTGAGGCTATGAACCTTGCTCTTTCTTCTCCTGTGATGAGCACCCAAATCTGCCTTCTGCCCAGATAATTGCCACTCTCTCTTTACCTTTCTTTTTTGCTCCAGGAGGCTCAGGAATTTGTTCCTAACAGTGTCCCTGTCAATTGGTTGGTCATTTGTTCCCCCAAAAGCTCTGCCTCAAAGTGCTTCAATAGTAACAAGTCTAAGGGGTCAATTCACTAAGAGTTAAATAACAGAAAATAAAATGCGGTAAAATACCGCATGTTGTAAATCAGTTGTGAAAATTAAATTCACTAAGTATTTACCGTTAAATACCGAATGCAATATTATTGATTTAGTGGTAATTACCACATTATTTAATGCAGTCATTTACCGCATTGTGCTGGTTTCTAAGTAGCAGACAGGGATTTGCCAGGCTATTTTTTGACAATGCTGTTTGCTAAGCAGTGGGCTGGGAACCCGGCCGCCGCATCCTTAACAACAAATGACTCATCAGCAGCTAGCGGGCTTCCCAACTAAAAGCTGATTGTAAAAAAAAAAAGCGGAAAATTAAAAAGTATTAAAAAAACAGCGTGGGGTCCCCCCCAGTCCATACTATGCCCACGCCAAAATTAAAATAAAAAACAGTGTGGAGTCCCTTCCAAAATCCATACCAGACCCTTATCTGAGCATGCAGCCTGGCAGGTCAAGAAAGGGGGGGTGAGTGAGTGCCCCCCCTTCCTGAACCATACCGGGCCACATGCCCTCAACATGGGGGTGGGTGCTTTGGGGCAGGGGGGGCTCTGCCATGGATGGTGGTTGTGGGGGGTCTTATCTGAATCTGGAAGCCTTTCTTTCATAATGGGGTCCCCAGATCCTACCCCCCCCATGTGAATGAGACTGAGGTACATAGTACACCTACCCATTCACCAAATAGGTGTCAAAAGGGAAGAAAATCACAGAGACAGTTTTGACAAATCATTTAAAAAAAAAAAACTGTGTCCCCCAATGTAAATCCATCATCATCATCAATCACGAAGCCCGGGCCCCGCTGGAACCAGGAAAACGAAAAAAAAAAAGAGCGCCGCTCCCGAGGGCAGCTGACCGCTGAATGCCTCCTTTGCTGTTTGACAGTTCTTATATAGGGCCACCTGTTGATGCCACCTGCTGGCACCGCCCCCCTTGTGACACAACAGATCAGTGCATGCTAGGTTGGTGACATCACGAGGGGGCAGGGCCATACTTTTTCACATAGTGGGGCCACGATCTGGTGCCCCAAAGCACCCCTCCCTTGTTGAGGGCATGTGGTTCAGGAGGGGGGGAGCGCTCGCTTGTCACTTTTGGGGAGGAACCCATTCTGTTTTTTTTTACATTTTTGAGTGGGGTTTCCGCTAAAACCCATACCAGACCCATGCTGTTTTTTTTTTTTTTTTTTTGTTCGATGTCATTTATATATTTAATTGTCAGCTTTTTTTTTTACTATAAGCTGTTAGTGGGGAAGCCCGCCAACAGCTGATAAGTCATCTGTTGTTAAGGACGCGGCGATCGCCTTCCCAGACCGCTGCTTAGCAACCAGCTATTTGTGAAAAAAACAGCCTGGGGGTCCTCTGACCCTTAGGCTGTTTTTTGACAAATACCACATGTGATACCACCCTCCAGCAAAACCCTGGTGGTAATTATCGCATGCTTTTTTACTCTCTTGTCCATTTGTAAATTGGACTTAAGAGTTGTTTATGCAATATTTACCAGCACTTTTTTTTTCACTATATACTGAATAATCGCTATTTATTTGTGTGAATTAGACTTAATTTACTGCATGCGATAATTTATGCAAATTAGTAACATGATACCCTTATCACATGCGGTAAAGCTTAGTGAATTGACGCCTAAGTCTGCTGAATCTCCTGGCATCCTCAAAGCCAGCTCACTTCTCTGCTGTTCTGCCTTGTATTTCTTTTTGTTTGCCACCTCTTCAGACGTTTTCTATGACTTACATCAGGGCCTGCAAGATCTGTGCAAGCTCTAAGTCCACTTGGCCTAAACCTTTTGATCCACTTTTAGTGCTACCTGTTTCTGAACATCCCTGGACTCATCTCTCAAAGTCATTTTGCTAATGAAGCTTCGGTAAGATGGCTAACTTCATTGCATTACCCATGTCACATTCTACCAAACAGCACTCCTCTCTTTTCAACAAGAAGTTTTCAGGCTCCATGGAGTTCCAGTAAACATACTTTCAGACTGTAGATTTGAGGTAATCTCCCTTAAGCTTTAAAGAGGTTGTAAACCTCAGAAAAAAATAAATAAAAAAAAACCCTGAAAGACAAAGGCACAATGAGCTAATATGCATTGCATACTAGCTTATTATGAAATACTTACCTTAGAACAAAGCCAACTCAGTGCCGCCCACTCAGCGGTGACACAGCCGACATGTTCAGCCATCCTACTTCCTGGCTCGCGTCCTCCGGCCATCTGATTGGAACTGCCGTTAACGGCACAGGGCTCTGAAGGAATGGCACGGGCAGCCGCTCCTTCAGAGCGCATGTGCAAGTGATGTAGTAAATATCTCCTAAATGGTGCAAGTTTAGAGGATATTTACTGTACCTATGGGTAAGCCTTATTATAGGCTTACCTAGGTACAAGTTATAGAGGGGGGTTTACAACCACTTTAAGTCCTGGGAGCATCCAACCTTTGGGTTTACTGGCTTTAAACTGGCAAAAGCCAATATTTTTTCACAGAACAGAACATATACAAGTAAACCTTACAATATCTCTCTTTCCCAAAAATATATATTTGTCTTTCCCAACACCACTAAATACCCCTCCCCCTCATACAGTATGTATAGCTCTGACTAGCATTATTCCTAATTCATCTGCATTCAGCAGTATATATAACTTAACCAGCAGTATATGAATTTCACTCTTCCCCAGCTGCATACTGTATTTAACTCTCTTTTCCTTTACTGCAGCATATATAAACCTTCCTATTTTCACCATCAGTAGTATATTTATTGACCCCAAGTAGAAGTGGAATTGGGAGTGATTTGACTATATATACAGCAAACTTCTTATCCAGACATGGCAAAAATGACAAACAGACATGACATGACAAAAATAAATGGCATCTGCTGGCACTTACTTTTACATGCATATTATTACTTTAGTTAAATAATATTTTTACAGGATTACCCCTTCTACCTTCTTATATAACAAAAATGTATTTTTAGCATAGTTTAGAGCACTAGTCTACATCAGGTTCATGAAGATACCACAAGCAAAAGACATATTTCAACACAGAAAAAAACAGAAATTGAGAAAATTGGATTTTCTAGAATTACTATGAGAATGTGTTGGTCTTGTGAATCATTACTTTGAAGTCAGATGAGAATTCATATTAATGCTCAGTATCCTTTTAAATGTGATGCTGTAACCTAAAAACCTTAAACATTGCTGAAATTTCTCACTGGAAATATATTTTTTCCTTTGGTCAAGAACTGGATACACCAGAAACATTAAATTATTAACAAATATTGGGATATCAGGAGTAAGGGCAGGTTAATAAAGAGAGAACACTCTGAGATGCTCATATTTCAAATGATAGAATAGTAGTAATAGAAAAAGGACATCAAAGCCTCTGAATTAACAAGGGCCTGAAGCTCGTTAAGGGACTGTCTGATTATGCAGACAATCCACCTCTTGATATGTGATAATTCTGTGAAATGGAAAGAAACTCACATCTGGTTCTGCAATCCATTTCAGACAGGACTTCCTTGTCCGTTACCAAGCACATCCATTAAAGTCTAGTTTCCAGGCTGCTGCAAGGTTTTAATTGAACTGGTCAATCAGCTCCAGCACTTTGCTGATGGGGAATTAATTTCACTTTCCTAGGTTTAGAATTTTAATCAGCCAAGCATAGTCCACATCAAAATGTTTGACTAATGTCCATGGTGGGAGTTTTATAAAGTTTGCCACCAGTTCATATATTTTACACACTGTTATATTATGCTTTTTTTTTTTTTTTTAATTCTTAGCTTTGCAGTGATTTTATATAGAAGTAAAATGTTTCAGAATTACAAAAAATATTCATTTCTAATCCCTTTAGTATCAATTTGCTGAAATGTATACACATTCCATTAGCGATTTTAAGATTAGCATTTATTGCTTTTTTTTTTTTTTTATTCGACAGTTTTATTGAGTTTTACACAATATACAAAAATGGATGTCAGAGACATTTGGTCAAATATAATACAATTGTTAGAGACATATGTAGCAATTTTGTGATGCCCTTAAAAACAATTAAGCAGTGGTATGGTGTACAATTAGGAAAAAAAAAACATATGCAGGTTAATCAAATGTCCTTGCAGAACTTTGGAAAGAGAAGAGGCTCCTGCATGTGTTGAAAAACAGGTAAAAAGGGAGCTAATCTCTGTAATGTAGAATTTAATATGGGCTGAAACTGAGGAGGTGGGTGGATTATTTATAAAGGTTACCATCGGTGGTGGAATCCAGAAGGGGTGCCTGTTAGAAAGAAATTTAAAGGTCAGAGATGAGTTGAGTGGTGGTGAGGTTGGGAGTGGGAAAAGTGGGGATAAAGGAAGTGAAGGAGGGAAGATGATTGAAGGGAAGGAGGGAAGGATATTGTGGAAACCCACATGTCTGGCCCAGCCCAGCCCAGGTGCACCAAAGAGCACACCGCATACTGAAAGCTATAATTTTAGCAAGACGTTGGGTCTATAGAAATATTTGGGTAGATTTGAATCTAAATTCTTGTTAAGCTGAAGTACTAGCAAAGTGTATCAGGGAAGCCCAAGTGGCTCTAAATGTGTCCTCTATATTGTTTCTATCAAAGCTGTTAAGTTTTCCATTTGTTTTACATCAGAAGAGATGTTTGCTTCTGCAGGGCAGGGCAGACAGCCTCTGGCAGCATATATGAGATGTTTAGTTAGAGAGTTCTTGAATTTGGGGAGTGAAATGTTTTTTTGGTGTGAGAGGTATGTTGCTGGCCTCCCAACCAAAGAGTAAGAAGTAATATAAGAAGTAATATAATAGATTACTTTTTACCATATCCCAGAAAGTGTTGATCACAGTCCCCTGTGCTTACCCTTAGTGCCAACAAATCTCTGGTATCTATTTACTGAATTTGTGAAACAAAGATGGAACTCAATCTCAATGGGGGGGGGGGGGTTTGTATCCCTGTTCTTGAAATGTTTTGCAATGAAAGACTCATCGTGAGCAAATGAATCTCCTTTAATCTTCACTGACGTAAATTTCATCTTCATTGCCACCTCCCTTCTCTTAATGTAAGGAGGAATCAGATTTGTTTCAGGAGCTATAAGGAGCTTGTACACAAAAGATAGGAAGTGTTTGATGAACATGTTTCAAGTTACAGATGATAGTAAGAAGTCAACTGAGTTCCTCCCTATGTAAAATTGAGATGAAAAAGGTTTTAGATAAATCGAAGGGTCTAAAGGGGACCCATTAAGTTCTTGATTTCCTCCTGTGAAAGCCATCCTGTGAATAGCAGAGCTTCTTTTGCTCTGGGCCTTTTGTGTGAATTTGTTCCCTGGGTGTCAGCCTTCCTGTGTGAACTCCTGATCTATCAGTTTTGAACTTTTGCTTGATTTCTCTACTAAGCTTCCACCTGATGATTCTGCTTTCCTCTGCCAGACCATGTATGACCTCTGCCTACCCGTCACTCTTCTTCAGGATCCTGATTTTATGCCTTTCTGCCATATTTGTTGCTGACTTGACCTGCCCAACTACGCTTATGCCTCTACCCTAAGCCTAAGCTCCACTTTGGACTCTACCTTACAACTGGTACCTTACACCCTGGTGTGTTAGGGAGTCTTATTTTTTCACAGAGACTCAGAGTCTGATATTACAGTGGCAACACTAGTCCATCATTTGGACTAAATGTAGAGCTTTATGGTACATTTTGACATCAGAGAGACAAATGCCGCCACTCACTTAGGAAGGGTCAGCACATAAAGCTTTGTGTACCACTCCTCACTCCCACAGAAAAGATAAGAAGTCTGAGTAGTGATGGGCCGAACAACCCCCTGTTCTGTTCACACCAGAACATCTTGAACAGGGGAAAAATTCTAGCGAACATTCAAACTCTATTAAAATCTATGGGACACGAACATGAAAAATCAAAAGTCCTAATTGTAAAGTGATTCCCATAAAAAGTGTATGGGGACCCGGGTACTGCCCTGAGGGACATGCAAAAAAATGTTTTTAAAAAAGATCGTTTTTACAGGAGCAATGATTTAAATTATGCTTAAAGTGAAACAATAAAAATAAAAAAGTCCTTAAAATATCGTGCCTGGGGGGTCCTCTTAGTCTGCCTGTAAATTGGCCCATTTGTATGATGTATAGATCTTGCTGCAGCAATACTGACATTTCTAAAGGAAAAAATTAATTTAACCACTTAAGCCCCGAAGGATTTGGCTGCTCAAAGACCAGAGCCTATTTTGCGATTCGGCACTGCGTGACTTTAACGGACAATTGCGCGGTCGTGCGACGCTGTACCCAAATGAAACTGACGTCCTTTTTTCCCACAAACAGAGCTTTCTTTTGGTGGTATTTGATCACCTGTGCGCTTTTTACTTTTTGCGCTATAAACAAAAAAAAGTGAAAATTTTGAAAAAATAACAATATTTTTCACATTTTTTTATATGAAATTCCCAAAACAAAATGTAAAAATCAAAATTTTTTAACATTTTAGGCCAATTTGTTTTCTGCTACATATTTTTGGTAAAAGAAATTGCAATAAGCGTATTTTGAGTGGTTTGTGCAAAAGTTATTGCGTTTACTAACTAAGGGAAAGATTTATGTAATTTTTATTGTTTTTTTTTTTAACGAGTAATGGCGGCGATCTGTGTTTTTTTTTGCGGGACTGCGACACTGCGGTGGACAGATTGGACCCTTGAATTACATTTTTGACACTTTTGGGGGTATCAGTGACATTACTACAGTAATCAGTGCTATAAATATGCACTGTTACTGTAAATATGACACTGGCAGGGAAGGGGTTAACTTTATTGGTGAACAAGGGGTTAAGTGTGTCCCTAGGGGTGTGATTTTTACTGTTAAGGGGCGTGGCTTTTGATGTAACCACAGAGACATACGATCCTACATAGCAGGATCGTATGATCTCTGCTGTTACATCAGAAAGAATGATAGACGGCTTTGTTTACATTAGCCGCCTGCCTTTCTCCCTCTCCAGCGGGAGATCGCGAGTGACCGGCGAACATCGGAGCCGCCGGTCACTCACGCGGGGATCCCAGTGAACGAGTGGGGGTGGGAGCATGCCTCCAGTGGCCCGCGCTCGCCCCCTATTGGCTCGCGGGCGAGTACCGGTACGTCACTTTGCCCAGGGGGGACTGACCGCCGCAGTATATTTATGTGCGGCGGTCGGCAAGTGGTTAAACTTGCTCCCAGCTATAATGTATTGTTGGCTCCCAGCAATACAGATACAAAAAATGGAAAGAATGGCGTAGGGTCCCCCCCACCAATCCATGCCTACATTTTTTTTAAAAAAAGGGTCCCCCAAGCTGTTTTTACCCAATTTTTTTTTAAATTTACATTTTCTTTTTATAATTATTTTTTTTAATTCAGCTCTCAGCAGGGAAGCCTTAACAACCTATTGACTGTGCGCACGGTGACGAACATCCTGCTAAGTCCCAAGAAAGTTCAGGTGTTAGGCGAATATCTGAATGGGCGATGTTTAGACCAAGCAAATGCTCCACCCAAACCGTTCACCCATCCCTAGTGGTGCCTGAACACTGTAACCCCTCACAGTTGCTCTTGCTGAATGTAGGGACAGGCCCTGCTGTTAAAAATTAAAAACAAAAATGGAAATTACATGTACTTGTCATACAGGTGCAGAAAAAATTGGGCCTTGGGTGTTGGTGGTGCCTGAACACTAAAACCCCTCACAATTACTCTTGCTGGGCACAGGAATGGGCCCTGCTGTTAAAAAAAAGAAACAAAAATTGAAATGACATGCGCTTGTCATACAGGTGCAGAAAAATTGGGCCTTGGGTGTTGGTTGTTCCTGAACACTGTAACTTCTTACAGTTACTCTTGCTGGGTGCAGGAACAGGCCCTGCTGTTAAAAAAAGAAAAATTGGGCCTTGGGTGTTGGTGGTGCCATAAACCAAAAACCTTGTTGGAAGCTAGCATAATCAACATTCAGGAATATAATAGGCAGCATAGGCAGTCTTCAAGGCATCCCAGACTCCTAGCAAATTCAATCAGTTACATCAGCATCAGGGGCTTGATAGCTGCTGTTTATCAAGGACTGATTCATTTTGATAAATGTCAGCCGGTCAACAGAGTTTGTGGACAGAGGCACACTTTTTTTCCATCACAAAACCTCCAGCAGCACCGGATGTCCATTTGGAAAGCACGCTGGAAGCAAGAGAGGCCAGTAGCTTGATTGCATATTGAGCAAGTTCTGGCCAGTGGTCCATCCTTAAGACCCAGTAACCCAGTGGATGGTTAGTAGGAAAGGTCCCTAAGTCTGCTTTTGCCCCTAGATAATCCTGCACCATATGCTGCAGATGCTGCTGATGGTTGCTTAAACCTAACAGTCCTGGGTGCTGAGTACTCAAGAATTATTTAAAGGCATCGGTCAGCTGGCTGCCTTCTCCACCTCCACTCCTCCTTTGACCGAACGAAGCCTCAGAAACACGCTGTCCAGGAAATTGTAACCTCACAGTGTCTTCAAGGCATTTTTAAAATGTTTCATCCTCTGCTCCCTCTTCGAAGGCAGGATGAGTTCTGCAACTTTATCCTTGTAACGTGAATCAAGAAGGGTTGCCAACCAGTATGATCCCTCTCCCTAATACTACGAATCCCAGGTAGCACGAATAATATTTAGGTCATAATTGCTGTCTCCCTATGCATCGCAGGTGCTATTACTTCTGCAACAGCAGTGAATTTTTTTAATGGCGCAGCAGCACTAATTTTATTTAAATCATATTTTCTGTTCCCCCGTTTGTGTTGTAAGTGCTATGCCTTATGCGTCAGCAGTGCGTTTTTTTTATTTTGAATGTTTTTTGTTGCACAGCAGCACAAATAATATCTAGGGCATAATTGATTTCCCCCTTCTGCATCGCAGGTGCTATTACGTCTGCATCAGTAGTGATTTTTTATTTTGTGGCACAGCAGCACCAATTTTTTTTTTTTTCGTGGCACAGCAGTACAAATAATACTTATGGCATAATTGCTGTCCTGCCTTCTGCATCGCAGGTGCTTGTAAGATTCTGGTACCTTCGGTACCCTTATAGGTCATTTCCTTCTTCATATTGCGTCCCACCATTTCAGCTAGGTGGAACGCATATACCTTTAAGCCGCATGACGTCATCACTAAGCGCCGCTCTGAGCGGCTATTTCAATCGCCGGCTTCTCTCTCACAAATTGTTCGTTCAAACCGCATGGTATACAGCCTTGTCTTACGCTGCCGGAGCCTCCAGCTATTGCCATACCTGGATAGACTGGAACCTCGCTATTGATCCCGTATCTCGCTACCCGATCATTCACTCATTACCGGACCCTTCAGCTTACTAATCTAACTAGTGATAAGTACCCCACAGGGGATTCCTTCCTATCAAACTTACACTATCTACTTCTGCATACTAAGGACTGTTACTATCTATGCATTACTATTTCTATCATCTGCACTGTTACATAGATTGCTAGCTCTTGAGTCTACTACCATCTATATCCTTGCACTAAGTTAGCCTCTCTTGTACACTCCATCTGCTGTCCCCTACCACCTGTTATTGCACATGATTGCTAACCTATCTACCATCATCTACTACTCTCCTGAACATTACTATTGAGTACTCATCATTGCTATCACAACTCACACCTGTCCTTTCAGCACATCACCTCTATACTATCATATACAACCTATCACTCCAGGAACATCTTATTGAGTGTTTGTATATTGTATGCTGAAGCAGGCTGGCCACAATGATGAGTCTGGAGAGTTGGACATGGTGATTCAACACATCTCTGCACGACTACTGAGTGGAGATTCTGCAGCTGCAAATCCAACTCTCTAAACAAACGCTAGAGCGTTACAGATTGAACGAACCTTTAAAAAATGGATTCAGCAGAATTAGCCACTCAAGTGATACAATTAACACAAAAGGTAGATGCATTAATCCTTGCTCTTACTGAAGTAAAAAATGAAAATCAGACTTTAAGACAGCAGATAGCCCATGTTTCACAACTCACTGCTGCTCAACCTCGTGAGCCTAAAATAAACCCTCCTCTAGTGTTTACAGGTGATCTGAAAAAATTTTGTGAATTTAAAAACGCATGTCAATTGCTTTTTAATTTAAAACCTCGTACTTATACTACAGACCAAATTAAAGTCTGTACTACTATTTCATATTTATCGGGTGATCCACGGGCTTGGGCAGACTCTCTCTTTGAGAAAGAGGACCTTCTTCTCAACTCCTATCCTTTGTTCATAGCGGAACTCGCTAGCTTATATGAAGACCCCAATAGGCAGAGTAATGCTGATAGCCAATTGAGGGCTTTAAAACAAGGAAGGAGACCTGTTGAAGACTTCATAGCAGAGTTCAAAAGATGGACCCTTGATTCTGGGTGGAATGATGCATCTCTGCGAACTCAGTTGAGACTCGGGTTATCAGAAGCCGTTAAAGACGAGCTCGCCCAAGCGGATTTACCTGGCACTTTGGATGCCTTAATACAGCTCAACGTCAATATTGACAGGCGACTGCGAGAAAGAAAGGCTGAGAAGATGGGAATGCCATTGTCCAGTCCTTCTCGGGTTTCGCCCGTTGACCCTACTCCTATGGAGGTAGGAACGATACGCCCACCTTTATCGACTACTGAACGAGCCAGGAGAAGATCCGAAAACCTCTGCATGTACTGCGCCTCCTCGGATCCTTTGATAAGCGTCTGTCCCCTTGTCCGCAAAAAAGACGGTGAGTGTTCACATGTCTTGCTGGGGGGTTTAACGACTTCCTTTTCTAATCCCTATCTCTTTATTCATTTGACACTACAGTGGGACCAAATTAGGATCACCACCAAGGCTATGATCGACACAGGATCTTGTGAGAACTACATTGATACTCGTTTTGTTACCTTAAATAAAATACCTATTATTTCAAAACCTAAACCTGTCTCTGTTAGTTTCATTAATGGTATCCCGTTATCTTCTGGTCCAATCACCAATCAGACACAAGCACTCCTTGTTACTGCTAACGAGTCTCATGCGGAGACAACCACTTTTGATGTATTACCTTCACCACATTTTCCCATTATTTGGGACCCTGGTTACACATACATCAACCAACCATTGATTGGAAGACACGGACTCTAACCTTCCCTTCTCACTATTGCGAGATCACGTGTAACCTCCAATCATATAAAAAATCCTGTCTATGGTGTCAGATGAAATTACACCACCACCATGCTACCAGGATCTGTCAGAAGTCTTCCTTGAGAAAAACACTCAAGTGTTGCCTCCCCATAGGGACTATGATTGTTCTATTGATCTACTCCCTAATAGCAAATTACCTTTTGGTCATGTTTATCCTCTTTCTCAGGATGAACTTTCTCATCTCAAGGAATACTTGGATGAGAATTTAGCGAAAGGGTTCATCAGACCCTCTACTTCTTCCACAGCTGCAGGACTTTTCTTTGTCCGCAATAAGGATTTAAGTCTTAGGCCTATTATTGACTATAGGCAATTAAATACCATTACGATAAAGGATCGCTATCCTTTACCTCTCATTCCTGAACTCATTGAACAAGTGCGCGGAGCTACCTACTTCTCTAAATTGGACCTAAAAGGGGCATACAACCTAATCCGAATCCGTGACGGGGATGAGTGGAAAACAGCATTCAGAACCAGATACGGATTATTCGAATATCTTGTGATGCCTTTCGGGTTGTGTAATGCTCCCGCAGCTTTTCAGCGATTCATAAATGACATCTTCAGAGACTTACTTGATGTTTGTGTTGTGGTATATCTGGATGATATACTCATTTATTCTCAATCTTTGTCTGAATATATAAAACATGTAAGACTTGTGTTGTCCAGATTACTCGCACACAATTTATACGTAACATTAAAAAAATGCCTATTTCATAAAGAAGAAGTACTATTCCTAGGATACATCATATCTAAGAACGGAATCAAAATGGATATGAGCAAGATATCGTGTATTCTGGATTGGCCTGTACCAACAACTCGTAAAGCATTACAACGATTCCTTGGATTCTCAAACTTCTATAGGATTCATCAAGAACTTCTCTGCTATTGTGAGACCTCTCACACAACTTACAAGTGTAAATAAACCATTTAAATGGTCTGAAGAAGCCAATGGAGCTTTCCGCTTGTTAAAATCAAGCTTCACTTCCGCTCCCATACTACGCCATCCAGACCCATCCCTCCAATATATACTGGAGGTAGATGCGTCAAATATGGCAGTAGGAGCAGTTCTCTCCCAACGACCAACAAATACTTCACCACTTCACCCAGTTGCTTTCTTCTCTAAATCATTAAGCAACCCAGAGGTGAATTACCCAGTGGGTGAAAAAGAGTTGCTTGCCATAAAACTGGCACTAGAGAATTGGCGACATCTACTTGAAGGTACTCGATTGCCAATACTCATATATACAGATCATAAAAATCTCCAATACCTTCAGACTAACAAGACCCTTTCCCACCGGCAGGTACGTTGGTCACTATTCTTCCTAAGATTCAACTTCCTAGTGACCTACACGCCTGCAGACAAAAACAAAAAAGCGGATGCGCTATCACGATTAACCGAAGATAACTGCGCCGAAATCCCTTAATTTCCTATAATACCCTATGATCGTATTGTTGGTGTTGTTCGCTCCCTGAAGGAAGAGATTCTTTCAGTATAGGACTGGATTCACCTCCACCACAACTAAGTGCTGATGCAGAAGGCTTCCTCTACTTTAACGACAAACTCTACATACCTCCTAGTATGCGTACCAAGATCTTGGAATTATCACATGACGTACCTATGGCAGGACATATGGGTATGACTAAGACATTTAATTTGCTCACCAGGCAGTTTTGGTGGCCTGATATGAAAACGTCTGTACAAAAGTTTGTTTCCTCATGTGACATCTGTGCAAGGTCCAAAATTGACACTACAAAACCATCTGGTCTACTTTGCAGTCTACCAATACCCCAGGTTCCATGGGAAGTTGTATCCTTGGACTTTATAGTAGAATTACCACCTTCCAGGGGATTTAATACCATTCTAGTGTCAGTGGACCATCTGACAAAGATGGCACATTTCATTTCTATTCGCAGACTACCTTCATCTAAACAAACAGCGGAATTACTAGTGAAACATGTGTTCAAGCTACATGGAATTCCAAAGACTCTTCTATCTGACCGAGGTTCACAGTTCATCTCCAAGTTCTGGCAAGCTCTATGTCATATACTACGTATTGAGCGAAAACTCACTTCTCCTTACCATCCTCAGACCAACGGACAAACTGAAAGAGTCAACCAGTGCATTGAACAATACCTACGTTGCTACACCTCATACCTACAGGATGATTGGGTGGACCTCCTCCCTCTGGCAGAATTTGCTTATAACAATGCAACCCACAGTACTACTAAGCAGAGTCCGTTCTACTTAAACTATGGGTTTCATCCAACACTTCTTCCACCACGCATCCTTCCATCAAGTAACCCAGTAGCCTCAGATTATCTTACCCAAATAAAAGACTCTCTGGGTTTACTTAACACCACCATCTCACATGCTCATAGCCAACAAAAAAGGTATTACGACCTTCGTAGAAAACCTTCTCCTCAATACGCTATTGGGAATCTCGTTTGGCTATCTACAAAAAATTTGAGGTTAAAGACACCCAGTAAAAAGCTTGGACCTCTATTTCTCGGACCTTTTCCAATTAAAAAGCTCATTGGAAGAGCTGCAGTGCAACTCATCTTACCGGCAGATCTTAGAATACATCCCATCTTTCACGTGTCGTTACTGAAACCACATGTTCCCAACCAAGGAATAAGGCCTACCATCTCGCCTCCACCTCCAGTACAAGTTGAAGGCGGAGAGGAATTTGAGATTAGGGAGATTTTGGATTCTCGTATCCACAGAGGAAAACTCCAATATCTCATAAGATGGAAGAACTATGGACCCCAAGACGACACCTGGTTGGATACTTCTGACATTCACGCACCCAGGCTTATACGAAGGTTTCACTCCAAATACCCGGAGAGACCAGTGCTATAGGCCTTCCGGAGCCGGCCTTAAGGGGGGGGGGGGGGGTACTGTAAGATTCTGGTACCTTCGGTACCCTTATAGGTCATTTCCTTCTTCATATTGCGTCCCACCTTTTCAGCTAGGTGGAACGCATATACAGTGGGTACGGAAAGTATTCAGATCCCCTTAAATTTTTCACTCTTTGTTATATTGCAGCCATTTGCTAAAATAATTTAAGTTCATTCTTCTTCCTCATGAATGTACACATAGCACCCCATACTGACAGAAAAACACAGAATTGTTGACATTGTTGCAGATTTATTAAAAAAGAAAAACTGAAATATCACATGGTCCTAAGTATTCAGACCCTTTGCTCAGTATTTAGTAGAAGCCCCCTTTTGATCTAATACAGCCAGGAGTCTTTTTGGGAAAGATGCAACAAGTCTTTCACACTTGGATTTGGGGATCCTCTGCCATTCCTCCTTGCAGATCCTCCCCAGTTCTGTCAGGTTGGATGGTAAACGTTGGTGGACAGCCATTTTTAGGTCTCTCCAGAGATGCTCAATTGGGTTTAAGTCAGGGCTCTGGCTGGGCCATTCAAGAACAGTCACGGAGTTGTTGTGAAGCCACTCCTTCGTTATTTTAGCTGTGTGCTTAGGGTCATTGTCTTGTTGGAAGGTAAACCTTCGGCCCAGTCTGAGGTCCAGAGCACTCTGGAGAAGGTTTTTGTCCAGGATATCCCTGTACTTGGCCGCATTCATCTTTCCCTCGATTGCTACCAGTCGTCCTGTCCCTGCAGCTGAAAAACACCCCCACAGCATGATGCTGCCACCCCCATGCTTCACTGTTGGGACTGTATTGGACAGGTGATGAGCAGTGCCTGGTTTTCTCCACACATACCGCTGAGAATTAAGGCCACAAAGTTCTATTTTGGTCTCATCAGACCAGAGAATCTTATTTCTCACCATCTTGGAGTCCTTCAGGTGTTTTTTAGCAAACTCCATGCGGGCTTTAATGTGTCTTACAGGAGGAGAGGCTTCCGTCGGGCCACTCTGCCATACAGCCCCGACTGGTGGAGGGCTGCAGTGATGGTTGACTTTCTACAACTTTCTCCCATCTCCTGACTGCATCTCTGGAGCTCAGCCACAGTGATCTTTGGGTTCTTCTTTACCTCTCTCACCAAGGCTCTTCTCCCCCGATAGCTCAGTTTGGCTGGACGGCCAGCTCTAGGAAGGGTTGTGGTCGTCCCAAACGTCTTCCATTTGAGGATTATGGAGGTCACTGTGCTCTTAGGAACCTTAAGTGCAGCAGAAATCTTTTTGTAACCTTGGCCAGATCTGTGCCTTGCCACAATTCTGTCTCTGAGCTCTTCAGGCAGTTCCTTTGACCTCATGATTCTCATTTGCTCTGACATGCATTGTGCTCTGGAAGGTCTTATATAGACAGGTGTGTGGCTTTCCTAATCAAGTCCAATCAGTATAATTACACAGCTGGACTCAAATGAAGGTGTAGAACCAGCTCAAGGATGATCAGAAGAAATGGAAAGCACCTGAGTTAAATATATGAGTGTCACAGCAAAGGGTCTGAATACTTAGGACCATGTGATATTTCAGTTTTTCTTTTTTAATAAATCTGCAACAATGTCAACAATTCTGTGTTTTTCTGTCAGTATGGGGAGCTGTGTGTACATTCATGAGGAAGAAGAATGAACTTAAATGATTTTAGCAAATGGCTGCAATATAACAAAGAGTGAAAAATTTAAGGGGGTCTGAATACTTTCCGTACCCACTGTACCTTTAAGCCGCATGACGTCATCACTAAGCGCCGCTCTGAGCGGCTATTTCAATCGCCGGCTTCTCTCTCACAAATTGTTCGTTCAAACCGCATGGTATACAGCCTTGTCTTACGCTGCCGGAGCCTCCAGCTATTGCCATACCTGGATAGACCGGAACCTCGCTATTGATCCCGTATCTCGCTACCCGATCATTCACTCATTACCGGACCCTTCAGCTTACTAATCTAACTAGTGATAAGTACCCCACAGGGGATTCCTTCCTATCAAACTTACACTATCTACTTCTGCATACTAAGGACTGTTACTATCTATGCATTACTATTTCTATCATCTGCACTGTTACATAGATTGCTAGCTCTTGAGTCTACTACCATCTATATCCTTGCACTAAGTTAGCCTCTCTTGTACACTCCATCTGCTGTCCCCTACCACCTGTTATTGCACATGATTGCTAACCTATCTACCATCATCTACTACTCTCCTGAACATTACTATTGAGTACTCATCATTGCTATCACAACTCACGCCTGTCCTTTCAGCACATCACCTCTATACTATCATATACAACCTATCACTCAAGGAACATCTTATTGAGTGTTTGTATATTGTATGCTGAAGCAGGCTGGCCACAATGATGAGTCTGGAGAGTTGGACATGGTGATTCAACACATCTCTGCACGACTACTGAGTGGAGATTCTGCAGCTGCAAATCCAACTCTCTAAACAAACGCTAGAGCGTTACAGTGCTATTCCTTCAGCATCAGCAGGAGTTTTTTTTGTGGTGCAGCAGCACTAATTTTGTTTAGGGCTGCTGAACCAAAATAGGAAACATGCCTTCAACATAAAGGGTACCATGTCAGGGGGATGAAAATTATGTGTAAGCCCTCTTTAAAAACAAGAAGGCCCACATCCCCCCTTATATAAATGAGTAAGGAGTATATACTTAATGGATTTAGCAAAAGAGGGAACACATATACTGTATCTTTGTTAGGGGAAACTGTGAATGTAGGCTTGCAAAAGGTTAATGTTAGAACCCAGTCAGACTTTTACCCCATTCAATCACACAGATTCCAGAAGTGTGTGAAAAGGAATCTTGTCTAATTGGCTACAGTCAGGCATTCCTCCATTGATTTAAGTGATAACTTGATGCCACAGGAAATAGTGGCCTTACAAGACTTGTGGAATGACACTTCTATTGTTTTATGCACTTCAAATAAAGGGGGCCTGGTTGTGGTCATGGATGCCAATATGTATAGGGACAAGGCCATCAGACAGTTGTGTGATGGTAAAACATATCTGAGGTTAAAATAAAATTATATGAAGGAATTTTATACAATTTAGAGGCCCAAAGAGGCCCAGTCCCTGATTCTTTAATGTCTTATTTTGCCCACTTTTCACCACCTCCCCAAAACCCATAAAGGTCTGGTTCCCTTATATGGTAGACCGATTGTTGCAGGAATTGACTCTCCAAAAAAGAGGTTGAGCTAGTGGTTAGATGGACAACTGCAGCCTCTAGTGTGTTCCTTGCACAGTCACCTAAAGGATACTAATCACCCACTCAGTATCATGAAAGATGATTCTTGGAGTAACTTGTGATGTTGCAAGCTTGTACTCAAGTATTCTGCATCATTTGGCTATAGAAGTCAAATCGTTCTCTTTGGATTAGCTCATAGATCTGTCGGCCCTACAATGGAAATTTGTTTTGGAGATTCTAGAACACCGGCTTACACATAATTATTTTATTTTTGATGGCACTTTCTATCTCCAGAGGTGAGGGGCTGCAATGGGGGTGAAGTATTCACCTTCACTCGCCAACCTATTCATAGAATGGTGAGAGCGGTCTCACATCTATCTATGGAGAAAGAAATCCCTTTAGACCATGCATCCATGTGTTCCTTCGCTGCATAGAGGACCTACTATTTATTTGTGATAGGAGGATGGGTAACCTTGAATCCTTTTTGTCTCTTTTAAATTAAAAAAACAACAATTTAATGTTTACTGGACATATGGAGGAGAGAGATCCCATTTCTGGATGTTCTTTTAGTAGCATCAGGGACCAGGTTATCACTAGACTTTATAGAAAGTAATTGGCTGGAAATACTCTCTTGATGGCACAATCAAATCACCCTAAGCATGTGATCAAAGGTATACTAGTTAGAAAGTTTATACTCATCTGTTGGATTTGTAGCGATGATGCAGATTTTGATAAAGAAGCGGCCCTACTTTTTGACAGGTTCAGATAGCGGGGTTATCCTAAGTGGACATTGTAATGATATCCTGTACTGGACACATGAAAAGCTGTAGCAAGCGGCCATGTTGTTCAGTCATTATAGGTCAACAATGACAGTCTTGCAGAACAGTTACACATTGCTGTAGTGATTACCCTCTCCCTCTTTCTCTAATTTATGGAATGCATAGGTTTTACACTTCAAAAGAGCCATAACCTCAACTCAGAGACATCAGAAACCAGCGCCTAGGTCTGTGCAGAGGTGTAAACAGCTAATTGAGTCCTGGCAGGATGTCTGTTTCTGCTGTCCAGGCCTATCGTAAAACCATGACCAAATCTGTTAGAGATACCCAGAGCTAATGGGGATCATAAAAGGCAATCAGAGAGCTCTGCCCAATTCAAAACTTTACAAATCCACACACCATTCATAAACTCAGACAGGAACATGACACTTTAATAATAAGTGTATATTTGGATGAGAAAAGTTGTACTGAACGAATTAGGGTCATACATGACCACACTAGCACATTTAGAAGGGAAGATAACTGTCAGATGCCTCCTGGGTGATAAGTTTATCGGAGCTACCCTGTGTTTAGTATCCCTGGATGTGAAATTTAATGCTGAACAAAAATCAGTTTCAAGAATGTAACTGGCACATATTGGAAGATATGAATAGTGGTATAAAATCAGGTTTTATCTGGTTAATCCTTTTAACATATCTGTCTGTGGTAACAGTGTGTGTTACAGACGATTAATCTAAAGTCATAATTGGTATTGCTAAAATTACGAGTTTCCCCGAGCGGGTGGTGGCAGTTAAAGGGTTAATTGCTTAATCAGCCAAGTGACAATCGCTTTCAGGCTGCTGGCACCTAGATTGTGGTCCTGAGAGCTGGAAAATCTTTATGCAGGGTGCAGCTGAGAGTGGCATTGTTACGTAAGTGACAGTGGGGTGTGAGATTGACTGGTCCTTTGTCACAAGTTAATGAGAAGGGCAGGTATTTGATACTCACGTCCATCACAGACATTGGAATGAGCTTATGGTATAGCGAGAGCCAAAAATAGGGAGGCTCACATGAGGAAGGTTCATAAACCCCGTACCAATTTTGGAAGTAAGCCGACCTTGGTGACTTCCTATAGTCAAGAGTTTCGCCAAGTTGGGGATATAGTTAGGAGATACTTACCACTTTTGTATGATGAGGAATCCTTGTCCAACATTTTGGGTGAGGGCATAAAAATTTAAACCTAGTAGAGAACGCTCCCTAGCCAGTTCCCTTTCTGCAAATTTCTTTCTGTCCACCCCTAGGCAAACTACAACCTGCTTAAACATCATAGGAAATTATAGATGTGGGGCCAGAGATTGTCCCTGTTGTCTCCATGTTCTCGGAGCGGAGGTCGTTTCATCAAGTAGTAACAACAAATCCAAAGCACTTACACAGTCCTTCCAAACCATCCCTCTCTGTCACTCTCTTCTTTTGAAATGCACTGCATTCGTCTGTTTTCTCCCATTTCTCTAAGGATTGCAGCAATTTATCGGCCCCCTGGACCAGCATCACGCTTTTTTGATGACTTTGCTGCCTGGCTACCCTACTTTCTCTCCTCTGAAATACCCACTATCATTCTTGGTGACTTCAACATCCCTGTCAATGTCAACAGCCCAGCTACAACTCAACTTCTCAACTTCTCAAAACCTCCTCTTTTGACCTAACCCAATGGACACACACTTCCAGCCACTCAAATGGTAATACCCTTGACCTTATATTCTCCCATCTCTGCTCTGCCGACAACCTCACCAACACGCCCTTTCCTCTCTCTGATCACAACCTCATCAGTTTCACTGTATCCTTGCCTCAAATCACCCATCCCCCAAAGCAGCAAACAATTACCTGTAGGAACCTTCGTCACTTTAACCCCTCTCTCCTCTATTCTGCTACTGACCACCTACATGACATAATCTCTCCCCTGTCCTGTCCTGACCTGGCCACCTCTGTTTACAACAGCTCACTCTCATCATCACTTGATGCACTTGCTCCTCTAACTACACGCAGAATCAAGCCCCGACCATTGCAACCCTGGCAAACTGACAAGAGTAGAAATCTCAAGAGACACTGCCGTGCTCTTGAACGATGGTGGTGCAAAACCAAATGCCTGCAGGACTTCACCCTATATAAATCTTCCCTCCAAACATACAATTCATGCCTCCATGCTGCCAAACAAGCCTACTTTGTCTCTCGTTTTACTACCCTGTCATCCAGTCCCCGTCAGCTCTTCTCAACTTTTAACTCTCTGCTTCGTCCCCCACCCCCTCTACTCACTAACTCAATCACTGCCCAAGAGATTGCCAATCACTTCAAAGATAAGGTTGATGCAATACGTGAGGACACCGCCACTGTTCGCACATCTTCCCCACTCAACATACCTTGCCTAACAGTACAGTCAACACTCTCCTCCTTTGAACTGGCTACTACTGAAGAGGTTAAAAACATTTTATCAGATGCCCGCCTAACCACCTGTTCCCTGGATCCTGTTCCTTCACAACTACTATAGACACCCTCTTATTCTATCCTATGCTCCCTTACTCACATCTTTAATCTCTCCCTCTCTAGTGGCACCTTCCCCTCCCCTCTAAAACATGCGCAGATCACTCCCATACTTAAAAAGCCCTCAATGGACCCCACCAACCTGAACAACTTAAGACCCATCTCACTGCTCCCATTCACGTCTAAACTTCTGGAACGCTTAGTCTACAACCGTCTCAGCTCCTACCTCAGTGAAAATAACCTTCTTGATCCCTTACAGTCTGGCTTTCGCTCACAGCACTCCACAGAAACTGCCTTACTAAAACTTACCAATGATCTACTAACTGCCAAAACCAATGGCCACTACTCCATACTCTTACTACTTGACCTCTCTGCGGCCTTTGACACTGTTGACCACCCACTCCTTCTTAATAAACTCTGTTCCCTTGGCCTCCAAGATTCTGCTCTATCTTGGTTCTCCTCCTACCTGTCGCAGCGCTCCTTCAGTGTTACCCACAACTCTACCTCCTCCTCCCCATTGCCCCTTTCTGTGGGGGTTCCCCAAGGCTCTGTTCTTGGACCCCTCCTCTTCACTATCTACACCGCCTCCCTCGGTCACTTGATAACCGCCCACAGTTTCCAATACCATCTCTACGCCGATGACACTCAAATATATGTCTACTCCTCACCTCACTCCTTCAGTCTCCTCTCGCATTGCTAACTTACTTACTGACTTATCAACATGGATGTCGCACCACTTCCTCAAATTAAATCTCTCTAAAACTGAGCTGGTAATTTCCCCCCCCCCCGCCCGTGCCCCTCTCCATGACTTTTCAATCAAAACTATTTATGCAACCATCAATCCCTCCCCTCATGCCAGGGTACTAGGTGTAATCCTAGACTCTGACCTGTCCTTTCAGCCCCAAATCCAATCGTGGTCAAAAACTTGTAGACTTCACCTCCCAACATCTCAAAAATTTGCCCCTTTTTAACAACTGAAACCACCAAGCTACTCATTCACTCCCTTGTTATTTCTCGCCTCGACTACTGCAACTCCCTTCTCTTAGGCCTACCACTTCATAGGCTATGCCATCTTCAGTCCATCATGAATGCTGCTGCCAGGTTTATCCACCTTACTAACCGCTCAGTGTCTGCCTTCCCTCTCTGCCAATCCCTACACTGGCTCCCGATTGCCCAGTGAATTAAATTCAAAATACTAACCATAACATACAAAGCCATTCACAACTCTGCCCCGAGCTACATCACCAAACTTGTCTCCAAATATCACCCAAACCGTCCTCTCCGCTCATCTCAAAACCTCCTACTCTTAAGCTCCCTTGTCTTCTCCTCTAATGCTCGTCTCCAGGATTTCTCCAGGGCCTCTCCCATCCTCTGGAACGCTCTACCTCAACCTGTATGGCTATCTCCTATTCTAGCTGCTTTCAGGCGATCCCTGAAAACTCATCTCTTCAGGGAAGCCTATGACACCTTCAACTAATCTTCCATCAGCTCATTCCTTACTGTTACAACCTCTTGTACCACCTGCCCCACCCTATTAGATTGTAAGCTTTTCTGAGCAGGGCCCTCTTAATCCTCTTGTATTTTATTGTATTGTAATTGTATTGTCTCCCTCTAACATTGTAAAGCGCTGCGTAAACTGCTGGCACTATAGAAATCCTGAATAATAATAATAATAGAGTTGAAACATTTCTTCAACTGTAATACCAAATATGTTGTGTATGTGGTTACATGCAAAACATGTAGGGTACAATATGTAGGGCGCATAACTCGGAGGCTTAGAGATCGTTTTCAAGAGCACCTTAATGACATTAGGACCAATAAGTCTACCAATGGGTCTAGACACTTTAATGGATATCATGATGGGGATATCAATCTGGTCTCTGTGTAGGTTATAGAAAAAGTCAAAAATCCTATTAGAGGAGGTGATTTGTTTAGGTTGTTGTGTAGGAGAGAGGTGCAGAACAAGCATACTAGGGACAATAAGCAATGATTAAGCACAGGAGTGTGAAACACGTTTGCTGACCAAGTACAGTACATATTGTGTGTGTCATGTTGCTGCTTTTATGAAGTTTCAATAAAGAAGTAGTTTTATCCCTGGAAGTGTTGGCAATCTCTCCTTCTTTCACAAGGAGTATATAGTAACCCTACTCATGTGTCTAAACCCCTGGTGCCCAACCTGCTGCCTTTTGACACTTTCTGTGAAACTCTTCAGGACCCTGTACCCTGCAGACACCAATCTATGTTTCCCTATTGCCCTGTTAAAGTGATTTCTATCAGTCTCTTGTAATATATCTCTAGTCTATGACTGTTTCTTGAAGCATGTCCCCAGTTTCCAACAACTATTATACCATGTTCACAATTTGACAGTCTCCTGCAGCATGTCCGAAAACCTCTTACCATCTCTTGCATCATGTCTGCAGTCTCTGACCATCTCCTATACCATGTCCACAGTCTTTGACTATATCTTGTATCACGTCTGCAGTTTCTGGCCATCACATACAGTATACCATGTCCACAGTCTCTGACCATATCATATACTATGTCTGCAGACATCTCATGTATCATGTCCATAGTTCATATATTCACTGAATTTCATGAGCAGCCCTTTGGTGATGTTGGGGCTGCATGTGTGGCCCCCTTATCAAGAAAAAACGAATCCTGGTCAAACCAAAATCAGAAGGTAAAAAAGCTGAATAGACATTTCAGAAGGAGAAATCAGCCATGAGAATGATCAAAAGGAGTAATCAAAGTGATAAGCTCATCAGACTGCAGCTGCACCTTCATTACCCAGTCACAGACTGGGGGCAGAAAGGGGACTTACCTATATTGCTAAACTGTAGTGGGGCTACCAGCCTAGCTTTGCTGCTTAGCAGGGCTGTGTAACTCACTGAAAAGGATGGACAAAAATTCAAATTAGTTAGAAGGTATTTTTTCTTTACATTTAGCTGTTTGTCTAAAATTCTGCTGGAAGGTTCCTTATAGGACCTAACAAGCCTTATGATATAGAAAACTTGAAAAAATAAGGGCCAAGAGAGGTCCAGAAAAGCGTGACTATATCGGCATGTGTGTGGTTGGAAGGATGCAATCATAACACCACTAAGTAAAAAACATATTTAATTTTATTATTATAAGATTAAAAAGAACAATTGTGACATCACAAAATAGTAAACATAGATTTTGTTAAAAAATACATAGATCCATGTATAGACAAATTTGCTGGAAATGGATACAGTATACCACACCAACGGATCTAGATGTATATGCAGCCTAATGGTCCCTGGGAAAGCCAACGCATTTCACAATTATAGCTTCGTCAGGGCACTACAAAGACCAGATAGATGCTGCAGTAAGAACAGGACAGGCAGGAGGAACAACACTTCCTTTGCAGGCGCCGGGAGCCCTTTAAAGTGGACCGAAATCAGTGGTGGGAAAATAATTGAATATTCGGGGCCAATTAAACCCACAATACAACAAAAAAGGGGCTTATTGTATCATAGAGTACCAACAGCGTCTCCATATATACATATGATGGGTAATGGTAACTTAGATCCTCACTGATCACATATAGAGGCGTGCCATCCACCATAGGTTCTCTCAATCCTATAACGATAGAACCATGAGAACCAGAAAAGCCTATTAAAACATCTTGTTATTAGGGTCTCTTAGAACGTACAGCCCAATAAATGGATAAAAAATTCCCACCTTGCCGCACAGTGTTGCACAGACTGCATATACATCTAGATCCGTTGGTGTGGTATACTGTATCCATTTCCAGCAAATTTGTGTATACACGGATCTATGTATTTTTTAACAAAATCTATGTTTACTATTTTGTGATGTCACAATTGTTCTTTTTAATCTTATGATAATAAAATGAAATATGTTTTTTACTTAGTGGTGTTATGATTGCATCCCTCCAACCACACACATGCCGATATAGTCCCGCTTTTCTGGACCTCTCGTGGTCCTTATTTTTTCTGTTTTTTGCTCTATCCATGGGGATGATGGCATGTATATCACGGTACCATATATTTCTTGTATGATTTAGAAAACTTAGTAAGATATCTTACTCTTCCTGGCTCTAATGATGCTTACTTTTTATTGAAGTCTATGGACTTATTTTCTCTTGCTCCAGGGAAGATAGAAAGGGTATTCCTAAGGACAAATGTCCTAATATATGATTAATTTGCAATATAAATTATTATTTTCAAAAAAAGTAATTCATGATGCGTTTACTACAGCTGAAATTATAATATTAGCCAACAAGCAGAATTTGCTGATTTTAAGAGTCTAAGTTTTTTTAAAGTTTCAATGTACGATATACAGTATATTAAATCATTTACCCAACTGTAACAGATGAAAAACACTTGAAAGTAAAGTTTTGTTAAGCGTTTTCACACTCAGATACACTAACTACAAGTTATTGGCAGGGACATGATACAGATGAAGTTACAATCTTTGCTTCCTATTCTTAGCTATTTACGCTCACTCTTTGCTTGTCTGCTTTTTCCACCATCAGTATCAAGCTTGCTGTGTAATGGCTTTATTTACCATTTGCTTTGAATTACTTTGTTGACCTTGTGAATAAAAGACCTTTTTACTTATTTAATACTGAATTTATTTAACCTTCTATTCAGAGCCACAAATCTCTATGCTGCTTGTGCTGTAAATGTGAATTATTGGTGCTTTAAAGCCCACAGGGTGATCTGCAAGTGCAGATTATTCATTATATTACAAAATGCAAATTACGCACTTCTGCCTAAAAGACACACTGAATTCCAACATTGTACGAAACTTAAGTGACTGAATTATCCCCCTTATCACTGTAGACGGAGTAGTCAGGAAATGTTATTGTGTTGCCAAATGCACCTTTTTCCAGTTTGATTCTGCTATTTATGTAAAGAAGAATGTAAGTAATGTTCTATTACTAAGAATAATGTAAAATCCTTCCGTGCTTGAAAATCTCCCCCCATCCCCTGTTGTATTAGTTATGAGCAGAAAAAAAAACGTATTTTCTGCTGCAGTGGAGGTTATGTTACAAATGACCAAAGTGATTTTATGAAATTCTTTCAAGCTAAAGCAGCTCTGATGTGTTATTTTAATAATAGAGCTGCTAAATTTTGTTAGAGAAAAGTAGTCTTTCGCTCTAATTTGAGACCCTGGCAGTGACGGCTGGTGCTCAAAACTTTTTTTTGGGGGGGGGGGTCACAAACAGAAAAATGTAATAGGCATTGCTTCGCGGCAAAAAACACTGTAAAAAACTGTGTGACTTTGAGGTCACATAAGTGTGAAAGGGGCCTTCAGTAATCAAGGTACAGTGTGCCCCCATCAATGCAGAGTGACCAGTGTGCTCCCATCAATGCAGAGAGACCAGTGTGCCCCCGTCAATGCAGAGTGACCAGTGTGCCCCCATCAATGCAGAGTGACCAGTGACCAGTGTGCCCCCATTAATGCAGAGTGACCAGTATGCTCCCATGAATGCTGAGTTACCAGTGACCAGTGTGCCCCATAAATGCAGAGTGACCAGAGACCAGTGCCCCCATCAATGCAGAGTGACCAGTGAGCAGTTCCCCCATCAATTCAGAGTAACCAGTGACCAGTGCCCCCATTAATGCAGAGTGACCAATGACCAGTGTGCCCCCATAAATGCAGAGTGACCGGTGTGCCCCCATTAATGCAGAGTGACCAGTGAGCAGTGTGCCCCCATCAATGCAGAGTGACCAGTGTGGCCCCATTAATGCAGAGTGACCAGTGACCAGTGTGGCCCCATTAATGCAGAGTGACCAGTGTCCCCCCATCAATACAGAGTGACCAGTGTGCCCCCATTAATGCAGAGTGACCAGTGTACCCCCATGAATGCAGAGTGACCAGTGACCAGTGTGCCCCATCAATGCAGAGTGACCAGTGCCCCCATCAATGCAGAGTGACCAGTGAGCAGTTCCCCCATCAATGCAGAGTGACCAGTGAGCAGTGCCCCCATTAATGCAGAGTGACCAGTGACCAGTGTGCCCCCATCAATTTGGAGTGACCGGTGTGCCCCCATTAATGCAGAGTGACCAGTGAGCAGTGTGCCCCCATCAATGCAGAGTGACCAGTGTGCCCCCATTGATGCAGAGTGACCAGTGTGCCCCCATGAATCCAGAGTGACCAGTGTGGCCCCATAAATGCAGAGTGACCAGTGATCAGTGTGCCCCCATCAATGCAGAGTGATCAGTGAGCAGTGTGCCCCCATCAATGAAGAGTTACCAGTGTGCCTCCATTAATTCAGAGTGACCAGTGACCAGTGTGCCCCCATCAATGCAGAGTGACCAGTGTGCCCCCATCAATGCAGAGTAACCAGTGACCAGTGTGCCCCCATCAATGCAGATTGACTAGTGAGATGTGCTCCCAAAGCCCCCCATGAATGCAGAGTGTGCCCCCATGAATGCAGAGTGACCATTAAGCAGTGCCCCAAAAGCCCCCCATGAATGCAGAGTGACCAGTGTGCCCCCATGAATGCAGAGTGACCAGTGAGCAGTGAGCAGTGCCCCCAAAGCCCCCCATGAATGCAGAGTGACCAGCTTGCCCCCATGAATGCAGAGTGACCGGTGACCAATGTGCCCCCATCAATGCAGAGTGACCAGTGAGCAGTGCCCCAAAAGCCCCCCATGAATGCAGAGTGACCAGTGCCCCATGAATGCAGAGTGACCAGTGTGCCCCCATCAATGCAGAGTGACCAGTGAGCAGTGCCCCCAAAGCCCCCCATGAATGCAAAGTGACCAGTGACCAGTGTGCCCCCATGAATGCAGAGTGACCAGTGACCAGTGTGCCCTCATCAATGCCGAGTGACCAGTGAGCAGTGCCCCCAAAGCCCCCCATGAATGCAGAGTGACCAGTGACCAGTGCCCCCATGAATGCAGAGTGACCAGTGTGTCCCCATCAATGCAGAGTGACCAGTGAGCAGTGCCCCCAAAGCCCCCCATGAATGCAGAGTGACCAGTAACCAGTGCCCTGATCAATGCGGTCCAGGAGGCACTCACCTTTTGTTTTTGCAGAGTGTTGAACTTGAGTCCGGCCCGGGAAAGCTGTCCTCCTCCTGGCTGGCTGGCTTGCTTGTTGTAGCTCTGTCCTCTCTGGTCCATCCTCAGCAGAGACAGTGAGTGGAATGGCTCTACCCAGTGACGCCCAAGCACCGCCCTATGACATCGGACGTCCTAGGGACCAATCACAGGACGGCAATGGTACAGTGGGAGTGTTCGGAGTGCATTGCTCTGCGCCCTGAGGACACTCTTAAGGATGCCAATCAGACTCACATAAAAAACACATGATGCCAAAACTAAAGCTATACATTTTAAATAATGGACTTTGATGGTACCATAAAAACTGGACATAAACGGGGGATATCAATTTTGTATAAAAATATAAATGTATTCAATCACCATAAAATCATTTGTGAAAAACACAGAGCACATAGACAAATCATATATAAACAATTATACATCACATCTGGAGAAGCTCTATAATACTGATACCACAGATGAGACAAAAAAGACAGTATAACAACTGCAATAAGCATTATCCTAGTGGAATACGGCACCCGCGCAGGATTTAACCGCTTCCACAGGGGCTTTTGGAGATCTTTTTAAAGAGCTTGGTTCAGCATCTAATAATCAAGAAAAAGACAACATTTATATTCAAACAAAATATCATATAGAACAACAGAGGTACAGTTCACACGTGTACATGATCCCCACGAGAGGCTTACCCAGGGCAGAGCAAGGCAAGAAGCTGGCACAGGCAGGAGGACATCAGGGAAATTAATCCCAACTGCGCTCTATCATTGCCAGGAATTGGCATTTCTTGGCAGATGATGAAACTATTTCCAACTATGTTAGACCAACTCCAGAAATATTCTTCAGATGAGTACATACTTTGGGACAAAAGCTAATAGCAAGTCACTACATGCCGCACGGCCAGGATAACCAATCCCGCCCTTGTGGCACTTTCCAGCGTGGCAGCTGCTCATGATGTCCTTGGGTCCATGAGCGACCAGGCATAAGATCTTTTCTGATTGCCTCACAATGGGAGTAATTTATATAATAAAGTGTCGATGTGGAGCTTGCTACTAGACTAAGCGACAATTCGGACAAAGAATCGGGGACCACACCTATTACCAGGGCCACCCTGGCCAACCGGGATACCGGGAATTTTCCAGGTGGGCCGTCGGCCCTGGGGCCGCTTTGAGATGGGGCTGATTTGAGATAGGGACGGACGCCCGCTGCCCGGCCACTGCCGGCCCGCTGCACTCGAGCGCCGCCGCCAGATTCTTTTCAAATTCCTACACCAGCCGCTGTGAGCGGCATGACGTCATATCCGGCGGACAGCTGCGCGGCGGCGGATCTCCTCTCCTGAGTCCACTCCTGCATGACGGGCCACGCCATCCATCTCTCCCTTTCCTCCCACACAGACAGCAGCCAGCAGCAGGAGGTCATCTGAGACACACAAGTGATCGAAGCAGAGCCTGCCCTATGTTGCCCTGTTCAACCAGGTAAGAGTAAACTGGCTGGGGGGGGGGAGTCAGCATTGTATTAGGGCCCCTAATACAATGAGATGAACAAAATGGTGGCCAAAGGTCTCCCACCACTGGTGACCACTGATCCATGTCTCAAGAGGTCCCCCAGTGGCCAGCAAAATGGTCCCCGTCTCAAGCCAGCTTTCAGCAGCTGCAGCAGCTGGTGATGACTGCAATACTAGATCACATTATAGCTGAAACCAGGGAAGACTGACTAGCCGGGAACACTCTGACTTTTCTCCCACTGTAGCAATAGCACATATGGTATATGGTCTTTCAAAGAAAACATTGCCTTGGGGCTTCCAACGCAACAGAAATTTGTAAAGTACTTTGTAGCAAGTGTGCCCTGGGTTTACCAGCATGTATCCCAGGCCACAGCAAAGTCCCGGGATCAGCAGCAACTTTTTGTCTCTCCCCTAGGTGCCACATTCCTAAATCAACTCCAATGGCAGCCCTGGGCCCTATACACAGGCTGCTGGCTGTCAGTCCTGTATTAGGCCCCCTTATACTGACGCTGTGGTCAGTCTGCATTGAAAGGGGGCACGCTGTGGTCAGTCTGCATTGAAAGGGGGCACGCTGTGGTCAGTCTGCATTGACAGGGGGCACGCTGTGGTCAGTCTGCATTGAAAGGGGGCACGCTGTGGTCAGTCTGCATTGACGGGGCACGCACTGCATGATTTTACCTTTTATGAACAAGAAATCAACGTTGTTCTGGTATGACGACGCAATGCTATGGGGCTGGTATGTAATTTTTTCCAGGGCTGGTTTTCATACCCAGTCCGGCCCTGCCTATTACTCTGGAAGTGGAAAGATCATTACTCCAGTTACCAGGCATATTGGCCTATACCATAAATATCATACAGAAATGGTCTACTTCTTACTTCTTTCTCCCCAAGATTTGAGGGGAGGCAATTAGGACAAACGTATCCTACAGCGTGACGCATTCTGGATTGAACATTTAAATGCTATGAACAATCCAGGATTGAACAAAGTTAACTCATATAGGCCTTTTCTATAGACCATCAATAGGTGTCTAGGTGCTCTGTTAGGGAACTGGTATTCTGTTTCCCTTTACCCCCTTCCCTCCCTCTTCTTTCCCTTTCCTCCCCCTTCCCCCCTTTTTCTTTCCTTTCCCCCTTCCCCATCCCCTCCCCCCCTCCCCCCCCCCTTTTCCCCCTCCTTCTCTTCTTTCTTTTTTCTTATTTTTTCTTTGATTATACAGTATCTCACAAAAGTGAGTACACCACTCACATTTTTGTAAATATTTTATTATATCTTTTCATGTGACAACACTGAAGAAATGACACTTACAATATAAACTAGTGTGTGTACAGCTTGTATAACAGTGTATATTTGCTGTCCTCTCAAAATAACTCAACACGCAGCCATTAATGTCTAAACTGCTGGCAACAAAGGTGAGTACACCACTAAGTTAAAATGTCCAAAAAATAAATAAATGTCCAAATTGGACCCAAAATGTCAATATTTCATGTGGCCACCATTATTTTCCAGCACTGCCTTAACCCTCTTGGGCATGGAGTTCACCAGAGCTTCACAGGTTGCCACTGGAGTCCTCTTCCACACCTCCATGACGACATCATGGAGCTGGTGGATGTTAGAGACCTTGCACTCCTCCACCTTCCATTTGAGAATGCCCCACAGATGCTCAATAGGGTTTAGGTCTGGAGACATGCTTGGCCAGTCCATCACCTTTATCCTCAGCTTATTTAGTAAGGCAGTGGTCGACTTGGGTGTGTGTTTGGGGTCGTTATCATTTTGGAATACTGTCCTGGGCCACTCTCTGAAGGGAGGGGTCATGATCTGCTTCAGGATGTCACAGTACATGTTGGCATTCATGGTTCCCTCAATGAACTGTAGCTCCCCAGTGCCGGCAGCACTCATGCAGCCCAAGACCATGACCCTCCCACCACCATGCTTGACTAAAGGCAAGACACACTTGTCTTTGTATTCCTCACCTGGTTGCCACCACGCAGGCTTGACACCATCTGAACCAAATATGTTTATCTGGGTCTCATCAAATCACAGAACATGGTTCCAGTAATCCATGTCCTTAGTCTGCTTGTCTTCAGCAAACTGTTTGTGGGCTTTCTTGAGCATCATCTTTAGAAGAGGCTTCCTTCTTGGATGACAGCCATGCAGACCAATTTGATGCAGTTTGCATGGTCTGAGCACGGACAGGCTGACCCCCCACCCCTTCAACCTCTGCAGCAATGCTGGCAGCACTCATACATCTATCAGCACTCATACGTCTATTACCCAAAGACAACCTCTGGATGTGACGCTGAGCATGTGCACTCAACTTCTTTGGTCAACCATGGCGAGGCATGTTCTGAGTGGAACATGTCCCGTTAAACCGCTGTATGGTCTTGGCCACTGTGCTGCCACTCAGTTTTGTTGAACTTCCAGTGACCAGTATGAGAGAGTGAGGGCGTAAACACCAAATTTTACACACCTGCTCCCCATTCACACCTGAGACCTTGTAACACTAACACTCCGGGGAGGGAAAATGGCTAATTGGGCCCAATTTGGACATGTTCACTTAGGGATGTACTCACTTTTGGTACCAGCGGTTTAGACATTAATGGCTGTGTGTTCAGTTATTTTGAAGGGAAAGCAAATTTACACTGTTATACAAGCTGTACACTCATTACTTTACATTGTAGCAAAGTTATTCAGTGTTGTCACATGAAAAGATATAATAAAATATTTACAAAAATTTGAGCAGTGTACTCACTTTTGTGAGATACTTTATATTTTTACATACTGTCACTCTAGCTCTGGGAGAGTGATCAAGATTTTTTTTTTTTTTAACATTACGATAGCTTTTACAGCCATGATGACTGTAGATGCAATCATTTCCTACTTTCTATGAGTGCATTTCTGCAGCTATTCAAGAAATATTCTTATGGTTGTGATTGGCCACAGCTATTACATGGTAAAGGGATGCTGTAATGGGCCTAGTGCCATATGATTTCTGTTACCAATCACTAGGAATGGGCCAATGGTTCCACCCAAGCATGGGTTCGGGCTGAAAATTTGCCTGTTTGGCCATTCACAATACCCAAATTTGCAGGGTGTTCACCCCAACAAACACCCTCCAATGCACTGAGCGCTGCACAATGCATTCTGTGCCCTGATTGGGCAAAGCTTAGACCAATCAGGATGCAGTGTAAGCTGGTTGTGTTGGGTTTCCCCGCTGACAGCTGAACAATAAAAAAAAGTGTTGGTAAAAAAACATAAAGGAAAAAAATGGCATTGGGTCCATCTGGTATGGATTTGGAAGGGAATACCGGAAAAAATTAAATCCATCAAGCAGCCTGTCAGGTCAGGAAAGGAAAGGGGAGGGACGAGGGAACGCCTCCTCCCATCCTGAACCATACCAGGCCACATGCCCCCAACATGGGAGGGTGGGTGCTTTGGGGCAAGGAGGGCTCTCTCCCCCACAACAAAGCACCTTGTCCCCATGATGATGGGGACAAGGGTCTCTTCCCCACAAACCTGGTTGTGGTGGTCTGTGGGCCGGGGGGGGGGGCTTATTGAAATCTGGGAGCCCTCTTTAAAAAGGGGCCCCAGATCCCAGCCCCCCCTATATGAATACCCCTACCCATTCACCAAAAAAGTGTCAAAACTTAACGGAGGCAGGCAGGTATTCAGCAGGAGGCCTCCCAGGAGACAAAAGCGTTTTTAATTTATTTTCTTTTGGATTCGGTGGGAGTCATGATGGATGATGGATTTACATCAGGGGGACACTATCTTTTTATTTTTTCATTTCAATAATTTTTATTGAATTTTCACATTGGAAAGATTCAAGAGGATAAGAAAACATTGAAACTTTTCATTATACATTAAGTCAAATAACAGAGGGTCGCCTATATGAGTACAATTGCAAAACAAGAATAACAAGTGAACTTGAACAATGGATGCAGCATCAGTACCAAGCTTACTGGCAGAGTGTTGCCCCCAACTTTAAGACACCCCAACTGGGAGCAAACTGTGTTATAAAGAGGGAGGCAACACTGCCAGCCTTTAATTTACCCTTAGAAATCTTTCACTAAATTAACCACTTTAACCGCTTGCCGACCGGCGCAAGTACATATACTGCGGCGGTCAGCCCCGTGCAGGCAAAGTGACCTATGGGTACGTCACTCGACTGTGAGCCAATAGGGGGCGAGCGTGCGCGGCCGGAGGCGTGCTCCCACCCCCGCTCATTCACTGACACCTTCCGCACGAGTGACCGGTGGACCCGATGTCCGCCGGTCACTCGCGATTGTGAGTTACAGAGGGAGAAAGGCAGGCGGCTAATGTAAACAAAGCCGCCTGTCATTCTCCCTTGTGTAAAAGCAGAGATCATACGGTCCTGCTATGTAGGATCATAGATCTCTGCTGTTACATGAAAAGCTACATCCCTGCACAGTTAGAAACACGCCCCTAGGGACACACTTAACCCCTCTTTCTCCAATAAAGTTAACCCCTTCCCTGCCAGTGTCATTTTTACAGTAACAGTGCATATGTATAGCACTAATTACTGTAGTAATGTCACTGGTACCCCCAAAAGTGTCAAAAATGTCAGTCAAGGGTCTGATCTGTCTGCCGCAATGTCGCAGTCCCGCAAGAAAATCGCAGATCACCGCCATTACTCGTTAAAAAAAAACAACAAAAATGACAAAAATCTTTCCCGTAGTTAGTAAACGCAATAACTTTTGTGCAAACCAATCAAAATACGCTTATTGCAATTTTTTTTACCAAACATATGTAGCAGAAAACAAATTGGCCAAAAATGTTAAAAAATTTAGTTTTTTACATTTTTTTGGGGGAATTTCATATAAAAAAATGTGAAAAATATTGTTATTTTTGCAAAATTGTCGCTCTTTTTTTGTTTATAGCGCATGATCAAAAAATCGCACAGGTGATCAAATACATCCAAAAGAAAGCTCTGTTTGTGGGAAAAAAAAGAAAAAAAGGACGTCAAATTAGTTTAGGTACAGCGTCGCACGACCGCGCAATTGTCCGTTAAAGTCACGCAGTGCCGAATCGCAAAATAGGGCCTGGTCAGGAAGGGGGTAAAATCTTCCGGGGCTTAAGTGGTTAAAACAGGGCAATTTCGCCCCCTTCCTGCCCAGGCCAATTTTCAGCTTTTAGCGCTGTTGCATTTTGAATGACAATTGCGCGGTCATGCTACACTGTACCTGAACCAAATTTTTGTAATTTGTTTCCCACAAATAGAGCTTTCTTTTGGTGGTATTTGATCACTGCAAGTTTTTTTCTTTTTTGATAAACAAATAAAAAAAATATAAATGGGACTGCAAACAATCTATGGTGATGTAAATTTTAGGGTGCCGCTAGCACTGATCAATCCCTTGTTGTGAGTGTGTTGTGAATGAAATAATATAAATATGTGCTGCGCAAACCTGTGTAGCTTATATTAATAATAAATTAATTTAAACAAATAATGAATTTGTAGTGAAAAATGTGTATCACTCTGTGTAGAAAAAATATATATATGTGGATATATCAACAGTTGTGCACTGATTAAATCCAATTTAAACACAATTAATAATTCTCTGTATGCAATATAACCATACAATATAGAATATTCAAACACATATAAATCATGCAAAGTGACGTAGTGAATTAGTGTCCAATTCCTTATGCCTGGTATCCAAAATATAAGTTTCCAAACAAAGTATGCTCCTCTGTATGGAGATTAAATCCCAATCATCAGTGCTCAAATATGGTCATCCTGAACAGACCTTTATTCGTCCACCACTAAAATGTCCGAATATCCTGGCCTGGGGGGAATCAGGGATTGTGGAAGAGGTGCGCTAATGGGCGAAAGAGATCAGAGATAAGGATTTATAGAGGGATAAGGGCCATTGAATGTGAGAGAGATGGAGCTATAATTGGAGGCCTATTTTTAGAGGGGACCCAAATAAGGTAGTCTATGGTGTGCAACGGGACTACCTGTCTCTCCATTTCAACCCAGTCTAATCTACCTCCCTAAGAATAAATTACAGAGAACTGTGCTAATTGGTTGGCTTGAAAGTATTAGGCGACCCCAGGCCACCTTGAGTACGTCTTCTAAAAAGCACACTTTTAGAGCAACAAAAGCCTTTGTTACCCAAGATAAAACAAATTATCTGGGACTAAAACTTTAGCAGATGTGATTTCAGGATAGGGATAGGGAGGGAACGAAACAAGTATAATATCTTTGGTAGAAGGGTAATTTTGACAGAGTTCACCCTACCCAATCAGGAAAGGTCAAACCCCCCCCGCCCAGCTGGTAAGTTCTGCACTCAATGTTTTATATAATTATTATAATTAGTGTTATAAAGTTGGTCAGTACTGGCTGCTAAGTTGACACCCAAGTAGGGAATAGAGATAGAGTCCCAAGCAAATGGAAAGTGACTTTTAAGGGGTCAAAAGTGGTGATATTTAGCTCCACAGATTTGGCCATGTTAACTCTAAGTCTGGAAACACTACCAAAATCCTTAAGGAGCTTAAAAGTGTTTGGAGTGGAAATAAGGGGGGAAGTAACGAGATTAGCAGATCATTGGCGAATAAGGCATATTTATGGACACGGAATCCGCACTTAACTCCATGTATATCTGGATGATTCCTAATTGCAATGGCTAGGGTTTCAATTGCAATGGCAAAAATAATGGGGGGCAGGGTGCATCCCTGTTTGGTACCTCTTTGAATTGGGAAGGGCTTTGAAAAATGACCTTGAAGCTTGACTTGAGCTCTCAGGTTTGAGTATAGGGTTCATAATATCTGTAAAAAGTGAGGGCCAAACCCCCATCTCTGTAAAACATCAAATAGGAATGACCAATCCACCGTATCAAAGGCTTTTTGCAAGTCCACCGATGCGCTAGGTCAGGTGTGAGACTGCATCTGCGGGAGACAGGGAGAGTGGGATGAAGCTAGAAGCCCATATGGAAGGTTGCCTGTGTCAACGCAAATGTTCAAAGGAAACCTGTAACCTGATGAGGACTTTTCATATGGACTATGAGATGTACTCTGCTGTCAGAACATGGAGAGCAGGGGGGGAAAGTTGTGGCCCTAGTGCAATTAATGAGGGTGGATGCATGTCAAGTGACATGATCCATTTAGCAGCTACTTCCCTAAGGCTTACAGTGAGGAAGCATGGCAGGGGAAGAGTTACAGCACCGCGCGGGAAAGTGCGCCACAAACAGTTTTGCCTAGCAGGAGGAGTCATCGCCCAGTATGGCAAAGAGGTGGAGACAGCGGGAACATCTGGCCAATCAGGAGTGACTAAAGGGACCCTATTAATATCCCCTCCTTCAGGTGTGGCCGTGCGGGAGACACGTGTAGGAGAGAGAGGAGCATGTCGTTTGTGAGAGAGATGGAGAGTGTGCCCACTATCATTGCCACCATGAGTGAAGACCCTGCAAATCAGAACCCGGAGCAGATCCACCAGCCTGATCCCCCCCTAGTCTTGGATACCGGTATCCAGATGGTGCCGGACGGCCGACTCGCGCTATGGACAGGAGGCGGCCGGGAGTTCCTAGGAGTGGTATGTCCTCAGTGTTCCACTGTCACTTTGCAGGTACAAGCGTGGGTCCTATGTGGGCAATGTGGTTATCTGCTGCTCCGGGCAGAAAAGAGTGAGGGCCGTCCCAAGAAGCTCTCTGTCATATGGGAGTCAGGCCTTATTTAGGAAGTGACCAGGACTGAGTCAAAGTTCCTCCGTGGAGCTGGGAGGGGCATGTTTATGCTAATGATGCAGTTGGAGGCCCTGCAAGCAGTCGGAGGGCCTATGCTTTGTGGACGAGGGACTTGGTCGAGAAGGGTTTCGTTGGGAGGGGATTCATGATCGCACCGGCACTCAGAAGGTGCCCAGAGGGCCTAGCTACCTCAGCGGTCATGACAGGATCCGCCCCCATCAGCATCCAGCAGCCTGATAAACCTGCAGTGCTTTCGGCCTCACCCTCCAGTGCTAGTAGTGAGGGAGAGAGATGCCCTGTGCGCATTGAATCCCCATCCTTCCAGACCAGATATGGGTCAGTCGAGGAAGGGATTGGCGATTGGGGGTCCATAGATGAGACTAGTTGGAATGGGGGTCAGAAGCTGGGAGCAGCCCCCCAGGACCTGAAGTGACTGTACCACTCGATCAAGAGGCCAAGGACGCCATAGAGAGAGGGGTACTGGCTAAGAAATTGGTGTTTTGTGACGCCTACGTTGAAAGGGTCCCAGACCTCACTCCTCCAGGAAACATTGCTAGGGCCAGGGACCAAAACACGGCCTATGAGCAGATAATATAGAGGGTATGCACTCCCTTTTCTCCACCAGGGAGAGGAAACCGGAAGACTCTTCTGCGGTTATCCAGGATGCAGAGGTGGATGCAAAAGAAAGTAGCACTTGAATATGGGTATGACTACCCCTACGCACCAAGGGAGGTGATGGAAATGGTGGAAAAGTTTTGGGACTTTTGGTGTGATGAGCTGATCTGGGACTTCCTGTTTGTCCCTAAACCATACAGGGACTCCCCAGAGGAAAAGCTTAAGGAGAAATTCCACAATGTAAAAGTTCAATGGAACTATGGGCGTTCCATCTATATAGACAGGGTGGAGGTCTGCCGCCTAGATGGATCAAGGCATGCCTGGTCCATCCGAGTCAAAAATGAGCAAGGAGAATATGTTCAGGTCCCTCGCCCAGACTATTACATTTGAAGGCTGCAAATATTCTGTTTCAAGGAAAGAATTTTCAAAAGCAAGAGGAGGAAAAAAAAACTGTGTTGGTGTAAGATTCTGGTACCTCTGGTACCCTTAATAATCTATTTCCTTCCAAATATGCGTCCCACCTTTCTTACTAGGTGGTACGCATACACCTTTAAGACAGATGATGTCATCGCTGAGCGCCGCAGAGCGGCTATTTCAACCGCCGGCGTTCTCACTCACATCGTTCGTTCAACCTGCCTTGTGTATCCACATGCTTTCAAGCCTGTCTTGCTGTCGGAACCTCCAGCTGGTTGCTTCTACCTGGAGCAGACCGGAACCTCGCTACTGATCCCTGTATCTCGCTACCGGATCTTCCCCTCTCTACTGGACCCCTCTACTACTAACATTTACTAGTGATAAGTACCCCACAGGGGAATCCTCCATAACCTACTTACACTATCTATCATCTGCACTGTTGCATAGATTGCTAGCTCTTGAGCCTACTACCATCTATCATCTGCACTGTTACATAGATTGCTAGCTCTTGAGTCTACTACCATCTATCATCTGCACTGTTACATAGATTGCTAGTTCTTAAGTCTACTACCATCTATCCTTGTACTGGGTTAGTCTATCCTGTAATTGTCATCTGCTGTCCTTACCACCTGTCACCATACTCGATTACTAACCTATCTGCACTCTACCTGATACCATCTAGTACTCTCCTGAACAAACCTATCAAGTACTTACCATCTCTATCACTGTTCACACCTGTCCCTTCAGCACAACACCTTCATACTGTCATATACATTCCACCACTCCAGGAACATCTTATTGAGTGTGTATATTTATGTATGTTGAAGCTGACAGGCCCACAGTGATGAGTCTGGAGAGTTGGATCTGGTTATTCAACACATCTCTACATGACTACTGAGTGGAGATTTTGCAGCTGCATATCCAGCCTACTACAAAAACGCATGAGCGTTACAGATTGAACGAACCTGAAAAAAAAAATGGATTCAGCAGAATTACCCACTCAAGTGACACAATTAACACAACAAGTAAATGCGTTAATACTTGCTCTTACTGAAGTAAAAGAAGAGAATCAGACTCTGACGCAGCAGGTAACCCGTCTCTCACGGCTTACTACTGTTCAGCCCCCTGAACCTAAAATAAACCCTCCCCTAGTGTTTACAGGTGATCGGAAAAAATTTAGTGAATTCAAAAACGCATGTCAATTGCTTTTTTTGTTAAAACCTCGTACATACTCTACTGATCAGATTAAAGTCTGTACCGTTATTTCATACTTAACGGGTGATCCCCGGGCCTGGGCAGACTCTCTCTTTGAGAAAAATGATCAGATTCTCAATTCCTATTCCTTATTTCTAGCAGAACTCGCTAGTTTATATGAAGACACCAATAGGCAGAGTACTGCTGATATTCAATTAAGGGCTTTAAAACAAGGAAGGAGACCTGTAGAAGACTTTGTAGCAGAGTTCAAAAGATGGACCCTTGATTCAGGGTGGAATGATACATCTCTGCGAACTCAATTCAGACTCGGGTTATCAGAAGCTGTTAAAGACGAGCTCGCCCGAGCGGATTTACCTGGCACCTTGGATGCCTTGATACAACTTAGTATCAACATCGACAGACGACTACGAGAAAGAAGGGCTGAAAAAATGGGAATGCCATTAACTAGTCCTTCTCAGATTGCGGACGTTGACCCTACTCCCATGGAGGTAGGAACTATACGTCCACCTTTATCGACTACTGAACGATCCAGAAGGAGATCCAGAAATCTCTGCATGTACTGCGCATCCCCGGATCATTTGATATGCGTCTGTCCTCTTGTCCGCAAAAAAGAGGGTGAGTGTTCACATGTCTTGCTAGGAGGATTAACGACTTCCTTTTCTAACCCCTATCTTTTTGTTCATTTAACATTACAGTGGGACCAGACTAGGATCACCACCAAGGCTATGATCGACACTGGATCTTGTGGAAACTATATTGATACACGTTTTGTTACCTTAAATAAAATACCTATTATTTCAAAGCTTAAACCTGTTTCTGTTTGTTTTATTAACGGTATTCCATTGTCTTCTGGTCCAATCACCAACCAGACACAGGCACTCCTTGCCACTGCCAACGAGTCTCATGTGGAGACCATCACCTTTGATATACTAGCCTCACCCCATCTTTCCATTATTTTGGGACTTCCCTGGTTACACACACACCAACCAATCATAGATTGGAAAAGACTGACTTTGGCCTTCCCTTCTCACTATTGTGAGATTACGTGTAACCTCCCATCTTATGGAAAGATCCTGTCTGTGGTGTCAGATGAGATTGCACCACTATGCTATCAGGATCTGTCCGAAGTATTCCTTGAGAAAAATGCTCAAGTGTTGCCTCCCCATAGGGATTATGATTGCACTATCGATCTACTCCCTAACAGCAAATTGCCTTTCGGTCATGTTTATCCCCTTTCACAGGATGAACTTTCTCATCTCAAGGAATACTTGGATGAGAATTTGAAAATAGGGTTCATCAGACCCTCTACTTCTTCCACAGCTGCAGGACTTTTCTTTGTCCGCAATAAGGATTCCAGTCTTAGGCCTATTATCGATTATAGGCAATTAAACACGATTACGATAAAGGATCGCTATCCTTTGCCGCTCATCCCTGAACTCATTGAACAAGTGCGCGGGGCTACTTACTTCTCTAAATTAGACCTGAAAGGGACATACAACCTAATCCGAATCCGTGACGGAGATGAGTGAAAAACAGCATTCAGAACCAGATACGGATTATTCGAATATCTTGTGATGCCATTCGGGTTGTGTAATGCTCCCGCAGCCTTCCAAAGGTTCATAAACGACATCTTTAGAGACTTACTTGATGTCTGTGTCGTAGTATACCTGGACGATATACTTATCTATTCGCGATCTATGCCTGAACATATAAAACATGTAAGACTTGTGTTATCCAGATTACTCTCACACAATCTATACGTAAAATAAAAAAAATGCTTATTTGATAAGGAAGAAATATTATTTCTAGGATACATCATATCCAAAACTGGAATTAAGATGGATATGAGCAAGATATCCTGTATTCTAGACTGGCCTATACCAACAACTCGTAAGGCATTACAGCGATTCCTTGGATTCTCCAACTTCTATAGGAAGTTCATCAAGAACTTTTCCGCTATTGTGAGACCTCTCACACAACTGACAAGTATAAAGAAACCATTCAAATGGTCAGAAGAAGCGAATCAAGCTTTCTGCTTGTTAAAATCAAGCTTTACCTCTGCTCCCATACTACGCCATCCAGACCCATCCCTCCAATATATTCTGGAGGTAGATGCGTCAAATATGGCAGTAGGAGCAGTTCTCTCCCAACGACCAACAAATACTTCACCACTCCACCCAGTTGCTTTGTTTTCAAAATCACTAAGCAGCCCAGAGGTGAACTACCCAGTAGGTGAAAAGGAGTTACTTGCCATAAAACTGGCACTGGAGAATTGGCAACATCTACTCGAAGGTACCCAGTTACCAATACTCATATATACAGATCATAAAAACCTTCAATACCTCCAGACTAACAAAACTCTCTCCCACCGACAGGTACGATGGTCATTATTCTTCCTAAGATTCAACTTCCTAGTGACCTACACGCCTGCAGACAAAAATAAAAAAGCGGATGCGCTATCACGATTAATCCAAGATAACTGCGCCGAAATCCCTTCCATTCCCATAATACCCTATGAACGTATTATTGGTGTTGTCCGTTCCTTGAAGGAAGAGATTTTGCACAGTATAGGATTGGATTCACCTCCACCACAACTGAGTACTAATGCAGAAGGCTTCCTCTATTACAACGACAAACTTTACATACCCCCTACTATGCGCACCAAGATTTTGGAGTTGTCACATGATGTGCCCATGGCAGGACATATGGGTATGACGAAAACCCTTAATTTGCTTACCAGGCAGTTTTGGTGGCCTGATATGAAGACGTCTGTACAAAAATTTGTTTCTTCATGTGACATCTGTGCAAGGTCCAAGATTGACACTACAAAACCATCTGGTCTACTCTGCAGTCTACCAATACCCCAGGTTCCATGGGAAGTTATATCCTTAGACTTTATAGTAGAACTACCACCTTCTAAGGGATTTAATACCATTCTAGTGTCAGTGGACCACTTGACAAAGATGGAACATTTCATTGCTATCCGTAGACTACCTTCGTCTAAACAAACAGCGGAACTACTGATGAAACATGTGTTTAAGTTGCATGGAATTCCAAAGACTCTTTTGTCCGACCGTGGTTCACAGTTCATCTCTAAATTTTGGCAAGCACTTTGTCAAATATTACGGATTGAGCGAAAGCTCACTTCTCCCTACCATCCTCAGACCAACGGACAGACTGAAAGAGTCAACCAGTGCATTGAGCAATATCTACGTTGCTATACATCATACCTACAGGATGATTGGGTTGATCTCCTCCCTCTGGCAGAATTTGCTTACAACAATGCAACCCACAGTACTACTAAGCAAAGTCCGTTCTACTTGAATTATGGGTTTCATCCCACTCTTCTTCCACCACGCATCCTGCCATCAAGTAACCCAGTAGCCTCGGATTACCTTACCCAAATAAAAGACTCTCTGGGGTTACTCAATACCACTATATCACACGCTCATAGTCAACAAAAAAGGTACTCCGACCTTCGTAGAAGACCTTCTCCTCAGTATGCTATTGGGGACCTTGTTTGGCTATCAACAAGAAACTTAAGATTAAAAATCCCTAGCAAAAAACTTGGACCTCTATTTTTGGGACCCTTCCCAATTAAGAAACTTATTGGAAAAGCTGCAGTACAGCTCACCTTACCAGCAGATCTTAAGATCCATCCCATCTTCCATGTGTCGCTACTGAAGCCCCATGTTCCTAACCAAGGAATAAGGCCTACCATCTTGCCTCCACCTCCAATACAAGTTGAAGGCGGAGAAGAATATGAGATCAAAGAGATTTTGGATTCTCGTATCCATAGAGGAAGACTCCAGTATCTCATAAGATGGAAGAACTATGGACCCCAAGACGACACCTGGTTGGATACCTATGATGTTCACGCACCTAGGCTTATACGAAGGTTTCACTCAAAATACCCTGAGAAACCAGTGCTATAGGCCTTCCGGAGCCGGCCTTAAGGGGGGGGGGGGTACTGTAAGATTCTGGTACCTCTGGTACCCTTAATAATCTATTTCCTTCCAAATATGCGTCCCACCTTTCTTACTAGGTGGTACGCATACACCTTTAAGACAGATGATGTCATCGCTGAGCGCCTCAGAGCGGCTATTTCAACCGCCGGCGTTCTCACTCACATCGTTCGTTCAACCTGCCTTGTGTATCCACATGCTTTCAAGCCTGTCTTGCTGTTGGAACCTCCAGCTGGTTGCTTCTACCTGGAGCAGACCGGAACCTCGCTACTGATCCCTGTATCTCGCTACCGGATCTTCCCCTCTCTACTGGACCCCTCTACTACTAACATTTACTAGTGATAAGTACCCCACAGGGGAATCCTCCATAACCTACTTACACTATCTATCATCTGCACTGTTGCATAGATTGCTAGCTCTTGAGCCTACTACCATCTATCATCTGCACTGTTACATAGATTGCTAGCTCTTGAGTCTACTACCATCTATCATCTGCACTGTTACATAGATTGCTAGTTCTTAAGTCTACTACCATCTATCCTTGCACTGGGTTAGTCTATCCTGTAATTGTCATCTGCTGTCCTTACCACCTGTCACCATACTCGATTACTAACCTATCTGCACTCTACCTGATATCATCTAGTACTCTCCTGAACAAACCTATCAAGTACTTACCATCTCTATCACTGTTCACACCTGTCCCTTCAGCACAACACCTTCATACTGTCATATACATTCCACCACTCCAGGAACATCTTATTGAGTGTGTATATTTATGTATGTTGAAGCTGACAGGCCCACAGTGATGAGTCTGGAGAGTTGGATCTGGTTATTCAACACATCTCTACATGACTACTGAGTGGAGATTTTGCAGCTGCATATCCAGCCTACTACAAAAACGCAGGAGCGTTATAGTTGGCCGGCTGGCCATCACAACTGACCAAGGAACTTCAAATACACTGCTGAATTCACAAGTTTACAAGGTTTGAGTTAATGTAGACCCCCTTGGGCCATCAGGCCAGGGTCTTTTGGAAGAAATGTTGCTGTGCCTGACCTCATAGGGCCATCAGGCCTGGGTCTGCTGGAAAGTTGTTTGTTGTGCTAGATCCCTTGGGCCATCGGGCCAGGATCTCTGTGGATTACAAATAGCTGTGTGGGACGTCATCCACAGCTCTATCAGATGAAGATGATGTTGCTACAAAGTTCAAGTGTGTCCAGGAACTTTGGTGGGGGGTGCCCTACAGGACCCCCATGTCACTTCCCTGACTCAGCAGGACTGCAGGTCATACAGAACTGTGACTTGCCCTTTAACCTTAAAGAAGTATTGGAAATAGGGTTGAGCGGACACCTAGATGTCCGTGTTCGACGGGTTCGGGCGAACTTTAAAAAAAAGTCCGGGTCCGTGTCCCAGACTTTTACCGAACTTTTCCCGGACACCGAACCCCATTGAAGTCAATGGGGACCCGAACTTTAAGGCACTAAAATGGCTCTAAAACACCAAAGGAAAGGGCTAGAGTGCTGCAAATGGCAGCAAAACGTAATTAAGAGCATGGCAAGTGCTCTGCAAACAAATGTGGATAGGGAAATAACTTAAAACAACAAAAAAAACAGAAAAATAAAACAATGTTCTTCTTCATCTCTGAAGGACGAGGCCCATATGGAGTAGGAGGGAGGTTGAGGTGGTGGTGGATGTGGCGGTGACATAGGCATGCACACAGGGTGTGCCGGGTGTGCCTGGGCACACCCAAATCACCTAGGGCACATAGCATTGCCAGTGAGGAGATGGGAAAGATCTCCCTCGGACCTGCTCTGCTCTATTTCTCTTTGCCTACAGGTACATGGCCCCGATACATTACTCTCCCTGCTGGCAAACACATGCATGTGTATTTCAACTTTGGGGTGCACACCTTAATGCAATAGGCTGCGCACACCTATGGGCGGTGTAGGTGGAAGCGGCGGTGGAGGAGGAGAGGAGGACGAGGTAGCCAACACTGCTTCTTTTCACAAATTTTAAATGAGGGTACACCCCAAAAGAGTGAGAAAGAGCAAAAATGGAACAATGGGTGGGTAAGGTCGGTATCCATTGCTATTCTGCATAAGGTACGGAAAAGTCCCGTGGGATCCATGCCTGGTTCATTTTAATGAACGTGAGCTTGTCCACATTGTCTCTGGACAGGCGGCTGCGCTTGTCTGTTATAACGCCCCCAGCCGTGCTAAATACCCGTTCAGATAATACACTGGCTGCAGGGCACGCCAGCACCTCCAAGGCGTAAAGGGCAAGCTCAGGCCATGTGCCCAATTTGGAGACCCAGAAGTTGAAGGGGGCAGACCCCTCATTCACTACATGTAGGCGTGTGCACACATACTGCTCCACCATGTTGGTAAAATGCTGCCTCCTGCTAAGACGTTCCATCTGAGCTGCTGGTGCTGCTGTTTGTTGTGGCGTGCTGACAAAGCTTTTCCACATTTCGGCCATGCTAACCCTGCCTTCTGAGGTGCTGGCGGTGCCCTGGTTGCGTTGGCGACCTCCTCCTCCTCCTCCTCTGCCTTGTGCTTCCACTGCGGCCCCGCTGTCAGATGGGAATGCCAGCAGCATGGCGTCTACCAGCGTGCGCTTGTACTCGCGCATCTTGCGATCGTGCTCCAGTGAGTGAATTAAGGACGGTACGTTGTCCTTGTAACGGGGATCCAGCAGCGTGGCCACCCAGTAATCAGCACAAGTTAGAATGTGGGCAACTCGGCGGTCGTTGTGGAGACACTGCAGCATGTAATCGCTCATGTGTGCCAGGCTGCCCAGAGGCAACGAAAGGCTGTCCTCTGTGGGAGGTGTATCGTCCGTGTCCTCTGTATCCCCCCAGCCACGCACCAGTGATGGCCATGAGCTGGCCTGGGTGCCACCCTGCTGTGAACATGGTTCCATCTTTTCTCCAGCTCCTCCTTCTCCTCATCCTCCTCATCCTCCAGAACTGTGCCCTTGCTGGATAATTGTGTCCCTGGCGTTTGTGTGTGCAGGAACCCACCCTCGGAGCCCCTTGCGAATGACTGCCCTGAAAGCCTTGGAAATGTTACCTCTTCATCCTCCTCCTCCTCCTCATCCTGTGCCACATCCTCTTCCATCATCGCCCAAATTGTTTTTTCAAGGAGGCATAGAAGTGGGATAGTTAAGCTGAGAACGGCGTCATTGCCACTGGCCATGTTGGTGGAGTACTCAAAACAGCGCAACAAGGCACACAGGTCTCGCATGGAGGCCCAGTTATTGGTGGTGAAGTGGTGCTGTTCCGCAGAGCGACTCACGCGTGCGTGCTGCAGCTGAAACTCCACTATGGCCTGCTGCTGCTCGCACAGTCTTTCCAGCATGTGCAAGGTGGAGTTCCACCTTGTGGGCACGTCACATATGAGGCGGTGAGCGGGAAGGCCGAAGTTACGCTGCAGCGCTGCCAGGCGAGCAGCAGCAGGGTGAGAACGCCGAAAGTGCGCACAAACGGCCCGCACTTTCTGCAGCAGCTCTGACATATCGGGGTAGTTTTTAAGGAACCTCTGCACCACCAAATTCAGCACATGCGCCAGGCAAGGGATGTGCGTCAAACCGGCTAGGCCCAGAGCTGCTATGAGATTTCGCCCAGGCCGGGCTTGAGGCTCGCTGGCAGCAACCACTCATTTGTCTGCTGTTCCATGCTCCTCCACAACTCCTGCGCGGTGTGTGGTTTGTCCCCCAAACAGGCAAGTTGTAAAACTGCCTGCTGTCGTTTACCCCTGGCCGTGCTGAAGTTGGTGGTGAAGGTGTTATGCTGTCCGGATGAGGAGGCGGTAGAGGATGAGGAAGCGGAGTAGGAGGAGTTAGGAACAGGAGGCAAACTGAAGCGCCCTGCAATCCTCGGTGGTGGAAGGACATGCGCCAAATTGCTATCCGCCTCAGGCCCATCCGCCACTGCATTTACCCAGTGTGCCGTTAGGGAGATATAACGCCCCTGACCGTGCTTACTGGTCCACGTATCGGTAGTTAGGTGGACCTTGGCACAGATGGCGTTGCGCAGTGCACACCTGATTTTTTCCCCCACTTGGTTGTGCAGGGAAGGGATGGCTTGCCTGGAAAAGTAGTGGCGGCTGGGCACGACGTACTGTGGGACAGCCACCGACATAAGGTTTTTAAAACTGTGCGTCTCCACCAGACGGAATGACAGCATTTCAAAGGCCAATAATTTTGAAATGCTGCCATTCAGGGCCAGGGATCGCGGGTGGGTAGGGGGGTACTTCCTCTTCCTCTCAAGTGTTTGGGAGATGGAAAGCTGAACGCTTCCACGGGACATTGTGGAGATGGTTGTTGGTGACCCAGGTGGTGGTGTTGCTGACAGATCGTCTGTTTGCGGGGTGGCAGGTGCCGGTATCACTACAGATGTGGCTGGAGCGGCCGAGACTGCAGCAGAAGAGGAAGCAGGATGAGCCAGAGACGTTTCTTGGTTTTGAAGGTGTGTACTCCACTGCAGCTCGTGCTTTGCACTTAGATGCCTGATCATGCAGGTTGTGCTCAGGTTGAGAAGGTTTATGCCTCGCTTCAAGCTCTGATTGCACAGGGTGCAAACCACTCGTGTCCTGTCATCAGCACATTTTCTAAAGAACTTCCACGCTAGAGAACTCCTTTGAGCTGACTTTGGTGTCCTCGTTCCCTTGCTGCGTTGGGCAGTAGCGGGCGTAGTGTCTAGGGCACGGCCGCTCCGCTTCTGCACCCTGCTCCCTCTTCTGCTGTGCTGGTGGCTCTGTGCGACCACCGCCTCTTCCTCCAAACTACTCAGGTCACCTGCATGACGTTCATTCCATGTGGGGTCGAGGACCTCATCGTCCTCCACATCATCTTCCACCCAGTCTTCACCCCTGCCCTCCTTGTCGGTCTCCACAATGCTGAACGCCGCAACAGTTGGCACCTGCGCTTCGTCATCATCGGAGACGTGCTGCGATGATCCTTGCATGTACTCATCTTGAGAAATAAGTGGTTGGGCATCGCTGCACTCAATCTCTTCCACTTCTGGGGCAGGGCTAGGTGGATGGCCCTGGGAAACCCTGCTGACAGAGTCATCAAAAAGAAGAAGAGACTGCTGTATGGCTTTGGGCTCAGACTGCTTGCCTGATTTGCAAGGGGGTGAGGTGAAAGACGGTTGGACATCGGCTGCAGGTGCCAACTGTGACCTTTCTGCAGTAGACTGGGTGGGAGACAATGTGAAGGAACTGGAGGCACTGTTAGCAGCAAACCAATCTACTATCGCCTCCACTTGTTCTGGCCTCATCACTTCTAGGGCGTATGATGCCCTACCAAATACTGATGCAGGTTCTGTCGCCTACTCACACTTGAGGAAGGTGTTTCACTTGTGCGTGTAGCTGGCACAGATCGACCACGTCCTCTCCTTGCAACAGGAGCTCTACCAGCAGCACCACGACCCAGGCCACGGCCCTTATTTGACGGTCTCCTCATATTTCTGTAATTTAAGATCTTGCCCTAGAAAGGTTTTTATTGAATAGCGGAATAGGAAATATGATCCAAAAAAGTGTATGTATCTCGCATGTACAAAACCACACTAGGCCCCAATTACTATTGTTTCTACCCCTAAAAGGATGGATGAGGAGTAGGAGGAGTATGGAACAGACAGCACCCTCAAATCTTCAGAAGTATGAGATGAACCTCAAAAACTTGGAAAGGTGGATCTCACACGTACCGACACAGACTATCCCGCAATTCAATTGATCCTCAAAGGTTTTTATTGAATAGCGGAATAGGAAATATGATCAAAAAGAAAGTGTATGTATCTCACACGTACACCACCACACTAGGCCCCAATTACTATTGTTTGTACCCCTAAAAGGATGGTTGAGCAGTAGGAGGAGGAGTATGGAACAGGCAGCACCCTCAAATCTTCAGAAGTATGAGATGAACCCCAAAAACTTGGAAAGGTGGATCTCACACGTACCGACACAGACTATCACGCAATTTAATTGATCCCCAAAGGTTTTAATTGAATAGCGGAATAGAAAATATGATCAAAAAGAAAGTGTATGTATCTCACACGTACACCACCACACTAGGCCCCAATTACTATTGATTGTACCCCTAAAAGGATGGTTGAGCAGTAGGAGGAGGAGTATGGAACAGGCAGCACCCTCAAATGTTCAGAAGTATGAGATTGTGTTCACTGTACCCCACAAAGATTGTGTTCACTGCACCCCACAAAGATTGTGTTCACTGCACCTCAAAAAGGATTTTGTTCACTGCACCCCACAAAGATTGTGTTCACTGTACCCCCCAAAGATTGTGTTCACTGCACCCCACAAAGATTCTGTTCCCTGTACCCCACAAAGATTGTGTTCACTGCACCCCACAAAGGATTTTGTTCACTGCACCCCAAAAAGATTGTGTTCACTGCACCCCAAAAAGGATGTTGTTCACTGCACCCCAAAAAGGATTTTGTTCACTGCACCCCAAAAAGATTGTGTTCACTGCACCCCAAAAAGATTGTGTTCACTGCACCCCACAAAGGATTTTGTTCACTGCACCCCAAAAAGATTGCGTTCACTGTACCCCCCAAAGATTGTGTTCACTGCACCCCACAAAGGATTTTGTTCACTGCACCCCAAAAAGATTGTGTTCACTGTACCCCCCAAAGATTGTGTTCACTGCACCCCACAAAGATTCTGTTCACTGTACCCCACAAAGATTGTGTTCACTGCACCCCACAAAGGATTTTGTTCACTGCACCCCAAAAAGATTGTGTTCACTGCACCCCAAAAAGGATGTTGTTCACTGCACCCCAAAAAGGATTTTGTTCACTGCACCCCAAAAAGATTGTGTTCACTGCACCCCACAAAGATTGTGTTCACTGCACCCCACAAAGGATTTTGTTCACTGCACCCCAAAAAGATTGTGTTCACTGTACCCCCCAAAGATTGTGTTCACTGCACCCCACAAATGATTTTGTTCACTGCACCCCAAAAAGATTGTATTCACTGTACCCCCCAAAGATTGTGTTCACTGCACCCCACAAAGATTCTGTTCACTGTACCCCACAAAGATTGTGTTCACTGCACCCCACAAAGGATTTTGTTCACTGCACCCCAAAAAGATTGTGTTCACTGCACCCCAAAAAGGATTTTGTTCACTGCACCCCAAAAAGGATGTTGTTCACTGCACCCCAAAAAGGATTTTGTTCACTGCACCCCAAAAAGATTGTGTTCACTGCACCCCACAAAGATTGTGTTCACTGCACCCCACAAAGGATTTTGTTCACTGCACCCCAAAAAGATTGTGTTCACTGCACCCCAAAAAGGATTTTGTTCACTGCACCCCAAAAAGGATGTTGTTCACTGCACCCCAAAAAGGATTTTGTTCACTCCACCCCAAAAAGATTGTGTTCACTGCACCCCACAAAGATTGTGTTCACTGCACCCCAAAAAGGATTTTGTTCACTGCACCCCAAAAAGATTGTGTTCACTGCACCCCACAAAGATTGTGTTCACTGCACCCCACAAAGGATTTTGTTCACTGCACCCCAAAAAGATTGTGTTCACTGCACCCCACAAAGATTGTGTTCACTGCACCCCACAAAGGATTTTGTTCACTGCACCCCAAAAAGATTGTGTTCACTGTACCCCCCAAAGATTGTGTTCACTGCACCCCACAAAGATTCTGTTCACTGTACCCCACAAAGATTGTGTTCACTGCACCCTAAAAGGATTTTGTTCACTGCACCCCAAAAAGGATGTTGTTCACTGCACCCCAAAAAGGATTTTGTTCACTGCACCCCAAAAAGGATGTTGTTCACTGCACCCCAAAAAGGATTTTGTTCACTGCACCCCAAAAAAGATTGTGTTCACTGCACCCCACAAAGATTGTGTTCACTGCACCCCACAAAGGATTTTGTTCACTGCACCCCAAAAAGATTGTGTTCACTGCACCCCAAAAAGGATTTTGTTCACTGCACCCCACAAATGATTTTGTTCACTGCACCCCAAAAAGATTGTATTCACTGTACCCCCCAAAGATTGTGTTCACTGCACCCCACAAAGATTCTGTTCACTGTACCCCACAAAGATTGTGTTCACTGCACCCCACAAAGGATTTTGTTCACTGCACCCCAAAAAGATTGTGTTCACTGCACCCCAAAAAGGATTTTGTTCACTGCACCCCAAAAAGGATGTTGTTCACTGCACCCCAAAAAGGATTTTGTTCACTGCACCCCAAAAAGATTGTGTTCACTGCACCCCACAAAGATTGTGTTCACTGCACCCCACAAAGGATTTTGTTCACTGCACCCCAAAAAGATTGTGTTCACTGCACCCCAAAAAGGATTTTGTTCACTGCACCCCAAAAAGGATGTTGTTCACTGCACCCCAAAAAGGATTTTGTTCACTCCACCCCAAAAAGATTGTGTTCACTGCACCCCACAAAGATTGTGTTCACTGCACCCCAAAAAGATTGTGTTCACTGCACCCCACAAAGATTGTGTTCACTGCACCCCACAAAGGATTTTGTTCACTGCACCCCAAAAAGATTGTGTTCACTGCACCCCACAAAGATTGTGTTCACTGCACCCCACAAAGGATTTTGTTCACTGCACCCCAAAAAGATTGTGTTCACTGTACCCCCCAAAGATTGTGTTCACTGCACCCCACAAAGATTCTGTTCACTGTACCCCACAAAGATTGTGTTCACTGCACCCTAAAAGGATTTTGTTCACTGCACCCCAAAAAGGATGTTGTTCACTGCACCCCAAAAAGGATTTTGTTCACTGCACCCCAAAAAGGATGTTGTTCACTGCACCCCAAAAAGGATTTTGTTCACTGCACCCCAAAAAAGATTGTGTTCACTGCACCCCACAAAGATTGTGTTCACTGCACCCCACAAAGGATTTTGTTCACTGCACCCCAAAAAGATTGTGTTCACTGCACCCCAAAAAGGATTTTGTTCACTGCACCCCAAAAAGATTGTGTTCACTGCACCCCACAAAGATTGTGTTCACTGCACCCCAAAAAGGATTTTGTTCACTGCACCCCAAAAAGATCGTGTTCACTGCACCCCACAAAGATTGTGTTCACTGCACCCCACAAAGGATTTTGTTCACTGCACCCCAAAAAGATTGTGTTCACTGCACCCCACAAAGATTGTGTTCACTGCACCCCACAAAGGATTTTGTTCACTGCACCCCAAAAAGATTGTGTTCACTGTACCCCCCAAAGATTGTGTTCACTGCACCCCACAAAGATTCTGTTCACTGTACCCCACAAAGATTGTGTTCACTGCACCCTAAAAGGATTTTGTTCACTGCACCCCAAAAAGGATGTTGTTCACTGCACCCCAAAAAGGATTTTGTTCCTTGCACCCCAAAAAAGATTGTGTTCACTGCACCCCACAAAGATTGTGTTCACTGCACCCCAAAAAAGATTGTGTTCACTGCACCCCACAAAGATTGTGTTCACTGCACCCCACAAAGGATTTTGTTCACTGCACCCCAAAAAGATTGTGTTCACTGCACCCCAAAAAGGATTTTGTTCACTGCACCCCAAAAAGGATGTTGTTCACTGCACCCCAAAAAGATTGTGTTCACTGCACCCCACAAAGATTGTGTTCACTGCACCCCACAAAGGATTTTGTTCACTGCACCCCAAAAAGATTGTGTTCACTGCACCCCAAAAAGGATGTTGTTCACTGCACCCCAAAAAGGATTTTGTTCACTGCACCCCAAAAGGATTTTGTTCACTGCACCCCAAAAAGGATGTTGTTCACTGCACCCCAAAAAGATTGTGTTCACTGCAGCCCAAAAAGATTGTGTTCACTGCAGCTCACACACAGAAAAATGGATGTGGATCACTGACACCTGCCTATCTCCTATCCCACACCACACAGCAATATCGATTGTAGTTTGTAGAACACAGTTTCCCTAAAATTCAGCAGCAGCAGCCTCTCCCTAACAGGATTGAGAAGAGATCGTAGATCAGGATTGAGTGCAGAGTCACCCCACCCCCCACACAGCAATATCGATTGTACTTTGTAGAAGACACTGACCCTATAATTCAGCAGACTCTATCCCTAAAATGCCTACAACTCGCCCTGCCTAAACACTCCGACCTGTCCCTCAATTCTATCCAGACACAAATGTTTTTTTCCTGCCTGTCTTTCCCTAATCAGCAGCCAGCACGTTGATGTGTGCTCTGTCCCTGATCTAAGCAGCAGAATGAAGACGCTGCGGCTGCCTGGAACTTATAAAGACTTGGTCACATGCTTCAGACGGCCAATCACAGCTACTGAGACATTTGCAGGCATGGCTGGGATGGCTTAAGGCACACCAGTTAAACGATTGTTGATTGGCTGTTGAAAGCCTGCCATGAAAAGAGCGCCAAAGCATGCAAAACCCGGAAATAAAACGACCGAACACGGATTTTTACCCGAACATACAGTAAAGTGTCCGTGTCCGTGTTCGGGTACAAAAAATCCAATTATTCGGTACGAACACGAATAATACAGTCCGTGTTCGCTCAACACTAATTGGAAAGACTGCTAGCGGGCGCTGTGTTTTGCTTCATCAAAAGGACTCTGCATAGATAGCCAGTGATAGGGGACAGACTCTTACAGCCAAGGAATGGACCCTAGTGAATCAAGATACTGGTTAGCAGAGGTAGTCAGGGAAGGGAGTGGAAAAGTCGCCCTTAGAACTAAAAGGAGGGTCTTTCCACTCAACTGTCAAGATAGTTAAGCTTGCATTTTCCTATGTGTATGCAGTTGACTAACTTTTGCTTCCTTTATCTCTCTACAGGTGGGACCATCTTAGAGATAGTCAGTTAGGAAATTTGCATTGTATTTCTCTTCATTGTTCTTCACCAGATGAGTTTGTTTGGTGGGGGGTGCATCAGTTCTCATGCACCTTAAACTGTTTGTAATTTGTACAGCAGAGTTTAAAGATCTATTTTTTCACCATAACTTATTTGTATATTCTTTTTTGCCTTTCTCCCCTTTTCCAGGTTTGTGGGATACTCCCGATTTTTTGGCAGTATTTTTGATAGGAGGCAGTTGCCTCAGAGTCAGAGGGACCTGACTCATTTTGGTGTGGGGTGGATGTAGCACCCTACAGGTAGGTGCTAGGTAAAATATAGTGGGCCTTGGCTGCTTAACAGCAGGACCATGATTTCAGCTGGACTGTCATGTCTCCCAGGTGAGGTTACTGAAAGGGGAGTCTCCCCACTGGCTCTATGAGAGGATTCTATGAGAGGATTCTCATAGGGCAGTGGAGCAAACCCAATCAGTGGCTCAGTCAGGCTTGTATCTACCCCAGAAGGCAGATTCTGCATCAAAGGATTCTGGGAGTGGGTATAAGTTTGAAGGGAACGCATGACACAGCGTCTTTGGTGGGAAGCAGAGTCCCAGGAGGGAGAATACGGCTGTCTCTCCTCCTGTCAGAGGAAGCGGGTGTTCCAGGTGGCGGCCTGGGAATCCAAAGAGAGTGAAGCTGAGCTGCAGAGGGATCCGGTGTGCTGAGAACCAGCTGAGAGAGAGAGAGGGGTCCAGTTCCAGGAAAGCCTACAAAGGTGCTGTGGACTGCCCCTGGGGGTCTGCCTAGTGTCAGAGGGGACCACTCCAGAGAAGGTTCTAGGGATCCAGGAGTCAGCTAACTGTTAAAGGGGGTGCCTAGTCAGAGGACCCTGAAGTATTAGAGGGAGTACCTGCAGTTTGGGCCCTAAAGAGTCAGTGTACAGTGTAAAGTGTACAAAGTTGAGAGTTGCAGCAGCACAAGTATCTCCAGAGAGCTACCTCAGCCAGTGCAGGGCTGGAGGGAGCTGTTCAGTGACTTTTGAGCCAAAGAAGTGTCAGGAGTCAAGTGTTATGCAGTCCTGGATCTTCTAAATTAAAGTCACGGTTTCAGCACAGTTTCAGTACTAAAGTATCTCTAAGCGTCAGAAAGCGATGGTAGGCATTCTGCTGGCGTCAAGACAGCGCCAAGAGGCATTTTTCTTCAAGTGTCCCAAAATGTACCTAGTTGAGCCAGAGGAGTATCCCACTCATTCCCTTCTCCCATCCCCTAAATACAATAAAACAAACAAACCAAAGATGCCGGAATTCTCACTGTCTCAGTTCTCACACCTGGGTTTACAGCTCAAATGTGCTGAAAGTGTTACCGGTAACAATGGCAGACCAACCTTAGGCTCAAGGCCTAGAAATCCTGCTACATATATATATAATGTTTGGGGATTCTAAGTAACGTTCTAGCAATAAAAAGCTGATGTTTTACACTTATGTGAAATGTGTCAGAATAGGCCTGGGAGTTAAGTAGTTAACAGGTAAAACAAATCTACATAATGGCATAAAGTTACTTCAAGATTTACCTGACTTCCATGCAGATGTGGGTACACTGCTTGATTGGCAACTAGATGGCAAATAAGGTGAATAGAGAGAGAAACATAATCTTACCCATGCACAAAGCATTAGTGCACCAGTTCACAAAAAGTTGTTGCCGAACTAGATAAGGCGCAGAAGGGTATGGAGATTTTCATCTATGAATATGTATATATTAACTGAACTGGATTTATTCCTTCTTAAGGTAGCCATTAGGAGGGGGATACACTAACCTTGTACAAATACATACTGTATATAGTCTATATAGTAAATGTGTTGCACAAGTTTGCACAAGTACAATGGTTTTCTATATTCCCTGTTAGCCACAGCTGTCACCTGCAGGGCAGAGCAGTGTGGAAAACTCCACACCGCTACAGTTTTCCACACCACTGGTGAACTCTGAGCCAAAACTCAGAGAAGACTCCAAAGCCTGCAAATGTGAACAGAAAACAGAGCAGAGTTAACCCCTTCTCCCCCTAATCTGGGCAGTTACACTAGTCTGGCTAACACTGTAGGCAACCTGCCTATACACTGCCTCCCCCACTCCAAAATCATTGTGAAAAAAAAGGAAAAAATTATTATAAATGTAAAAAAAAATAAAAAAATTGGGCTCTCATTAAGGCGTGTGCTCTAGCCCATACAGTGTGAATGAATGGTTTGTTTGTGCAGCTGGAGCCACCTGTTACTCTTTGGGGACATAACAGCTAAACAAACACAAATGCAGATCCTAATTTGACAGGAATGCAGGTGAGTGGCCCTGAATGCATGCTGTCTATGAACATGTGCATCCTCATTCCTGTCAAATAAGGTCCCGCAGTTGCACCTGCAGCTTCGTACAGTTACTGCATCCCCATGGTATTACATAGGCTGTTACCTGCACATAACAAAAAAAAAACTGGTTCGCACCCAATGCAAATGAGCCCCAAGAACTCATTCACACACAGAGCTTAATTTATTACCTAAATACAGTTTTAACGTTTAGATAAAAAAAAAAAATGTAAGTTATGTTGTGTTTGTGTCCGTTAATAATGATTTTATTGTATTTTTTGTGAAAAGGAAATGATGACAAAGGAAATACTCAGAAAAAAAGGCAGCTAAATGCAATATGGGTGTATAGGGAAAGCTCATTTCAATTGAACCTGCAAGAAAACCTCTAGAATGAGAAAGTTCCAAATTAAAAAGTTTTATTAAAAACAGAAAATTTAGCTACGTGAGAGCACGCCCCTATAAAGCCACCCAGCATGCTCTGGTCTGATACATTTCAAATTCCCCTTTTTATAGGGTTTCTTATCACACAATACACACTTACAGAATGATACATTGGTACAAGGCATTGGCATTCTCATTGGTATTGGCATTGGTATTGTCACTAATATGATAACATCTTTGTAACAGACTCATAACCGCCATTGTAGCTTCCTAATTAATATATCTATATATTACCTAAACTAATCATATGTTACAATATCAATACTAATATTAATACTTATATAAGTTTAAATATAATTGCAAATATAATTGTATGTATAAATGTGTTATTATCATGTGCTATGATGTAGGAATCAGTAAAGATCACATTATCCTTATACATTGGTTAAAAAAAACATGCATAAAATTGCAGATAAACACAAGTGAATGCATATCAGTTTTTACCTGTATTTTTTATTCACACCAGTGTGAACCAGTTTGAACTCAAAGAGGTACTAAGAGATTCCAGATGAGGGTACAAGTCAGGTATTTTCATTTAAATCCATGTCATTTATTTACTAAATTTATATTAAAAAAATGTCTTTGCCCTTTCCTTATCAGATGTAAGAAATGTTATAACATTTTAATTTAAATAATCCTAAGATCATATGCTGTACTTTTTTCAAGCACTAATGGACACAATTTGCTACATAAAGCCATATCCACTTTACCTCTTTGCATTGGCAAACTTACTGTGTCACAAAGAGGTAATATTATGATTTATGGAAGCCTGCCACAATAATGTATTGTAAATCAATGAAGTCGACAGTTCATGTCGGATTTGTCCTAATGGTTTAGATAGGACAGGTTATCTTGGGGATTGCTGAAAGATATTAGAGACTAGAGACCTATCAAAAATTGACTTAGCAATGAAACAAGTGCCACCATAACCCCACACTGTCTTTGACAGTGCAAATTATTTCAAAAGGATGCACGCAATAACAAAACTTGCAAAATAATATACATGAGAAGCAGAGCTGATAAGTAAGATAAACTTCATGGCTTAGCTTAAAATGAATAATGTTAAGCAGATCACAAATAGATAAACCATATTATCAAAAGTATTGGGACACCTGCCTTTACATGCACATGAACTTCAATGGCATCCCCGTCTTGAGTCGAAATTAGGCCAGAAGTTTTCATCCGATGACCGATCTGCCGATTTTCGGCTTGTTAGTATGGTGTTCTCGACAACCGACTCCGACTTTTCGGACGAAAAAATCCTGGTGTGCAGGCTATAAAATTTTTGTCCTCCGTCAAAACACGTCCGATTTTCGTGCAGTCAGTACAGATTTCGATGGGGAAAAATCTTATGAGCAAGACTAGGCATGCTCAGAGATGAAAAAACACAAAGAAAGCAATCCAACACGTTGACATCACTTCTGAAGTAGAATTCTGTCGCGCAGGAAAATTCATGTGAAGTCTAGAGCACATTCCAACCAACAGACACCACTCTGGACAAAAGACGAAAACGGCCGGTCGACGGAAATTCGCTGCGTGTGTACGAGGCTTTAGTCCGTAGGGTTCAATATTGAGTTGGCCCACTCTTTGCAGGTATAACAGCTTCAACTCTTCTGGGAAGGCTTCCACAAGGTTTAGGAGTGTATCTGAGGGAATGTTTGATCATTCTTCCAAAAGACTGCACTGACATGCGCTGCTGATGCAATGCAATTTGAATGTGGGGCGTGAAACATACATGGATCGCAACGTTTCCCACACCGCATTAGTGTGAACCTAGCCTTAAAGGGGAAGTCTACCCTAAAATTGCTACATCTACAGGCATCCATGATCTAACATTAACCTATCTAGCCCTGTAAAGAAGAAATCAGAATACATACCTTTTCTGAAGTCGATCCGGTCCAGTCCCATGCTGAGCTGTCAGTGGCGGCTTTGGGTGCAGAGGAGACAGCCGACAATGGAAGCCCTGAAGTAACTCTATGGGTGAAGCCATTTCCCAGGCATTTCACAGCCGCTGGCGGCTGGGTCCTCTGCAGAGCTTCTGCCGCTAGAAACCAGACTGGATCGGCTTAAAAAAAAGGTACGTACAGTGCCTTGCGAAAGTATTCGCCCCCCTTGAACTTTGCGACCTTTTGCCACATTTCAGGCTTCAAACATAAAGATATAAAACTGTAATTTTTGGTGAAGAATTATCACGTACCTGGAGGTGAGCCTGAACGGTGAGGAAGGCCTCTCTTACGCCTCTGACTCGGGACCCCTGATAGTGCAGACAGGAGGTGCCGAGTATAGAGTAGCACAAGTGCCTGATGTAGCTGGAAGCAGGCTGAAGTCCACAGACAGGGATAGCTGGGTAAGTCCAGAGCAGGTATGCAGGCAACAGGTGCTGGTGGCAGGAGCGTAGTGAGACAAGCCGGGTCAGAAGCCAAACGGTCATACAGGACCCAGAAGGAGCAGACTGGAGCGGAGGTCAAGGGACAAGCCGAGGTCAGTGCAGGCGGAGAGCAGAGGATAGTCAGGACAAGCCGGGTCTGGTACTGGTAAACAGGATACAGGTAGCAGGTTCAGGTCAACAAGGCTGAAGACAAAGCAGCATTGGAGCTGAGCAAAGGCTGGGTTTAAATAGCCTATTTGGCGCCAGCATCTGTCATGTTGCATGCTTGCGTACTTGCGTCCGCGCGTGCGTGCGTTCGCACATTCGCGCGTTTGCGCATGCGCGCATGCACATTCGCCAAGTCCCGGCGGGATTGAACAGAAACACAACTCTGAACAGCAAGCCTCTTCTTACATTGCCCCCTCCCAATGGGCAGCCTCTGGATGCCCAAACGGGCTAGTTTCTCAGGGTGGTTAGGTTTGAATGCCTGGATTAGGCCTTTTGCATGAATATTGGTTACTGGTTCCCAGGAATTATCTTCAGATCCATAACCTTTCCATTTGATTAGGTATTGGATTAGGTTGCCTCTTTTCCTGCAATCAATAATGGATTCTACTTCGAATTCCTCTTCTCCATCGATCAGCACAGGGTCAGGAGGCCCATTGATCCGTCCAGGGAAAGGGTCTGGTAATGTAGATTTCAGCAATGATACGTGGAAGACAGGGTGGATTTTAAAAGACTCAGGTAACAGTAATTCATAGGTTACATGATTAATTTTCCTCTTAACTGGAAAGGGGCCTATGTACTTGGGCCCAAGTTTTCTTGACGGGCAGTTTAGCTTCAGGTTGGTCTTGGCCAGCCATACCTTGTCACCAGGTTCCAAGATCAGTTCTCCTCTTCTTTTCCTGTCATAAAACTTCTTGTTACATTCTTGAGCTTTGGCCATAGTTTCCTGCAGTAATCTGTTGTTGGATGTAAAAAAATTAACTGTGTCCTGGACAGCAGGAACAGGGCCCTCGGGAACTGTGGTGACCAGGAAGGAAGGGTGGTAACCATAATTGGCAAAGAACGGGGTCTGCTTAATAGCAGAATGTTCAGAATTATTGTAAGCAAACTCGGCCAGTGGTAACAGTGTTACCCAATCATCCTGTGAGTAAGAGGAAAAACAGCATAAATACTGCTCCAAGGTCTGATTAGTCCTTTCTGTCTGGCCATTGGTCTGTGGGTGGTAAGCTGAAGAAAAAGATAGTTGAATTTTCAATTTTTCACAAAGGGATTTCCAAAACTTGGAGGTAAATTGAACCCCACAATCAGACACTATGTTGGTAGGAACTCCATGGAGTCTTACAATCTCCTTGATGAACATTTTGGCAGTATCTGCGGCTGATGGTGTACCCTTCATTGGTAAGAAATGTGCCATCTTGGATAGCCGATCCACGACTACAAAGATGGTGGTATGACCCTCGGATGGGGGCAGTTCCACAATAAAGTCCATGGATATCATTTTCCAGACCCTGTCTGGAACCGGCAAAGGTCTGAGTAGACCCCAAGACTTAGTCTTGGTTTTCTTGTTTCAAATGCAGGTGACACAGGTCTCAACATATTTCCTACAGTCCTTCTCCAGGCTAGGCCACCAGAAGGTACGCTGGAGCAACTCAGTGGTCTTGCGGATACCAAAGTGACCCGCGAGTGTATGATCGTGGCAGAGGCCCAGAATATTGACCCGAAACTCTTCTGGAATAAAGATTTTATTGTTGTGCCACAAAAGTCCATCTTTAATTTGTAGGGTAGTTCCGAGAGGAGGCGGCATTCCTCTAGATGCCTGTTTGAGTTGGAGTAGAAGGTCTTCTTGTAACAACAGGAAGTTCCCCGAAGACAGGATTGTATCCGGGATTACAGATCCTTCCGCCTCACAGAACATGCGAGAAAGCGCATCAGGTTTGGTATTCTTTGACCCCGGCCTATAGGTTACGTGAAAAGAAAATCTTGAGAAAAAAAGAGCCCACCTGGCCTGACGTGGTCTTAGGCGTTTCGCAGCTCGCAGGTATTCCAGATTTTTATGGTCTGTGTATACCAAGATTGGATAAGCTGCTCCTTCTAAAAGATACCTCCATTCTTCTAGAGCTGCTTTAATTGCCAAGAGTTCCCGATCACCCACGTCATAGTTCCTTTCAGCAGGAGACAGTTTGCGTGAAAAAAAAGCAACGGGATGCAACAGGGCCTTGGCTCCTTGGCGTTGGGATAATACTGCTCCAACTGCCGACTCAGAAGCGTCCACCTCCAGGACATAGGGCAAAGCAGGCTCAGGATGTCGAAGCCCAGGTGCGGAGGTAAACAGGGTCTTCAGGGTTTCAAAAGCGGTTTGTGCTTCAGGAGTCCACTGGAACCGAATACCCTGTCTGGTCAACTGAGTGATAGGAGAAATAATTGCGGAAAAATTCTTGATGAATTTCCGGTAAAAATTTGCAAACCCCACAAACCGTTGTACCCCTTTCTTGTCTGTGGGGGCCGGCCAGTCTAAAATGGCAGATACCTTTTGCGGATCCATCTTGATGCCCTCTGTAGCAAGAATCAGACCCAAGAATTGAATGTCCTGTCGGCTAAATTCACATTTTTCGGGTTTTGCGTATAAGCCATGAGCCAAAACACTCCTTACATGCCCATGATGATCCTCCAAGGTGACAGAAAAGATCAGGATATCATCAAGATATACAATGACAAATAAGTCCAGAAAGTCTCGGAAAATGTTGTTTATGAAATGTTGGAAGGTGGCCGGGGCATTACAGAGTCCGAAGGGCATTACAAGGTACTCGAAGTGCCCAAAACGAGTGCGAAATGCAGTCTTCCACTCGTCACCTTCCCGGATTCGTACCAGATTATATGCCCCACGTAGATCCAACTTGGTAAACACGGTAGCAGAACGAAGTCTCTGGAATAGTTCTGGTACCAGGGGTAAGGGGTAACGATTTTTGATTGTAATTTTATTTAAGTCCCGATAATCCACACAGGGTCGGAGAGAGTGGTCTTTCTTTTCCACAAAGAAAATCCCTGCTCCTGCCGGGGACGTGGAATGGCGAATAAAAACTTTCTTTAGGCTGTCATTGATGTACTCCTTTAAAGCTGTGAGTTCAAGCTCTGTGAGGGGGAAAATTCGTCCAAAAGGTATTTCGTCTCCAGGGAGGAGCTCGATTGGACAGTCGCATGGTCTGTGGGGAGGAATAGTCTCTGCACCTTTCTTACTGAAGACGTCTAAGAAGTCATGGTAGACCATAGGAACAGAGGAATGAGCTTCATCGTCAGACTTCATGCATAGCAGTGAAGATGGTTGAGGAGGTTGTTGGAAGAAGCAAAGCTGTCGACAGTAAGGGGATAGGAACTCAATCTCTCCTTTTTTCCAGTTGATACAGGGGTTGTGCGCCTGTAGCCATAGCATTCCCAAAATGATAGGAAATAAGGGAGAGGTGATAACATCCAGGCGTAGTAGTTCCTTGTGGTTGTCAGATATGGTGGCAGGTAAGGGAAGAGTCTCTTGAGTGACAGGCCCGGATTTAATATGTGACCCATCTGCCAAATGGATTGCCATTCCATTAGATCTCGGCTGTAAAGGGACCTTGAATTGATTATCAAATTTTTGGTCGATGAAGCAGCTACAGGCTCCAGAGTCAATAATGGCGGGTACCCGGATAGCCCCTTCTGGAAGCTGTAAGGAGACAAGGACAGTCAGGTGAGAGGAGTTGTGGGAACTCGATTCCTGGTTGATAGAAGAGAGAGTTAAGCACTTACGGCTCTTGGCGGGGCAGGATCTCACATAGTGTCCACTCTCTCCACAGTACAGGCATAGATCGTTCAACCGACGGCGTTGGCGTTCTTCTGGAGAGAGAGAAGGCTGAAGCATGCCGAGCTGCATCGGCTCTGAAATGTCAGCAGCAGGTGTGGCAGAGACTGAGGGTGTAGGCCCTGAAGGGCGGAAGACTCGCGGCATCATCCACATAGGTCGAAGTTGCTCACCAGCCCTTTATGAACAGCGTTCTCTTAGGCGCCGATCGATCTGAATAGCCAGATTAATTAGAGCTTCCAGAGAACCTGGCACCCCCACACGGGCCAATTCGTCCTTTAGAGGATCGGAGAGTCCCAATCCAGCGTCTGAAGTCTGACGCATAATCTTCTGCCATTCTGCGGCCTTGCTGAAGGGTATGAAGGGCCGCTTCGGCAGTATTGGTCTTCTGAGGGTCCTCATACAACTCAGCCATAGCTCCGAAGAACAAGTTCAGATTTGATAGGCAAGGATCCTTATGTTCAAGTAGACGGTGGGCCCAGGACTGAGGTTCTCCTTGCAGGAGGGAAAGGCCTACTTTGGTAGCCTCTAGGGAGAAGGTACGGGGCTTTTGGGCAAAGTAAAGCTCACAGGCGTTATGAAAGGATCTAAATTTGCTGCGATCACCTGAAAACCTTTCCGGGGTGGGTACCCAGGGTTCTGGTGGCAAAAACATTACAGCCGGTGAGGCAGAAGATCCTCCAGAAGCAGGAGATGCAGGAGCTGCAGGAGATGACAAGGTTAATGACTGGACACGTCCCTCAAGTCGATTATAGCCCTCTTGCAGGTCCTTGACAGACTGTGTAAGTGCCGCCAGGTGATGGCATAATTCGTCCATTGGAGAGGTTCCTCGTTCAGGCTCTGACATTGGCTGCTTTGTACTATCACGTACCTGGAGGTGAGCCTGAACGGTGAGGAAGGCCTCTCTTACGCCTCTGATTCGGGACCCCTGATAGTGCAGACAGGAGGTGCCGAGTATAGAGTAGCACAAGTGCCTGATGTAGCTGGAAGCAGGCTGAAGTCCACAGACAGGGATAGCTGGGTAAGTCCAGAGCAGGTATGCAGGCAACAGGTGCTGGTGGCAGGAGCGTAGTGAGACAAGCCGGGTCAGAAGCCAAACGGTCAAACAGGACCCAGAAGGAGCAGACTGGAGCGGAGGTCAAGGAACAAGCCGAGGTCGGTGCAGGCAGAGAGCAGAGGATAGTCAGGACAAGCCGGGTCTGGTACTGGTAAACAGGATACAGGTAGCAGGTTCAGGTCAACAAGGCTGAAGACAAAGCAGCACTGGAGCTGAGCAAAGGCTGGGTTTAAATAGCCTGTTTGGCATTCGCGCGTGCGCATTCGCCAAGTCCCGGCGGGATTGAACAGAAACACAACTCTGAACAGCAAGCCTCTTCTTACAAGAATCAACAACAAGTGGGACACAATCATAAAGTGGAACAAAATTTATTGGATATTTTAAACTTTTTTAACAAATAAAAAACTGAAAAATTGGGCATGCAAAATTATTCAGCCCCCTTAAATTAATACTTTGTAGTGCCACCTTTTGCTGCGATTACAGCTGTAAGTCGCTTGGGGTATGTCTCTATCAGTTTTGGCGTGCAAAATTATTCAGCCCCTTTACTTTCAGTGCAGCAAACTCTCTCCAGAAGTTCAGTGAGGATCTCTGAATGATCCAATGTTGACCTAAATGACTAATTATGATAAATAGAATCCACCTGTGTGTAATCAAGTCTCCGTATAAATGCACCTGCACTGTGATAGTCTCAGAGGTCCGTTTAAAGTGCAGAGAGCATCATGAAGAACAAGGAACACACCAGGCAGGTCCGAGATACTGTTGTGGAGAAGTTTAAAGCCGGATTTGGATTCAAAAAGATTTCCCAAGCTTTAAACATCCCAAGGAGCACTGTACAAGCGATAATATTGAAATGGAAGGAGTATCAGACCACTGCAAATCTACGAAGACCTGGCCGTCCCTATAAACTTTCAGCACATACAAGGAGAAGATTGATCAGAGATGCAGCCAAGAGGCCCATGATCACTCTGGATGAATTACAGAGATCTACAGCTGAGGTGGGAGACTCTGTCCATAGGACAACAATCAGTCGTATACTGCACAAATCTGGCCTTTATGGAAGAGTGGCAAGAAGAAAGCCAATTCTTAAAGATATCCATAGAAAGTGTCATTTAAAGTTTGCCACAAGCCAAACATGTGGAAGAAGGTGCTCTGGTCAGATGAAACCAAAATCAAACTTTTTGGCAACAATACAAAACGTTATGTTTGGCGTAAAAGCAACACAGCTCATCACCCTGAACACACCATCCCCACTGTCAAACATGGTGGTGGCAGCATCATGGTTTGGGCCTGCTTTTCTTCAGCAGGGACAGGGAAGATGGTTAAAATTGATTGGAAGATGGATGGAGCCAAATATAGGACCATTATGGAAGAAAACCTGATGGAGTCTGCAAAAGACCTGAGACTGGGACAGAGATTTGTCTTCCAACAAGACAATGATCCAAAACATAAAGCAAAATCTACAATGGAATGGTTCACAAATAAACATATCCAGGTGTTAGAATGGTCAAGTCAAAGTCCAGACCTGGATCCAATCGAGAATCTGTGGAAAGAACTGAAAACTGCTGTTCACAAACGCTCTTCATCCAACCTCACTGAGCTCGAGCTGTTTTGCAAGGAGGAATGGGCAAAAATTTCAGTCTCTCGATCTGCAAAACTGATAGTGACATACCCCAATCGACTTACAGCTGTAATCGCAGCAAAAGGTGGGGCTGAATAATTTTGCACGCCCAATTTTTCAGTTCTTTATTTGTTAAAAAAGTTTAAAATATCCAATAAATTTTGTTCCACTTCATGATTGTGTCCCACTTGTTGATTCTTCACAAAAAATTACAGTTTTATATCTTTATGTTTGAAGCCTGAAATGTGGCAAAAGATCGCAAAGTTCAAGGGGGCCGAATACTTTTGCAAGGCACTATATACTGATTTCTTCTTTACAGGGCTAGATAGGTTAGTCTTAGATCGTGGATGCCCATAGATGTAGCATTTGTAGTTTTAAGGTGGACTTCCTTTTTTAAGAGATAAAGATGTCAATTCTTGAAAAATTTAGAACGCTGTGCTTGTATAGTTGTTTTGGACAGCTAAGTTTAAACCTGAATAGCTTATATTTGTATTACCACTGTTTTTATCTGGATGTATCGCCTGGAACGTATGACTACGCATTTCCATTTCCATTGGTGGGGGTGCATTTCAGGAGGACATCGCCCATTTTGGGCATACTCTGCAGTCCAGCTGTGCATAGCGCATCTATTTGGTGCATGTTTTCTCTTTTCCCTTTGAGCCGTGACAAGCAATTGTCCACATACAGTCAGGTCCATAAATATTGGGACATCAACACAATTCTAATCTTTTTGGCTCAATACACCACCACAATGGATTTGAAATGAAACAAACAAGATGTGCTTTAACTGCAGACTTTCAGCTTTAATTTGAGGGTATTTACATCCAAATCAGGTGAACAGTGTAGGAATTACAACAGTTTGTATATGTGCCTCCCACTTTTTAAGGAACCAAAAGTAATGGGACAAATTAACAATCATAAATCAAACTTTCACTTTTTAATACTTGGTTGCAAATCCTTTGCAGTCAATTACAGCCTGAAGTCTGGAACGCATAGACATCACCAGATGCTTGGTTTCATCCCTGGTGATGCTCTGCCATGCCTCTACTGCAACTGTCTTCAGTTCCTGCTTGTTCTTGGGGCATTTTCCCTTCAGTTTTGTCTTCAGTAACTGAAATGCATGCTCAATCTGATTCAGGTCAGGTGATTGACTTGGCCATTGCATAACATTCCACTTCTTTCCCTTAAAAAACTCTTTGGTTGCTTTCGCACTATGCTTTGGGTCATTGTCCATCTGCACTGTGAAGCGCCATCCAATGTGTTCTGAAGCATTTGGCTGAATATGAGCAGATAATATTGCCCAAAACACTTCAGAATTCATCCTGCTGCTTTTGTCAGCAGTCACATCATCAATAAATACAAGAGATCCAGTTCCATTGGCAGCCATACATGCCCACGCCATGACACTACCACCACCACCACGCTTCACTGATGAGGTAGTATGCTTTGGATCATGAGCAGTTCCTTTCCTTCTCCATACTCTTATCTTCCCATCACTCTGGTACAAGTTGATCTTGGTTTCATCTGTCCATAGGATGTTGTTCCAGAATTGTGAAGGCTTTTTTAGATGTTGTTTGGCAAACTCTAATCTGGCCTTCCTGTTTTTGAGGCTCACCAATGGTTTGCATCTTGTGGTGAACCCTCTGTATTCACTCTGGTGAAGTCTTCTCTGTTGACTTTGACACACATACACCTACCTTCTGGAGAGTGTTCTTGATCTGGCCAACTGTTTTGAAGGGTGTTTTCTTCCCCAGGAAAAGAATTTTTCGGTCATCCACCACAGTTGTTTTCCGTGGTCTTCCAGGTCTTTTGGTGTTGCTGAGCTCAACGGTGCGTTCTTTCTTTTTAAGGATGTTCCAAACAGTTGATTTGGCCACACATAATGTTTATGTTATCTCTCTGATGGGTTTGTTTTGCTTTTTCAGCCTAATGATGGCTTGCTTCACTGATAGTGACAGCTCTTTGGATCTCATATTGAGAGTTGACAGCAACAGATTCCAAATGCAAATAGCACACTTGAAATTAACTCTGGACCTTTTATCTGCTCCTTGTAAATGGGATAATGAGGGAATAACACACAGCTGGCCATGGAACAGCTGAGCAGCCAATTGTCCTATTACTTTTGGTCCCTTAAAAAGTGGGAGGCACATATACAAACTGTTGTAATTCCTACACCTTTCATCTGATTTTGATGTAAATACCCTCAAATTAAAGCTGGAATTCTGCAGTTAAAGCACATCTTCTTTGTTTCATTTCAAATCCATTATAGGGCCAAAAAGATTAGAATTGTGTCCATGTCCCAATATTTATGGACCTGACTGTACATGTGCCATTCTTTTACAGTGCTCCACAAACTTGGATCTTATTTGGTATGCATCATACTATCATCTTTTTTATTATCTTTCATATTTTAATATATATCATACTTTTTATCATGCATTTTTTTTTTGTTGAAGGGGATTTTTTTAAGTGAATTTAATTGTACACAGAGCATGCCATATGATAAGCATATAATAAGAGTGCTGTTTGTTGTTTATGTTCGAAATGGGGTTCATGTTATTAAACCCACCTATTGATTCTATTATCGGATGTGATCCATTTGTTATATAATGGACTATCCAACCTGTTATCAGATACCAATCTACAAACAAATTTGTCTGCATGAAACAATGACCAAGAGAACTTTCTAAGTGCTTTTTACTTTTAATCCCATTTATTTTGCTGTTGATAATTGTATATTTTTGAAATATCTGTACTGTAAAGATTGTATTGCACTATTTTCTTTTCATTCAAACAATAATTTAAAATTGTTAAACTGAATGTACAAATCTTCTAAACAAAAATGAAAGAACGTATCACCTCTTTGAAGAAAGCTACCATTTTTTAAACTCTATTACATTCCTGTCTGGGCATGGCAGTGTGTGCCACAGACATTTCTTAATGGTCAGTATTACTACAGCAGATGCTCTGAGCGGTGTGCATTTCCATTAAAACGCATAGTGGCAAACTTTTTGTACTGCTTTGTAAATGTTGACTATTATTTTCAAAAAAGGATCAAACAAACAAAAAACACAGTGTCAGCTACCGTTTCAGTAAACTTCAGAGTTAACCTGCCCCATTGCTATCTAATCCTAGTCTACTGGCACTCAGATTGTTGTATTGCAAGCTGGAAAATCTCTCTGCAGGATGAGCTTGAGAGTGTAATATCATTATAGACAAAGGTTCTAATTCCTGAAGAATTTAGAACTATGCTTGTATGGTTGTCTCTGCTTGCCTGAATATCTTATATCAGTGTTTCTCAACCTTTTTTTCAGCCAAATGCACCCTTTAAAATTATAAACAATCTCAAGGCACCCTTTAGAATTATAATATTTTAAGGCACCCTTTAAAATTATGGGCACCCCATTCAAAAATGTAAAAAACTATTCAAAAAATGTTACATAATCCACACATAGGACACAACATTAGCAGTGTTTTTTTTTTTTTTCACAGTAAATAACTTTTGCACACTGGTACTTACTAGTATTCCTATGTTTCTCTTCTCCTTTAACCACTTTACCACCGGAGGATTTTGTTGTCTTACGTCTGGGCCACTTTTTGTGATTCGGCACTGTGCGAATTTAACTGACAATTGCGCGGTCATGCAATGCCGTACCCAAACGAAATTTATGTCCTTTTTTTCCCCACAAATAGAGCTTTCTTTTGGTGGTATTTTACTTTTTGCTCTATAAACAAAAAAACATCATAAATTTTGAAAAAATAACAATATTTTTCAAAATTTTTAATATGAAATTCCCCCCCAAAAAATGTAAAAATCTTTAAAAAAAAATGTAAAAATTTTTTTTTAAATTTTTGGCCAATTTGTTTTCTGCTACCTATGTTTGGTAAAAAAAAAATCACAATAAGCGTATTTTGATTGGTTTGCGCAAAAATTATTGCGTTTACTAACTAAGGGAAAGATTTCTGTCATTTTTGGTGTTTTTTTTTTAACGAGTAATGGCGGCGATCAGCGTTTTTTTTTTTGCGGGACTGCAACATCGCGGCAGACAGATCGGACCCTTGACTGACATTTTTGACACTTTTGGGGGTAGCAGTGACATTACTACAGTAATCAGTGCTATACATATGCACGGTTACTGTAAAAATGACACTGGCAGGGAAGGGGTTAATTTTATTGGAGAGGGAGGGGTTAATGTATGCCTGGTGCTTACTGACATGTGTGGGGGGAGGTGACTGAGTGACACAAGGACAGATCGCAGGTTCAGCTATGCTGAACCCTGCAATCTGACCCTGCCTGTCACTTAGGAGATTCGCCCGCTCTGTTTACACAAGCGGGCGGATCTCCAGACTCGATTCCCTGACGATCGGGGAAGAGCAGCGGCTATCGTCACTGCTCCTCCCCTGGCCCGACTCCCGCTGTGATTGAATACAGTGGGAGCGAGCCTCCGGCGGGCCGAGAAAGGGGAGTGTCTGGCGACGTAGGTCTACGTCGCCAGACGATAACGAACCACTTTGCCACAGTAGAGCTCTAGTGAGCAGACGGCAAGTGGTTAATTCTCTCAGCTAATTGACCCCAGTGCTGAGGGAGTGGGGCAGGAGGGTCAAACAAGGATGCTGTGTAGGCAAAAGGCATCATCTTTAACTGATGATGTCATTGGTTGTTAGAATGCCAGTGTCCAGTCATAATGGTGCATAATTAAACCCCTTGGCTTTGTGTAATTAGAAGGCAGGCTGCATCCACCTGCTGGCTTTTATACAATTTTTTATCAAATTTTAGACATTTTGCCAAGGCACCCCTGAAGAAACATCAAGGCACTCCAGGGGGCCTGGGCACACTGGTTGAAAAAGTCTGTCTTATTTTTATATTATTACTAAAAAGGTCAACTTTACTTCATGAGTTTAGCTGGAGAAAGGTGCAATGACTTTTCTTCATGGTCAAAGCACTCCTCTCCATCAACAAACCTTATTTTGTAAACCCCTTTCCTTATCAATGTAATCATGGCTGTTTCTAAAGGGGTGCCATTTCCTCAGCATTACAGCCAGGGGTATGAGGGAAAAAAGGATTAATGTAGGGTTTTAAAAATTTACCAGCATGCTATTTGATTTGAGAGAATAAGTACTCCTATCTACCACTACTTATCAGTTGGGGTTTGAAGAAGACCTTGTAGCACTTGTAGTAAGAAGTTATGATGAGGTTATAGCACGCATGAAACCACATGGCAAGCAGTATGTTGTGCTGCTTTCTCAGACACAAAGCAGTAGTACATGTGGGCATGTTATTTCCTTTTTGGCAGCCAATTTATGCCTAGACTGATGTGCGGGGGTTGTGCTGATGAAGACTTTGAGATGCCCACTATAACAACATTTTTTGATGCGGACATGTTTATTAATCTAATTCATGTTTGATGGCACCTTCAGAAAATAATGAGACAACAGTTGTCATAATCAAAGGCTAAGATTGTTGGTAAAAATCACACCAGAAAATATGAGCAAGCACGAAAGCATTGTGCACACCAGTAGTAAAATTGCATTGTTGAGGAAATTAAGTAACCCACTGTAACGGATCAGGGCACAGCAGACCGGGTACCTCCGTTGACAGATGCTCCTAGTGCTTTCCAAGGGCTCCAAGCACTCCACCAGACACCGTAACCACTTCAGACCCCACGAACCGCCACATCTTGGTTAGGGTCTCGCAATCTCCTACCCACCCTGGACCTACGACAAGGCTCCAGGTTCCTGTGGGTGAACCTCTCTTTCCCCAGAGAGTGCAGCAGAACAAGTTCTTACACAAGCTCTTACAAGAGCTCAGTGATTCTCTAAGGGAGTATGGAAGACCATAGCAATCCCTTGCAGCAGATTCCCCCAATAAGAGACAAGACTCTAGATTGAAAGTGAACTAACTCAGAACAACTTTATTGAACAGACTTATATACAGTTTTCACCCACAAGGTTACGACCCAGGTGGACCTTGTTGAAGACTGTACTCAACATTCACCATCCAATCGGAACAGAGTTTTACACTCTCATACAGTGTACACAAAAATATACAATGTGGGACAATACCCCCTCCCCCTTAGCATCCAATCCACATATCTTTATACATCCCATAATACGTTTCTCTTAAGGCAGACAGACAGAACAAAGGGAGGTCATTAGCACTTAACAATGAGACAGGGCAATCCACATTCCCTCCCAATACACAAACAAAAGGAACCTGTCTGACATTGAAAGAAATGTAATATACACAGCATTTAGTAATTACAGATTTCATGGCAAATGGGAATAAATCTTTATATTCCTATATGGAGATGGCTGGCAAATATGACCGTCCCATCTGAAGCAATTTAAACCATTAATTATCTGTTTTTACTCATAGTGACGGTGAATACCGTCACACCCACCTACTCATACAAGCAGAGGTAGTACAGCAAAAAGTACAGCAAATATAAGTAGGATATACAAAATATAAAATCAATACAATGAAACAAAGAACAAATTTATAGCAACTAAACATTCGAGCTTTAAAACCAGAAAAAAAAAAAAGGTTTTACATTTCAAATCACATTAAAGCATCAAAAAATATAAAAATAAAGCAGACATGGGCCTTCTAGTGTGTCCAACAAGTGTCTAACAGGCTTGAGGTAGCCTGTGATAGACCATCTGATCAATAATATGTAGCAAATCTTCATTTGAAACATTTGTATAGCAGAATTGAGGACTTGCCATTTATTTGATAGGTTAGTTGGCATCCCACTTTTCTAAATGCTGATCTCCATCTATAGATACATTTTCTTTTGGTAGAGTTTCAACCTCTTTGGGATTATGGTCACAAATTTAAAAAGTCCTGTAATTAAAGGTAATCTGTTACCACAATGTCAAGAGGACAACAGAAAAAGGTATTTTAATTTAAAGAGATAAAATATTTGCATTAGCTGCAAGTGTAGCTCAGAAAAATGAAACCTTTCCACACAATCCCTGTCTGTATACGATTCAGTTGTGTAATCCTCACCTATTTTACTAGGACTGTGCCAACTAAGATCACTGCAGATAATTATCCTGCCTTTCACTTTAGTTTGCCTCCCGCGCTGCTTGGTGTCCTTTGAGATTTTGCCCCATAATATCCAAGAGCAGGAACACCCTGTTACAGAATAAGTTGAAAACTAGAAAATGAGGAAAATATCTCCAAGGGAGTGACACTTGAGTCAGGATTTTTACCCTACCTTGTGGAACCTTGTATAGATGTATTTCTGTGTGCTGCTGATTCTATTCCTTCTTCTTTTAAATACTGATTCCATAAAAGCAACAAGAAGGTATCGAGGAGTGACATTTTACACATGCACTTTTTTTTTACAGAGAATTTTATTCTTAAAGTAAACCTCTCAAAACATTGGGGATTCGAATTGAGCATATTTGAAAAAATACACAAGCATAGGTTGCCCCCTTTGAAAACTGCATGAGGAAATTACCAGTAGTTGCAGAGATATAGAAAGCTAAAGCTACACATCTATCCTAATTTTTCCTGTAGAGATAAAGCTTGGCCCCACCCCTTTGCTTTCTCAGCCTCAAATGCAGGACTTTTTTTCAGCAGTTCCGGCACCTCCACCACTGAATGTATGTAATGGCAAAGGGGTGCTGGGCTTTGCTATGGGTTTCTTTTGATGCTGGCTGGTGGGGGAATCTATTGTTGCTGGAGGTGATATATTTTTGTGGGGGTTTATTGTTGCCGGGGAGGTCTACTGTTGCTGCTGGGGGACCTATTGCCTCCAGAAGGCATCTGTTTTTACAGAGGGGGTCTATTATTGCTGGGGTTGGTCTTATGTTGCTGGGGTGGGGTCAGTTGTTGCTGAGAGGGATCTGCTGTTGAGGGAACAGTCTATTGTAGCTGGCAGCTGGATGGCCTATTGATGCTGTCTGCGGGGAGATCTGTTGTTGCTGCTGAGGGTCTATTGTTGCTGGGGGTATTTTGTTGTGGGTGGTCCATTGTTGCTGATAGAGTCTATTATTGCTGGGGGTATTTTGTTGTGGGTGGTCCATTGTTGCTGCTGAGCGTCTATTGTTGCTGGGGGTATTTTGTTGTGGGTGGTCCATTGTTGCTGATGGGGTCTACTGTTGCTGGGGGGGGGTCATTTGTTGTTATTTTACTGATTTTATTGTTGTCATTATTAACAAATTCCATACAAATTACTTAGTACCACAAATGATACTTGGTTCTGTATTCTCTAAAAGGGGCGGTACTGGGAGGTGGGTAGGGGGTGGAACCTAGGAACATTGCTCGGAGGTAGGTAGTGGGGAAGACGAGGGGTAACTCCGAAAGTGGGAGTTCCTGCACCTATTCTCTGAGAAAAAAAGCCCTGCCCATATGTATCACAAATAACATGTTCTGTCTGTAAACAGGTGATCCAAATGTGAAATTTACATGGAAAGTTAAGATTTGTATATACTGTAAGTTCAGCTGCCTGATATGGTTTGTGACAGGTTAACTTGAAAAAGAAAAGGCAGAACATATGCAAGGGAATTCAAAAAAGCAGTAACACTTTTTTTACAAGTCTGTCCTTTTTAACTGCTTCAATACTGGGGGAACTTTCACCCCCTTCCTGCCCAGGGCAATTTTTAGCTTTCACTGCTGTCACATTTTGAATTACAATTGCGCAGTCATGAAACCTTGTACCCAAATTACATTTTTATATATTTATTTTTCATACAAATAGAGCTTTATTTTGTGATATTTAATCACTGCTGGGTTTTTTATTTTTTGCTAAAAAGTTTTTCTTAGTTTTTGTCAGGAGTTTTTGTAAATAAGTAATTTTTCTCCTTCACTGATGTGTGCTGATGAGGTGGCACTGATAGGCTGCACTGATGGCCACCGGTGAGGCCACAGATTAGGTGGCACTGTTGTGGAGGCACTAATATGCCGCACTGATGGGCACTGATAGGTGGCACTGATATGCAGCACTGATGAGCACTGTTAGGCCGCACTGATGCGTACTGATAGGTTGCACTAATGGGCACTGATAGGTGGCACTGATGGACACTTATAGGTGGCACTTATGGGCACTTATAGGCGGCACTGATGGACACTGATTGGTGTCACTGATGGTCACTGGTTGGTGTTACTCAATGGCACAGACTGGCATCACCCACTGGGCACTGCTGGGGCTGCACTGTAATCAGGGCACAGATGATCAGTACCCTGACTACATGTACCATCTCCCCTGTGAGGAGATCCCACTAATCAGCTCTCCTTGCCTCACACTCAAGGCGAGGAGATCTGATAAATGGAACTTCCGTGTTAACATGTGATCGCCTGTGATCGCGTCATTAGCTTTTTCCAATATCAGGGTGGCACTATGTCCCAGGGTTAAAGTGGTAGTAAAGTATGCTGTCCCACATGCACAACTACAATCTGTACAGTCTGTAACAATCGGTTCCATTCCGTGGTCCGACCACGCACCATTGACACTAATATACACATTATCAGATACACCCCTAATCAGATCACAGACATGGTCATTGAACTTGAGCCTCCTACAAGATAAGACGGTGATTAGCGAAGTGGAGAAGGAACTCACACATTATTTTCAAACTATCTCAGATGAAGAATTAAGTCTGGGGGTGATATGGGAAGCTCACAAGGCAGTAATTAGGGGGGTATTTATCAAACATGGAGCTAGATTGAAGAGACAACGCATACAGCAGATGAACGAACTTCTACAGACTTTACATGATTTAGAGTCACGACACAAACACGCACCTACAGCAGAATTGACGAGAGAGCTTACTACAATACGCTAACAGATAGTGGATATATTACAATATAAAGCCAAAGCAGCACTACAGAGAACCCGTAGGGTGATGTATGAATCAGGGGACAAGTGTGGGAAAATGTTAGCGAGAACCTTACGTGACACACAAACGAGAACCTATATTCCTAAGATCATATCACAAGCAGGGCAGAAAGCTGAACGACCTGAAGACATAGCACGGGACTTTCGAAAATATTATCTGTCACTCTATAATTTGTCTCCGCAGCCCATTGATCCGGAAGTAGTGATTAATTACATTTCTAAATCAGGTATGTTAAGATTAACAGAGGAGGTAAGAGAAGAATTATCTACCACTATCTCCCTGATGGAATTACAAACAGCAATTAAAAACACAAAAACAGGAAAGGCACCAGGGCCAGACGGGCTGCCAATACAGTACTATAAGACCTTTTTTCAAATTCTCGGCCAACAAATGATAGATATGTTTAATAAATCACACACAGATACCCCGTTTCATAGAGATACGTTAAGAGCACACATAACTGTTTTGCCAAAGGAAGGGAAGGACCCTACAAAATGCCCTAGCTACAGGCCTATTTCATTATTAAATGTAGATCTGAAATTATTTTCAAAAATCCTTGCCAATAGACTACAACCTCACTTACCTACTTTGATACATCTAGACCAGGTGGGCTTTGTTCCCACCCGAGAGGCACGGGATAACACTGTAAAGGCTTTAAATCTTCTGCATGTAGCGTATAACTCTAAACAAGCATGTATATTTGTCGGGACGGACGCGGAAAAAGCATTCGACCGGGTCAACTGGAACTTTATGTCCGCAGTATTGAAATATGTAGGAGTGGGAGAAAGGATGAGAGAATGGATACTACAGTTATATTCAGCTCCTTCGGCCCGAAATTAAAGTAAACGGGGTTCTATCTGAGAGCTTTGGTATTTCAAATGGCACACGACAGGGATGTCCGTTATCACCCCTATTATTTGCTCTCACTTTGGAGCCCTTTCTGTGCACTGTTAGAAATAACCCCGATATCAGTGGCATAAAACTGGCAGGCACTCAACAGAAAATATCCGCATATGCAGACGACATGTTATTTAATCTTACCAACCCTCTGATTTCTCTACCAAACTTACTACAGGAATTTAGTCTATATGGTATAGTGTCTAATTTAAAGATCAACCTGAGTAAGTCTGAAGCAATGGGAGTAGGAATTTCACAATCTCTGAAGGCACAACTATATACAAATTTTAATTTAAAATGGACAGACTCGGCCTTGAAATATCTGGGGACCTTATTACCACCTGTGCCTTCTCAGATATTTAAGATGAATTTTCCACCACTATTGAATAAAATAAGAGACCAATTACAGAGATGGCGTACAGGACTTAGTTCCTGGTTTGGTCGCAGTAATATAATTAAAATGAACATCTTACTGAAATTCCTATATCTCCTTCAGGCTTTACCTATTTCGATTCCATCTAACTATTTCTGACAGGTGCAGGTAGTATTTTCAAAATTTATTTGGGCCCAACGGAGACCGCGACTAAAGAAACAGTTACTTTATCTTCCTAAAAACTATGGTGGATTAGCGGTTTCAGATATATTAAGATATTACCACGCAGTTCACCTAGGCAGACTTATAGACTGGAACCGTCATAATGAGATTAAACTATGGCCTAGTGTAGAACAGGCGCAATGTGATATACCGCTGAATAGAGCACCATGGTGCTTTCGGCTCATTACCACGAGATATGACACGCCACCCGACTGTAGGTACAACGATCCAGATATGTTCAAAAATTCTTCAAAACCCGGCTTTCTCGACAAGGCATTCACCATTAATGCCTGTTTTAGGGAATCCACAGTTTGCCCCGGGATATCAGGAGAAAACTTTCTGTAGATTAAGAGACAGGGGGATCTATCAGGCATCCCACTTTTTGAGATCAGGCTCTTGGGTGTCGGTGGCTATATTGACCTCCCCTAAAGAGGAGTATGGATTAGACCATTGGAAAGCATTCCAACTTCATCATTTTTTACAATCACAGCGTACCCCACGGGAATTTGATAGGCCACTAACCACCTATGAGAAGATGTGTACACAAACAGGAATGATATCTCATGTAATATCAAAGGTTTACTCCCTAATAGTCACGCCAACATCAGACTATAGACCATCTTACATAGATAACTGGGAGAAAGAATTAAATTATAAGTTTTCATTAAGACAATTACAACATATTTTACAATTTACATTTAAATCCTCCATCTGTACACGGGTACAGGAGACAAACTATAAATTGATATCTAGATGGTATTACACACCAACACGCTTACATATATTTTCACCGAACAATTCAGATAGATGCTGGCGCTGTCAAGAAGAAAAGGGGACTTTACTACATATTTTCTGGGAATGTCCTAAACTTGATAACTTTTGGAAACAGGTGCGAGAGATTACCCAGAAATTTACAGAACACATAATACCGGACGAACCTGTTTTCTTTCTTTTTTACGCTCCGGATATGTCGGATAGGCAATATAAACATTCTATCATTCGCCATCTATTGGATGCGGCAAAGGCGTGCATACCCCTGTGCTGGCGAGAAACTAACTCGCCGACTATTAACATGTGGATAAACAAAGTAGAAGAAATGAATAAATATGAAGACTTGATTCTATCAACACGAGGCCAACACGAATTATACACTAAAACGTGGACATTATGGAATCAGTTTATAGTTTCAGATGAAGGGAGAGCCCATTTCACTTCCCCTTAGTTAGTAGAAAATAAATGGGGGTAAGGGAGGATACCAGACTCATAGGGAGAAACATTTAGACAACACCGTGATAGTACGGAGAATACAATAGGAGCATCAATGGACACTCCCCCAAATGGAGGAGGGTTTTTTTTTTTATATATTTTTATATATTTTTTTTTTTCTTTCCTTCTTTTTTACACAAGGGGTGTGGATGGGTCACGAGTGGATTTAATTGGCACAAGTGGATGGGAGGGTTTGTCCTCCTCCCCATAACTAAATTTTCCTTTTTTTTTTTTTTTATCACAGTTAATCACGTCACATATTCAGTGGAAATATATTTACTGTTGTGGCACAATACTTATATTAAACACATAGTAGCACCATTTTAAAAGGTATTGGGTAACAAGACTATTTAATTGTAGGTAGCTTTGGAACATGATAATTTTAAATAAACACAGTATCACATGACACAGGATTACACAGATACAAGGAATATAAGGATACAAAATAGGGAACACCAAGGGAAGGGGAAGACACTTAGAAATAGGATTTGGGGGAGATTGATTAGAGCGAGGGATTACTAAACTTAGGAGAATTCTCCGTGGACCGAGGAACCCCCCTTACATTACTCCCAAGAACATCTCCTTCCTTCAAGGGAGCAGTTCATAGAGTACCTTTGAAGGAAATATAAAAGGGAAAGTGAAATGAATAGAAGAGAAGAAAAAGAGGAAGCTTATAAACAGAGACCTTTGGTAATATAAAATGAGAAGAGGACATATAAGTATAACCCCATTTAGGGATTCTAACTTACGAACTTAGGGGAGTATTATGTAGAGACAGGAATTGATGATATAAAGGATAAAGAGCTAAAGTATTCATGTGATAACATTTGAGGGGGGAGGGGAGAGGGAGAGACTTTTGATTTATATTTTTTTTTTTTTTTGTTTTCTTTCTTCTTTCTTTTTCTTGTTTTATTAAATAATGTTAGAAAATATTAGGGACAATGGAGAGTACCGATGACTTTAGTTAATTGTATCAATTAAGGCCTACAACCTTGATTGAATATAATTTAACAGATGACGCTGGAAATAATCTTGTGTTGAATGTTTTATAATGTAGATTGGACTTGAAATGATGTACTGGAATATTTTTATTGTCTCTTTTGAATAAATAAATAAAATTAAAAAAAAAAAAAAAAAAAAAGAGAAATGCTGTAAAAAAAAAGGCCTTCTGCTGGTTAATGTCATAATGTGCTAGTATGCACTGCATACTAGCACATTGTGACAGACTTACCCTTCAAGCTAAGATACATTTACCCTCCGGAGGTGTGCTGTTTCCACTGTGAGGGCTTCCATTTTCCCCTGGCCTTCCTTTTAGGTTTGTATGCCCTGTCTGTTTGAATGGTCGGACTGTGATGGTGTCACTCCTGCACTTGCGCACAGGAGTCATGATCATGGCACAACACTCTGAATGGACAGCACACTCAGTGTGCCCTCAATTCAGACTGCAGTGCACATGTACTGTGACATCACCGCCTGATAAAACATTGAATATCTCCTAAACGGTGCACTTTTAGGAGATATTCACTATACCTACATGTAAGCGTTATTATAGGCTTTCCTGCATGTACAAGTAAAAAAGCAGGCTTTAATATCACTTATTGCTTGTGCCCAATTCATGGAAGCCTTGTACCGGATTCAGGTAGCAATTACTACTGTCACTTTTAGAATCTGTCACTAGGGCTGCAAGAGATCCTTAAAAGATTACCCCCAGTTTGCTTATCCGCAGGCGGTAGTTAAGACCAACTCAAAGTTGGAGTACAGTGGGAAGTGGGAACTTATAAATAAGTTTGTTTTTTTACATTTACAGCATTGGTTGCTGGGCTGAAGAATGCCCATATTCCAGTTATCAATGTGGCAAATTACACTGAAATGGCAGTAGGCGTAGCCTGATAGGAAATTCTGAGAGACTAGTTCCCCCATGAGGTCCGCTTATCATGTGATTGGATCTATAGCTGCTACTCAGTCCAGTAGCAGCTTTGGAATCCCCCCACTGCTACCAGCAGTCAATCACAGACAATAGAGAACTGATAAGGAACTAGTCTCAGAGTCAACCACCTGACAACTCAAATTCATGGCCACTACGCATGTTGGGTGAGCGCAGCAGTGAGTGGATTCCAAAGCTGCTCTGGGACTGAATAGCAGCTATGGATTTACCCACTGCCATCTAAAGTAATTAGAAAGTAAAATGGACCTGATGGGGAACTTAGCTTTCAGTTCTTTATCAGTCTCTATCCACCTCTAGTTTTAAGCTCCTCGAGGCCAGGTGCCTGTCAGTGTGTCAGGCTCAGTGGCTGGGTAGGAAAAGAGCAAGCTCACTGAGGAAGGAGTGCCCAGTATGAGCACTCCTCCCTCAAGGTATTCAGAGATTTATATACAATGGGGATCGAAAGTTTTGGCACCCCAGGTAAAAATTTGTAGTAATGTGCATAAAGAAGCCAAGGAAAGATGGAAAAATCTCCAAAAGGCATCAAATTACAGATTAGACATTCTTATAATATGTCAACAATAGTTAGATTTTATTTCCATCAGTGACACTTTCAAAATTACAGAAAACAAACAAATGGCGTCTGCAAAAGTTTGGGCACCCTGCAGAATTTATAGCATGCATTGCCCTCTTTGCAAGGACCTGCCAGTGTCATGGATTGTTCTCAATCATTGTCTGGGAAGACCAGGTCATGTCAATCTCAAAGGTTTTAAATGCCCAGACTCATCTGACCTTGCCCCAACAATCAGCACCATGGGATCTTCTAAGCAGTTGTCTAGAAAACTGAAACTGAAAATAGTTGACTCTCACAAAGCTGGAGAAGGCTATAAGAAGATAGCAAAGCGTTTTCAGATGTCAATATCCTCTTTTCGGAATGTAATTAAGAAATGGCAGTTTTCAGGAACAGTGGAAGTTAAAGCAAGATCTGGAAGACCAAGAAAAATATCAGACAGTACAGCTTGCAGGATTGTGAGAAAAACAATTCAAAACCCACATTTGACTGCACAATCCCTCCAGAAAGATCTGGCAGACACTGGAGTTGTGGTACACTATTCCACTATAAAAAGATACTTGTACAAATATGGTCTTCATAGAAGAGTCCTCAGAAGAAAACCTCTTCTACGTCCTCACCACAAAAATCAGCGTTTCAACTTTGCAAATGAACATATAGACAAGCCTGATGCATTTTGGAAACAAGTTCTGTGGACCGATGAGGTTAAAATTGAACTTTTTGGCCGGAATGAGCAAAGGTACGTTTGGAGAAGAAGGGGCACAGAATTTAATGAAAATAACCTCTGTCCAACTGTTAAGCATGTGGGTGGATCAATCATGCTTCGGGGTTGTATTGTAGCCAGTGGCACAGGGAACATCTCACGAGTAGAAGGAAAAATGGATTCAATAAAATTGTAGCAAATTTTGGATGGTAACTTGATGCCATCTGTGAAAAAGCTGAAGTTAAAGAGAGGATGGCTTCTACAATTGGATAATGATCCTAAACACACCTCAAAATCCACGGGGGATTACATCAAGAAGCGTAAACTGAAGGTTTTGCCATGGCCTTCACAATCTCCTGACCTCAACATAATTGAAAATCTATGGATAGGCCTTAAAAGAACAGTGCATGACAGGCAGCACAGAAATCTCAAAGAACTGGAAGACTTTTGTAAGGAAGAATGGGCAAAGATACCTCAAACAAGAATTGAAAGACTCTTGGCTGGCTACAAAAAGTGTTTACAAGCTGTGTTGCTTGCCAAAGGGGGCAGTACAAGATACTAACTCTGCAGGATGCCCAAGACGCCATGTTTTTGTTTTCTGTTATTTTGAAAGTGTAAATGGTGGAAATAAAATCTAACTTTTGTTGACATATTATAAGAATGTCTAATCTGTAATTTAATGCCTTTTGGAGATTTTTCCATCTTTCCTTGGCTTCTTTATGCACATTAATACAATTTTTTACCTGGGGTGCCCAAACTTTCGATCCCCACTGTACCTGTCTGTGACATTACATGAATTGGGCATAAGCACCATCACTTTTGGTGCTGCATCCTGACGGAATTCCAAAGGTGGTGTATACAAAACTTGGAAAACATGGGTTTGTTTGCATACCATGTGAAAAATAGCTTGTAGCACATGTAAGTGGAAAGTTACCACATCCTCAGATATTATATATATATATATATATATATATATATATATACACACAGTATCTCATAAAAGTGAGTACACCCCCACATTTTTGTAAATATTTTATTACATCTTTTCATATGACAACACTAAAGAAATTACACTTTGCTACAATGTAAAGTAGTGAGTGTACAGCTTGTATAACTGTGTAAATTTGCTGTCCCCTCAAAATAACTCGACACACAGCCATTAATGTCTAAACCACTGGCAACAAAAGTGAGTACACTCCTAAGTGAAAATGTCCAAGTTGGGCCCAGTTAGCAATTTTACCTCCCTACCTTCCCGGTGTCATATGACTCATTAGTATTACAAGGTCTCAGGTGTAAATGAGCAGCAGGTGTGTTAAATTTGGCGTTCTCGCTCTTACTCTCTCATACTGATCACTGGGAGTTCAACATGGCACCTCATGGCAAAGAACTCTCTGAGGATCTAAAAAAAGAATTGTTGCTCTACATAAAGATGGCCTAGGCTATAAATAGATTTCCAAGACCCTGAAACTGAGCTGCAGCATGGTGGCCAAGACCATACAGCGGTTTAGCAGGACAGGTTCCACTCAGAACAGGCCTCGCCATGATCGACCAAAGAAGTTGAGTGCATGTGTTCAGTGTCATATCCAGAGGTTGACTTTGGGAAATAGACAGACATATGAGTGCTGCCAGCATTGCTTCAGCAGAGGTTGAAGGGGTGGGGTGTCAGCCTGTCAGTGCTCAGACCATACGCTGCACACTGCATCAGATTGGTCTGCATGGCTATTGTCCCTGAAGTAAGACTCTTCCAAAGATGATACACAAGAAAGTCCACAAACAGTTTGGTGAAGACAAGCAGACTAAGGACATGGATTACTGGAACCATGTCCTGTGGTCTGATGAGACCAAGATAAACTTATTTGATTCAGATGGTGTCAAGCGTGTGTGGTGGCAACCAGGTGAGGAGTACAGAGACAAGTGTGTCTTGCCTACAGTCAAGCATAGTGGTGGAAGTGTTACGGTCTGGGGCTGCATGAATGCTGCCAGCACTGGGGAGCTACAGTTCATTGAGGGAACTATGAATGCCAACATGTACTGTGACATACTGAAGCAGAACTTGATCCCTTCCCTTCGGAGACTGGGCCGCAGGGCAGTATTCCAACATTATAACGACCCCAAACACATCTCTAAGACAACCACTGCCTTTGTAAAGGAGCTATGGGGAAAAGGTGATGGAATGTCTAAGAATGTCTCCAGACCTAAACCCTATTGAGCATCTGTGGGGAATCCTCAAATGGAAGGGGGAGGAGCACGAGGTCTCTATTATCCACCAGATCCTTAATGTCGGATCAGAAGAGGACTCCTGTGGCAACCTGTGAAGCTCTGGTGAACTCCATGCCCAAGAGGGTTAAGGCAGTGCTGGAAAATAATGGTGGCCACACAAAATATTGACACTTTGGGCCCAATTTGGACATTTTGACTTAGGGGTTTACTCACTTTTGCTGTCAGTGGTTTAGAAATTAATGGCTGTGTGTTGAGTTATTTTAGGAGACAGCAAATTTACACTGTTTTGCAAGCTGTACACTCACTACTTTACATTGTAGCAAAGTGTCATTTCTTTAGTGTTGTCACATGAAAAGATATAATAAAATATTTACAAAAATGTGAGGGTGTACTAACTTTTGTGAGATACTGTATATATAAAATATCTTATTAAGATTTCCATGATTCTAGAGTTATTTTTACTGAATGGGTCTCAATCCATTTTGAACTGATATAGATTTTGCATCACTATTAATACAATTACTTCTACTAGTATTTTTTCAGTTGTATAGCTGTCTGTAAACAGCATTTTAAAATTACTGAATACCTGCTAAGCACTGTATTATAGTAAGTCTCAATACACATGGTATATACAGTGGTACTTTTTTTACTGTGTACTGTATTTATCATGGTGATTTCATTTGCATATTTTAAAATTAAAAGTCGATTTTGGGAACACAGTTCTGCTCTATATTTTGGACTATTTGTTTGATAGTGAATTTTCTTTTGGGTATGATTCATTTTGAAAAGTGGTCTGTTAAAATCCTTATGTGGGATTTTTTAGATTAAAGTTGTAAAAGTTAGGGAAAATTTGCTGTGCCACATGCAAATGTATGTAATGTAGTAGTATGCATGTGTCGCTGAGATAATACTCTGCTTTTTCTCCTCTGTAACAGAGGTGTTAAAGGATCTAGGAATATGTTTACATTAGCATATCCATCTCTGGAAGTTAACTGTATTGGGAAATAGGTAATTCATAACCTGAACATTTTCATCCTAGGAAAAACCTGCAGGACGCATTTAAATGAACACATGTCTCTGGGGAGAGCTGAGATATTTGCTATTGGGCCCAGTCTGAAAGGAAGGTCAAATATTCATCAGCCTTTTATTATGGAGGCACCGAGAGCTCTCTGCTGAGCTGTGTTCTGCACAGTCCATCACCAGGCAAATCCACACTGGGCTTCATAATGTAGATTTAATGCAGCGAGTGTGGCAGCAAAACTCTACCACTGCGATATTGTAAATACTGAGCGTGGGCTTTATGCACCCTGCCTGCATGGAATGTCAGGCTGTAACCCCACGACTGCCAGATGACAAAATACTGTTGTCTGATGTAAGGTAACTAGAAATTGTACAATGCATCGATAAACAAGCCATGCATTAATATGCTTTATTAGGGTAATTGTGAAGCCATATGTTGTTTTATGATTTTACAATCACTCTTTTTTTGAAAATGCAATTGCACGTGAGAAGCTAGTTAATGGCAGCGTTTAATTGAATTAAGTTGTGCACTTTTTAATAAACCTACCACTGGTCAACATATGTCATCAGATTTTGAGTCTTTGCTAAGATCATGTGATGTGACAAACATACCCCCAGGGTTACCAACCTCCCGCAACTTTTTTTACTGACAGAACATAGACAATTTACTGACAGAGCACATTTTTTATTGACAACCTGAAAAATTAACAGAACTCCTATTGGAAACTAAAACAATCTAAAAAACACTGATGTAGTGCCCTCATAGGTAAGTGCTAGAGTGAGTGTATTATAGTTTTTGGTTTCTCTGCCATAACAGAGAGACAATAGGTAAATGCATGTACTGTCTGCTTAAGAGAAGCTGTGATTGTTTAGTAGAGTCTGCTCAGTGTGCTCTGGTGCTGCTAATGCTGTCTTGAAGTGCACACTGGTCTACCAGCTATAGGAGGTGCTAGACAGTGGGTGGAAACCATGCAGATGAGAGCATGAATATTCATACAGCCCTAGCCAATTAGAAGGGGAGGTGCCTCGATGCATGCTGAGTGACTGCATTTATATTTGATGATCACATGGGCTTTGGGTCTTCCTCTACAGAGAGAGGTCCAGGTAGGGAGGGGGCCTGCTACCCCTGCTCAGCACAGGCTGCAATGTGGCCTCAGGAGGGCCTGAAACTCTGAAGCTTAAATGCAGGGTTATCCTTAGAACTGACTGAGGGAGGATGTTCAGGGATCCTGTCTGGTATTACAGAGGAAGGTGACCGGTGGCCAGGGCCCTGTGAGTACAGACCCCCAAAAGGGATCCTAGAGACTGGTGTTGCTAAATTCCCCTTTGAGTGATAGAAGTCAGCATACTATGTGTAAGCTAAAGGGGGCACTGTCTAGTGTCTTGAAGAAGCAGGGTCCACTAAATCTCTTCTGCTACAAAGGGACCTTGCTTTATTCTGTCCAGTCTGCTACACAGTTCTCCTGACAGCCTGCAACAATGTCCTATTGAAAAAAGTTATCCTTACTTGTGATTAGTTATTGTGGAGTATCCTACTAATTCCCTTCTCCTATACAAGTTCTCCAAAAAAAAAAAAAAATCTCCTAGACTGGTCTTCAGAGACAACGAGCAGAGGCGTGTGCTGGCTATGTGAAAATACCCAGTGGCTGGCTGTGGATTAATCAGTGGGAGACCTGGGCACAAAAATTCAAGCGTCCCCTGGGGGGGGGGGGGGGGAGGGGGTTAGTGCTACGCATGGGGTCTCGTCAATCCAGGATTATCCACTGAATAGTTGCAGTGGTTGCTACCAGCAATGGCTGGGAAAGTGTTCAAAAGATTGTCATGTCTTGCTGTGTGGATTGCAGGACCGCAATCGAAGAGAAGCAGTGTTGTGTAATAGAGGGGGATGTCTGCTCTACAGTTGCTAGCAAAGTAAGAATTAACTCAGGGCATGAAACCAGAGCACCTGGGTTGCAGAAGCACATATACTACAGAGGAAAATGTCTGCTACACAGTCGCCAGTAACAGAACATTTTAAAGAAGTAGCAGCGAAGAAGTTAATTCAGTGCACTGGAGAAGGAGTGCTGCTGAGGCTAGTTTGGGGACAGATGAAGCTGCTGTCCATGTGTCTGCTGTTTTGGATACTGTCTGCTTTGCAGTGAAGTTCATTAATGCTGAACAGTGTTATAAAGGGGTTAATTTGCATCACCCAAACGAGCACACTGTAAAGGTCTGCCACAAAGGAAGAGTTACCGCCAAAGAGTCAGCTAATCTGGGAGTGCAGCTGGCCAATCCAGTGAGTTGGGAGAAGCTATGATGTCATTTCCAGAAGCTCAGAGAGCCATTTGTGAGGAGCAGCAAGATGGTGGGTGCCGTAGTGAGTTGGAACGCTGAAATTGCTACAAAAAGTGTCGGAGAGCCAGGAAAGCTGACTAACCTGCAGAACTGAGCACTAACTGATACTGCAGTATGATTAGCACCCCACGAAAGTCTGGCGCTGTGCAGCAGTGAGGACATGGAGCACATCTGTCTGGTATGTGGCAGATTCTAGCATGTGACTGTGAAGTTGCATGCCTGGGGTCAGTGTTGTTATTGCGGAGGGTTGCTGCTATAGCTAGAACCAAGTAATTGCATGTCTAGAATCCCGTAGGTGACTTGGGAGACAGGTTTTACTACTGAGATGCCTATGTCTATTATTGCTACCACTTCTAGAGAAGACAGACCTGCACTGAGGGTGCCGCTGGACAGGGACCTGTGGTCTACACCCACACCACTGTCTGCAAAACGCAGGGGACCCACATCTCAACAGTACAGAACACCCAGCTGGTCAGAGCTGCGCAGCAACATCTATTGGCAGTGTCAGAAAGGACCAGGGATCATTGATGTGGGGTCACCTAACTTTGATGCCTTTACTCTTCTGATCACAAAAGCAGAAACACTGTATGCTCCGTCTGGGAGAGGTGACAGGCAGAGGCTACCAAGGTTCTCTCACTTTCAAAGGTTTGTGCAGTGGAAGGTAGTCATGGAGTATGGGCACAACTACCCCTATGCTTTCAGGGAGATCATGGAGGAGATAGAAGCCAAGAGAGTTTCTTGGTGTGAGGAAGCAGCCTGGGACTTCATGTACATCCAAAAGCCTTATCGCAACAAGTCCAAACCCCAGCTCTGGGAAGAGTTCCTATTGGTCAAGGAAAACTGGAGCCTGGAAAGATCCATCCATATTGACTGGGTGGTGGTCAACTGAGCTGAAAGGAAAAGTCTGATGTGGTCTAGTAACATCTGGGGTCCTGACGGGAAAATGGTTCAGATTCCTCACCCTTAATTTTATTGCTAAACCATGTTCAAGTTGTTCCTGTCTGCTCTGGAAAAGCTGTTGCTAAGATAAAAGCCTGTCATGCCTGAAATATTTGAAAAAAAAAAGAGAATCATCTGTTTGAAGTTTGCTGTTGTTGCAGAGGGAAATTCCCCCAACTCCCAAATCCCCTTTCCCTTCTATTTTTGCAAATTAAAGAAGAGGGATTTGTCCTACATTCTGGAGAAAGAGACTTATGTAAAGAGGACTTTTCCTGTTTCATAACTGCAAGCCTGGGGGGGTAAACCCCTTGCAACTTAAAGACACTTTGTGAAGATCCTTAACTGCTGGACACTTTGTGTAGAGAAAAAGGACACTTTGCAAAGATCTTTGGTCAGTTGGGCCCTGTTATTGCCAAGTCAAGTTTTGTATGAGTTGCTGCCATGTCAGAAGGCAGTTGCTTGCTACCTTTGTTCTGCAAGTAAAGTGCCGGAGAAAGGAGTTCTACGGAAAGCTTCTCCAGTTGTACTAGCTTTTTGGTTGGTATCTGCATGCGGATGAGTCATTACTGTAGGCCAACGCAATGGCTTGCCATTAGAAGAGGATGTCTTACTCCTGATGCTGCAGAGGTGGTGTCACTGCAGGTATCAGTTGAGTGGACTACACATTCGTGGACTTTGGTTAGCAGAGCCAGAACCCAGGTGCTTAAAGGGACTTTTGCATTTCTGCCTTACTTGCTGAAGCCCAAAATTGTTGCTAAAATGCCTAGATATTTAGATTAGGTAGGATATTGCTTTGTTTTCTTCCAGGAATACAAGGAGATGACATGTCAAGCATGGCCTTTAGGAGCAGGATTCACAGAAGTTGTTTCTATGTGAATGTTAGTGGTAGATGCATGTCAGGTGGGAGAGTCATCTCCAAGGAGAAGATGCTCCAACTCTTAGTTTAGTTTGAATAGGATGTGTAAAAATTATGTACATGTGAGCTACTATGCCTCGGCTGAGGCACTTCATTATTATATTGTGTAGATAGCATAGTTAGTCAGGTTGTGGTTGGATATCTTGCCCTATCAATCACTTTTTGTTTGGGGGCAGGGTGCAAAAATGAAGTGCACTTGGTAACATTTTGCCCTAATTTGTATATATATTGTACAGCAGATGTTTTATATTTTATCACCATAACCTATTTGTACATACTGTGGGGTAGAATAGAAATAGAGAAGCAGGATTGGCAAATGCCACTGCCTGCTCCCTCTGCCACCGGCTCCAGCTTGCTTCTATTTAAAAATAATCCCAACTGGCTCTAAACTCTGCCTGGATAAATGGCTGCTGGAGCTGCATTAAGCTGTCTAGGGATTCTTTTTTGCGGAGCCAACACTAACCTGCCTGAAAAAAAGGACTGATTTTTACTGACATAAAGTTCCTCTAATTGACATTTATTGACAGATTACAGATTTTTACAAACTTTCAGTAAATTTACTGCTGGCTGGCAAGCCTGATGCTCACCTCTTCACTACAGACAGCCCCATCAGTGATACTTGTGAATCATTCTAATAATTATAATACAATATTCACTTGCAAAACTACACATCATAACTGTAGAGATATTAGATTGTACTATATTATTTGCAACAAAATCTTGCCACTTATAAAAACCACCAAATTATTATTTTTTTATTTATGAATTGGGGGTGGAAATAAGTGGAGGTTTATGGTATACCTTTCACTGTTTATAAGTATCTTAAATAACCTCAGAAAAAAAGGGAGATGTAATTGGGTGCCTCTACCTGTTCTGAGTGCTATGATTGCCCTAGAAGTTTCATAGCCTGGTCTAATCTAATATGCAGATATTGATTTTGTCATGAAAGTTGAGGGCCGGATTATCCCTCGCAGCTACCAAAGTCAGTATGTCATAAGCAGACAGCTTTAATTTGCAAAACTAAGGGAGACATACTTTTTATTTTTATTGTATTTGGGCACCTGCTTCTTTGTGTTGGTGGGTAACAGCAATCTGACCTGCAGTTGCTACAGGTACTTCTTGGCATATGAAACCATGAAAAAAATCTCCTGCCTAGTGCCCCCATAGCAAGCAGCTTGCTATGGGGGCACCCGAGCCAAGCCGCTGTTCTGTGTGTCCATTTAGACAAAGAGCAGCAGCTCAATGCGCCCACTCTCCCTCCTCATCGGCTCACTGACTTTGATTGACAGCAGTGGGAGCCAATGGCACCCACTGCTGTGTCTCAGCCAGTCAGGAGGGAGAGTCCCGGACAGCCGAGGCTCTCGTGCAACATCGCTGGAAAGAGATGGGGCTCAGGTAAGTATTAGAGGGGCTGAGAGGGGCTGCTGAAACACAGAAGGTTTTTTTATCTTAATTTAAAAAATGCATTAAGATTAAAAAAAATCCTGCCTTTAGAACCACTTTAGGGTGTGGCTGTTTATTAACCATCTAAGCTGAATTTTGAACTTAGTGGCAAGAACATACTGAGCAGTTCCTAATACCCATCACAAGTGTAACATACAAAAAGAACAGCGAGAAATTAAAAAAGCCCTAAGCTAGAAGAGATTTGTCAGAAGTGCAAATTTATTTTAAAAAGATTCAGAAGCAATTGAAATAATTTATAATGCACTGGGAGAAAAACGTTTAAATGTTGAATAATTATTGTGGGAAGGGGCAAAATAGTTTTCTTCTGTTTATCAAGAAACTTGCAAAGAAGATATTTATGGCTTTGTACATTTGTTCTTTTGCGGGTAAATACACATACAGTAATGAGATTTTTGTCCTTTTCTTTGTTCTTAGCTATTTTGGCACCTTCCAAAATGACTCTGTGGTTTGGGCTTTGATTTTTAATAAGGCTAGTGCAGAATTTCATTAAAATTTGTACTACAAATCTGCATATCACAAAGATTATTTCTTAATGATTTCAGCATATGATTCATTTAAGAAGCACAAAAATGTTTTTTTTCATATGTTTGGGGTTGCTACGACTTATGAGTATTAATCATATATTTAAGCACATATTGTCAACATTTTAAAATAATTTTAAGAGGCATGTTGATGCTAAAGCAATGTACCTCATCTACTTACTAATGATACTGTTTTTAGGGACAGGATCAACCTCTCTACCATCTCAATATTTACTGAAGTGGAACACAAAATACTTATTGTATTTTTAATACATTCACTTTACTTTGCTTACTTTAATGTACTTACTTTAATTTAATTGATTTCATCTGATTCACTGCTATACAGTAACTCACAAAAGTGAGTACACCCCTCACATTTTTTAAAATATTTTATTATATGTTTTCATGTGACAACACTGAAGAAATGACACTTTGCTACAATGTAAAGTAGTGAGTGTACAACTTGTATAATAGTGTGAATTTTCCGTCCCCTCAAAATAACTCAACACACAGCCATTAATGTTTAAACCGCTGGCAACTAAAGTGAGTACACAACTAATTGAAGATGTCCAAATTTGGCCCAAAGTGTCAATATTTTGTGTGGCCACCATTATTTTCCAGCACTGCCTTAACCCTCTTGGGCATGGAGTTCACCAGAGCTTCACAGGTTGTCACTGGAGTCCTCCACTCCTCCATGATGACATCATGGAGCTGGTGGATGTTAGAGACCTTGCGCTCCTCCACCTTCCATTTGAGGATGCCCCTCAGATGCTCAATAGGGTTTAGGTCTAAAGACATGCTTGGCCAGTCTATCACCTTCACCCTCAGCTTCTTTAGCAAGGCAGTGGTCGTCTTGGAGGCGTGTTGTTATCAGGTTGCAATACTGCCTTGTGACCCAGTCTCTGAAGGGAGGGGATCATGCTCTGCTTCAGTATGTCGCAGTACATGTTGGCTTTTATGGTTCCCTCAATGAACTGTAGCTCCCCAGTGCCGGCAGCACTCATGCAGCCCCAGACCATGACACTCCCACCACCATGCCTGACTGTAGGCAAGACTCCTTACCTGGTTGCCACCACTAACGCTTGACACAATCTGAACCAAATAAGTTTATCTTGGTCTCATCAGACCACAGGACATGGTTCCAGTAATCCATGTCCTTAGTCTTCTTGTCTTCAGCAAACTGTTTGCGGGGCTTTCTTGTGCATCATCTTTAGATGAGGGTTCCTTCTGGGACGACAGCCATGCAGACCACTTTGATGCAGTGTGCGGCATATGGTTTAAGCGCTGAAAGGCTGGCCCCCACCCCTTCAACTTCTGCAGCAATGCCGGCAGCACTCAAACTTCTATTTCCCAAAGACAACCTCTGGATATGATGTTGAGTACATGCAGTCAACTTCTTTGGGCGACCATGGCGAGGGTTGTTCTGAGTGGAACCTGTCCTGTTAAATCGCTGTAAAGTCTTAGCCACTGTGCTGCAGCTCAGTTTCAGGGTCCTGGCAATCTTCGTATAGCCTAGGCCACCTTTATGTAGAGTAACATTTTTTTTTTTTTTCAGATCCTCAGAGAGTTCTTTGCCATGAGGTGCCATATTGAACTTCTAGTGACCAGTATGAGAGAGTGAGAGTGATAACACCACATTTAAAACACATGCTCCCCATTCACACCTGAGACCTTGTAACACTAACCAGTCACATGACACTGGGGAGGGAAAATGGCTAATTGGGCCCAATCTGGACATTTTCATGTTTTGTTGCCAGTGGTTTAGACATTAATGGCTGTGTGTTGAGCTATTTTGAGGGGACAGCAAATGTACACTGTTATACAAGCTGTACACCCACTACTTTTTATTTGTAGCAAAGTGTAATTTCTTCAGTGTTGTCACATGCAAAGATATAATAAAATATTTACAAAAATGCTAGGGGTGTACTCACTTTTATGAGATACTGTACATTGTTCATAAGTAGAGTTGAGCGGACACCTGGATGTCCATGTTCGGCAGGTTTCACGGCCAAACTTTCAGGCACTAAAATGGCTCTAAAAAACCAATGGAAAGGGCTAGAGTGCTGCAAATGGCAGCAAAATGTAGTTAAGAGCATGGCAAGTGCTCTGCAAACAAATGTGGATAAGGAAATAACTTAAAACAACAAAAAAAAAGAAAAATAAAACAATTTTCTTCATCTGTGAAGGACGAGGCCCATATGGAGTAGGAGGGAGGTTGAGGTGGCGGTGGATGTGGCGGTGTAGGTGGAAGCGGCGGTGGAGGGGAACGAGGTAGCCAACACTGCTTTTTTTCAGTCATTTTAAATTAGGGTACACCCCAAAAGAGTGAGAAAGATCAAAAATATAACAATGGCTGGGTAAGGTCGGTATCCATCTCTATTCTGCACAAGGTACGGAAAAGTCCCGTGGGATCCATGCCTGGTTCATTTTAATGAACGTGAGCTTGTACACATTGTCTCTGGACAGGCGGCTGCGCTTGTCTGTGATAACGCCCCCAGACACGCTAAATACACGTTCAGATAATACACTGGCTGCAGGGCACGCCAGCACCTCCAAGGCGTAAAGGGCAAGCTCAGGCCATGTGCCCAATTTGGAGACCCAGAAGTTGAAGGGGGCAGACCCGTCATTCACTACATGTAGGCGTGTGCACACATACTGCTCCACCATGTTGGTGAAATGCTGCCTCCTGCTAAGACGTTCCATATGAGCTGCTGGTGCTGCTGTTTGTTGTGGCGTGCTGACAAAGCTTTTCCACATTTCGGCCATGCTAACCCTGCCTTCTGAGCTGCTGGCGGTGCCCTGGTTGCATTGGTGACCTCTTGCTCCTCCTCCTCCTCTGCCTTGGCCTTGTGCTTCCACTGTGGCCCCGCTGTCAGGTGGAAATGCCAGCAGCATCGCGTCTACCAGCGTGCGCTTGTACTCGCTCATCTTGCGATCACGCTCCAGTGAGTGAATTAAGGACGGTACGTTGTCCTTGTAACGGGGATCCAGCAGCGTGGCCACCCAGTAATCAGCACAAGTTAGAATGTGGGCAACTCGGCGGTCGTTGTGGAGACACTGCAGCATGTAATCGCTCATGTGTGCCAGGCTGCCCAGAGGCAACGAAAGGCTGTCCTCTGTGGGAGGTGTATCGTCTGTGTCCTCTGTGTCCCCCCAGCCACGCACCAGTGATGGCCATGAGCTGGCCTGGGTGCCACCCTGCTGTGAACATGGTTCCATCTCCTCCTCCATCTCCTCCTCCTCCTCCTCCAGAACTGTGCCCCTGCTGGACAATTGTGTACCTGGCGTTTGTGGGTGCAGGAACCCACCCTCAGAGCCACTTGTGAATGACTGCCCTGAAAGCCTTGGAAATTATCCCTCTTCCTCCTCCTCCTCCTCCTGTGCCACATCCTCTTCCATCATCTCCCGAATCGGTTTTTCAAGGAGGCATAGAAGTGGGATAGTTAAGCTGACAACGGCGTCATCGGCACTGGCCATGTTGGTGGAGTACTCAAAACAACGCAACAAGGCACACAGGTCTCGCATGGAGGCCCAGTTATTGGTGGTGAAGTGGTGCTGTTCCACAGAGCAACTCACGCGTGCGTGCTGCAGCTGAAACTCCACTATGGCCTGCTGCTGCTCAGACAGTCTTTCCAGCATGTGCAAGGTGGAGTTCCACCTTGTGGGCACGTCACATATGAGGCGGTGAGCGGGAAGGCCGAAGTTACGCTGCAGCGCTGACAGGCGAGCAGCAGCAGGGTGAGAACGCCGAAAGTGCGCACAGACAGCCCACACTTTCTGCAGCAGCTCTGACATATCGGGGTAATTTTTAAGGAACCTCTGCACCACCAAATTCAGCACATGCGCCAGGCAAGGGATGTGCGTCAAACTGGCTAGGCCCAGAGCTGCTATGAGATTTCACCCATTATCGCACACCACCAGGCCGGGCTTGAGGCTCGCTGGCAGCAACCACTCATCGGTCTGCAGTTCCATGCTCCTCCACAACTCCTGCGCGGTGTGTGGTTTTTCCCCCAAACAGGCAAGTTTTAAAAAACTGCCTGCTGTCGTTTACCCCTGGCTGTGCTGAAGTTGGTGGTGAAGGTGTTACGCTGACCGGATGAGGAGGCGGTAGAGGATGAGGAAGCGGAGTAGGAGGAGTTAGGAACAGGAGGCAAACTGAAGCGTCCTTCAATCCTCGGTGGTGAAAGGACATGCGTCAAATTGCTATTCGCCTCAGGCCCAGCCACCACTGAATTTACCCAGTGTGTCGTTAGGGAGATATAACGCCCCTGACCGTGCTTACTTGTCCACGTATCGGTAGTTAGGTGGACCTTGCCACAGATGGCGTTGCGCAGTGCACACCTGATTTTTTCCCCCACTTGGTTGTGCAGGGAAGGGATGGCTTGCCTGGAAAAGTAGTGGCGGCTGGGCACGACGTACTGTGGGACAGCCACCGACATAAGACTTTTAAAACTGTGCGTCTCCACCAGACGGAATGACAGCATTTCAAAGGCCAAGAATTTTGAAATGCTGGCATTCAGGGCCAGGGATCGCGGGTGGGTAGGGGGGTACTTCTTCTTCCTCTGAAGTGTTTGGGAGATGGAAAGCTGAACGCTTCCACAGGACATTGTGGAGATGGTTGGTGACCCAGGTGGTGGTGTTGCTGACAGATCGTCTGTTTGCGGTGTGGCAGGTGCCGGTATCACTACAGAGGTGGATGAAGAGGCCGAGACTGCAGCAGAAGAGGAAGCAGGAGGAGCCAGAGACCTTTCTTGGTTTTGAAGGTGTCTAATCCACTGCAGCTTGTGCTTTGCACTTAGATACTTGATCATGCAGGTTGTGCTCAGGTTGAGGTTTATGCCTCGCTTCAGGCTCTAATTGCACAGGGTGCAAACCACTCGTGTCCTGTGATCAGCACATTGTCTGAAGAACTTCCACGCTAGAGAAATCCTTTGAGCTGGCTTTGGTGCGCTCGGTCCCTTGCTGCGTTGGGCAGTAGCAGGCGTAGTGTCTAGGGCACGGCCGCTCTGCTTCTGCACCCTGCTCCCTCTTCTGCTGTGCTGGTGGTTATGTGCGACCACTGCCTCTTCCTCCAAACTACTCAGGTCACCTGCACGACCTTCATTCCATGTGGGGTCGAGGACCTCATCGTCCTCCACATCATCTTGCACCCAGTCTTCACCCCTGCCCTCCTTGTCGGTCTCCACAATTCTGAGTGCCGCAGCAGTTGGCACCTGCATTTCGTCATCATCGGAGACGTGCTGCGATGGTCCTTCCATGTACTCATCTTGAGAAATAAGTGGTTGGGCATCGCTGCACTCAATCTCTTCCACTTCTGGGGCAGGGCTAGGTGGATGGCCCTGGGAAACCCTGCTGAACGAGTCATCAAAAAGAAGAAGAGACTGCTGCATGACTTGGGGCTCAGACTGCTTGCATGATTTGCAAGGGGGTGAGGTGAAAGACGGTTGGACATCGGCTGCAGGTGCCAACTCTGACCTTTCTGCAGTAGACTGGGTGGGAGACAATGTGAAGGAACTGGAGGCACTGTCAGCAAACCAATCTACTATCGCCTCTACTTGTTCTTGCCTCAACACTTGTAGAGGTGCATGATGCCCTACCAAATACTGCTGCAGGTTCTGTCGCCTACTCACACTTGAGGAAGGTGTTTCACTTATGAGTGTAGCTGGCACAGATCGACCGCGTCCTCTCCTTGCAACAGGAGCTCTACCAGCAGCACCGCGACCCAGGCCACGGCCCCTATTTGACGGTCTCCTCATATTTCTGTAATTTATGATCTTGCCCTAGAAAGGTGTCTATTGAATAGCGGAAAAAAACAATAACAGTATTGCACGGTTGTATCTCACAGTCAAATATGCAAACTATGCCGCAATTTAATTTTTTTAACCCAAAAGGGTGTATATTGAATAGCGGAATAGAAAAAAGTATATAAAACGGTGTATCTCACATGTACCGATACAGACTATGCCGCAATTTATTTTTTTTAACCCCAAAAGGGTGTATATTGAGTAGCGGAATAGAAAATTTTTTATAAAACTGTGTATCTCACACGTACAAACACAGACTAGGCCCCGATTACAAAAAATCGGGGCCTAGTCTGTACCATGAAGGCAGGATGAGGAAGAGGAGTAGGAGGAGTTCGGAAACAGGAGGCAAACTGAAGCGCCCCTGCAATCCTCGGCGGTGGAAGATGCGCCCAAAAAATTTGAAAGGTGTATCTCGCACGTACCAATACAGACTATGCCGCAATTTAATTTTTTTCACCCCAAAAGGGTGTATATTGAATAGCGGAATAGAAAAAAGTATACATAAAAAGGTCTATCTCACACGTACCGATACAGACTATGCCGCAATTACATTTTTTTCACCCCAAAAGGGTGTATATTGAATAGCGGAATAGAAAAAAATTTATAAAACGGTGTATTTCACACGTACAAACACAGACTAGGCCCCGATTACAATTTTTTGTACCCTAAAGGCAGGATGAGGATGAGCAAGAGGAGTAGGAGGAGTTCGGAACAGGAGGCAAACTGAAGCGCCCTTCAATCCTCGGCGGTGGAAGATGCGCCCAAAAAATTTGAAAGGTGTATCTCACATGTACCGATACAGACTATGTCGTGATTTATTTATTTTTACCCCAAAAGGGTGTATATTGAATAGCGGAATAGAAAAAATTTTATAAAACGGTGTATCTCACACGTACAAACACAGACTAGGCCCCGATTGCAATTTTTTGTACCCTAAAGGCAGGATGAGGATGAGGAAGAGTAGGAGGAGTTCAGAACAGGAGGCAAACTGAAGCGCCCTGCAATCCTCGGCGGTGGAAGATGCGACCAAAAAATGTGAAAGGTGCATCTCACACGTACCGATACAGACTATGCCGCAATTTAATTTTTTTCACCCCAAAAGGGTGTATATTGAATAGCGGAATAGAAAAAGTTTCATAAAACGGTGTATCTCACACGTACAAACACAGACTAGGCCCTGATTACAATTTTTTGTACCCTAAAGGCAGGATGAGGATGAGGAAGTGGAGTAGGAGGAGTTTGGAACAGGAGGCAAACTGAAGCGCCCTGCAATCCTCGGCGGTGAAAGATGCGCCCAAAAAATTTGAAAGGTGTATCTCACACGTACCGATACAGACTATGCCGCAATTTAATTTTTTTCACCCCAAAAGGGTGTATATTGAATAGCGGAATAGAAAAATTTTTATAAAATGGTGTATCTCACACGTACAAACACAGACTAGGCCCTGATTACAATTTTTTGTACCCTAAAGGCAGGATGAGGAAGAGGAGTTGGAGGAGTTCGGAACAGGAGGCAAATTGAAGCGCCCTGCAATCCTCGGAGGTGGAAGATGCGCCCAAAAAATTTGAAAGGTGCATCTCACACGTACCGATACAGACTATGCCGCAATTTAATTTTTTTCACCCCAAAAGGGTGTATATTGAATAGCGGAATAGGAAAAGTTTTATAAAACGGTGTATCTCACACGTACAAACACAGACTAGCCCCCGATTACAATTTTTGTACCCTAAAGGCAGGATGAGGATAAGGAAGAGGAGTAGGAGGAGTTCGGAACAGGAGGCAAACTGAAGCGCCCTGCAATCCTCTGCGGTGGAAGATGCGCCCAAAAAATTTGAAAGGTGTATCTCACACGTACCGATACAGACTATGCCGCAATTAAATTTTTTCACCCCAAAAGGGTGTATATTGAATAGCGGAATAGAAAAAAATTTATAAAACAGTGTATCTCACATGTACAAACACAGACTAGGCCCCGATTACAATTTTTTGTACCCTAAAGGCAGGATGAGGATGAGGAAGAGGAGTAGGAGGAGTTCGGAACAGGAGGCAAACTGAAGCACCCTGCAATCCTCGGCGGTGGAAGATGCGCCCAAAAAATTTGAAAGGTGCAATCCACACTTACCGATACAGACTATGCCGCAATTTAATTTTTTTCACCCAAAAGGGTGTATATTGAGTAGCGGAATAGAAAAAAGTATATAAAAAGGTCTATCTCACACGTACCGATACAGACTATGCCGCAATTTAATTTCTATTACCCCAAAAGGGTGTATATTGAATAGTGGAATAGAAAAAAATATATAAAATTGGTGATTTTTCAATAGCACATGTGAACACAGCAGTGTCTTATGTTTTATGTCACGGTCAGCAGCAGGCTATGAAGGGAAAAAAAAAAAATTCCCCTTTGACTTTGTAATTTTTAAAAAGCAGATTAGAACAGCAATCTGTAGTAAAATATAGCTGAACGCTGCACACAACAGACTGATAAAAATGTATTTTTTTCTCCCTCCTCCTCCTCCTCCTCAGTGGGCTCAAGTGAGGGCAAAAAGATTGTTCACTGCACCACCCCCACACAGCAAAATTGATGTAGATTGCTAACGGATGATTGTTCTGTCCTGTGTCTCCTAATCTCTCCCTGCCTAATCTCTCCAGCCTGTCCCTAAAATGCTCAATAATCTTTCCCTGCCTACACTCTGACCTGTCCCTGCATTCTTTTCGGGCACAATGTTGTTTTACCCTGTCTGTCCCTAAGCAGCAGCAGCAGCCAGCACCGTTATGTGTGCTCTCTCCCTACACTACACCAAACTGACGCACTGCGCGCTGTGTCTCGAGCTTATAAAGACCTGGGTCACATGCTTCAGCTAGCCAATCACAGCCATACCATTAGTAGGCATGGCTGTGATGGCTTCTTTGGCACACCAGTTAAATGCTTGTTGATTGGCTGTTGAAAGCCCACCATTAAAAGCGCGCCATTACATACAAAACAGGAAATAAAATTACCGAACACGGATTTTAAACCCGAACATACAGTAAAGTTTTCGGGTCCGTGTCCGGGTAGCAAAAATCCAATTATCCGGTACGGACCCGAATAATACAGTCCGTGTTCGCTCAACACTATTCATAAGATAACACAAGCATTTCCCACATAGTTCACTGTACATGTGGTTGATTTACAAATGGAGCAAATTAGCAAAGGGAATTTTTGTTTAGAGCAGTAAATAAGCTGACTTTTTTTTTAAATAAATTTTATTTAGATTTCACATGAATACAAAATTATAAAAATAGTACATAACAGTCAGATGTACCAATATTATACTGACAATAGACAAAATGAATCAGGTGACCTATTATCCTGGATAAACGTGAAGAGACAATCATTTAAAAGTATATTTAAAAAAAAAAACAATAGGTATCCAGAAGAAACTACATTTGCACAATTTCTGTTTATTTTAAATATCTGTTCATGGGCAAGCTTATGATATTCCAGTATTTACATACTCTTAACAAGCAGTAAATGAACTTTATAATAAGCCCTCACTAACCTATGTAGTTGCAGGCACTGTGGAGCAATTCATCCTTAAAACTTACAGCAAAAGCACTGAAGTTATTATTTCAGCAGCTTAGCTCACCTTGTCCTGGGTCAAAGACTTTCATTTTACATTGTATATTCCTCAATACCCACACATTATATAAATCAACTTTGTGTGCACCAAATGCCTTTCTAGACCCAGCTTTTAAAATGTAACTTGTAAAAAAAACAATGACATAATCAACAGGTTGCACATAGCTTGGCAGAAAGCAGAGATTTGGGAAGGACCCAGCATGCCTATTCACTATAGACTGCCTGCAGAAAACTACAGGAGGTGAGTGAAAAATGAGTCACTCTGTACAAGGAGAGAGGCCAGCACAGCAATCTCCTGCACAGAGGGACCAGCTTAGAGTTTGGGTCGGTGATAAGTTTGACCCAAACCCTAGCTGTTTGAGGTTTGCTGAACGGGCAAGTTAAATTGTCAGATATGTCCAATTCACCTGCCTGAACCTTCAGCTGCTTCACAAGGAAGTCATTAATTTAATAGTGGTATTACTAGCTCCACTAATTTACAGTTTCACATTGAAAACAAATATCTCTGGTAATATCAATGACCAAATATGGTCGTGACCAGATCTGGTCAATGATGTCATCCCACATAACCGACTGTTTTTCTGACATTCACAAACTGGTCGGGAAATGTATTTGGGACAGGAGTGTGCCTGGAGAAGACTGTTATGGTACAGGTTATCCCGTCTGTGGTTTGTCAAGATTACAAGGGATCTACATTGTTGGATGCAGCGAGTGATGCTAGATATACACTGGGGGGACAATGTCAACCTATCTAGAATAGGGGTCTGGTATATAATATATAACTATAATATATATAGTTTACATAGAGGGGCTATTATTTATCAACAAAACTGGAATTCCACTTTAAGTCTTTGATTAGGTGTTCAAAATCAACACAGGTTTGGCTAAGTAAAAAAAAACTACTCATTTTGTATAGCATCTCTTTAGCTGTATATCTATTTGTTTTTTGGTAAAAAGTAAAGTAGCGATACAGTGGACATATTCTAAAGTCAAAAGGCTCTTCCTCAACAGCACATGAAAAGCCTTTGCTATGATCAGCTTGTGCACAAGGGAGTCATCATGTGGAGAGAGACTCAAAGGTAGATTTTCACCTTACTTTAACACACATGTGTCATACACAAGGCCCGCGGGCCGATTGCGGCCCTCCAGGCCATTTTATGTGGCCCTCACATCTCTCTTGCAGCTACAGCACCCCACTCATCTCCACCCCCACCTTGTCCTAGCAGTCCCACTAAGAGGAAAACAGAGCTCCTCCTACAGATCCTGCACTTCTCTTTGCAGCCATGGAGATGCTTGTCCCCCCTCCAGCAAGGAGTGTGAGTGGGCTCCGTGCCAGCATGCACCAGTCCTTCACAGCTTTAGTTATTACTGAAACTGGTAATAATCAAATACAGAGGCAATTACTTAATGATAACGATTAAGTACATTTATATAGTTTTATAGATACAACCGGCCCTTTGACGGCAACCGCAATGCTGATGCAGCCTGCAATGAAATTGAGTTTTACACCCCTGCTTTAACACATATATAACGTACTTCTAGTATGTTCCTTAACTGGAAAAGAACATACACATAGCTATCTTTAAAAGCAATCTAGTGCTGGAGGCTTGTAATGTAGTAAGGATTACTATACATGTAGGATGAAGCAGGATGAAACAGTACCCGTTAATCCCAGTGTCTTCTGTATGGTGCTTCTGTCCATCTTGCAAAGATGGAGGAAACTTTAAAGTGGTTGTAAAGTCTCAAGGTTTTTCACCTTAATGCATTCTATGTATTTAGGTGAAAAACTTTCTGTGCTGCAGCTCCCCCCAGACCCCCCCCCTTTTTCATTACCTGATCCAATCCAGTGATGTGCACAAATGCAGCAGCTCTAGCTATTGTCTCTCTCCTCACTGGAAAGATTTATTGCAGCAGGAGCCATTGGCTGCTGTCAATCAAATCCAGAGACATGGCAGTGGGGGGGCTTGGGGACAAGTCCCACTGTCTGTGTCAATGAACGCAGCAGTGGGACTTGGGAGCGAGCCTGCATGGGCCCCCCTTTAGGGAAAGCAGCTTTCTGTGGGGGTACCCGATGAAGAGGAGGGTCCTGGAGTGCCGGCAGGGCAGTCCAGAAGAAGAGGATTGGTAAGTATAGGCATGTTTTGTTATTTTTAGAAAAAAATAAATAAATGAGAGTTTACAACCCCTTTAACCTATATTTAAACACAAGAAAATGGTTTGAATGCAACGTGATGTCTGTTTCACTTGAGTGATTTAGTAAGTTGCAACTTGTAGCAGATACAAAATTGCCCTCCTTACCATTTGCTTTCTGCTGGGAAAAAAAAATGAATTACAGTTAATTAAAGGCATGTGTCATTGAAATTCACAGTCATCTGTTATAAAGAGCAGTTGACAATTTGTAGTGTTTGTACAGAATTACCAAATTTAGTAGCTATGCATCTTATTCAATAAAGCTTCTGATGATCATGGCACACACGTGATTTGTAGCTGTAGAGATAAGGATTGTAGTCAGTTAAAGCATCAACTCTTTAACTAGATACAAATTACCAGAGAAAACATGCAGAGATTTGTAGCCATTACAAATCACTACTACAAAGTTGTGTGACATGGCCCTTAGACAATTTAGGAACAGGCCAGAAGGTAAAAATTAAACAGTAGAAATGCAGACAATACAAAAAGAACTAAAGTCTGTTTTATTTTACACTAATAAACACAAATAAAAAGTCAACAGCCTAATTGATAAAAGTGAAAATTTACCTAAAAAGTGGTGATTTTATAGGGAAAATGTTTAAATGGTAAAGTAGAACTAAAGGCAAACTTTTTTTTTTTCATTTTGCATAGAGTAAGTTAGGGTTATAACACCTGACAGATTATTTATTTATTTATGTATTTATTTATTGCCATATGTGTCTCATTTGAAAGTTTTCCCTTCATTTCTTGTCCCATAGCCAAAATAGAAAGTAAAAGAAGGTGCAGTGCTATCAATTCTCAAAAAGCCCACATCCAAGAAGAGAACATAAATTAAATCTTCGATCAATATTATGAGGACCGACACCCAATCACACGGCCTCTTACCAAGTATCAAAGACCCTCACTACAAAGGTCTATGGAAGCGGTGAATAGTATAATAGGTACAGGTGATAGTGGAATCCTTTCAGCGTTCCTCCTCAATACTTCTCCCCATAGTCTCCATAATCACGGTGTGTCATGTGAAGATAAACAGGACACTTCTCATTTTTCTCCTGTTTTATTATAAGTAAAAATCGCTTACATGAAAGTTAAAAGCATCCCACATCTCCAATTATAACAGTTCAATGATTCAAACCAACAAGATGACCACCATATCCCAGTTTGTAACAGCATCGTACGTCATTGTACGTCACATACCCCAATGATGTATGACGCTGTTACACACTGGGAAAATGGCGGTCAGCTTACTGGTTTGAAACATTGAACTGTTATATGTGGAGATGCTGGAAGCTTTTAACTTTCATGTTAGTGATTTTTACTCATTATAAAATGGTCTGTGACGTCTACACTATGAGAAGTGTCCTGTTTATCTTCACATGACACACCACGATTATGGAGACTATGGAGAGGAGTATTGAGGAGGAATGCTGAAAGGATTTCACCATCACCTGTACCTATTATACTATTCACCGCTTCCATACACCTTTGTAGTGAGGGTCTGTAAGAGGCTGTGTGATTGGGAGTCGGTCCTCACAATATTGATCGAAGATTTCATTTATGTTCTCTCCTTGGATGTGGACATTTTGAGAATTGATTAGCGCTGCACCTTCTTTTACTTTTTATGTTTAATCCTTTGCTTAATTCATTATTTTGTGTCAGCTGCTTGTGTATTTTAGCATATAAGCTTTCATGTTAATACCGGTAGGAGCATATAATTATTTACAAAATAGAAAGTAATCCAAAGTGAGGAGATCCCATCATCGGGGTTACCAGAACTAGTGTTCACATTGGGAGATTTCCATTATATCCCTTTTTTAGTGAAAACCCAACATTTGGGTTTTTTATTTAACTTTTACTCACAGTGACAACAGTAAATAGGACAAATATAGATGGGGAAGCCCCCTAACAGTACTGAAAATGAGTTCTAATCCCTCTCCACTCTATCCAAAACAAAAATTTTGCCTTTAGTTATGCTTTAATTGTGCCTAAGCAGTACCCTGAGAAATAACCTTTTTCTGAAATTCCTGCTGCAAAATAACAGTGCACTTCTTGTTTTGTGAATTTGTCTAGGTAACCCTGTACCAACAGCCTCAAAGCTGTATATCTGCAGTGTGAGATTAGGGCCCTGCTGTCTCTGACTACTAGCCTCATGAGATTTGAAGTGAGATTTGGGGCTATAACTACTGTGATGCTCATTGTTCTCCTTGCTGGAGGCTCTGATACCAGAAAGCAAAACCCTACCTTTAATAAGAGGGCCATCCCCACACAGAGTCATAGGGTTTGATTTACTAAAGGAAAAAAGACACTTTTGAAAGTGCACTTGCACTCTGCAAGTGCAGTTGCTCCAGAGCTTAGTAAATGAGGTAAAGCTTCACTTTACAAAGACCAAGCTATCACATGTAAGGAAAAAAAAGCATTTTTGCTTGCACATGATTGGATGATGGAAGTCAGCAGAGCTCTCCGTTGTTTACTAAGCTCTGGAGCAACTGAAAAAAACAGCATTTTTGCTTGCACATGATTGGATGATGGAAGCCAGCAGAGCTCTCCGTCGTTTACTAAGCTCTGGAGCAACTGAAAAAAACAGCATTTTTGCTTGCACATGATTGGATGATGGAAGCCAGCAGAGCTCTCCGTCGTTTACTAAGCTCTGGAGCAACTGAACTTGCAGAGTGAAACTGTACTTTCCAAAGTGCACAGTAAATTTGACTTTAGTAAATCAACCCCATAGTGAAGAACAAGGCATGGTAAACCAGTAGTGGAAAATAATTACCTGCAGGAAGGGCAAAAGGGGACAATATTGGTGACTGATGCTTTGCACTCTGCTTTTTTTTTTGTAAAGCTTCCAGAATTCAGTTTCTTTTCGAACACTCTTCAAACATATATTTCAGGATTTAACACAGAGACTGTGGTCTCACAGGCATGTTAAATTTACAAGTGCTGCATTCTCCATTTAGGTCAGCAGATGGCATCACTTATTTTCCTTGGTCAGGTACATCATCTGGGGGGGAAAAGTCAGAAAGGTGATGCAGAGATTTAAGACTGTCAACAGTAGTTAAAAGATAATGTAAACTTCCCTAAGGAAACATCTGCTGAATAAAAAAAAAACACATAAAATAGTTTTGAAATGGTTAACAACACAGGTTTTAAATAAAGCCATTGTTAAATGAGTAAAATATATCAGGTTTCTTATGCAGTTGCATCCTGTTACAGCTAAACTGGGCGCTGCAGGAGTTGTAGAATTCAGGCACTTTCAATGGGAAGAAATATTTGCACAGCGAATAAAAGGCTTTTCACAAAGAAGGCGAATACTTTGCTAATGGCTTATGTAACAGAGGGGTTCCTAATTCAGCGAGGGAAAATGTAAACCTCCATGCACCGTCTGTATCCTGTTATACTGAGCGGCTGCTTTGTGCTTCATCGGTGCTCAGGTTGCAATGATAATGGGAGATCGCTGAGAATGGATAATACAGAAAGAGAAATAAATATATATATGTGGCAGCTGAATAAAAACCTTTGGAAAGGAGAAACATTAAAAAGGGAGAGAGTTTTAAAATAGAATTCTAATCAGCAGCCAGAAGGACTGGATCGTAAAAGTGATTGAGATGTCACAGATAGTTGGAAATGAGAAAAAGTGCAAGATAGAAGACATAACAGAGGATGTAAGGCCTCCTAACTCCTGCAGTGCCAGAGAGAAATTTTGCTGCAGACAAAGCAGTGTGCATTTGTAACTCACCAATGGCCACATATATTTAGTATAAAAGATTTTGTAGTAGTTGTGAAAGGTGTATTTTATCACACATGCTCAACCTTCTAAAAGATACAAATTAAAGGAAAAAGTTATGCTGAAGCTTGTACAAACCTTCCAAACATCCTGGTTTACTGAGACTTTGATGTGTGGAGCACTGAAAAAAATAATAATACGTGTGCGGTTGGGATGTTTTGAAACTTGGGATTTGAGTATTGAGCATTGTAGGAAAGTATGCCCCAAAACCTTTGAGCCTTGACCTATACGTGTCTTCTGCCCTATGCTATACATAATATTAGTACATTTCTATACCTTAACACTGCTGACCCAATCTTAATCCTGTAATACTTGATGTCCCCCCTCAATCACACAGCCTGATTCTATAACATACACAACATTTCATCAGGATTGTTTGTTAGAGTTAAGCTAGAAACTAAGGTTGTATTTGTATAAATAATAGATACTCGCCTACCCAGTTATCCTATGCAAAATGCTCCTCTCTTCTTTTTTCAATCACAGGCATCATCCTCAGGTGTCCACAGCTGACTGGCTTGACTGAGTAGAGTGCAACATTAGAAAAAGAAGTGATTTCTACCAAACAATCTGGAATTAATTAGTCCCCTAATCTCTGCCAAAAATAACCATGTTACCTGCTCACAAACTGGTTATTCATATACAGTGTTTATTCATTAGACAGTTGATTGTGGATTAGGCCTAGCTGGTGGCAGTCTGTTGATTTGTGGCTCAAATGTCTGCTGTGGAAAACTGCGGAAAAACGTGATGTGAGCATTCCAGATCCTAGTTGGGCCTGTGGAGTTAATAAAAGTTCTGCCTGCTAGTGCCCACAACTGTCAGAATGGGTGACCTGGACCTACGATGGTAGGCACTTAATAGGACAGTAACTTTGATTAGAAATATGCCAGGGTAAGTATCTTCCATAGGTCTGCTTAAAATAGAGGGTCAGTTGTTCCTAGAAAACGGTGCACATTTATCAAACCAATAGTCTGTTGGTTTGGAATATCTCTCTTCACTAGGTTACTGGGGAGCTGAGAGACTTTTGGGGGACAGGTTTATTTCTTTTCTTTGCAGTCATCTGCTGTTGAGTGAATGGTGTAGAAGTTCTCTCTGTGCAATTTAGAAAACAAGGGGTTTTGCTTGGGAACTATCTCTTTTTTGCAGTTTTCAAAAAAAATGAGGGACCCATCTACACTTCCAAACGCAGATGCCCCTGCTGTCTTACAGTTATTGAATAAGATAAGAGAACCCAGGGAACTTGGGTTGTCTCTGGGTTCAGGTTTAGTTTCTAAGCTGGAAATTTAAGTGCTCATTGGGGTGGCAATTTAAGGGTTCCTCACATACCAATGATCAGTAAATTGGTGTCTGTGACACCTCTTCCCTTTTTTACTCTTTCTGACAGCAGCTGGGGTATTAATGGTTACAACAGTGGGACATTAAAAAGCAGTGGAGTGGGGTGCATACAAAGCTTCTAGAGATTGCTGACATGTAATTGGCCAGCTCTGGTCCTCGCCGTCTCTCCGGGTCTCCCGCCCTGGGATCTGCAGTTTTCATAGCCATGGGAGTTGCAGCCTCACATCTCCAACACCGCTGGGCATCTCATGGTGAAGATTGGATGCCAAAAGCCGGCCTCTCCACCCAGCACAGAGCCGCGGCCTTCCCGGACCCTGGATCAGTTCCTGCTTAGGCCTGCATCCCCAGCCTGCAGTATGCAAGACGATCCGCCGGACCTGCTTGTGGCTAGCGGGGGTGCCCTCCTTGCCACCTCACCCACTCTGTCAGCTGAGATGGCTACCCTCCTGACAGTAGAGGTCTTAGATGCCAAATTGCAGACCCGTTTACAAAACCTGACACACAAAATTTTCCAGGAATTGCAAAGAGAGATTGCAATTGTGCGAACGTACTGACACACCTGAAACCAAATTCGATGATCTTATACAGTATGTACATGTATTGGAGGAAGACAATGCAGCTTTAAAACATACGGTTTCCCAACTTCAAACACAGCAAGAAGACCTAGAGAATAGGGAACGCCATCGAAATCTATGGATCAAAGAGATTCCTTAATCAGCAAGAGATCATGAGATTAGCCCCTATCTCTTGAGCCTTTTTAACACTATAGCTCCCCATATTCCTGATATCAACTGCCACTTAGACTGGGCCCACAGATCCTTGGCTCCTAAACCTTCAGCAGGAGCCAATCCTAGAGATATCATAGTACGCTTCCATTACTAAGACAGCAAAGAAGTTCTCACAATGGCCATGTGCAACAAAACCAGGCTGGAATTTAAAGGAGCCAAGATACAGGTCTTTAGCGATTTTTCACCTATAACACTCGCTAAACACCAAAGCTTTCATCTAATATCTGTCTATTTACAGAACCATCAACTTGCTTATCGTTCGAGCTTCCCCTCCTGCCTATCTGTGTCTCAAGATGGTATCCAATATTCCATGCGTGACCTTCAGGAAGGTGAAGCCTTCATTCACAATTTGGGCCTCCCACCTCTCCCAGAAGAAGACCCTCTGCCACCACCCTCAACACCTAAACCACCATCTATTCCTGGTCGTATTTGGACCCTGGCTTGACAACAACAGCAGAAGTCCTTCTCTACACCTCATCGTATGTCCTCTTCCCGACATCCCACCTGAAGCTATCTCCTGAACCTGCTCACTTCTTCTTATCCTTGGCCACCTGGCGCCAACACCATGTTGAGATTCCCTAATTAGGGAATGCCTCCCCACATCCTTGGGGTGATTTTCTAGTTTTCGTTCCAGTTCACTGCTACAATTTTTGTTATTGATCCTTATTACCGGAAGATGGGGGGAACCCTCCCTGCCAGACCTGGAGGTCTCCATGCTCCCCTTCCTCATCCATGGCTTTGTCCCTGAAATCCTGTGTGGTTTCTCACAGATTACTACCTTTTGGTTTTGATTTTGTTTTTCCTCAGGTCCTTTTTAGACCTGTTTTTCGCTTTTTGCTTGAACTATTTGGACACTTTGCAATAATGTCCTTTGTTGCTTTTTTTTTCTTTGTTTCTCCCCCTTCTGGCACACCATTGGCTTTGTTGATTTTGTTCTATGTTCTGTGTTAATTGCATTCTATTGATATTCATTTGTAATGGCTCTACATATTCTTACTAATAATGTAAAGGGTTTAAACTCTATTCAAAAGAGATGGTTAGCACTGAAAGAATTCAAATCTTCTGCGGCTGACGTAATCTTAGTCCAGGAGACTAACTTCCGTGCAGGGGGCTCCTTTAAATTCACAGCTAAATACTTTCCTACTTCTTTTAATGCATCCGACCCCTCGGGGAAGGCAGCTGTAGCGATTTTGATAAAACACTCTTGCCCCTTGCGGAAAGAATCCATTTACATGGACCCCCATGGCAGGTTTATTTTCCTGGACTGCGATTACCTGACACGCTCATTTAATCTAATTAATGTCTATGCTCCTAATATGGTTAAAATTCAATTTCTCACAGATGTGTTTGAGAATTTAGTGATATTTTCCCAACCTTTCATGATTATAGGAGGTGACTTCAATCTGACCATGTCACCTGGGAAAGACAGATGCTCGCTGTTTCCATCTACCCCCTCAGCCAAAGTTAACCGCTTCTCAGCTTCCTTTTGTAAACTTACTAGAGCTCATAATCTTTTAGATATCTGGAGGATTAAAAATCCAATCCACAAGTAATTCACATTCTATTCACCCCCACACAAATTATTCTCTAGACTAGATAATTTCTTTGCAACTTCCCCATTACTGCCATCCATTGTTACAACAGAGATCAATCCTATTACCTTGTCAGACCATTCTTCTGTCCAGTTACACATTGTATTTTCTATTCCCTCCACCAGGACATGCCACTGGCACCTCAATGAAACCCTCCTTTAAAATCCTACTATTAGAGATTAACTTTCTCAAGATTTATCCAAATTCTTCCAGCTGAATGAGAACACTGTGGTGAAGAGCATAAGGCGTACTTTAGAGGTCAGTGTATTTCCGCTGGCTCACGTCTGAAACAAGATACTGCTGCCCAGTGGTCTGCTCTTCTTTCTCAACTATGTAAAGAGGAATGGTTACTACTCACTTCCCCTATGGTGGCACGCCTATGTACAGTCACTTCTCTGCAAAATCATTTAAACTCTCTTGACATGACTAAAATTGCTAAGACTCATTGATGGGCTAAGCAGACATTTTATGAGTACTCTAATAAGCCTCACATGATCATGGTAAACAGACTTAAGCCTCATCCATTTCACTCCTTTCCTGACTTTCTTATGCAACCTGATGGTACCCCAACTTACTGCCCACAGACTATGATGAAAGTATTTGGTGAATTTTGCCATAAATGATATAACTGCTTAAATACTGACCCCACGTATCTCTTTTCACAAACTAAATATGATTCTTTCTTTGACTCCTTACAACTACCTAAACTATCACAATCTCACCTCTCCTTATAAAATGCCCCTTTTACCCTAGAAGAAATAATTACTGTTGTTAAAGATCTACCCTCTCACAAATCTCCTGGCCCAGATGGGCTACTATACTCCTACTATAAATGTTCCTCCCAATTCTAGGTTCCTATCTATTAGACTTATTTACCTCCTTGATGAAGGGTACTGCTCCTCATGCCCAGTTTTTACATGCTTATATTACTGTTACCCAGAAACCTAGAAAAATCACATCCCTCCCTGATAATTGCAGACCTATAGCCCTACTCAATTCTAACTACAAAATATTTAACAAAGTTTTAGCTAAGAGACTTACCAACATACTTCCTAAACTTATACATAAAGACCAAGTGGGCTTTGTACCTACAAGACACGCCAGAGATAACACAAGACTGATTTTATAGACCTGCTTAACAGGACTGCCCGCCCAGCCCTTATCCTAAGCCTAGATGCTCAAACAGCCTTCAACAGGATCAATTGGCCTTATATGTTTGGCACCCTTTCATGGTATGGATTTACTGGTCCATTTATTAAAGCCCTTCATGCTCTATACTCCCATCCCTCATCACAGGTGCAGTTGTCCTTTTTTTCTGTCAAAATCATTCCCCCTAAGTAACGGTACTAGACAGGGCTGCCCCCTGTCCCCCCCTGCTCTTTTTCTTATATTTAGAGCCTTTAGCAGAAGCTATCCGTTCAAGGGGTTTTTTTATGGCGGAGGGAGTATAAACTGCCCCTTATTTGCGGACAATATCCTTTTAACGCTGACTAGTCCCCACACTTCCCTTGCGATCCTCCATGACTTGCTGATCACCTTTGGTCTACTTTCAGGTTGCAAGACTAACACAGCCAAAACAGAAGCCCTACCCATAAATATTCCCTCCCCACTTCTAGCCACTTTACAGAAGAATTCCCCTTACCACTGGTGCTCCCTCTCTTTCAAATACTTAGAAGAACATTTAACCGCCTCTTTCTCTACAATTTATCAAGCTAACTGCCCCTCCCTATTTAAGTAAATAATCTTCTCCTGCAGCAATGGGATCAGTATCCCTTGTCGCTCTTGGGGAGGATTAATGTTCTTAAGATGTCGATACTTCCAAAACGTTTATATTGTTTTGAGACTCTCCCGGTCAACATCCCAATGATGCAGCCTAAACACCTTCAGAGATCTTTTCTTAAATTTATTTGGCATAACAAATCTCACAGTATTGCGAGCTCTGTAATATTTGTGTTTTCACCAAATGGAGTTATAAGTTAAGGGGTTACAGGAACATGACAAGACCGCTTATATATTCACCTAATATTCCCAATATTTTCGTTCTCAAAGAGGGATGGGTGCCCCAGACATTATTAAATACTCTTGTGACACATATCTCAGAGCAGTTACCTCTTGGTAATCTCATTTTGCCTCTAGCAGATGGTGAGAAATAGAAATGAGTATTACCTGTCATGTACATCCTTGTGCTATGCTTTGCTCAGATTTGGGTACATCTTTGGCGCAACTTAGAAGCTTATGCCTAGGCACAATGATATTTATCCTTTCTGTATGGAAAACATTTTCTCAAAAGTTCTCTCTCTCTTCTCCATGCCCACCTCTCCTGAACGTGCTATTCAATCCTGATATTCCAGATAGTCTATTTGGACATTTTCACTTAGGGGTGTTTAGACATTAATGGCTGTGTTGAGTTATTTTGAAGGGACAGCAAATTTACACTGTTATACAAGCTGTACACTCACTACTTTACATTGTAGCAAAGTGTCATTTCTTCAGTGTTGTCACATGAAAAGATAGAATAAAATATTTACAAAAATGTGAGGGGTGTACTCACTTTTGTGAGATACTATATATTCAGAAATGGGCAGAGAGCAGAGAGAGATGGCTTTCAAAATTCTCCTTTGGTACAGAACCCCAGAAATCCTTCACAGCTATGACTCTTCGATCTCTCGGCATTGTTGGAGGTGCCATGCAGACGAAGGCACACATTATCACATTTTTTGTGATTGTCCCGCGATCCAACCTTTTTGGGTCTCGGTGCACTCCCTCCTTCAAAACCTCTTTAGGACTGATTTCCCTTTAGACCACGTCCACTTTTTATTGGGTCTCCCTGTCCCTGGTATCTCCAAATATGCCGAAAGATTGGTTGCATTTATTTTATTAGATGCCAAGAGAGTTATACCTCTTTGCTGGTTGTCTCCCAACCCTCCCACATACTCCCAATTGTTACAAACCATAGCCCAGATATATAGAATGGAACACCTAACGGCAATTGTACATGACTCTTTACCCCAATTTTCAAAGGTCTGGGATCTATGGGTCGACTCTGAGTTTAATCTGGAATCAGCCTCTCAATGCTCTGACTAGGCAATTGTCCTCTATAACCCTTACTATTTTTGGTTATCCATATACATATGTATTGTATCCCCCTATACCTTGGTGTGTCTTTTTTACTGCATTTTCACTTCTCCTTTGAGTTGTTTTCACATGGCCTAACCATTGAATGACAATAGCTTTATGCGATTTCATTTCCTCATATTTATTAAATATACTTTATTAGGTACACTTTGCTAGTACCAGGTTGGACTCCTTTTTGCCTTCACAACTGTCTTAAATCTTTGTGGCATAGATTCAACTAGGGATGGACGAACTATGCCCCCCCCCCACCTCAAAGCGCCCATCCCTTTATGTTGCTGGGGGGGGGGGGGGGTGGTGCTCGATTCCTTACCCTACCATGACCCTACCATCTGACTATCGCAGCTGAAATCGAAATTCATCAGATTAGGCAACATTTCTCTAATCTTCTATTGTCCAATCTTGGTGTGCCTGTGCGAATTCTTGCCTCAGTTTCCTGTTCTCTAGCTGGCAGGAGTGGCACCTGGTGTGGTCTTCTTCTGCTGTCACTCATCTGCTTCAAGGTTCCATGTGTTGTGCATTTAGAGATGGTATTCTGCATACCTTGGTTTTAATGAGTAGTTATTTGAGTTATTGCTGCCTTTCTATGACCTTAAACCAGTCTGCCCTTTCTCCTCTGACCTATGACATCAACAAGGCATTCTCATCCACACAACTGCCACTCACTAGATATTTTCAATTTTTTTGGACAATTTTCTGTAAACCATAGAGATGGCTGTGCATGAAAATCCCAGCAGTTTTTGAAATACCCAGACCAGCCCATCTGGCACGTACAACCATGCCACATTCAAAGTCACTTAAATCCCCTTTCTTCCCATTCTGATGCTCGGTTTTCTCTCTTTATATTGCTTTTTATGTGTGAAATCCCTGGTGATCCTGCCAGTCACTCTGCTTAAAATGTTCACCAAATGGAGTTATAAGTTAAGGGGTTACAGGAACATGACAAGACCACTTATATATTCACCTCAGGGTTTTGGGGTTATGGCATTCTGAGGTTTCAAAGTGCTTTGGGGGGGGGGGGGGTAAGCCCCCAATCCAGTGTCCAGTTCTTATGAGGGACCAGCAGGCTGTGTGTACAGGTTGCACAGCCAATAAAACAAAGGGCCTAGCCATAGTGCAGTGCTCCCATTAGCAGACAGGTGTGCTCCACTCAAGAAACCGTACTTCATGCTGGAGTCAGAAGGTTCTGTGTCTAGAGGACTAAGAGAGTTGAGAAGACTAAGCAAGTCTAGAGAACTGAGAGAGTCAAGAGAACAGAGTGAGTCCAGCATGAGAATCAACACAACATGATCGGGGAAGATTGGCAGAAAAGGCTCCTTGTATCCCAAAGCACTAATTTCAGCGACCCTTTTTGCCGAAGTTATGACCACCAGAAAGGCAGTCTTGAGTAAAAGGTTTTTGATAGAGAACCAGCCTGAGTGCTCCAGTTCAGTGTGCGAAAGGAAGTCTAGGAGAAATGGGAGGTCCCACTTAGGGAATCTGGGTTTCCTTAGAGGCCTAAGGCTAGCAGCCTCTTTGAAGAACTGAGGAATAAGGGGGTGTTTAGCCCAGGAAGTTACGGTGAAGGTGGAGATTGCTGAAATTTGAACCCGAAGGGAGCTGACTGCCAGGGACAGGTCCAGGCTAGACTGAATGAAACCTAGGATATCTTGAATCTTTGGATCAGTGAAAGAGCCGGCTACATTGGAAATATATTCTGTAAACTTAGACCAAATCCTTTCATATACCTTGTTGGTACTAGTCTTCTAGCATTCAGTAATGTGGAGATGGCTCCACTCTTACAGCCTAGGGCCTCCAGCCTTCCCCTCTCAAGGACCAAGCCATTAAGTGCAGATGTGCTGAGCAAGGATGTAAAGTAGTTCCTTCGGACAGGAGATCTGGTCTGGAGAGCAAAGGAACCGGGTTCTGGAAACTGAGCTGCATCAATAGGGGAAATAACGGCCTGTTTGGCCAATATGGAATTATCTTCCACAATTTTCGCTTTCCCTATCCTGAGTCTCTGTAGGAACTGAAGATGACAGGAACTGGGGGGAGGCATACACCTTGTGAAATCTCCACTGGCCTGTCAGGGCATCCACCCCGAAAGCCTGAGGACAACGCCACCTCGTGTAGAACTTCTTCAGTTTGAGGTTGTACGGGAAGGCAAAAAAGTCCACTTCCCAGACAATGCCCAAGGATATGACCCACCTGAAGACTTCAGAGTGGAGAGTCTGCTCATTGTCCAGGCGTACCCTTGAGAGAATGTCCGCCTGAACATTCTGGATTCCAGGAAGATAGACAGCTGTTAATCGGATAAATTCTTCTGAGCCCAGGTCATGATCCGATTCACCTCCTTCAACAGAGAGATACTGCGAGTCCCTCCCTGCCTCTTTATGTATGAGACAGCCATTGTGTTGTCTAGTCTTAGGAGGACCGAGGCCCCAGCCGTTAAGTGGTGAAAAACTTGAAGAGCTCGGAACACTGCCTGGAGCTCCAGAATATTCAAGACTATCCCGAGAGAAGGGAAGTCCCATTTGCCCTGGGCTACTTCCGATAGACAGTGAGCACCCCAGCCCGAATTGCTGACATCTGACGTAATTGTAATCCAAGAGACAGGAACAATGGTATGACAGTTAAGGAGGCTCCTCTACTGTAGCCACCAAGAGAGGCTCTCCCACATGGACGAGTTTAACCATATGGGATGATCTTGACTCTCCAGACTCCATTGCTGGAGGAAGTTTGGCTACCATGGTACCGATAATCTTCAGGCACTGTGATGCCTGGAGATGAGGGGATGACATTGGCGGATGTATTCTGTCCAGAATCACCAGGATTTTCTCCCAGGGCGGGGAGATGGTGCTCTCGAGCACGTGAAATGCGCCTTGATGAATATCAGAGACTGAGTTGGCTCTAGGTGACTTTTATCAATGTTCGATAACCAGCCGAACGCGAGAAGACTGGAGATGACTTAGGTTCTGTGCACTAATATCCGCTCCCGGTCACGACGCAATGTTGTAAGCCCCGAACAGGAGACAGGTAAACTGAAGGTGGACCTGGTCCACGGCAAAGTGAAGAAATCTTTCGCTATCGGGACGTAGAAGTAAGCATCCCCCAGATCTATGGACACCATCCAGTTGCCTGGCTGTACCACTTGACGGATCATAAAAAGTATCTCCATCTTTGATTTCTGTTTCTTGATGAAGGAATTCAAGTTGTGTTAGATCTATGACTGGTCTCCAGGAGCCATTTTTCTTCAATACCATGAAGAGAGGCGAGTAAAGACCTTAAAACCTTTTAATCTGGAACGGTCCTTGTCTTCGCGTGTAGAATGATGTTCATCAGACCTAGAAGGGCTGAAAAGAGAACATACAAACAAACAATAGAAAAGGATCTTAAAATAAAGTCCTAAGATAGAAAGGCAGGTATTGGTTAGCAGGACCAATCCTACCTGCTGCGCAAGGGTGGGCCACCAGGGGGCAGTGAGTAATCCATAATGGCACTATTAAAACCTGATAAACTGCAAGAACCAGAGGGTGAGGCAGAGAAAGGAAAAAAACTGCACAGCTAGGCAGCTGAGGACAACAGAGCCTGGGGAGGCCGCCGTACAAGCCAGGGCATCCCGAGCAACACAGCTTTGACAGCTGTTTCAATTTTCTGCCTGGGCTGATGTCACCGCCCCTCCAGCACACCTGCGCTGGGATCGAACTTGGCCACTGCCATCTTGCGAGATTCAAGCCTCGTTTTCATCTGCATGCCGCGGCTGCACAGAGGAGTGAGGATGGGACCCAGAGCGGCAGCTTGGAGCGCAGATGCGTCCCAGATGTCATTAACCAAACACAACACAGGGGAAATAGAAGAAAAGTACTAACAATACAGACTGCTGCCATTACAGGAAAACCAAATACATTACCACCACAGGAAAAAGGCGGGCCAGCCTGGGGACTCTGAAGGCTGCCAACGAACATTACCAGTGTGTGCTATCAGGGCACAAGGGCCTCCCACTAGCAGCTGGGATGTTTGGGCAATTGCCACTAACCTACCAGTGCCCAAAATTTACAGCTCTTCATGGCAGCGTATCCATCACCCATGTCCAAACTGCTAATAGCTGGAAATGCTGAACTTCAGTCAGGATCCATCACCTTGCAAACATGCCACCAGACCTGGGTTGCAAACAATCTTCATACAGAAACTGTAGGAGGACAAAAAAGGAACACGGGCCCTAGCACTGAGCAAAATTTATGGAAGTGGGGTCCTATAGGGTAGGAGAGGAGGCGGGGCTAACCCATATGTATGCTGCAATGGAGTCTGTTAGGAAAAGATAATGCATATTCTTTTGTACATAGGTTATATTCAAAAATAGACTACATGTTTGTAGAGTATCGGTTATTAGAGTCACTGATAAAAAAATATCTATTAAGGTAACATTTTTATTAGATCATGCCCCAGTACTGATGAGGATTAACATGGTAGAGGGGCATAAAACAGAATAAGCTCATGAAACTTAATAATTCACTCATACAGGATCAAAAGATAGAGGAGAGAATAAAGACATAATTGAAGAATTTCTTCCTATTGAATGAGTCTCATGAAATCTCACAGGTCTCCATTTGGGCAATTTGGGAGACCGATAAGTCTTACATAAGGGGTATTCTGATATCTCTAAGATCACAGAAAAAAAACAAGTATGGAAAAATAGAATAAGGGTATTATTAGAAGAAATATGAGTTGGAACCACTGCTAAAAACAAAGGTAGAAGTAGAGACACAACAATTACTAGCCCTAATGAGAGAGGAATCAAGAGCCCTAATGCACCAGGAAATTAAATGAGCTTTTAATATAGTGGCTAAAGAAAGGTACCAGTGGGGGAATAAACCAGGAAAGATATTAGAGAGGATATTAAAGGCAAGCATAAATATAAGAATAAATATATGTTTTAGGACTATGACAGCAGCAATAAATAGTACAGCCAATGTGGTTCTTAGATACATGAATCTATTGCCATTTGCCTCACACATACTGTATAGGCAGTATCACAGAGGTAGTTCTTTTTCCATGGTTCTGCATTTATGCACACCTGTGTTTATGGTGGAAAAGTGCTTCATGACGAGTTCCCAGCATGGACAACGAGCTGTCACCGATAGCACCTGGTCTCATGCTAACAACAGGGGGCTGTGTGGACTGGCTTCCAATCACATAATCTCTGTGATACCTTTGTTTGGCTATCCCCTCACCTCTTTACTCTTATACCTCTGAATGGAGAAAAATTGACAATTTATCTTTTTCTCTTTACTCGAAGAAAATAATGTAAACAACGTAAAAAAAATATATAACAAGGCTTCATTCACAAAGGGCATATGAAAGTCATTCTGTGTATCTATTGTACTTTCAAGCAGTTCAAATTTTGTAAATTGGAATGAAGTGGCTGGACAGACACAGGCCCTGCTCCCAATTTGACATCCATGTGGGTGCAGGAACTTTTTGCAGGGGGGGGGGCATAATCTTAAGGTCACCCATGCCCCGCCCCTTTTCGACAATGTCATGACAGCAACGTCAGTCACTGTGCGAGCTGCGACTCGCGAGTATTTAATTTTAAAGGGTGAACGGCAGAATTAATTTTTAAAGCGTTTGTTAACCTAAAAAAAATATTGATCCTGTTCCCTTAAAGCATGTTTACAGCACAGTGCTTGTGCTGTGTAATTTGGCCCCTTCTATCACCTAAAATACCTGACTGATCCTGCCAGTTCCTACCCTCCCCTTTGTAAACTGACCATGGTATATCATGGCTGCTGAGCCCTGACATCGTGGTCAGTTTAAGTGCCTCTGTCATCCGCAGCCCTCCTGTCATCCTCCATCCCTCTCTGTCCTCTCTCCCCCCTCCCTACCTTCCTGTCTGCTCTTGTGTTAGTGCCTGCCCCCTCCCCTCCTGCTGCTGTAGTTTCATTTAAAGTTTCATATCCTATCTACAGTCTGTTTAAAAATCCTATGTGCCCCAGTGTATGTGTTTTATAAAAATAAGCCGTTCTTCACCAGTTTTTAGAGTGCTGATCGCCGGTCACGTGACCCACTGCCTCTCTCCTCCTCTCGGCCTCTCTTCCTCCCGTCCTGACTGACGTCAGTGGGGAATCCTCAGCCGTGTGCACTACAGGCAGCTGTCAGATGGGGAGAAGAGAGAGCCAGCAGCTCACGTGAGTGGCGACCGGCGCTCTGAAAACTGGTAAAGAACGGCTTATTTTTTTAAAACACATACACAGACACAATGGCACGGGAACACAGGATTATTAAACAGACCAGACAGGATGTTATAAAGTGGCTTAAAAACCACTTTAAAGGGGAAGTTGAGATTCCAGGGGGGGGGCACCTACCCCTATTGCCCCCCCTTGCGGACGCCCATGGGTGCAAGTGCATGTACCTGAACTCAAACTGTGCATTCGTGGACATGCCCCCACTCATACACCGACATAGATGTCAAATTGGGAGCAAGAGCTGTGTCTGTACAGCTGCTGTGTCCCAAAGACATGAATGGGACTGCCTGAACGCAAATGCATGGAACACCTGTGCATCCTGTGGGACCAAACATGGCCTTCACATGGATGTATGCTTTGAATTTCTGTGTGAATGAAGCCCAAAATAAAATAGCTACATCAGGGCTTGTAATAGATTAACCACTTTACCGCTGAGTACCGTAGTACTACTGCGGCAAAGTGGCTCTTGTAGGTCTGACGACGTAGACCTACGTCGCCAGACTCCTCCCCTGTAGGCGGCGCTCGCGCCCCGCCGGAGGCACGCTCCCGCTGTTTTCATTCACAGCGGGAGTCGGGCCAGGGGAGGAGCAGCGGCGATCGCCGCTGCTCTGCCCCGATCGTCGGGGAATCCAGTTTGGAGATCCGCTCGCCTGTGTAAACAGAGCGGGCGGATCTCCTCAGTGACAGGGAGTGACAGATCGGACTGTTCAGCATAGCTGGACATCCGATCTGTCCCTGTCTCACACAGTCACCTCCCCCCCCACACGTCAGTAAGCACCAGGCATACATTAACCCCTCCCTCTCCAATAAAATTAACCCCTTCCCTGCCAGTGTCATTTTTACAGTAACAGTGCATATTTATAGCACTAATTACTGCAGTAATGTCACTGGTACCCCCAAAAGTGTCAAAAATGTCAGTCAGGGGTCCGATCTGTCCGCCGCAATGTCGCAGTCCCGCAAAAAAAAATCGCAGATCGCCGCCATTACTCGTTAAAAAAAAAACACCAAAAATGACATAAATCTTTCCCTTTGTTAGTAAACGCAATAACTTTTGCGCAAACCAATCAAAATACGCTTATTGCGATTTTTTTTACCAAACATGGGTAGCAGAAAACAAATTGGCCAAAAATTAAAAAAAAAATTGGTTTTTACATCTTTTTTGGGGGGAATTACATATAAAAAAATGTTAAAAATATTGTTATTTTTTCAAAATAAACGCTCTTTTTTTGTTTATAGCGCAAAAAGTAAAAATCGCACAGGTGATCAGATACCACCAAAAGAAAGCTCTGTTTGTGGGAAAAAAAGGACGTAAATTTTGTGTGGGTACAGCATCGCATGACCACGCAATTGTCAGTTAAAGTCGCACAGCACCGAATCGCAAAAAGTGGCCCAGACGTAAGACAGCAAAATGCTCTAGTGGTAAAGTGGTTAATGGCAGGATTCAGTGCCAGGGTCAAGGTTAGAATCAACATCAGGGTCAAGGTCAGGATGAGTGTGTTTTAGGAAGAATTGAAAAAAAAACATTTTTTTTTTTTTACATTTAGTGTTAGTGTCTGTGGGCTTTAACCACTTCTGAACTGGAAGGTTTTACCCCCTTAATGACCAGGCCAATTTTTGCGATGCAGCACTGCGTTATTTTAACTGACAACTGCGCAGTTGTGGGACGCAGTTCCCAAATAAAATTCCTTTTTTATTCTCACAGATAGAGCTTTATTTTGATGGCATTTGATCACCTCTGCGTTTTTTATTTTACTGCGCTAGAAACAAAAAAGACCAACAATTTTGGAAAAAAAAAACATATTTTTAACTTTCTGCTATAAAACATATCTAATAAAAAATTAAAAAAATTGAATTTCTTCATCAGTTAAGGTCAATATGTATTCTGCTACATGTTTTATTGTAAAAAAAAAAAATCACAATAAGTGTATATTGATTGGTCTGTGCAAAATGTATCACATCTACAAACCTGGGAGAGATTTATGGAATTTTTATGTATTTTTTTTTTACTAGCAATGGTGGGGATCAGCAATTTTAGCTGGACTGCAACATTGCGGCGGACAGATCGGACACCTAACTGAAACTTTTGAGGGAACCAGTGACATTACTACAGTAATCAGTGCTAAAAATATGCTCTGTTACTGTACTAATGACACTGGCAGGGACGGGGTTAACACCAGGGGCGATCAAAAGTTTAAGTGTATTCCTAGGGGTTGCTTTTTAACTGTGTGGGGGATGGACTCACTAGATGAACACAGAGAACTGTGTTCCTAAATAGCAGGAACACAAGATCACTGTGTTCATCTCTGACAGAACGGTGATTTGCCTTGTTTACATTGGCAAACTGGCATTCTGTCTCTCTGGGGAGCGATCGCAGGTGGCCAGTGGACATCGTGTCCGGCAGACATCGCATCCACCGGACCCACTGATTGGCTCCCACACTGGCTCTTGCAAGGTATTTTGGTTGCGCACAATAGAGCCGACTTGCATCAGTATATGTACTGCTGGCAGTCGGCAAGTGGTTAAGAGAGGATTCATAAACAGTGCACTAATTTTCTTGGCCTTATCATGGGTACAAACATCAAATAATACACACAAGTGTGGTATTAGGGCCAGTTTTATTTTGGGCCAATTTATTCTGAAAAAAAAAAAAAAAACAAGTTATAATTCACCTGGATATACTAAGTAATTGCAATGATATGTACAATTTTCTAACACATGCCAAAGTTCCGAAACTGGGTTTAGGTTTTAAGATTTGCTTTAGGTAACAGCATGAAGGGGTTAGGGTATGTTTTATTATTATTGTCGATACTTTGCCTTTTCATTATTCAAATGATTTTTTTTAAATACAAATCTGATGTAGAATATATAACATAACCTCACATTGATCTATAAATGCATGTATAAAAGGAGAAGAACTTTCAAGTTGTCCAAAGTCAGTTGTTGATTTCTCCTTTCATTTAAAAGAGCATTTTTAAAGAAAATATTGAAGGAGGAGCTGTCAGAAGTCCTACTCATTGAACACCAATGTGGTTAAAGTGATACTAAAGCCAACAAAAAATGAATCAATAAAATAACAAACATGCAATACTTTCCTTCTCTGTGCAGTGGTTTTGCACAGAGAAGCCCCAATCCTTCACTTCTCGGGTCCACAATCAGTGCTCCTTGCCCCTTCCCTCTTATTGAGTGCCCCCAGACCAAGCAGGCATGCTCCCGAGCCACTGCTCTGCGTGCCCTTTCAGATATGGAGCCGCAACTTGGCCCCACCCCCTCTCTCTCCTCATTGTCTCACTGGCCAACGGCTCCCACTGCTGTCTCAACCAATGAGGAGAGGGAGTTGAGGGACAACCGAGACTCATTGCTGGATTGAGAGGGAGCTCAGGTAAGTAAGGGGGGGGGCTGTTGGGGCTGCTGCACACAGAAGGTTTTTTACCGTTATGCATTGAATGCATGAAGGTAAAAATCCATCAGCCTTTAGAACCACTTTAAGACTGACTTTCCAAACAAAGGTCTTTGTGAAATAATCTCATAAAAGCTTTATTTGATTATAGTAATGCTTTAGAGACATCTGACATTTAAATTACACATTTATAGTTAACTATTAATTTTCTATTATTTACAATGACAGAGCTTGTAAAAATATCAAAGAAACAAATAACACATACCATATACTGCATGAAAGAGATGCTTGCGGATTTTGTTTTTATATTTTCTAATATCTAAAAGCTTTAATAGAATGCAGTTAGTCAACTTGCATTGTTAAGTACTGTTTACTGCATATATTTATTTTAAAATTGTAAAATTCATATTAAATGACCATTTATACAGGACAAGCTGCATCATAAACAGGGTTTACTATTGCAAAACATATCTATTGTGTTCTTTTTTTTGTTTTGACAAAATAGAATAAAAAATAAAAAAAAAAACTTTTTCTAATTCAAGTATCTTACTTTGAATAGATTAGCAAAATATATGAATATGAAAGTTTTATTATAGACTGGTTTTCTAAGGGCTGGGGAGATAGGCCCATTTATCTAACCTGGCATTTTAACCACTTAAGCCCCGGAGGATTTGGCTGCTAAACGACCAGGGGTTATTTTGCGATTCGGCACTGCGTGAATTTAACGGACAATTGCGCGGTCATGCGACGCTGTACCTAAACGAATTTGGCGTCCTTTTTTTCCCACAAATAGAGCTTTCTTTTGGCGGTATTTGATCACCTGTGCGATTTTTTGATCATGCGCTATAAACAAAAAAAGAGCGTCAATTTTGCAAAAATAGCAATATTTTTCCCCTTTCTTTTATATTAAATTCCCCCCCCCAAAAAAATGTAAAAATCAAAATTTTTTAACATTTTCGGCCAATTTGTTTTATGCTACCTATGTTTGGTAAAAAAAATCGCAAAAAGCGTATTTTGATTGGTTTGCGCAAAAGTTATTGCGTTTACTGACTAAGGGAAAGATTTTTGTCATTTTTGTTGTTTTTTTTTTAACACGTAATGGCGGCGATCTGCGATTTTTTTTGCGGTACTGCGACATTGCGGCGGACAGATCGGACCCTTGACTGACATTTTTGACACTTTTGGGGTTACCAGTGACATTTCTACAGTAATCAGTGCTATATATATGCACTGTTACTGTAAAAATACACTGGTAGTGAAGGGGTTAACTTTATTTGAGAGGGAGGGGCTGTGTGTGTCCCTAGGGGCGTGATTCTAACTGTGATTGGCTGTGGCTTCAGCTGTATGCAGAGTGATCAACGGATCTACATAGTAGATCCATATGATCAGCTCTCATACAGAGGGGAGAATGACAGGCAGCTTGTTTACACAAGCTGCCTGACTTTCTCCCTCTCCCCCGCCGATCGCAGAGTGGCCGGCGGACATCGGGTCCGCCGGTCACACGCGCGGGGGGGTCCGTGACCACGCGGGAGTGGGAGCACGCCTCCGGCGGCGCGCGCTCGCTCCCTAGACCCTCACAAGCTAGTGACGTAGCCCTACGTCACTTTGCCTGTGAGGGGCTGACCGCCGACGTAGATCGGCGTGTGGCGGTCGGCAAGTGGTTAACACTGCATGATGTAAAAATATTTAAAAGAGAATTAGGACCAAAGCTCTTTAAGCTCTACTTCTCCTGAGGATCACAGGAGTGCACTTTGTTCTGCACTCCTGTGACCCATATTCAGCTGACAGTGGGCTGTATTCTATTTAGCATGCCTCCAGTGATCACTGGCAGCAGCTCTCTGCTCACTGCAGACCAAGAACTGTTTGATAAGCAGACTTTGATCGATCAGTTCTTGGTGTAGAGATGGCAGGGGACAAATGCAACTTTGGATCAATGCTGCATCCATGAAGGTGAGTATACATGTTTTTTTTTTTTTACTTTCAAGTTTCTCTTTTATAATAAAATCACTTTAATATGTCACTGGAGATGGCTATACATTCTAAAACAATTATGACATTACATTCTTTTTTTTTTTATTATAATTTTTATTAATTTCAATAAGATTTTAGAAAACCACCAACAAGAAACATTGTTCCTTCAAATAGATCCCATATACAAACTTTTTCTCCCCCCCCCCCCCCCCCCAGGATCCCCCTCTCAGTTTCCCAATAAAGCCCCCAATATGACCTATTCACACTGATTTCCTAATTTCCCAACGACTGTAAATACTCTCTGGGATTCTTAAAGTCCAACCACTTTCTCATTTTTTTTGAAAATGTATCATCTCATTCTTCATCTCTACTGCACATATACTCCATATTATATATACACAGTATCTCACAAAAGTGAGTACACCCCTCACATTTTTGTAAATATTTTATTATATCTTTTCATGTGACAACACTGAAGAAATGACACTTTGCTACAATGTAAAGTAGTGAGTGTACAGCTTGTATAACAGTGTAAATGTGCTATTCCCCCTCAAAATAACCCAACACACAGCCATTAATGTGTAAACCGCTGGCAACAAAAGTGAGTACACCCCTAAGTAAAAATGTCCAAATTGGGCCCATATAGCCATTTTTCCTCCCCGGTGTCATGTGACTCATTAGTGTTACAAGGTCTCAGGTGTGAATGGGGAGCAGGTGTGTTAAATTTGGTGTTATCGCTCTCACTCTCTCATACTGGTCACTGGAAGTTCAACATGGCACCTCGTGGCAAAGAACTCTCTGAGGATCTGAAAAAAAGAATTATTGCTTTACATAAAGTTGGTCTAGGCAAGAAGAAGAAAGCCAACACCCTGAAACTGAGCACAGCAAGGTGGCCAAGACCATACAGTGGTTTAACAGGACAGGTTCCACTCAGAACAGGCCTCGCCATGGTCGACCAAAGAAGTTGAGTGCACGTGCTCAGTGTCATATCCAGAAGTTGTCTTTGGAAAATAGCCGTATGAGTGCTGCCAGCATTGCTGCAAAGGTTGAAGGGGTATGGGGTTAGCGTGACAGTGCTCAGACCATACGCCGCACAACGCATCAAATTGGTCTGCATGGCTGTCATCCCAAAAGGAAGCCTTTTCTAAAGATGATGCACAAAAAAGCCCGCAACCAGTTTGCTGAAGACAAGCGTACCAAGAACATGGATTACTGGAACCATGTCCTGTGGTCTGATGTTATCCAGATAAACCTATTTGGTTCAGATGGTGTCAAGCGTGTGTGATGGCAACCAGGTGAGCAGTACAAAGACAAGTGTGTCTTGCCTACAGTCAAGCATGGTGGTGGGAGTGTCATGGTCTGGGGCTTCATGAGTGCTGCCGGCACTGGGAAGCTACGGTTCATTGAAGGAACCATGAATGCCAACATTTGTACTGTGACATACTGAAGCAGAGCATGATCCCCATCCCTTCAGAAACAGGGCAGTATTCCAACATGATAACGACCCCAAACACACCTCCAAGACGACCAGTGCCTTGCTAAAGAAGCTGAGGGTAAAGGTTATGGACTGGCCAAGCATATCTCCAGACCTAAACCCTATTGAGCATCTGTGGGGCATCCTCAAACGGAAGGAGGGGGAGCGCAAGGTCTCTAACATCCACCAGGTCTGTGATGTCGTCATGGAGGTGTGGAAGAGGACTCCAGTGGCAACCTGTGAGGCTCTGGTGAATGCCATGCCCAAGAGGCTTAAGGCAGTGCTGGAATAATGGTGGCCACACAAAATATTGACACTTTGGGCCCATTTTGGACATTGACACTTAGGAGTGTACTCACTTTTGTTGCCAGCCGTTTAGACATTAATGGCTATAAGTTAAGTTATTTTGAGGGCACAGAAAATTTACACTGTTATACAAGTTTTACATTCACTACTTTACATTGTAGCAAAGTGTCATTTCTTCAGTGTTATCACATAATATATGTAACATTTACAAAAATGTGAGGGGTGTACTCACTTTTGTGAGGTATTGTATATTCGACCCTCCCACATCATTCTCTAACAGAGGGTGGTTCTGTTATTAAAATATTATAGAGATTCAATAGTCCCAAACCTACTTAACCACTTGCTGACTGCCGCATATTTACGTCGGCAGTCAGCCCCTCGCAGGCAAAGCGACGTAGGGATACGTTGGTAGCCTGTAAGGGTTTTGGGAGCGAGCGCGCACGGCCGGATGCGCGCTCCCGCTCGGTCACGGACCCCCCCCCGCGCGTGTGCCTGGCGGACCCGATGTCCGCCGGGCACTCGGGATCGTCCGTGACAGCGGAAGAAAGGCAGGCGGCTAGTGTAAACAAAGCCACCTGTCATTCTCCCCTGTGTAAGAATGTTGATCAAAAGTTTCTACTATGTAGGACCGTTGATCACTGTTCTTACACATCAAGCCACAGCCAATCACAGTTAGAAACACGCACCTAGGGACACACTTAACCCCTCCCTCTCAAAAAAGTTAACCCCTTCACTGCCAGTGTAATTTTTACAGTAACAGTGCATATGTATAGCACTGATTACTGTAGTAATGTCACTGGTAACCCCAAAAGTGTCAAAAATGTCAGTCAAGGGTCCGATCTGTCCGCCCCAATGTCGCAGTCCCGCAAAAAAAATCGCAGATCGCCGCCATTACGCGTTAAAAAAAAACAACAAAAATGACAAAAATATTTCCCTTTGTTAGGGAAACATATGGTAAAAAAAAAAATTGGCCTAAAATGTTAAAAAATTTTGATTTTTACATTTTTTTGGGGGGGAATTTCATATAAAAAAAATGTGAAAAATATTGTTATTTTTGCAAAATTGACGCTCTTTTTGTTTATAGCGCATGATCAAAAAATCGCACAGGTGATCAAATACCACCAAAAGAAAGCTCTGTTTGTGGGAAAAAAAGGACGCCAAATTCGTTTAGGTACAGCGTTGCACGACCGCGCAATTGTCCATTAAAGTCACGCAGTGCCGAATCGCAAAATAGGCCCTGGTCAGGAAGGGGGTAACATCTTCCGGGCTTAAGTGGTTAATGCTGCAAAGGGGATGATCCCCAAAAAGGGCATGAAATATAATAGAGACACTACAATTTGTTAAGGTGAATTCCAGGTAGATAAAAAGACAAACATTAATGCAACTTTGTACTCATAATACATGCTTACCTGTATTTCTAAAAATGCAAGCACTGTTAACACCAGAATTTCACAATCAAACAGCATAAGGAGAGAATTGGTTCTGCCGTGCAAGGAGCATGCTAAAAGCAGGATGAAGTGGACAAAAAGAGGAGAAAGCAGAGTGGCAGAGAGATGAGCTCATGAGCCTGCTACTCTGGTCACAGACTGGAGGAAGGACAAGACTTATGAGTGTCACTAAACGTCAGCAGAGCAAAATCAGGTCTCCTCCAAAGCCAGAGAGGGCAGAGCAGTGTATATCTGGGCCGGATGAACAGAAATACAAATTAATTGATATATAAAAAACTCCCATGTACTGTATGCATTTCATCTGTATTTTTTGTTGCTTGCCTTGTTTTAACTTGTTTTTACAGTAATAGCACACGTTAGAAATATACTTCTGAATGCAGTAAATGAAACTTAATTAACTTTATTTATCTTTCAAATGAAGTAAAGTATAAGTATCATTATAGTGTAAAATATTGTTAAAAATACAGATATGTTTTTTTACAACTTATTGTAGGAAAACTAATTTTAAGGATCCCCATCTGAATTCCTGTCAGATCTCTGGGTATATCCTCTACATGCTGTGCTATCCTTTCTATCCTGCTCTATCCCCTTACATTTCTTCCTGCAGGTGGTATATTTCTTGTCGCTTAATTTGTATCTCTGCCCTGTTCCACTATGCACCACTTTAATCTGTTCCTTTGTTCTAGCAATGCCTCACACTATAAATGTAAGTGTGTTTTTAGCAACTATTTCTTGTATATAAAATGTAAATTTGAATATGTGGGAATTGTGTTGCATTCAGTTTAGTCTGAATTGTGTTCCTATCCTGGCAATATATCTGATTGGTCATTCTTTAGTACTCTCTAAATTCTGGTACTACAAGTGTAACAAGGCACCTTGTGAGTAGGGATGATCGAACTTTTGAAAAGTTCGGTTCGACCAGAACACCCAAACTTCCCGAAAATTTGGGTCCGGATTCCAGAACCCCATTGAAATCAATGGGACCCGAACTTCGGTAATCAAAAACACAATTTTGAAGCCCTAAAACCCAATAAATGCCCCTAAAAAGTGTCTAGGGTTCTGGGTCATGCCCCAGGGACTATTATTCACACAAAAAAAGTTCTTAAAAATTGTCGTTTTTGATAGAGAGACAATTATTGAAAAAATTATTGGAAAAAAAAATGAGATTTCTTTGGATTTAGTGTCTGGGGGGTCTAACAAGTGTACCTGTGAAGTTTCAGCTCTGTAGCATATCCAGAACCAGAAAAAAAAGATAATTTTTCTTAGAATTTTTATTAGCGCAGGGATGTGGCTCCGCTCCTATCACACCTATATGTGTGTATGTGTATATATACATATATGTGTGTGTGTATATATACCCCTATACAGAAGTTCAGATGTTATGCCTACCTCCAAAGACGCCCAAAAATGCCCAAAAAAACGCCTGCAACAACACACCTGGGCGTTTTTGTTGCAGGCGTTTATTGGACATTTTTTGTGGGTCTTTGGAGGCAGGCATAACATCTGAACTTCTGTATAGGGGTATATACACACACACACATATATGTATATATACACATACACACATATAGGTGTGATAGGAGCGGAGCCACATCCCTGCAAATAATTTCATTAGCGCATGGATGGGGTTCCGCTACTTTCACACCTATATGTGTGTATGTTTATATATACATATATGTGTGTGTGTATATATATACCCCTATACAGAAGTTCAGATGTTATGCCTGCCTCCAAAGACGCCCAAAAAACGCCCAAAAAAACGCCTGCAACAACACACCTGGGCGTTTTTGTTGCAGGCGTTTATTGGGCATTTTTTGTGGGTCTTTGGAGGCAGGCATAACATCCGAACTTCTGTATAGGGGTATACAGTATATACACACACACATATATGTATATATACACATACACACATATGGGTGTGATAGGAGCGGAGCCACATCCCTGCAAATAATTTCATTAGCGCATGGATGGGGTTCCGCTACTTTCACACCTATATGTGTGTATGTGTATATATACATATATGTGTGTGTGTGTATATACCCCTATACAGAAGTTCAGATGTTATGCCTGCCTCCAAAGACCCACAAAAAAAATGCCCAAAAAAACGCCTGCAATAACACACCTATGTAAATTTGTAGTGTTACCCTCTTAGGAGCCGCTGAATGGGATAAGCCTGTTCTTTGCCTCGACCTTCTTATGAACCTCAGCCCCTCTGACACACCAGGTTGAGTGTACAAAAATACAACATCACAGGAAAACACAAAAAGTAATACTTAGTACCCAATGGTAGTGCTATATCAAAGAAAACAGGCACCAAACAAGGTTGTAAAGGCAAACTTAATATATTGTCATCCAATTATTTTACTTTGTGTCTTTTAAGCTGACTTTGTGGTAAAGCAAGGAAGTGTTAAAAAAAAAAAAAGATCTGTAGTGCAATATTATGCTTTACTAAATGAAAATTCTGTACTTAAAAATGACATACAATTTTAGGAAACAATACACAACATACAAAGTATTTTAAAATATGTATACAATGTATAAAATGCACAAGCTATCTATTCTTTCTAGAAAATGCGCATGGAACAATTTATGCAATAAGGAATACACTAATAGTTACTTAACTTGGGTTGCATATAAGTGATAGTCTCTTAGTTGTAGATGGAGTTGCCAGCATCCCTGTAACATTACACAATAGCTACCAAAATCCTCTTTGGGACTTTAACCACTTGTTGACCAGCTGCCGTAGTTTTAACATGTGCTGAAGTAAACATGGCACACCGCTGTTCTGTCAGTGATGAACACAGGGATCCTGTGTTCCTTCTATTTAGGAACACAGATCTAATTACATTCCCAACACAATTAGAAAGCATCCCCTAGGCACACATTTAACCCTTTGATCGCCCCTGGTGTTAACTCCTTCCCTACTAGTGTCATTAGTACAGTAACAGTGCATATTTTTAGCACTGATCTCTGTATTAGTGTCACTGGTTGCCTCAAAAGTGTCAAAAGTGTCAGGTGTTCGATCTGTCTGCTGCAATGTCACAGTCCTGCTAAAAGTCGCTGATCGCCGCCATTACTAGCAAAAAATAAAAAATAAATAAATAAAAAATTACATAAATCTTTCCCCTAGTTTGTAGATGCGATAACTTTTGCGCAAACCAATCAATATACACTTATTTGGATTTTTTTTTGTTACCAAAAATATGTAGGGGAATACCTATTGGCCTAAATTGATAAAAAAAATGTTTTTTTTTTTTTTTTTTTATTGGCAATGTTTTAAAGCAGAAAGTAAAAATATTGTTCTTTTTTTCAGAATTGTCACTTTTTTTGTTTATAGCGCAAAAAATAAAAACCACAGGGCTGATCAAATATCACCAAAAGAAAGCTATATTTGTGGGAAAAAGGGCATAAACTTTATTTGGGTACAGCGTCGCACAATCACGTAATTGTCAGCTAAAATAATGCAGTGCCGTATCGCAAAAAATGGCCTGGTCATTAAGGTGGTAAAATCTTCCGGTCCTTAACCACTTAAGGACCGGAAGATTTGGCTGCTAAAGGACCAGGGTTTTTTTTGCGATTTTTTACTGCGTGACTTTAACGGACAATTGCGCGGTCGTGCGACGCTGTACCTAAACGAATTTGACGTCCTTTTTTTCCCACAAACAGAGCTTTCTTTTGGTGGTATTTGATCACCTGTGCGATTTTTTGATCACGCGCTATAAACAAAAAAAGAGCGTAAATTTTGCAAAAATAACAATATTTTTCACATTTTTTTATATGAAATTCCCCAAAAAAAAAAGTAAAAATCAAAATTTTTTAACATTTTTCGGCCAATTTGTTTTATGCTACCTATGTTTGGTAAAAAAAATCGCAAAAAGCGTATTTTGATTGGTTTGCGCAAAAGTTATCGCGTTTACTAACAAAGAGAAAGATTTTTGTCATTTTTGGTGTTTTTTTTTTTAACGCGTAATGGCGGCGATCTGCGATTTTTTTTTTGGTACTGCGACATTGCGGCGGACAGATCGGACCCTTGACTGACATTTTTGACACTTTTGGGGTTACCAGTGACATTACTGCAGTAATCAGTGCTATACATATGCACTGTTACTGCAAAAATGACACTGGCAGGGAAGGGGTTAACTTTATTGGGAAGGGAGGGGTTAAGTGTGTCCTAGGGGCGTGCTTTCTACTGTGTAGGGACATTGCTATTGGTGTAAAAGCAAAGATCAACCGTTCTACATAGTAGAACGGTCAGATCTTTACTTTTACACAGGGAGAACTGACAGGCAGCTTGTTTACACAAGCTGCTCTGTCTTTCTCCCTTCACAGGAGCGATCGTAGTGTGGCCGGCGGACATCGAGTCCGCCGGTCACACGCACTGACTTGCCTGTGAACGAGCCGCGGCGGGCGCGCGCCTCGGCGGGCGCGCGCCCGCTCGCTATAGGCTCGCAAGTCAGTGACAGGCGAGTGACGTACCGATACGTCACTCTGCCTGGCCGGGGCTGACCGCCGCAGTATATAGTCGTGCGGCGGTCGGCAACCGGTTAAGTGATTAAAAGAAACCCAAAACTGAACTATATATAAAAACACATTGAAAAGTTCGGTTCGACCAGAACACCCGAACTTCCCCAAAGTTCGGGTCAGGATTCCAGAACCCCATTGAAATCAATGGGACCCGAACTTAGGTAATCAAAAAACACCATTTTGAAGCCCTAAAACCAAATAAATGCCCCTAAAAAGTGCCTAGGGTTCTGGGTCATGCCCCAGGGACTATTAATCACACAAAAAAAAGTTCTTAAAATTGTCGTTTTTGATACAAAGCCAATTATTGAAAAAATTATGTAAAAAAAAAAAAAGAGATTTCTTTGAATTTAGTGTTTGGGGGGTCTAAAAGGTGTACCTGTGAAGTTTCAGCCCTGTAGCATGTCCAGAACCAGAAATAAAAGATAATTTTTCTCATAATTTTTATTATCGCAGGGATGTGGCTCCGCTCCTATCACACCTATATGTGTGTATGTGTATATATACATATATGTGTGTGTGTATATATACCCCTATACAGAAGTTCAGATGTTATGCCTGCCTCCAAAGACGCCCAAAAAATGCCCAAAAAAACACCTGCAACAACACACCTGGGCGTTTTTGTTGCAGGCGTTTATTGGGCATTTTTTTGGTGTCTTTGGAGGCAGGCGTAACATCTGAACTTCTGTATAGGGGTATATATACACACACACATATATGTATATATACACATACACACATACAGCTGTGATAGGAGCGGAACCCTATCCCTGCAAATAATTTCATTAGCGCAGGGATGTGGCTCCGCTCCTATCACACCTATATGTGTGTATGTGTATATATACATATATGTGTGTGTGTGTATATATACCCCTATACAGAAGTTCAGATGTCATGCCTGCCTTCAAAGACGTCCACAAAAAAGCCCAATAAACGCCTGCAACGAAAACGCCTAGGTGTGACAGGAGAGGAGCCACATCCCTGCTCTACTAAAAATTGTAAGACAAACGATCTTTTTCCTATAGCGGTCACCCTGACATGGATGAATTCGGTCACCCTGGCATACAAGGAGCGGAAGCCCCATCCCTGTTCTACTAAAAATTCTAAGAAAAATTATCTTTTTCGTATGACGGTCACCCTGACATGGAAGAGTTTGGTCACCCTGGCATAGCAGTCAGAGTCAGTTCACCCTACACTACACTACGGTCACCCTGACACTTAACACTTTCCCTACAGAAACTAGATTATTGAATCTAACTATAGTGGTATATAGCAGTGGTCCTCAACCCTGGCCCTCAGGGTCCACTAACAGGCCAGGTTTTCAAGATAATTGAAATACATCCCAGGTGATCTCATTTGCTGCTCAGTGATTGCAGTACTTTAGTCTGCATCTGCCCAAGGTAATACCTAAAATCTGGCCTGTTAGTGGGCCCTGAGGACCGGAGTTGAGGACCACTGGTATATAGTACCCTAACTACACTAGATATCCCTTTCCTCACACTAATAATTGCTAAATGACACTTTTGCAGCAGGAGTAACAGAACTGTTTCCACTCTCTTCCACAGCCTCTGTATTACAGTGCTAGAGATTTGGCGGGGTTATGTTATATACTGGGGGGCGTATTCACTACTGATTGGCCTCTGGAGTCACTCCAATCACATTCCTAGCATCCTCCTGCCCCCTCAATTAGCTTTTACTGATGTTTCTGGTCCAATCATGGGCTTTTAAAGCCCAGTTCCTGTCCGATTGCATTTTGGTCGGTTCTGGTTGCCGAATTCCGAAATTTTTCCACACAAAGTTCGGAATTCGGCCGAATTTCGAACAGTCAATGTTCGGGTCGAACCGATGGTCGACCCAAACTGTTCGATCATCCCTACTAACAACTAAGTCCACAGCTTTAAATGGCTTTAGTGTATGACCAAGTGTGTTAGTGGAGGCCAAACAGTTGAGAGAGTAGTGGCAGAACAGAGGACTGTAGCAATATGGCTACCTGGAGCTGCTCTGTACACAGAATGTGTACTGACCACACCCCAGAAACATTATTTCCTGCTTGTGTGATTGGCTCACCAATTTTCGCAGAAGTCTGCCTAAGATACAAGTCAGAATTCTGGCATCCCCTGCAACAAAAATGTCATTTTTGGTAAGATGCTCAGAAATAGGAACATGTCTAAAGGGATGCAGGCCCAGCAGATTTCCTCATTAGTGTCCTGCAGCTGCCACAGCTGACAGATAATTATGAAACCACTCCCATTTGACCCACTCAGCACAGAGGCACAGAGGAACAAACAATGATTTCTCCAGAGTAACAAAAGGTAGGAATCTGCAACAAAGTTTGTTAAAATCCTTGCATAAGTACGGGGGGGGGGGGAGCATTACAATTTTTATTTTTTAAATGATTTATTTATGTTTTTATACAGTAGATTTAATTTTTATAATTTTTATTGCTGTCAGAAGGATTGTAAACATTCAATGTGACAGCAATAAGCATCTGATGGGTACTATTTAGGAAGAGATCTTGGGGATAAAAGATTCCTCCTCTGACCATAAAAGCGTTTGATTACACCAATATTAATTTTTTTAAAAAGGCGCCATTTATTTCTGGTTAAACCGTAAGTGATGACAGGTAATTGCTTCTGGGTTACCATACCACAGAGCCGAATAAAGCAGTTCTGGTCTCTGTTCAGCTCAGTGGTCTGCCAGCGGAAGTGCCGGATGGTCAATCAGAACTCCTAGTGGGATAGGGGATCCCGGTAAAGCTGTCATAGGCAAGGAGGGGGGTGTCCCCTCTTACTGTTTGTAAAAGAAATCTAGTGGCTAGTTAGCCGCTATAATTGCTTTTGCAAGAGAGCCAGCCATAGGCTCTAAAAAAACAATACTGTGATAATGCCTGCAGCTGCAGGCATCATCCTCGTAAAACCCCTAAAACTCCAGTGATGTACCAGATACGTGACCAGGTCGGTAAGTGGATAGACTCAAATTAAATCTTTTTGCATCTCAATTATTCTTCTAAAGGTTAAAAAGAGAGAAATAGATCAGACTGTACAGGCCAAATAGAGGAATATTCATCATTAAATAAAATCCATGTTTCATTTATATGAAAATGTAATAAAAACAATAAACAATACAAAATAAGCACGTATTATAAAAACAATCCCTAAAAAAGAGGTAAGTATAGGATAACTACTTAGATGGGCACTGTATGATGGGGGTCTTCAATGCCAGCGCGTTTCACTAATCGCTTCTTCAGGGCTACAAAGACCCTATGCTTATCTATAGATAAAAACAACATACTTTACACACAAGCGTTGACAACCAACCTATGAAAGTTGATAACATGATTATCAGATCATTCAGGGTGCTCAGTGATTCATAAGCTCCTCCCAAATATATAAACTTACTGATATTATTCTTTTGATTTTCTACTATACGTAATCACAAGAGATATAACGAGGTATGTGCAAGAAGATCTCAGTACATATTTGCGAGAAGATCTCAGTACACAAGGGGAGCTCCCTAAAAGGTTGAATTTTATAATAAGCATTCAAAAAATATAATTTCATGTATATATATATATATATATATATATATACGTTTTTTTTTTTTAAATATTCTTTTGAAGGTTTTTTTAATTGGGAAGCATATCAGACTTATTAACAATTCCTTTTTATGGCGATTCCCGGTTTATTCCAGGACTTGCTGGATAAAGAAGTGACTACATGCTGTATATATCAGTCCCATGAACAAATGTTCTTGTCTGAGTATTATAAATAAAATATAATCTCCATTACGATAAGCTACACATGATTGCAAAATAAGGAAAAAAAGTCAAATACCTCTACAAAATTATTTAAGAAAAATGAAAACTATAAAAAGAAATGTGAAACTATAGTACGGTACAGTGTATAGTACAGTGAATATGAAAATGGTATTAAATTCTGCGTGGATTGGAATCATGTGTCTTAAATGCAGGATATGTGTCTTGTCATTTGACCATGATGCTAACATATAGTCTGGTCTCCTTGTAATTGCTTTCTTTCCTTCCACGCGCTACGCCTGGATTTCATCTCATTTCTGCCGTCCAAATCATATATTTCAAGTGGCAGAGATGATCAAAGCACTTTCTAGACAGACAAGAAAATGAGCAGGGAGCAAGGGGAACATCAGTGAAAGGATGACATTGAGGAAGAGGATTCTTCTATTACCACAGTCTGCGAGTGACATTGTCACAACAGCCACAATAGTGACACTTCTCTTCTCATCTCAGGGACAGAACCATTCAGAATCTGGCTGACCTAGTGACTGTTTCATTTTTAGCAGGTCATCTAGCTGAGACTGATACCTTAACCATTTTACTTCAGGCTAGTTAGAGATATACATAACTCTGATCCCTACTTATTTATTACCTTTTGTTTCATTTACTATATAAAAGTAGTTTGCAAGTAAAAAGGTAGTTTTCAACTTAAAAAGAAAGTGCTCTATCCTTAGTTTACATATTTGTGAATGGGGTCAATCTGGGTCAAATCCAGAACCAACAGCTGTTTTTTGTCATTGCATTCAAAAGGTGAAGAACTAAAGATGTTAGATGGAGTTTTCTAGGACTTGTAGAACCTTGGCAAAATAATGACTAGACTTCAATCATTTTTATGCCATACCATTTTTATGTCTTTAACTCTTTGGGTACAGTAAACGTGTTACTAAACCGAGGACACTGCATTCACTATATCTGGTCTCCCACAGTACATGGAACATGGATATGCAATTCTTTTAGTAAATATAAATTGCTAAATACCTTTTCTCATGAGGAGTTAGAGCAGTCTTATGACTTCTATCAGTGTCCAGCCAAGCACCGGTTAAAGCTTGCAGGAGGAGTTTTCTGACTAACCTATGAGACTACAAGACTCTTGACCCTCTGTCTGGACAATGCTGATTGGCCCTGTGCTGATCACATGCTTCCTCCCAAGATAAAAAAAAAAAAAAAACCTCTCTAGCAATACACACCAAACTGAGCATGTGCAGCCTGACTCCATAGACAATGTGTTATCAGAAATTTATTAGAGGACAGTGGAAGGAGGGGAGGGTCAGAGAAGCCAGGATCAAACAACCTTTTTACATAACGTGGAGTATTAAACACTTAGGCTTAATAGTGAGTATAACAAGCATGCTTTAGTGCATATACAGACTGATTTTACTGTTGGGTGGGTTTAGTAATACTTTAAACAATAGCTAATGGTCATGTAAATTGTAGTCAAGCAGCTTATTGTTCACACTATAACCTAATAAACAAAAAAATGCATGGGGGAAATTAAAACAATTACATAAGAAAAAGAAACAAATGCAAGAAATCTGCTGCTTAGGAAGGCAGAAGGATTGAACCAACATGCAAATGATACATGATGAAAAATAAGCTATTGCCACCTGCCCTGAGGAAATCAGCCTTGTTTTGATATAAATCAGTGTCTAATTCGAAGACATGAAGGGGAGTTCTTCAAGGTCAATGTACACATAGTTCTATCCAGGCTCAGTCCAGCAGATCACTATCAGAAGCTCTTGTCTCAAGAATACAGACTACTAAGATGATGATTCATAGAGAGACAGTGCATAAGGCTGGAAAAAGAAATGACAAGGCCTCTCATGTGAGACTTCATTTTATACACAGAAATAGATCTCTCTTGTTAAAAGGGAGACAAAAGAACAGTTTCTGAACAAGACAGTTTTTTTTTTTTTTTTGTACTTTAAAAGCAAATAGGTGTCTATGAAAGTTATATTTAACAAGGTATAAAACAAAAACTTCCATCAGCGTGACATACTTACAGTATATGGTGATTTCCAAATGCTTTAACTTTTTTTTTTTATTCTGCAGATCAGAAAGTTTGCTTGAAATTCTATAATTCCGTTTCCATTGCTGTTTGCAGAAATATGTACTCAGTTCAGTTTCCAAAGGCTAGAATGGTTCAGTATTTTTCTTATGAACAGTATATCTAAAAAATAAAGCTGGATGTCCAAATAAAGATTCTGTTTTCATCATCAGTGGGGTATAAAGCAAAATAAACAGAAAATGTTCGCCATGAAGTTCAGGTTTGGCCCAATGTAGAGTTTGACCCAAACTTTGGATAGTTGGTGTTGAACGCTTTGGTTGATTTAAAACACGTGTGTCAAACACAAGGCCAACGGGCCAAAACCAGCCCTCCAAGCCATTTTATGTGGCCCTTGCACCTCTCCTATAGCTGCTGCACCTCCCTTATCTCTGCCCCCACCTTGTCTTAGCAGACGACAGCAGAAAAGACAGAACTCCTCTGCCAGATCCTGTGCTTCCCCGTGCAGCCCCATGCAGCCGTGGAGAGGCTTGTCTGTATCACCACCCCCCCATTCAGTTGGCAACAAAGAGGAGGACACAACTCCTCCTACAGATCCTGCACCTCTCTGTGCAGTGGCAGCACCCCTTGTCAATAGCTCCCAGCTATCCCTGATTTTGAGGGAAGGTCCCTGATTTGGAACAAAGTCCCTCTGTCCCTCTTTCCTCCACATTTGTTCCTCATTTTGGTCTGGTCTATATAGTTGTATGTAAAATGCACTTACATTTCAAAAAGTGTTTCCCTTTCCATTTCATCCGATTTCTGAATTGCTGCATTTGTAAATTTCAAAAGCAAGTATAAAAAAAAGCACTTGTGGGTTTAACTAATCTTTTTTTTTTTGTATAATTCTCCTTTATGAGGGAGTGGCAGGGGTGTGTCCTATGCCTACATACCTTTGCTAATAGGTGTTCCTCATTCTCATCTCTGGTATGCCCTTGTCTCCACCTCTACTGGTCTCAGCATTCAGCAGATTCCGCCAGCTTACTCCAGCCCTCCTCTGGTCCACCTCCAGACCCTGCAGTTTCTGCTTCCCAGCTCCGCCTCCAGCACATGGTAAAGGAGATGCACTGTGATGTAAGGGAGGGTGGGGGACTGTTGACTTCCGATAGTGGTGGGCTACAGATAATACTGGCTCTCTGAGGGTTACCATAATGATGATGCAGCCCGCAATGAAATTGAGTTTGACACCCCTGGTTTAAAAGCTTGAACTTCCAGCTGCTTCTGCAGAATAAGTGAATACTTCATTTGTTGCTGGGGTTTTAGCAACCAATATCCCACTGCCTTCCAGCTTCTAAACAAACCAGAAGACACCCTAGGAAATGTCATTGACCAAATATGGTTATAGAAATGTTAGTTCAATACCATCGGGCAGCATAGCACCTTTGTTTATATTCAGTGGGGAGCTGTAATTTTTATCATTTTTAAAAGTAATTTTTATCATTGTTTTTCTCTCAAAAAGAATGCCATGCCCCCCCCCTCCCCAAAAAAAAAAAAAAAATCACACAAGACTCCTATCCTAGATAGTGGCCTGGTATGGACTTTAAGGGGGGATGCCAAGCAAAAACAAGAAAAAAAGCATTGGGTCCCCCCGAAAACCTAGCCTGGCTAGTCAAGTAGAAGGGGCATATCAAGCCTCAGCATGGGTAGGGTTCCTTGGCAGATGCCCCCCTCCAGCAGGGCACCTTGTTCATTTGTTGATGATTTGTTGTATGTGGGGGGCTGTGACCAGAGGGCTTATTAGAAACAGGAAGCCTTTTTTTAAATAAAAGGAGCCCAGATACCACTCTCCATGTAAATGAATAAGGGGTACATAAAAAGTAAAGTAAATAGAGACCCAACACACCTTTGACAATTCGGAGGGGGCTTAGCAACCTGTTTTTACCACCCTCTGTATGCCTGTCTGAAAGAGCCCTAATACTTTACTAGCAATGCACTAGCAATGCATTATTCTAGATCAAAGGTTAACCAAAACTGCCTTTAGTGTGAAAAATAATACAAAAGGATTGTCGTCCTGGCTGTCACAGTCAACCCTAGTTGCCCATGCCAAACTTAGCAATGTAAACATGTGTTGGGTAACTTAACAATAACTCTGTGGGGCATATCTATCAAAGATTCACTGGGCAATCTGCCCAATGAATATTTATACCGAAATTAAATTTGAGATTTGACAGGATTCTCCCATCAATTTTTGACAGCATTCCCTCAATACAATAATTGTAAATATACTTGCATTAATCCAATGGCATGCACAAAATATTGTTTAGAACTTCACCATTCTGTTGTTGTGCAACTGGAAGGGCAGTGCAGTTACTAAAATCTTTTAGCTCATTTACTGCTTGTTAAGAACATGCAAATACTTGAGTGTCTATAGGCTTGACACAGGTTCTTTTTAGGGGTTGAATTCCTAATTAAAATATTCGATTTGATTAAAACATTTGAGAAATTGTTTCATACAGCAATCAGATTACTTTATAGAGTATATGGATTGCTTTATACAAATATAAAAATTAAATCATCTTTAGACAATTGTCTGTTATTGGCAGCTTGGGGAAAAATATCACCAACTATTACTGGCTGTACAGTTTTTACATACAACTAAGGCTGAAGGGCAAATTTCCCTGATAAAGGGAAACATTGCACTAAAATGCATCAAGGTTTACATGGAGAAAATGTGTGATTGGTTTATCCAAAAATAAGATCAATACACATAAGGCTAGCATTCGATAAACAATCATTCTATCCTTACACCATTGTAAACTGGTGCCTTCAGGAAGATGTTAGTTAACCAATACTTCTGACTGTACACTTACATAAAACAAAGACTAAATGGGCAGATTTTCCTGAGGAAAGGGAAAAATATCCCCTGAAACACATCAAGGCTTGTATCATGCACTAGGACAGAGGATTCACATTTGTGCTTTCTGAAGTCTAGTGCACAGTCAACTACCAGAACAGCACATCCTGAAGTTCCTTGGCCAAATTACCATTTACTTTGGGGAAAGCTCCTGAGAACCCTATTTGATCTTGGAACTGTTGGTAATATTCTACACTTGTGAGAAGTAGCATAAGATACTGTATATTGGTCTTTCAAGACATCTGCGTTACTTTCCATTGGGCTGCCACTCTGCATTGGGGGGGGGGGAGTTAAGTTTGAACCCATTGATAAACTGTGTACATTTATTAGCAGACTGGTTGCCCCATGTAGATGTAAAGTGGAACCTTGTAAATTCCCTAAAATGCTCTCATACAGATTATATGCCCTGCCTGTTTACACATCCAGCTTCACGTTTCACCCTAAGACCAGGTTCACACTGCTCCAACATGAAAGTCATGCATTTTCCGATCTGACTTACCGTGGCTTTTACACTCTATGGCATTAAAGTCGTATCAAAGTTGGACCAATGAAGTGCAGGATCCTTTTCTAAAGTCGTAGCGGCTTGTCTTGGATCAGTTAGGATGGCTCTCATTGTGAAAACTTTAATTTGACATGTCACGCAACTTGTGCTCTCACAAGTCGGATCCCATGTTGCACCAGTATGAACCAGTCCTTAATCTTGTATTTCTTCAGAAACTAATTGCAATTTTGACACAGCTGACCACAGCCTGAGAGCATTAATCAGGGCTCACTGGGAATCTATGGTGATTTACAGTGCTATTTGCTGATAATGCAGAACAGGTAAATGTTGCATGTATGGCTGTACGCAAAACTCATCTGACATACTCTGTTCCTTTATGGTGCATGCCCAATATTGTAGATAAACCACGACTGTAATGTCTTATCATTCTGAAGTAAGAATCATAGGCCCTTGCATGTTGACTGAAATATTTTCTAATTAAATATAACACTTTAAGAAATTCCTGATTAGTTTCTCTTGTCACTTCACTGAAAATGTTGCACTTGAGACTTAAGAAATAAACTGATCATCAGATTTTTAAAGCTTAAGGCATATTAATTATTCTAGGAGTCTGATTAATTGGTCACTAAAAAAGTCCCTTGTGTACTTGTGTATTTTTTTTCTTGTTTTTAATAGTGAGGAACAATTAAATCTCCTGTCAGATTTTTATTGCGGTCTCTGCCCTGAAAAAGGGGATTACCCTCACATCCTATTACAATAAAAGGCTATGGGAAATCTCTCCAATGAGGACACAGATTAAAAAAAAATATATATATATTTTAGGGTGAGAAATGGTTAACAGGGCTAACCCAGCCATGACCATACTCAAAACAACCCCCTAGAAGTGACCTGCCCACAATTTAACTACTTCCCGCCCATCCACTGTCAAATAAGGCCAGAGCAGTGCAGCTCTCGTTCTGGGAGGACGTCATACGACAGCGCCCCAGAACCGCCACTCTTGCGTGCCTGCGGGTGCTCTCAGCGTAGCGTTCATGGCCGCGCCGTGTTCCTAGGACACGGCGTGACCCTGATCTTGGTAAAGAGCCAATAACGTGTTCAATCACAGCCAGTCACATGTAAATGAGGAAGTGCCTTTTATCAGTGCTCCACGCCTCACACTGTCAGAGTGTGTGCCGAGGAAAGCCGATCAGAGGCTCCTCCTCAAAAGGAAGTCCAGGACAGGTAATCAGGGCACTGATTACAATAAAGAAAAAACAGTGCACATCAGTGACATCAACCAATGCCCATCAGTGACACCAACTAATGCCCATTAGTGAAACCAATCAGTGACCCTAATCAGTGCCCACATTGACCTCAATCAGTGCCCATTAGTGATGCCAGTCAGTGCCCATCAGTGCCTGCTCGTCTGTGCTGCCCATCAGTGCTGCCCGTCAGCACCCATCAGTCCTGCCCATCAGTGCCCGTAAGTGTTGTCCGTCAGTGCCCATCAGTGCCACCCACCAATGCCGCCTATCAGTGCCCACCAGTGCCACCTATCAGTGCCGCCTATCAGTGCTCATCAGTGCTGCATATCAGTGCCACCTATCAGTGCCCATCAGTATGGCATATTAGGGCCTCCTCATCAGTGCCACCTCATCAGTGCCCATAAGCGCAACCTCAACAGTGCCCATAAGTGCCACCTCATCAGTGCCCATCTGTGCAGCCTATCAGTGCCCATCAGTGGCACCTCATCAGCGCACATCAGTAAAGGAAAACAATTCTTTATTTACAAAATTGACTTGATTTACAGAAATTAAGAAAACACTTTTTTTTTATTATTTAAAATGTTCTGTCTTTTTATTATTTTTTTTTTTAGTAAAAAAATAAAAAACCCAGTGGTGATTAAATACCACCAAAAGAAAGCTCTATTTGTGTGAAAAAAAATGATAAAAATTTCATTTGGGTACAGCATTGACCACACAATTGTCATTCCAAGTGTATGAGCGCTGAAAGCTGAAAATTGGCCTGGGCAGGAAGGGGGTGAAAGTGCCCAGTATTGAAGTGGTTAAGCTTCTCCTGCAGGTTATTATCGCATTGAAGCACACAATCATAAAGGCCTGAAGAACCCTCCACCTTGGCATCACTGAAACCAAAAATAGGGTTACCAGAGCTGTGATCCAAACCAAGGTGGAAGCAGTCCTCCTTGATAGAGTGAAAAAAAATATGAACGCTTATGGAAACAATGGGTGGACCACTATCTACCTTTTGGCTTTGATGAAACATTGCTGTCATCCTGAACCTTTGTTGCTAGAGACCCTTAGACAAAAAACCATAATCTCCACTCCTACTTCACCCCAGGGACCTATCCTTTCTTCCTTTGTCTCCCCCTCCCCCTTAGCCTCTCTGTTACTTTATTCTCCTCATACCTCCTGCTTTTCTGGCCCCCTTTTCATTCTTCTCCTCCTGCTTCTTCTTCCCCCTTTTTTTCCCCTTTACCTTTTCTTGTCTCTCTCTGCTTAGCCTCTGTTAATTACGGACTACCACATAATGGAGCAGCCCGTCTACATTACCTATTTGGTCTCTGGTAGCCTATGTAGCCTAAATTTGGTCTCGAGTTGGTATCAGGTTCCCCCAAACTGTAAAATCAAATACCCCTACTTGCACTCCCCATATGTTACCCCCTGTTTCTAGACTGTTATTCTGCATAATATTACACTCGTGTTTACATGTTCATGAGGGGCGGTTCGCCCCCCTCTTCCCCCTTCCATGCACGACCTAGCTAAACAGTTGGAGTCAATTACAACTTCTTGTACAGTGTCTAAATGTTTTTTTACCTTTGCTTTGGCTGCATTTCTTACCATATTGTTGTGGGTCGCATCCCTACAAAGTTGGTGTGCTATTATGCACATGGTTTTTCACCCCTCCCCTTTGGGGTTATTCTGTAGGAGTTACTATGAGTTACTAAACTACTCTTTTATTTTCTTTGCAAATATACTATCTGAACAAGAAAAAAAAATCTATATATCCTTTTGTACTTTGCGTGGGTTTTGCACATTCCAGCATTCATCCAGGACTTTTCTTGAAACAAAGTCCACTTTTTTAAGGATGCATGTGCAACTTATATAGTATATCATATGGGTCTAATAAATATATTTAGGTTAATCTATATATATATATATATATATATATATATATATATATATATGAAAACTCATATAACTTAATGTTTCTCTATAAGATGCAACTTACGAGCCTCCTTGAGAAAGTAAACTAGTTCCAAGGAATGTGTTGAACGAATACCGACGTGTGCAAAATCTAGGTAAGGTAAGAATATATAGATATATTTTTGAACATCTAAAATTAATAAAAGGAGAAGTGGGTACAAAGCTCTTTTGGCCCCACTTCTCCTGTCGGTCATGGGAGTGCATTAGTTCTTTTCTCCTTTGACCTGCATTCAAGAATCCATTGTCGACTGACGTCACTCAGCTGGCCCAGGCTCTGGAGAGATCCTGACTTTAATGTCGGGATCCATCAAGATGCTGACAGGCCACTGACCGGCTGCTGACCGCCTGACCCCTCCACAGCCCGGTGCTTTAGTAAGCGCTGGATGGACAGAGCAGAGAGCCAGTTACTCACAGTCACCCGCTCTTTGCTCAATAAAGACCAAGAACTGAGCAATCACCAGTCTTTTATCACTCAGTTCTCTGTCTTAGAGGCTTTGACTTTACTTTGATGTGACCTGAAGCAATTCCTGTGTAATCTTGAGGTCTATGGACCTCAAGTTGCATCACAGTTGGACCAAAGTAGTGCAGGGACTATTTTGAATTTGCTACGATTTGAAGCCGCACAGATATGAAAGGTACTCTTTGGAAATCATGGAGTATGACTTGTCATGTGACTTTGCAGTCCCAGGTTACGGAAAAAGTCACAAAATGTGAAAGGCGCATTAAATACATCTTCACTATGCTCATTATGGTGAATTATGCATGTTTGAACTTATCTTTCCTTTTACAAACTGTAAGCTCTGTTTTTAACTGAATATGTGAAATAAAGCACATCAATTTTATTGATTTTTTGGGGATTTTTTTTTTTTCAAACAACAATTATCCCTTCTTATTCTTTTTTTTTTTTTTTTCTACACTTTAAATTAATCATGATTATCAATACTGTCCCTTTAAGGAAGATTTGCTGCTTAGTAAAATCAGGAAACATTATTTTCGATTTCTCTCAAGGTTGTAACTATTACATACAGTAAGAAAGGAAAGCCAAAGGAATTCTCCAATATTGGTATTAATGACAGTCTCCATAATTAAACATGGATATTAAAAATAAATTCACTGTGGTTTATTGAACTTTCCTTTCATAAATCTTAAAGATGACATTGTCAATATTTTCAGCCATATGCTTCTCAGCCTTAAATTTCCTCATAATGCAGCCGGCATTTATACTTAACAGTATTGGAAGGAAATACTCTATTTAGTGCCACTAATATTTTTACCCACTGTATTCTTTTCCCTGTGGGATCAGAAAGTCTTGTTTTTTTCTTGACCTGATCTAAAAAGCAATTTTAATCTCCTAACTCTGATATTATGTTACTTGCAGCTACACACAGATCAATCTTAATATCCATTGATAAGAATGTAATGAAATCAAAGAGATGCTGAAAATGTCTAATTCCAGCAGCACCATAAATTAGTTTTTTTTTTCTTTCTTCTATCCCCCCACAGGATACTTCATTTTGAAGGTCATGCCTAAAAATGAAAAGCAAAGGTTTCCAATACAGGAACGTATTCTGCTTGACATACAAGCATTGCACAGCTTAATGTGGTTGTAAAGGCTCAAGATTTTTACTCTCATGCATTCTATGCATGCAGGTAGAAAACCTATTGTGTGCAGCAGCCCCCCTCCCCCAATACTCACCCGAGTCCAATCTTGATCCAGGGATGTGCAGCAGAGCAGCAGCTCTCCCGGGTCTCTTCCTCCTTATTGGCTAAGAAAGCAGTGGGAGCCAATGGGTGCACTCAGCAGGAGGGAGGGGCCAGGAGCACCGGTGGGGGACCCTAGAAGAGGGGGATTGGGGCTGTTCTATACAAAACCATTGCACAGAGCAGGTAAGAATGATATGTTTGGTATTTAAAAAAACTGCCTTTAAAAGGAAATTGATAAGGTTGGGGAACCTCATTGCTGATTTCCCCTTCTAAAAATATTGTTTTCATTGATGCCATGCTGATTCTTCGATACTTTCCAATTAACTGATGCACATATACGCAAATCAGTAGTTCTGCTTTCAACATTGCATGTTAGCTCCAAGTTAGTGAGTCACAACTTTTTAAAGACACAGGACCCATTTGACAGCCAGAAAATGAGCTTTTAAACGTAGATAACAAACTTCTTTATCAATAGGTTCCCTTTGTGTATCGTATTTTTATACATGTTTTCTGACAACATGAATGGACATATAGGAAGATATAGAGACTGCCACTACTAAACCCCCATTCTGACAATTCTGGGGCCAAACAAACGTCACCTTCATCAGGGCTCAATCATTTTAAATGTGCTTACATGGAATCATATAAGCATATACTGTATATTAGACAGATCTGTGGTTCCCTGTTTAGAAAATTTTCAAAATACAGAATAGAGTTAACAGCTGGAGTGAGGACAACCTAAGACAGGAAGTGTGTTACTGGCCAGATCACTGGGGAAAAAAATAGAGGAAAAACAGAAAACTGTTGCAGTCACAACATTTAAGGATTGTTAACCACATGCCAACCAGCTGCTGCCTATATATGGAGGCAGGTCACCAAGTTTCTGCAAATTTCGGTACCTGTACGGCGGTTCGCAGTGGCGATCCTGGAGGAGCGCGCCGCGCCCACTCAGCAGCGGGGAAGCCGATCCACGGGGCCGGAGGGCACCTGCGATCGCTCCCCGTGAAGAGAGAACGGTGGTCTGCTGTTGTAAACACCGCAGACCGTTGTTCTCTCAGCTATCGATGCAGAGCTCCTGTGTTCCTTATATTTAGGAACACTGGCCTCTGTATTGATTTTTACAAGCTCATCCCCCCACAGTTAGAAAACAACCCCTAGGCTCACACTTAACCTTTTGATAGCCCCTGGGTTAACCCCTTTCCTGCCAGTGTCATTATTACAGTAACAGAGCATATTTTTAGCACTGATTTCTGTAGTAATGCCACTGGTCCCCCCTAGAAGTGTCAAAAATGTCAGTTAGGGGTTGGATCTGTCCGCCGCAATGTCACAGTCCCACTAAAAATTGCTGATCGCCTCCTTTACTATTACAAAAATGACATAAATCTTAGCTTATTGTTTTATTTTTTTTTTTTACCAAAAATATGTAGCAGAATATAAAGTGGCCTCAAATAATGGAAAAACTTGATTTTTAATTTTTTTTTTTTTTTTTGGGGGGGGGGGGGGGATTTTATATAGCAGAAAGTGAAAACTATTTTTTTTTTTTCAAAATTGTCGCTATTTTTTTTTTTCCTGTTTAAAGCACAAACAATTAAAATCGCATAGGTGATTAAATACCACCAAAAGAAAGGTCTATTTGTGGGAAAAAAAGGGCATCAATTTTATTTGGGTACAGTGTTGCACGACCGCACAATTGTCTTCTAAAAAAGGCCCTGGTCATTAAGGGGGCAAATCTTCCAGTCCAGAAGTGGTTAAGCTGCAATATACTACATTTTTGTTTTGGGCTTTAGTCCAGCTTTACCCACTTCAGCTCTGAAAGGCTTACCCCCCTTCATGACCAGCCCATTTTTAAACCATACAGCACTGTGTTACTTTACCTGACAATTGCGTGGTTGTGCGACACTGTACCCAAATAAAATTGATGTCCTTTTTTCCCCACAAATAGAGCTTTCTTTTGGTGGTATTTGATCACCTCTGCGGTTTTATTTTGTGCGCTAAAACAATATTTTTACTTTCTGCTATAAAACATACCCAATAAAAAAATTAAAATAATCAAATTTCTTCATCAATTTATGCCAATACTGTATGTATTCTGCTACATGTTTTTGGTGAAAAAAAAAAATCCCAATAAGCATATATTGATTGGTTTGCACAAAAAGTTATAGCATCTACAAACTATAGGATATATTGATGGAATTTTTACTTTTTTAATTTTATTTACTAGTAAAGGTGGCGATCAGCAATTTTTAGCGACATTGTGGTGACAAATCTGACACTGAGTGACATTTTCTAGGGACCAGTGACACAAAAAATGTACTGTCACTGTACTAATAACACTGACAGGGAAGGGGTTAACATCAGGGCCCACCTAATCGAAGGGTTAAATGAGTTCCCTGAGAGTGCTTGCTAATTGTGTGGGGAATTCTTTGGCTGGGGGGAAGACAGATATCTGTGTTCCTGCTTAGCAGAAACACAATATCTTCATCTTTCCCTCTGACAGCACAGCGATATGCCTTTTTTACATAGGCAGATCACCTTTCTGCCTCTCTCAGAAACAATCGCTGGGTGCCGGAAAACATTGGGTTCACCGGACCCACTGATTGGCTCCTGCTCTGTCCAGTTACAGCAGTAGTGGGCCGCCAGTAGCGCGCATGCGTGCCCCAGACCTGGAACAAAAAATGACATGCAGGTACGTGATTTCACGCTGAAGGGCCACACTGCTGCAGTATATATGCGTGGAGCAGTTTGGAAGCGTTTAAGCACAGTCAAAATTCCTAAGCCTCATGAAGGGAGAGTTTTTTGGCCCTTACTCACATTGGCTTTTCTTCTGCTATGAACTAATTTTATCACTAAAAAAATGTGGACTTTTGGATGTTTTATTTGTGCTCTCATTGAAATGGATATAAGAAATAGGGGTCTAAGATCTAACTACTCTATCAACAACTAAACTAAAGTTTTATATTTTTCTCAACCCATATATTATATTATAAAGTTAAAAATGACTGCAATGTTTTAAATTAAACAATAGCCATATTTAAAAATGCTTTATCATCTCTATCTTTTTATCATTTTTCCAACAATACAGTATGGTTGAATCCCAAAAAGAATTCTAACCTATATAGAAAACTGCACAAACATTGATCTATAACGAATGAACAGACGCAAAGAAATGCATATCAAAATCAATCATGTTATCATTATATTTGGCATTCGAAGATCACATTTGGGAACTTTTGGACACACAAAGGCTTTATATATTGAAAGCTGGTTTCTCCAAAAAATTGTAAGATTTTTGAGGAAATTTAACACTTGCAGCAACTAAAATCATGTTGTTAGCCTTATAATACACAACAATGTCATTTTTTTAACGTAATCAACATCTATTGATGACATCAGACACCTCTGACGAAACGCGTAGGGTTACGGGTTAACGTGACACGTCATTTCCGCTGGTTGGGGCACAGGTGGAATGCAATTGGCATCCCTGCTGTTTGTATAGAGCTCTATCTACTTGCAACACTGTAAGTTATTTTTTAACATTTGCATTTTGAAATAAACTTATTATACTACACAATGGAAGTTGTCTTGTCCCCCTTGATATGGTTTATCATTGTGGTCCCAGTTGAGAGGATTTTTCCCACTTTGAGGCTCCCCCTCACCCAACCTATATACGAAATCTATACTTACCTCTGGGCGAGTAGGTTATCCATTTACTGGTGGTGGATAACAGCACAAGATCATGGTACATTCTGTGGAGGATTCAGAGGAGTGATTTAAGGAGTGCACGTTTGAATCACGTTGGTGCTTATGGACATTACAAATAATTTTACCTTCTCATGAAGTTTAACATTTATAGCACTTTATGCAGTATTTGTATGTTCACTTTTTCACATTTCTAACTGTTCACAGTTTTATAATATTGACATTTTATGCACTGATTGCACTTTATTATCATATGATTTACACTTAATGTATTTGTTGCACTTTATTGGGTATGATGCACTGATTAATTAGGAAGCGCGGTTTGTCAAGGATTGATTAATCATAATGGTTGATCAGTTTCTTTGATATTACATCTATTCAGGCTTTTTAGCCTCATAACCAGCAGCTTCATATTACATATATGGCATATTTAATTAGTCACTTATTGTAGGGTGTGCAAGTAGTGGATATTTATAATCAAATATATATTCCAATTTTAATCAATTAACAACATCCATTGTAGCCTAGTTGTAGCAGATGCAGGAATCCTGTTTTTTGAAGTGCTTTTAATGAAAATTTCACCTATACATGAATATATACATACAGCCAAACACAATGGCATACTGTACATCTCCTCTTAGGTGGGCTCAACTGATTTCTATCAGTGACATAAATGACTGGTTTCCATTACTCCAGCAATTTTGCACTTTTTTTGAAGACATCCATTGGACTTGTTATTTTAGAATGTCTTAAGCCCCGTACACACGTACCGATGGTCGGCATACAAATGTTCCTCTTTTCTCCCCGGGATGTCGGTGTCTGTTGAAAAGTGCAAAGACAGCACAAGGACAGCACAAGAATTTTGTCTGCAGACTTCAGCTGACTGCAGAAGTGATGTCATGTAATGGTTAACTTTCCCTGTGTTTTTAATTTTCTGAGCATGCCCAGTCTTGCAAATCTGCGGTCTGTCGGCCGAATTCTGTACTGACAGGCGAACAATCGTCCGTTCTGGTGTCCGCAGACAAAAATTTTCATGTTTGCAAGAAAGACTTTTGTCCGCGGATTGTGCGCAGACATCTGTCGGAGACACCATACTAACACGCGTACAATCGGCAGATCTTTCGTCCGCCGACGTTTGTATGCCGACGATCGGTACGTGTGTACGGGCCTTTAGTGTCTCCAACGTTTCTTCATTAACAATAAGCTGTTTCATTTTCTCAACTTTTTTTGCTGTGTGAATTCCCACTGAAAGTCAGAGTTTTTATTTTAATTGAAATTGGTAATCAGTATTTTATCTCATGAGCCATTACTTTAGCTCCACCAAAAAAAAAAACAACAGTAGGCATCTTACAAAAACTCAATGTTAACAACATTATTTCTGGGGAGAAAAAAAATCAATGAGATAATGACTGTAAATTTAGGTTTGCATGCAGAATACTAAAATATTTGATATTATAAGATGTATGTGATATATTAGACCAGCCTTTCTCAACCTTTTCAACACAGAGGAACCCTTGAAATACATTTCTGGTCTCGGGAAACCCCTGCTAAAAATGGAAAATCTACAACTCATGACACATTAGTGTGACAGTCACTGGAAAGAATGCTCCTTACTCTTGTCATCATTGGGAAGAATTATCCCCTTACAGATAGCTAAAAGGAACAGTGGTGTCATTGGAAACTTATCTGAGATGCAGAAATTGCCCATTGCTCAAGGAACCCCCTAGCAACCTCAGGAGGAACCCTAGGATTCTACTGAACCCTGGTTGAGAAACCCTGCATCAGACTGTTCTGTTTTTCTGTACAGAAGCCCTCTCCAGTCAATGTTCACACTTGGCTAAAGGGGTGAACAGAAGCACACATCATTATTCAGAAGATGACCATCTTATCATGCCTAAGGTCAGTATGAAATGGACTTTTTTACTGTATACTGGACATTATATAGTTAGTAATCTGATCTTACCAACTATATTACCTATCTGCAGTATTCACAGTTCTGCTAACCAAAAATTATTTTACATGTTGAGTAAATATCTTAATTCTAAAGGGATTTGATTTGTACAATGAGAGAAGTCTAAACTGTGCTTCAAAGATTAGATTTGGAGCCTGCTGCTTAAATGATATCATGCCTGTGTGACTAGCTCTAAGGAATGTGACAAAAAATTCCTTAAAATAGACTGAAGTTAACTATTCAATACAAAAAAAAGTCACTTAAATACCAAATAAATTATTTCACTTGCAGAGACACTATTTGATTTTAATATAAATATCCATTTTTATCTGTTTTTCAGAGCCGACACTCTTCATGGGTTACAGCGACTCTTGTGGTGGCCAGCAGATGGTGCTGTTGTTAAGAGCTGTCACACTGCTTCTATCCAAAAGGTAATTGGTCCTTTAGACAGCAGGAAGGTATTGAGCTGCCCCTGACCCCTCACCCTAACACCTCATACACACCGACTACAATGGCAGCCAGTAAATGGGAGCTGTCAGCTATCCTGTCAGAGCCCAGCCTGAATTGAAATTTATTGGCTGTGTTTATATTCTGCTCTGTGCCAGATCTCAGTAATTATCACCCTGATGTTACCAGACACAGAGAATGAATGTATCAGAGCCCTGTAATTAGAGCATCGATTCACACTCTTTCCTGCTCTGCATACTGCAAATTAATAACTGCTCTGTTTTTGAATGTGCAAAATGTAGCTAATGAGTAACGCGTGGAATTCATTTGTTGCACTTATGTACATAACATATTTATTTATGGTCCATATGGACAGTGTTGTGTTAATCTGAAAAGGGAATCCGGTTCAGGTGTCAGATTCCAGGGCACATACAGTATCTCTCACCATGGCAAGTACTCCATTCTTCATTAAATTCAAGAATTTGGGGAATCATCAAATTACACCATTATATTATTTTAACTATCTATACTATTATTATAGTTCACTGTATTTTTCTTCACATACTAATCACATCTAACTTACTGAGTTTCTCACTGTGGGCTTCCCATATCCCCCATACTGTATACCTGGTTCCAAAGTAAATACAGAGCCCCTTCTGTGAACTTCTCTTTGGCCTCTTTCACGCGGCTTTCCGATCAGGTCCGTCTTTCAGTTTTTCAGGGGGACCTGATCGGATGCTCCATGCACCACTATGGAGCAGCGGATGTCAGCGGTGACATCTCCGCTGACACCCGCTGCTATCCGATCTAATCCTGTCTGTGAAGCCCTATTTTCCATCCATCTTGAGGATCAGATCATATAAGATCGGATGAAACAGACAGGCGGTCCGTTTTCATCCGATCTCCCATAGAGGAGAGCAGGGATCTGACAGCTCCGTCTCTGCAAAGTAAGCGGAGCTGTCACCCACCTGCTCAGCATGGTTCGGGAGATTGATTCCCAATGAGCAAAATGGAGTCCCTTGGGCGGAAAGCCTGTGTGAAAGGACCTTTCCCTTTTTTGTTGCCATAAATTACATGACCTGCATTTTCTTGGACCCCCATGACGGAGTACCAATAGATCATCAGTAACTTGAGCTAGTTTTACTAAAATACTTATTCAAAAACTGTTTTAATAGAAAAATCAAGTCGAGGAACCAGGAGCAATAAAGTAAAACATTTGGTAAATGTAGGATAAATAGCCAAGCAGTGTTTAATTTCCTGTTGCCATTTTTATATAGTGGTATAAAGCTATATGTACCACATTGTAACTGAAAATGAAAAGGCCAGAAGGCTTTCTGTATTTACTACACATAGGCTGACATTTTTAAAAGGTTAAAGTGGAAGTAAACTCTCCCTCTCTGATGCTGCTTTTTAAACCAGCCAGTATGTAAAGGTATTCTAATACATTCTGCATTATATTTCAGTCCCAATCGCATGTTCCTTTACTTTATTCCAGCTGTTTTAAAATGTGTGCTTCCTGTGATAAACCAGGGCCATCTTAACGACTTCTGGACCTGGCCCTTTTCTAACACTTGTTGTTTACAAGTTAAAATCTGTTTTTTTTTTGCTAGAAAATTACTTAGAACCCCCAAAAATTATACATATTTTTTTAACAGAGACCCTAAAGACTAAAATATTTTTTATCACACCGCTTTGCGCAGCGATCTTACAAACGCAATTTTTTTTTAAAATATTACTTTTTTGAATTAAAAAATAAGAAAACAGTAAAGTTAGCACAATTTTTTTCTATAATGTGAAAGATAATGTTTTGCCAAGTAACTAGATACCCAATATGTCATGCTTCAAAATTGCACATGCTTGTGGAATAGCAAAAAACATTGGTACTTACAAATCCCCATAGGCAACAATTTAAAAATGTATACAGGTTTCCAGTTTAGAGTTACCGAGGAGGTGTAGGGCTTGAATTATTGATCTTGCTCTAATGATCGTGGTGATACCTCACATGTGTGGATTGAACACCGTTTACATATGTTTGCGCGACTTGCGTATGCGTTCGCTTCTGCGCGAGAGCAAACGGGGACGGGGCGCTTTAATTTTTTTCCCTATTTATTTAATCTTTTATTTTTTATTTTTCTACTGTTTTTTTTTATTATTATTATTTATTTTTTTGATCACTTTTTTTCCTATTACAAGGAATGTAAACATCCCTTGTAATAGAAAAAAAAGCATGACAGGACCTCTTTAATGTGAGATCTGGGGTCAAAAAAACCTCAGATCTCACATCTGCACTAAAAAACAAAAAAATCTTGGAAAAAATGGGCTTTTTAAATCCGTTGCTAGGAAGGGACGTATGATGTTGCTCCGGTTCTCCAAGGCCATAGAGTCGAGTGAGAGCCATCTCGCCCTCACTGGACTTCCTGCCTAAGGGGACAGCAGACTGGATCATCTTCCCCGCTACCGGCAGGTCCGGTAAGCAGAAAAAATTACCGGGAAGCGAATGCACCGCTGGGACCACCTTTATGTTAAAGCCGACCGCCCGCAGTTTAAAAAAATACCGGGATTATGGCAGCAGCTCTGGTATTTAACGTCAAAGTACTGATGTAAAACTGCAGCGGGCAGTCCGTAAGTGTCTTTCTAGTCCTTAGTGCAATGTACTTCCGCCCTTTCAGCTAGTCTGTTCTGCAATCTCGCGCATGGACTTGGGGTGCATGAGGAAAGTCTGAATGAGATTGTAGTCTCGCAATATCTTGGCGCAGTGCTGCAGGGAGCTGATATCACAGACACAGCACAGATCTTAATTGAATGAGCGTTCAGTAAATCGGGGGAGAGATGCGCATGTACCGGTGACGTCACTACAAAGAACGAGACAGATTAAAAGCCAATAGAGCAAGTAAGGTGACATCTACATACAGCGAATAGCAGTGCTTTTAATGATAATGTAAATGTGCAAAAGTTATGAGGGAGAGTTTACAACCACTTTAAGAATCCAGGACTGTCATCATGATCCTGGCTTCTTTACCTATTCATCCACTGACCTGAAACAAGCACATTAAATAAAGTCTGAGCCACCATTATGAATGCTCATACCAGTTTAGTAGCTCACTAGGAAGGACGGAAGCTAAACATGGATGGCTTGAAAAATGTGGGGGGCCTAAAGGCAATCATTAAGTGTGGGTACTAAAGTACACAGGCAGAAAATTGTGGGCGTGCCAAAATGTGAACATAGTTTTATGGGGTGTGCTTAAATATTTCAGTCTCTAAATGGAGTTGCTTACCAATCCTCCATCCTAGATAAGCAATTATACAGTAGAGAGAAAAGCTGATTTGTGTAAAGCACAACATCGGAAAACTATATGTTGAACAGAGGGCCTTAAGGAGTGTGGGTAAATAATACACAAGCATGCTCTCGGTATAGATTACACACATTCCACAATCCTCCTATCACCAAATATGCTTCTACTAATGTAACACGAGTGATATACACATACAGTCAGGTCCATAAATATTGGGACATCGACATAATTCTAATCTTTTTGGCTCTATACACCACCACAATGGATTGGAAAGGAAACAAACAGACTTTCAGCTTTAATTTGAGGGTATTTACATCAAAATCAGGTGAACGGTGTAGGAATTACAACAGTTTGTATATGTGCCTCCCACTTTTTAAGGGACCAAAAGTAATGGGACAGATTAACAATCATAAACCAAACTTTTACTTTTTAATACTTGGCTGCAAATCCTTTGCAGTCAAATACAGCCTGAAGTCTGGAACGCATAGACATCACCAGACTCTAAGTTTCATCCCTGGTGATGCTCTGCCAGGCCTCTACTGCAACTGTCTTCAGTTCCTGCTTGTTCCTGGGGCAGTTTCCCTTCAGTTTTGTCTTCAGCAAGTGAAATGCATGCTCAATCGGATTCAGGTCAGGTGATTGACTTGGCCATTGCATAACATTCCACTTCTTTCCCTTAAAAAACTCTTTGGTTGCTTACGCAGTATGCTTCGGGTCATTGTCCATCTGCACTATGAAGCACCGTCCAATGAGTTCTGAAGCATTTAGCTGAATATAAGCAGATAATATTGCCCGAAACACATCAGAATTCATCCTGCTGCTTTTGTCAACAGTCACATCATCAATAAATACAAGAGAAACAGTTCCATTGGCAGCCATACATGCCCACGCTATGACACTACCACCACCATGCTTCAATGATGAGGTGGTATCCGTTGAATCATGGGCAATTCCTTTCCTTCTCCATACTCTTCTCTTCCCATCACTCTGGTACAAGTTGATCGTGGTCTCATCTGTCCATAGGATGTTGTTCCAGAACTGTGAAGGCTTTTTTAGATGTTGTTTGGCAAACTCTAAACTGGCCTTCCTGTTTTTGAGGCTCACCAATGGTTTACATCTTATGGTGAACCCACTGTATTCACTCTGGTGAAGTCTTCTCTTGATTGTTGACTTTGACACACATACACCTACCTCCTGGGGAGTGTTCTTGATCTGGCCAACTGTTGTGAAGGGTATTTTCTTCACCAGGGAAAGAATTCTTCGGTCATCCACCACAGTTATTTTCCATGGTCTTCCGGGTCTTTTGGTGTTGCTGAGCTCACCGGTGCGTTCTTTCTTTTTAAGGATGTTCCAAACAGTTGATTTGGCCACACCTAATGTTTTTGCTATCTCTCTGATGGGTTTGTTTTGTTTTTTCAGACTAATGATGGCTTGTTTCACTGATAGTGACAGCTCTTTGGATCTCATATTGAGAGTTGATAGCTTGATTCCAAATGCAAATAGCACACTTGAAATTAACTCTGGACCTTTTATCTGCTCCTTGTAAATGGGATAATGAGGAAATAAAACACACCTGGCCATGGAACAGCTGAGCAGCCAATCGTCCCATTACTTTTGGTCCCTTAAAAAGTGGGAGGCACATATACAAACTGTTGTAATGCCTACACCTTTCACCTGATTTGGATGTAATTACCCTCTAATTAAAGCTAAAAGTCTGCAGTTAAAGCACATCTTGTTTGTTTCATTTCAAATCCATTGTGGTGGTGTATAGAGCCAAAAAGATTAGAATTGTGTAGATGTCCCAATATTTTTGGACCTGACTGTATACTTCAAGACAAAGAATCATTAAAAAAATGAAATTCCTCCATTACATATGCTTTTCAGAACACAGCACTAACACTTTGTCTAAGCCTACCTTAAAGAATGTCATTAAAACAGAGAATTCATAGCAACCAGAATGTCAGACAATACATCTTTGTTAGGCCTAATGCACACGTGTGGGTTGGTTTACTAAAACTGGAGAGTACAAAGTCTGGTGCAGCTCTGAATAGAAACCAGTCAGCTTCCAGTTTTTTTTTGTCAAAGCTTAATTGATCAAGCTAAATTTAGAAGCTGATTGGCTACCATGCACAACTGCACCAGATTTTGCACTCTTTATTTTATTAAATCAACCCCAAGGTGTCAAAAATGCTGATTTAACCACTTGCAACCCAAGCCAATTCTGAAATTTTTCTCCTACATGTACATTTTTTTTTCTGCTAGAAAATTAATTAGAACACCCAAATAATATACAGTACATTTTTTTAGCAGAGACCCTAGGGAATTAAATGGTGGTCGCACAGTATTTGCGCAGCAATTTTTCAAACGTGTTTTAAAAAAAAAAAAAACACTAAAGCTAGCCCAATTTTTTTTTCATAACGTGAAAGATTGAAAGATGATGTTACGCCAGGTAAATAGATTCCTAACATGTCACGCTTTAAAATTGCACACACTTTTGAAATGGCACCGAATTTCGATACTTGAAAATCTCCATAGGGAACCCTTTAAAAATGTTTACAGGTTACCTGTTTAGAGTTACAGAGGAGGTATTGAGCTAGAATTATTTCTCTCGCTCTAAAGTTTGTGGTGATACCTCACATGTGTGGTTTGAATGTCGTTTACATATACGGGCATGACGTACATATGCGTTTGCTTCTGCATGTTATTTTTTTTATTTTGACAATTTCTCTTTAAATGTTGTTTTCACTTTTATTCCTATTACAAGGAATGTAAACATCTCTTGTAATAGGAATAGGGCATGACATATCCTTTTTACAGCGAGATCTGGGATCTATAAGTCCCCAGGTCTCACCTCTACTGTAGGCTGGAAAGCCTAAAAAAAAAAAAAAAGATCTCGGCTTCCCAGCTGAGGCAACGGAAGTGTTAACAACTACTGAGGCCGGATGTGACGTCATAACATCAGGCCCGGCCTCCGAAGGTCATAGAGATGACCGGGGACCATCTGTCCCTCGGTCAGCTTTAATGGTAAACGGTTGCCGCCAGCCGATTTATTCTCTGGTTTGCCGATTGCACGGGCAAGCTGGTAGAATCCCCGGAGGATGTCCCCAGAGGATGGGAAACCTAGTTGGGCCCCAAATTTCTTCTCTCAAACCAGAGAGAATGAGCTCTAGAAGCGCATTGGATGAAGCAGCACCCAGAGGTATAGGGGTAGATTGTCCAAGGAGTGCCCAATAGGCATAAAATGGATTACTCCAGGACCATTAGTTGGTTAATCTTACACCATGCTCAATATAGCGGGGGGGCTCCGCCCTAGGCTTCGCCCTACGTTTTTCGTCACTCTGACATCATCTGGAACGCTATTAGAAGAGTCGCCATAGATAGATATAAATGGGGAAATATTTAGCAAGAACGCTAACGAATAAAAAAATTGATCAACTATATTGAAAAACATAAAGGATAAAATAGCAGAAATGGTATATTCAACAACAGACATAGCTAATGCATCCCACAGCTACTATGGTGCTTTATATAAAGTGAGGCAAAAGGGGTCACATGAAGATGAACAAAAGAGAAAACAAAAGATTCAATCATATATAAAGGAGGCAAAATTACCTAGAATAACAATAGAACAACTGCAAGCCCTCAAGGTACCAATCTCACAGGAGGAGATAAGGGTTGCAATGAAAAAACTCAGCAATAGGGAAGAGCCCAGAACCCTATGGGTTTACCACTCATTACTATAGGACGTTTAAGGAAATATTAGTACCAAATTTATGTACATAGATGAACGGGCTTGGAGAAAGAAAGGAAATGAGAGCAGAATCATTATAAGCATTTATAGAAAGAAGAGGGGAGAAGCGCTCTAAGTGCAGACAATTTATTGCAGATAACAAGGCAGGTGATATACACTCACTAGACATGAAGACTGAAAAGCTGTATGTGTCAAAGCAATCCTGCAGCCATCCTCTGGAGGGTGTCCTCTGGTCACAGGAAGCCGTATGCAGTACTGTCACTGGCGGTGGGAGGGAAGAAAGCCGGCTGTCTCCCACAACATCAGCGGTGAGCGGTCAAGCGGCTCGGATCTGCGGTTCCGTGTTGCGAGTGATGGATGGAGGCACTCTCACCCACAGGGATGGTGGGATCTGTCCGATGTGTTACGGCATGCACGACGCGTTTCTGAGCATGCACGGGGTCCTCTGCACCCGGCGCGCTCTTTCATCAGGTGCTCTGATGAAAGAGCGCGCCGGGTGCAGAGGACCCCGTGCATGCTCAGAAACGCGTCGTGCATGCCGTAACACATCGGACAGATCCCACCATCCCTGTGGGTGAGAGTGCCTCCATCCATCACTCGCAACACGGAACCGCAGATCCGAGCCGCTTGACCGCTCACCGCTGATGTTGTGGGAGACAGCCGGCTGTCTTCCCTCCCACCGCCAGTGACAGTACTGCATACGGCTTCCTGTGACCAGAGGACACCCTCCAGAGGATGGCTGCAGGATTGCTTTGACACATACAGCTTTTCAGTCTTCATGTCTAGTGAGTGTATATCACCTGCCTTGTTATCTGCAATAAATTGTCTGCACTTAGAGCGCTTCTCCCCTCTTCTTTTTGTCTATACAGATTCTTCCTCCTCATCTGTGGAAGAGCAGCTCAGTGCCCACGGACTTTATCCCCTTTAGGATCATCAACCTATTTATGCTATCCCATTGTCCCCTATTGTATTGTACCATTTTATGCCTATGTCTATTTGCAACTACAACCTTTTTTATTGCCTGTGTTTTTTTTTTTTTTTTTTCTTTTCCCTTCCCTCCCCCCCCCCCCCCCCTCCCTGGATTCAGCTGCTTATTAGTTCTGTTCATCCACCCTTCATATGGTGGAGGTCTTCGTAGCGCTCTGTGTTTTGTTGTTTATTATAAGCATTTATAACCATGTTACCAAAAGAAGGGAAAGATGGGCAAATAGCGTTATTAAACTCTGACATAAAACTTTACACAAAAATCCTGGCAACTAGATTAAAGAGCTGATGCCTGAATTAATCCATGCAGATCAAACAGATTTCATACTGGGCAGAGAAGGGAAAGATAACGGGATAAGAGCGTTACTCTTATTACAAAAATCTAGAGGGCTTAAGACACCTGATCTGCTACTGTCTATAGATGCTGAAAAAGCATTTCACAGGGTAGACTGGGGGTTTATGCTAGAAACATTTTAATTTATGCATATATTTTCCTGAATACCTATCACATTTTTGGAGGCCATGGAGCACCAGGACAGTGGAAACACCCATAAAATGACCACATTGTGGAAAGAAAGCACCCCAAGGTATTTTGTAAGAGGTATGGAGTACCTTCTGAACACTTCATTTTTTGCCACAAGTTTTTGGAAAATGCAAAATAAAAATTAAATGTAATTTTAATATTTCTCACATACAGCATGAGCATACCTAGATTTCCCAATGGCGCTGTTTATATCTGGCGAAACCAAAGTCATGAAATGCTCGTAGCTTCTGGTATCTTAGGCCATAGAGATGATTGGAGCCATTCTGGTCTCCAATCAGCTCTATGGTCAGCTGACAGAACCACTGGCTGCAGTCTCCGGTTACCCGGTGGGACAGGAGAGCCTGAGAAAACCGTGGAAGGCGGCGGGAGGAGTCCCCTCCCACTGCTTGTAAAAGCAGCCTAGTGGCTAATTATCTGCTAGGATTGCTTTTACATGAAAGCTGACTGCCGGCTGTAAAAAAACGATGCCAGTAAGTGTGTGGTATGCCCACCATTATACCTCCCTGCATCCACCCACTTCTAATGATGGGCATACATGCAATGTTGTTTTTTTTTTCGTTCAGCCCATGGGCTGAAGAAAGAAAAAGAACATAGAAGATTCCTCCATTTGCATCGATGTGGATTAAGAAATCTCTGCCAAGAAAAGTGTTAAAAAATATATGGCGAAGCATAGGGGAGATCCGCCCTCTGTGTCCACACCCCATCCCTATGCTTCGCCATATATGCTCTTTTTTTAACTGCAGTGGTGAAATCACATCCTAAAGTGCTATAATCATTGATTATGTATATGGTGAAAGCAAACGCTGTTGCTGTCAGAATAAACAAATCAGTAATGCAGCTGGTCAGGCCAGGTACTGAGCACTGTGATCTGCCGTGTCCACTATTTTCAGCGGCCATAAGATGGAGTCGTTGCGCTCGCCAGGGTGCATGTGTGAGGTGCTCAATAAGGAGGATGTCCCTGGATGCCCTCCCAGAACTAGAGAACCCCTCCATGGCCATATTTTGACCAAACGGAGGATATTTCAGTGAGTTGGCCTATTCACGTGGTTTTGATTTAACTAGAGTAGATGCTGTTTCATTACAAAAGTAGATATTCCCTTTTCACAGTGAATACTCTCTAACCTTAGTATTTACGATAGGCTGTGGTCATTTCACTCATCCAATCATGCATCAGAAAAAAATCAAGTTTTTTTCAATTACCTTCTATGGCCCCTTTCACACTGATGGATTCCTTCAGCTGGTCTGCCCACTCAGTAGAACTCTCCGCTGATCCCTGCTAATCAGGCAGATGGCAGTGCAAAGAAGACCTAGACACTGCCCACTGTCCTCTATGGGCTGTTGGATGGAAATGGACTGCCTGTCATCCTATCTGATCCTCCAGACAGATGGGGAACAAATCCCCATCTGTCTGCTTTTAGCGGATTGGATCAGATCAGATGTCGGCAGGTGTCAACAGACACATGGCCATTGACATCCGCCACTCCATAGAGAGCAATGGATTGGTCTGACAGCGTGAAAGGGTCCTTTAAGATTGGGTTTTCAAGGTGAGCACAGCTTCATCTAATTTCCATTGGTCATTTTCTTTCCTCTATGTCTTTGTAACAGAAAGATTTGTATTGTAGGAAAAGCAGTTAAAGCAGACCTTCCCCTGCTGTCTTCTCCCTTTCTTTTCCACAACTGCAAAAAAAATTACACAATCATTTGTTTTTAAATCTAAGTTTGTCTGGCATTTCTGCACATGCAAATAAAAAGGGAATGATATTTGCGCTTAATACAGAAAAATACTAAAACAATATAAAATATATGTACACAAGGCTGCTAGCTCAATAGGAAGATCACAGTCCATATAAAGTAGTAGATGTATATTAGGAGCTGCGCCAGACATATATTAAACAATCTATCACAGTAATACAGTCCATGAACAATCTAATGGAGTAGAACTGCAGGTAGAAAGAAAGGACCCGATCCAATCAGCCAATCACCAGTGAATAGTGAGAGAGATGAGTTACACCCTATGCTGACACCCGTAGCCTCTTACCGGAACTTTTGACCCTCCTGTCACAGAGTGGTCAAACAGGCATAAAAGCAAACAGCGCTCGGCGTAAATAATGGTTCCTAGTCACATTCTTCACATTCCTTAGCAGGGACAGAGAACTTCACAATTCACAGATGTACAATGCCTTCTAAGGACCTCACAGAAGTGTCTTTCACATGCAAGCTCAGAAAAAAGACAGAGGGGCAACCAATCATGAAGTACATCGAGGCACATAAATTTATTAAAAAGTAATGCACTTACATAGTAGATATCATATAACAGCATCAATGGATAAAACCGCGGTATGTAGCGTGCTCAGCTCCGATACGTCTGCCTTACGTGTATCGTCAAACATCTATGACATCTTCAGAGGCCTTTCTGCACATGCAAAAGATCTCACAAGCTGACGATTTCTACGTCACACATCCCAGAAGGGATCTACCAGATCCCATAAACCTTGTGATGTGTCTGTGAATGTGCTGGATTTTAGTTCAAGATGGCAGTGGAGTCAAAGAAAAGTATAGGGATAACTTTCCCTGCAAGCAAGATAAAGCTGGACTACACAGACTAGTACGTATGTTTTTTATTTTTTTAAATTCCTATACAGGGTACTATTATTAGGAATATAGAATTTGACTTTTGATAGGAAGTGTGAGGTTCCCAATTGTTTTGCAAACTGCAAAACAGAAAGCAGAGCCTGAATATACCATGATTAAATAAAGATGCTCCTATGTCCATATATAACTCCAAGCTATGCATAGAAACACCGTTTTTAAATACAGTAATACTATTGCATATATAAAACTAAGCTCTTTACACATTTACCTAAACTTTAGTAAAAAAAAAAAAAAATTACACTTCCTTTAACCACTGCCTACATTTTATTCCTGCTTTATTTTTTTATGTATTCTTTGTAGTATTTTAGAACACATTCTTGCTATAGAATGCATGAAAAAACTGCACATCAAAAACTTCTTCTGAATTATCCATGTGTTTTGTTTTAGGTACTCTGCTGACAGCATCTGCAAAATCTATTTGTTTTCTTTGGGTATATGTCACAGGCAATTCATATTTCTGAACACTTTACTGTGTTCTGTCATCAATATCTTTTGTCTTTTTAAAGACTGTTTGTACTTACTGCAGTCTTTGCTAGTTGTCTAAAGTGTGTGATGTTTAAGTCATGGTGGACCTATACTGTCTGTAACTACAGGACAGCTATACCATGCTGTTTTATATCTTTATTTTATGCTGGACTCAGCTCTATTAAAGTGTATATACTATATAGAATTTTTTCTTCTTTTAGATTTGGATTAAGATAGAAGGGTTTAAAATCCCTGTCAGGTTCGTTTTTGCTGCTTGTGTCCCACTGAGGAGATTTCCCATCACTTTTTTCCCCCAAATTGAAAGTAATTTCCCATCTTAGAGAGTTGTCACTAGAACAAATGTTCCCTTTGATTTATCCCCACCTCTGGCACTTATAACAAATCTAAAATGTAAAATGTCTCCTCACTTGCTCACTTTCTGTTTTAGAAACAATGGTCCCCAAGACAAATACATCTTCTTGGTAAGGACACAGACCTCAAAAGGGAAATAAATCCGGTCAATTTCGCAAAAACTTAAAAAAGTAAGGTTGTCTTTGCATACCCTTTAACCACTTGCTGACCCACCCACAGTAATTTTACTTTGGGTGGGCAGCATATACAGGCACAATCATGTACCTGCACCTCGGGAGCTGAACATGCGTACTAGCATGGCCCCTGAACGTGCAGCTGCACACTCCCGTGACTGCTGTGTCCATCGGACACAGTGAATCACAGTGCTTAATACCCTGCCGCTATGAACACCTGGGGTATCATGCGATCACTATGACCAGTCAAAGTATTTACATAATAACAATGTAAACAAACTGACATGAATTAGTACAGGGTCGCTATGGTATATATATATATATATATATATATATATATATATATATATATATATATATATATATATATATATGTTTGCCTCAGTGAGAGAGGCTTATAAAATTCAAAATATTGCAAAATATGCCCCAAGAGATATAATATGAGATTTCACAATTATAGATGTTTTTTTGTAGGGGGCGGCTGCCCCAGAGCCAATAGGACATGGCTCATTTTTGGTGTGGGGGGGGTGTAGCACCCTCCTAGATAGGTGCTAGGAAGTTAAAATATAGTTTGCTTTGTCTGCTTATCAGGGGTGCCTGATTATTAGTTATGCCTGTTGCATCATGTGTCCATGTGTGATTCATCTCGTCTGAGGGAATGTCCCCACTGTGTCCAATAAGAAGGCCTGTTGGACATTGGAGGAAACCCAGCCAGTGACACACAGGGTTTTGTAGCTGTCTCAGTGGGTTGGCACAGACAGTGGTGCATCCTGGGATGGGCTATAAAAGCCAAGGACACATGTGGCAGCGGGTCTTTGGGCAGGGAGGCCAAGTCCCAGAAGTTGGGTGACGGCTGTTTCCTCTTCTGAAGCTGTGGAAGGTGGTCACGGGCAGTCGGCCTGGTGAACCAGAAAGTGTGGCTGAACCCCGATGTCCAGTGGAAGCTGACAGTTGAGGTGGAGGCAGTGGTGACTCTGGAAAAACAGTGTCCATGAGTACAGAGAAACCTGCCCAGGGGTCTGCCAGGAAGGGGAGTACTCCAGTGGCTAGATTCAGTGGACGGATGAGAGCACACAGGCAGTGAGAGTAAAGGGGGTGCTGATTTTATAACCCTGAAGAGAATCTTCAAGCGGAAACATTTAATATAGCTTCACTTCAGTGGCAGGGTGAAGCAGCGGCCTTGCCGCATTCTACAGTCAGTTGTCCTCAAGATTGTGCATAGTTCATAGTTGGAGTATCCCACTCATCCCTTCTCCTATCCAAGTTCTAAATAAAACCACAAAAACAACATCCCCTGGATTGATTATTGACTGAGCCAAGAACTTTCATTACTGTTTATCTGCTGTCAGTTTCTAAGGGTAACCCAGGGGAATCCAGAAAGTGTAATACTCAGCGGTCCTCTAGGGGCAGTGCTACATAAAGAAAAGGAACAGATATGGAGAAAGATGAGAGGGGTACCACCACTGAAGTATGAGGAGGCAAACCTACAGATCTATGTGAATATCTCACAAAGCACGTTAGAAAGAAGGAGGATTTTAAAACCATTTTTGGAGTTAATGTGAGAACATAACATCCAATATAATTGGGGATTTCCAGCATACCTAGTAGGTTGGAAAATAGGGCATTCAGCAAGAATACAATTTCCTGTGGAACTACAGGATTTCTGTAAAAAAAACTGGAATTGCCGATGATAGATCTGCCAGGTTGGCCAAACAAAAGAAAATAAAGTTTATCATTTGATGAGGAACAATGGCAACAGGTCCAAAGAAGAATAAGGGTTAAGGGACTAAGGACTTTAAGTTCAAGATAAAATAGAAATCGTTAGAGAATACGTGATGGGAACAATTAAAAATGTAAACTAGTAGGAGGGGATCTCGGGGAGCCTGGTGGGTACTTGGAGGGCTTGAGACACCCCAACCCAGAGGAAAGAGGGGGTACTCAACAGGTTTAATTGATAGAGCCCCACCCTAGAACAAGGGAAGACAGGTGGAAAAGATTTAGATGGGGAAGGTGATTGCTCTTCTGCCGACCAAGGGGGGAGTAAATACCCAAGTCCCAATATTTTAGAGTTTGGGGAAGAGTGGGTGGGGGGGGGGGAAAGCAAGTGGGGGGAGGGGGTCAGAGGGAGATGCATATTTTGCGGTAGGATGGATTCTCACTAAGAATATCCTCTCTCGCTCTCCAAACCAAAACACTCCACCTTAACCTGAATAAGAATTGGATCATAGGGATCCAATTGGAAAAAGAATCAGACGAAAAGGAGGGAGAGTTGGAGGTGAGGGTGGAGAGGGAGAGAGAATAAAATGACATTGAATTTTTTAACATCTAATGTTATAAGATTGAACACCCCAACAAAGAGACATAAGATACTTAAAGAAATCAAACAATACTCAGCTAGTGTAATCTTCTTACAGGAAACACATAAAACTTATGATGTTAATGTCAGATTGTACTCAAAAGACTACTCAACATGGTTTTATGGAGACTCCACAACCTAAAGAGCAAAAGGCAGCTATAGGATTTGCAAAAGAAATAACAGTCTACTTAGAAGAGAGGTTGGTAGATCCAAAGGGGAAAGATACAAGAGAGGGAATTCACCCTGGTGAACATTTATTGCCCAAATAAAAACTGACAGAATACTTAAAGATGGTAGAAGGAAAGCTAATGAACTTCAAAAAAGGTATAATGATAATGGCAGGTGATTTTTGCATGAACCCATACATTGACACTAAGGCTGGCCATACACTATACAATTTTCTTGTTCAACTTTGCTTTAGATTTACCAAAACTATGTGATATAGGGTCAAACCTAAACACTTTCAATTTGTATGTAATCAGAAAGGCCCTTGCACTACATCGTTTAAGGTAAATCTAAAGGAAATTGAATAAGAAAATGGTATAGTGTATGGCCAGCTTAACACTAACAAGAAAACAGCGCTTGCAAAATGACAATAACAATACCTCTCAAATACATAAATTAGTGTTATAAAAATGAATAGATAATAATTGAAAAGTGCTCTAGTGCTTAGATTTATTATATTCAATAAATGGTGCAGTCCTCTGAAAAAGAGCTGATAGTGCTAAAAAGAGTCCAATATAATGTGCAAAATAATTGATGAGAAAAAATTGCTTTTAGTGCTGCAAACAAAAGTGCTTGGGTGCTCCAAACGACAACCAGTGCAGAGTGTTTCAATCCCCTTCTAGGACCCTACTCACCGGAAGCGATGGACCCTCCACTAAGGGTCAAATAAGCTTGTGACTGATACACATCCAAGGAGATCTCCTCCAGGCTGGCGCTCTGTTACTGTAACCCCTTATGGATAATGGGCAGCTCAAAGGGAATAAATAATCCACATAGTGAAGTCCGTAAATGTAATATTTTATTTTCCCACAATAGTACTACTCACAAGGATATTTAAAAAAAACAAAGTCTAAAAGGAAGAATTGGTAACGCCGACCGATACAGGCTAGTTCCAGGAACGCCGCTAGCATGCGTTTCACGGATACCAGGAAGTGACGTCAATGGTTCTGCCGCAACCGGAAGTATACCAAATGATTCTTCAGAATTTCCAAGGGAGCTATGTGCCAGTAAGAGACATCAGAATCAGTGCTGTCGACACTTTCCATACCTGATGACGAATTTTCCCCACGAATCGCTATCGCTCAGTTCTTTAAGTAGCTCTGTTTTGCTGTCGCTGTTTTCCAGTTCATCTAAAAGCGATTTTGCGAAAAAAGACCGCTTTTTGGACGCCATGGTTGTTCTCTATTTTCCAGGAACAAACAACTGGAAAAGCACAGGCAGGGCACTTGAAAAGCCACCAGGTGAAATCCTGTGTTGAAATGGCTTGATACAGTGTAATACGTTAGGATCACAGCTTTGTATCATGTGATTTGGTTTATTTACATTTTTGAAATTGCCGCTGGTTTCACTCCCCTGCATCGCAACGCTCGCAGGGAAGGGAACTGGAAGACAGGTGCCGGCATTGGCCGAGCACACAGCGGGAGGACAACGGGAGGACGGCGGGGGAGGACAGCGGGGGATCGCAGGGAAAGGTGAGTTTTAAAATATAAAACAAGAGATTTACATGCAAAAAAATGCACCGCTTTTAGCACAGAAATCCTGACATAATCAGACCGCCAGGGAGGTTAAACATATTCGGCTCAGTTCCTGGGCTTTTAGTTTTGGTGGGCCTACTTGTGATATAAATAGGGGGACAGCTTAGATCAAGAGAGTCGGAGAACGGGATGTTGTTATAGGTGGATCATAGACTCACCTGTAACTGCAAGTGTGGTGCTGAAGAGACAGGGAATCATGGACAGCATCCAAGCTATAGACATTGCCATAATAGATTTTCACCTGATGGAAGTATGCCTGGGCCACTAAGTTATCTTAGTTAGGATTAGGGAAAGGACGTTATTCGTTACTGTATTTACTTTTATGATTTAACAGGAAAGTTGCATTAACTGTCTGAGCCTGGTCTTAAAGAAGTTGTCAGAAGGTTTTTTTTTTATCTTAATGCATTCTATGCATTAAGATAAAAAGCCTTCTGGGTGTAGCAGCCCCCCCCCCCAATTACTTACCTGGGCCCCATCTCTATCCAGCAATGTCCACGAGTCTCTCATCCAGGACTCTCCCTCCATGCCATTGGCTCCCGCTGCTGTCAATCAAAATCAGTTAGGCCATCAAGAGTGAGAGGGGGCAGGGTCAAATGGCAGCTCAGTGTCTGAATGGACACACAAAGCTGCAACTAGGCTTGGGGGTCCCCATAGCAAGCTGCTTGCTGTAGGGGCACTCATCAGAAGGAAGGAGCCAGAAGCAGCGAAGAGGGACCCAGAAGAGGAGGATCCGGGCCACTCTGTGCAAGACCAACTGCACAGAGAAGGCAAGTATAACATGTTTTTTATTTAAAAAAAAAAAACACTTTAAAAAAGACACTTAAAAAAAGACTTTACAACCACTTTAACCACTTCCCACTCAAGGATGTTCTTGTAAGTCCTTGGGTTTCAGTGGTTATACTGGGATGATGCCTGCACCCAAAGGCATCATCTTGGTACCATTGTTTTCAGCCGGCGATTCTCTACAATGCAGAAGTAATCCCAGTGGATAATTAGCTACTCGATCACTTCTGCGAGTGGCGTAAAAGGGTCCCACCCCCCCTCCTTCTGCCGCCTCTCCTGGGCTCACGGAGGCTGGGAGAGATGCAGCTGGCGGCGATGGCTGCCTGGTACAGAGAGAGAGGAACAGACATCATTCCCCTCTCTCTGTAACCCTGGAAACCAGAAGCAATGAGTATTAGTCATTTCTGGTTCTGCCCCTTTGTTTACCTGGTCACCAGCGGCCAGAAAAGCAGCCGATCAGACCGATCTTGGTCTGATCGGCTGCATGGGGGGCCAGAGGAGAGATTTGGGGTCTAACAGGCCCAAAATCTCTCCATAAAGAGGACTTGTCATGGCCCATGTTGTCACAAGGGATGTTGCTCATCCCTTGTAATAGCAATATAGGTTGTACAAAAAATAAAAAATAAAAGTGTAAAAAAAAAATGTTTTGTATAAAATAAATAATAATAATAAAAAAAAATGTAAAGCGCCCCTGTCCCACCATGCTTACGCAGAAATGCGAACGCATATGTTACTCCCACACGCATATGTAAATGGTGATCGCACCATAGATGGGAGGTATTGTCCCGAACGTCAGAGCGAGAGAAATAATTCTATCACCAGACCTCCCGTGCCACTCTAAACTGGTAACCTGTGAAGGTGTTTAAAGCGTCGCCTATGGAGAATTTTAGACACCGTAGTTTGCCGCCATTCCATAGGCAGACACAGTTTTAAAGCGTGACATGTTAGGTATTCTATTTACTCGGTGTAACATCTTTCACATTACACAAAAAAAAAAAAATGGGCTAACTTTACTTTACTAACTTGTTTTGTTTTTTTTTTTATTCAGTTTTGCATTTGAAAAACCGCTGTGCAAATACCGTGTGACATAAAAAACTGCAATGCACACCATTTTATTCTATAGGGTCTCTGCTAAAAAAAATATATATATATATATATATGTATATGTATATGTATATGTATATATCTATATATATATATATATATATATATATATATATATATATATATATATATATATATATATATTTATATAATGTTTGGGGGTTCTAAGTAATTTTCTGGCAAAAAAATAGATTTTTACATCTAGGAGCGAAGTGTCAGAATAGGCTTGAGAAGGAGGTGGTTAAGTAACTCAGAGGACATATAGTCACTATGGGTAACCAAGCAAAGGAACTAGCCACAAGCAAACAGTTATTTGAAGTGATACCTGGTAAGATGACAGGTCCACCGCTAGCAATTAGAGGGCAATGTTTTTGCTCCTTCTCTAGTGGTCCATCTCCCATGGCAACTGGGAGCAGACTAGAATCATGGGGAATTATGGCCTGGTCACATTGTAGAGAAGGGAAGATTTAAGCGGGACCCCATTCTGCTACTGGGAGTTAGGTAACAGAGGTATGCTGGATTGATGGAGTGGGCACAGGCTCAGCACCTCCCTCCTAATGCAACATACAAGTTAGAGTGTGTGGTGACATGGAACAAGTTGTTTTGCACTCTGTACTTTACCAGTTCAGCCCCGGAAGGTTTTACCCCCTTAATGCCCAGGCCATTTTTTGCGATTCGGCACTGTGTTATTTTAATGGAAAATTGCGCGGTCATGCGACACTGTACCCAAATACAATTGATGTCCATTTTTTCCCACAAATAGATCTTTCTTTTGGAGGTATTTGATCACCTCTTTGGTTTTTAGATTTTGCGCTATAAACAAAAAAGAGTGACAATTAAAAAAAAAAAACACCATATTTTTTACTTTCTGCTATAAAACATTCCCAATAATACAATTTTTAAAATTTTATTTTTTTTCAGTTTAGGCCAATTTGTATTATGCTACATATTTTTGGTAAAAAAATTCCCAAAAAGCGTTTTTAATTGGTTTTCGCAAAAGTTATAGCGTTTACAAATTAAGGGATAGATTTTTGGACTTTTTATTTATTTAATCATTTTTTTATTAGTAATGGCAGCTGTGACAGAATCCAGACACCTCGACTGGGTATCTCCTCCAAGAACCTGCTTCCTAAGCTCTGCAACACGGGATCCGTGAATCTGGCTATAGTTACCCCAAGAACTAGACAGTACAAGTTTTGGAGTGAACCAGAATCAAACTGTTTATTGAAACACAAAGCACAGAGAGATAACCATTGCTCCTGGGGCCGCTCTCCCAGGAATGCCCTCCGCAACTCCCGTTGGTCACTGGCCCATTGCTCTGGGGTTGGAAAGCACTTGCCCTGGTATATACCAGCAAGCTGGAGGGCTACAAGCCAGAGCTCCACCCAAATATGCTGCCTGAGCTCCAGGTATTGATCCACAGATACCGTTCTGGGGTATAATGAAAGGGCGATCCGCAGCACCCCCTCGAACTCTGATGCCAGGTCCATATCTCCGCTGGGTCAACCAAAGTCTGCTATCCCGATATTGGATCCCGGTGGAGGTTTGGGTGTCCAAGACTGCAGGAAGCATCCCACCGCTCGCTTGCCACCAATGTGACGGAATCCAGACACCCTGACTGGATATCTCCGCCAAGAACCTGCTTCCTAAGCTCTGGAACATGCGATCCGTGAATCTGGCTACAGTTACCCCAAGAACTAGACAGTACAAGTTTTGAAGTGAATCAGAATCAAACTGTTTATTGAAACACAAAGCACAAAGAGATATAAACTCAGGGACAACCCCTCCCCCTTAGAGCCAATCCACACACACATACACATCCCATAATAAACTTACTCAAGGCAGACAGGAACAATAGAACAATGGAATGCAGGCATTCAACAATAACTAACCCCACCCTACTAGCAAGGGTCTATGAAACACTTCTGCAATATCCTATCAAACTGCAATATATCTTTATATATTTCCTGAGGGACACTGTTCAGAAATATTATTGTCCCAAGTGAAAGAGCCCCTCACTCTTTCAACACAAACCACACATATAGAACCCAGGATAACCGGGGTAACATGAGTCCAGTGTGGTTGTACAGAGAGTCTGATTAGTGCAGACCAGACTGGGGTTCTTGGTCACCCTGTGCCCCTAATAGACACAGGGTGACTTACACATAAGAGGGGCTGGGGAAGCTGGACAAGTAGTCTCCCAATCTCCCTAAAGCAATCTGTGTTCCACAAGCCCCCCAACCAAAGTGACTCACGTCACAGCATCGATCTGCGTTTTTTAGCGGGACTGCGACATTGCGGCGGACAGATCAGACCCCTAACTGACATTTTTGACACTTTTTGGGGACCAGTGACATTAATACAGTAATCAGAGCTAAATAATATTCACTGTTACTGTATAAATGACACTGGCAGGGAAGGGGTTAATACTGGGGGTGATCAAAGGGGTTAAATGTATGCCTAAAGTGCTTGCTCACTGTGTGGGGGGATGATTCTGTGACAGGCACAGAGAGATCGCAGTTTCAGCTTAGCTGAAACTGCTGATCTCTCCCTGCCTGTCTGACATAAGATCCGCCTGCTTTGGTTACATAAGCAAATGGGTCTTCGGTCAGTTTCCCTGGCAATCGCGGGAGGGCAGCGGCAATCGCTGCTGCTCCTCCCGTGCCGCTGAAACCTTGTGCACGAAATCGCGTAATACTACGTTAATTGTGCGCAGCCGAGCCACCCTGCCGCAGTAATAGTATGGTGGGCGGTCGGCAAGAGGTTAATGACTGCACACAGTTAAGGCTCATCTCTAAGTCTGGGAACATTTTCAACATCTTTAGTAAATCAGCCTCAGTAAATGTGAACATTAATAGGCATAATTATAAAGCATTCAATATTAAATGCAAATCTCAGAAAAACAATAACTTACCCAAAGTGCTAACTAAAACCTCAACCCAACTGCTATGAATATTAAATAGATATTAAGGTTGAGATCCACCCAAAAGGGGAAGCTCCACTTGTTTGCCACATTTGGCCCCTTTTGGGGGGAGCGGGTACCTGCTTTTGCCAGGTACCCATCCCCACTTCTGGGTGTCCTCACCGCGGCGAGGTTCCCCGGACGTTCGACCCCGCCCCCTGCCCCGCCTTCCCCTGCCGCCAGGCCGTTCCCAAAGCGCAGTGCATTTTGCGCAGGCACAGTAGGGAACCACTGATAGTTTCCCTTACAAGAAATGGCAGCAACCGAGAGCTGATTGGAAAATCAGCTGAGGTTCTGGCATTGTGGGATCCCTGGACAGGTAAATGTCCTAATATTAAAAGTCAGCAGGTTCAGTATTTGCAGCTGCTGACTTTTATTTTTTTGGGGGGTGGGGGGGGGCTGGAGCTCCCCTTTATATATAAGTATAAATAACAAAGCTCAATTCTATGAGGATCACCAGATCTTGACTGCAGGTTAATCTTATTGGCATGTGTATTTTAAATTACAAATAATAAATAAATCACATGTAAATATTTGGGGAATGTCACACCCACTCATTTATAAAGATACCCCTATAAATTAGTATACTTTTATTGTCATTGTTGCTATTATTTCTGCTTTACTGAATAAACCAGCTAAATATTATCAGAAGTAAAAAAATAATGGGATTAGTTGCTGTATTATAATTCCAAACTTATTCATAGAGTTCACATCATATTAAGCAACCAATTCTTGATCTCATGAATGTATGATAGAGCTTTTCAATAGAACCATTGAGAATGGAATGCTCACTCTTGTTTTGGATGCCTTTGTTCAAACAATTATAGAATATTGTATTAGCTCTTCTCACGAAGCAAGTCATACATTATTACCAGGACTGTGTCCTGTTAACAAAAAAACATAATAAGAAATATATCCAAGACATAGGTACTCAAGGAATATCTGTGAAGTATGATCAGGATTATTCTTCATTCAGTCATTTTGCTCAGCCGTTCTGAGCAACTGTAAGAAAAGTCAAGTCCCTTCACATACCTTTTTTAGTGTTAATGGGGAAAACAATCTTAGGGTTTTGTTAACTAGATGCAGCGTATACACCTAATATTATAGATGTTTTATAGACAGCTTTGTGAGATTTTCTACATATTTAGAAACCATGGGCATCCGCAGTTAGGGGCAGGGGGGGGCAAATGCCCCCCCCCCCCCGGAATCTCAACTTCCCCTTTCAAGTGGTTGTTAAGCTACTTCATACCATCCTTTCTGGTCTGTTTAATAATCCTGTGTGCCTGTGTGTCTGTGTATGTGTTTTAAAAAAATAAGCCTTTTTTTACCAGTTTTCAGTGGGTCGAGCGCCGCTCATGTGACCTGTCGGCTCTCTCCTCTCCCCATCTGACAGCTGCCTGCAGTGGGCGGGGCTGAGGATTCCTCACTGATGTCAGTCAGAAGGGGAGGAGGAGGGGGGAGAGGAGGAGAGAGGCCTCAGGTCACGTGAGCGGCGAGTGGGGATCTGAAAACTTGTAAAGAATGGCTTATTTTTATAAAACACAGACACAGGGGCACACAGGATTATTAAACAGACTGTAGACAGGATAAGAAACTTTAAATAAAACGACAGCAGCAGGGGGGAGAGGCACTAACACAGGAGCAGACAGGCAGGGAGAGAAAAGGGAGAGAGGACAGAGGAGGACAGGAGGGCTGCGGATGATTTAGGCACGTAAACTGACCACAGTGTCAGGGCTCAGCAGCCATGGTATACCGTGGTCAGTTTACAGAGGGTAGGGCATAGTCAGGCAGGATCAGCCAGATATTTTAGGTGATAGAAAGGGCCAAATTACACAGCAACGCACTGTGCTGTATAACATGCTTTAAGGGAACAGGATCAATTTATTTTTTTCATTTTGTTTAGGTTAACAAACACTTTAAAAATAAATGTTGCTGTTTGCTCTTTAAAAATAAATACTCAAAATAAATATAATGACTAAGCCCCTCCCCTTCATGACATTGTTGAAAAGGGGACACAACACGCACAGGACCTTTTTTTGGACCTGCAGCAGAATTGGATCACATGGTGGTTCACACCTATGCGATCCGATCCATGTCCGAACTGACAGTTCGCACTGCGATATGCAAACTGATCTGGGGGTGTCGTTAACTGTGTATTGACACCCCCTGCAATTGTCATATGGCAGTGTGAACTGCCTGTGATTTGAATGCGATGCGGGAACCCACTGTGGATTCGCAGGGTTCCCACATCGCATATATGTGAACCGGCACTGAAGTGTAACATGCTCTAAAAGTGAACTTTTAAAGCCCTTTCAGCAACATCATTCTTATTTTCTTAACAAGTGCAATTGCTCATAAAATAAACATTTTTCAGTTTTATTTCAGTGTTAGCCCCTACTAATGCTTTAGCACCTTATAAAGTACATATAACAATTTACATCAGACCTTTAAATATACTGTAATCCTCAGCCATAAGTATTCACTTTAACTGTGTAGCACCATTCTAGGTAGGTGCTAGTGATAAAGTATAGTTTTGAGCTCTGTCTGCTTACCAGAGGGGCTACAGGTAAATCTATATTGTTCTCTGCCTACCAGAGAGCAGGATCTGTTAGTGAGGTCTGCTCATTGTGCTCAGTAAGCAATTCATTCAGTCTAGAGAGTGTTTCACAATGGTCCAATAGGAAGGCATGTTGGACAGTGGGGGGAAACCTGAAGAATGGGTGCATAGGCTTTTGATACAGTACTGATGATTGGCAGAAGGCAGGCTGCCTCGGTGCATGTTGGGATACTGTATAAAAGCCAGGAGCACATGTGCTCAGGGTCTTTCGTTGGAGAGCGTAGTCCTGGAGGAAGGGGGCGGCTGCCTCCTCCTCTGTTGAAGTGCCATGCGGTCTCAGGCAGTCATTCTGAGGGCCAGAGGAGTGGTCGATAGGAGCTGAACCCAGAGATCAAGGGAAGCTGACTGAGAGGGGAGACCCTGGAGATCCTGTTTCTGCAGTATCGTGAGTACAGGAACTCATGTCAAGGGGCCTGACCTGAGGGGGTGACCCCTGCTCATAGGATAGTCAGTGGACAGGTGTCAGGAGGAAGAGGATGCTAGGGAGAGTGTCCTGAAGATAGGTGATAGTCCATCAAGTCTCCTTGTTAGAGAGAGTAAAGAGAGCAATAGACTTAACCCTTTCTACACGTGTGACAGTGTGGATTAACAGCCTGGCTGTTCCTAACTCCTAAGTACCAAAGAAGTTCTGAAGATAGAAGTCCTCATCTATGTGAATAGTTCAATTGGAGTATCCACTATTCCCTTCTCCTATCCCAATTACAAAATGAACAACAATAAACCAACGCCCCTAGACTGTTTATTTCTGTCAAGAGCCAACAGGAGCAAGGAGGGATCCAGGAACTTTATTTAATCATAACCATGTGCTGGTAACCAGGGGAGCCCACAAAGTCAGTATCCAGCAGTTCCTACGGGGGCAATGCAACAACTGTAATTCTTAATAAAAGCCATATTGGAAAAGGTTTGAGTGGAAACAAGAAAAAATCTGGAAAAAATATATGGACTTCATCCAGACTGTGAGGCTAATTTACTAAAGGAATTAAGAATCTTCATTCAATAAATTGTAGCTGTGTACACTTTGAATACACAGGCGTGCATCTGAAATGAATAGCAGGAATTAGCTTGGATGACTGGATAATTGGATGGAATAGTCACTTAGTTTATTAAGTGAATATTTCCACTTTAACAAATTGGCCTCAGTGTTCCTGATGGGAGATGAAGACAAAATCATACTGATGCAAGTAAAGCCTTTACATATTTCAAGTGTTTGTAAACCTAAGATATAATTGCTCTAAAAAATGCTTGCACTGACTTTTGTAAACATAACTTTCCTTCTATATTACATTTATTAGCACGTAAAAAAGCTTGCTTCATTTTGCAACCCATGTACACAGGAGACTATGCCAACATCCAGCATTCGTGTAGTCCACTGTAGTCACATCACAGACCCAATACCTCCTGATCCACCCAACTTAGGCAAGCCTCCAAAGAATAATCATTCCCAATCCCTTGCAGGTTTAAGTGCAAACAGCAGTTGCATAACCATGGTAAAATAAGGTTAAAACTGTATTTGGGACATTTATTTTAATTTAATTTTATTAATATTAACTACTTGTATCAACTTTACTGAAGTTATAAGGACATATATACTTTGTGTAATTGCAGAGGGTTTACATAAACTTTAAAGCTACAGAGAAGAATTGCACCGCTTGCCTGCTCTCTTCTGCTCTCCACCAATCACAGCATTTGAATTACTACATTCACACAATGCACTGTTATGTGAGTTGGTTGCGGAAACCTATCACTCAACTGCTCCACTGACTATGCATTGCAATGCATTTATTTATTTTTATTTTTTTGAGCCTACAAAGCATTACCACCTGGGATCAGCAGACTGTCAGTGCAGCTGTCTGTTCATACCTCCCATACGGGCAGACAGTTACTGAAGTACAGGAAGATCAATAAACTATAACAGCGATCACCAGCGTGCTCGCAGTTCATTGAGAACTACACATCTTCTGCTGCGGTGGAATGAATTATGTGGTGATATCCCCCATCCACTGTCACAATGAGAGATCGAGTTGGGGTGCGGGCAGGTGCTGTAGTAACATGTTACATGTTACACGCTAAATATGGGTGTAAACATGGACCTTGTTACTAAAGGTGAAATTATCCTTTAAAGTAAGTATCACCAAAATTATGTCGAAACATTAATTTAAGAATGTCAGTTCACAGTGGTAAAGTGCAATGTTTTGGAGCTATGCAGAACCCCTTAATTTGGGGGACACACTACATTTAAAATCTCCTGAATGAGGACACAGGCATTGTTTAATACCTGAAGTTCCGAACCTTGCTCACTCTATAAAATAAATAAATAAATAAATCTTTTGGCTTGAGTTGGTTTTAGTCGAACTGCACAGTCCATCTCCCAAGGTACTCATCCAACTCTTCAAGTCACACACTCAAGTCAAGAGCTTATTTTTGTTAAATGTGGTCTTGCATCATAAAAAATCTGAGTTCACCTTTTTATCAATTCATAGTAGTCACAGCAATGAAAAATAATGTCCCTACCAGGGATTTCAGTATCTGTATGCATATTTGTATGCATTTCTATCTGTCTATCCACACAAATCTGGGAAATTGGCAGAGAATGAAAAACCATTAAGGTTATTTTTTACTGACTCATTAGATATTTTACCAAGTTATCTGTTTGATTCTGGAATTATTTTCTATTACCGCACTGACCCCCAACCCCTGAAAAAGCTTTTGCTATCAAAATGTAGAGAGATGTGAAGTATTTATAGAGATCTGACTTGTAGCGAACCCTGGGGTTCTGCAATAACTTCACGAAAATCCAGCTGAGTATCTTGGAGAGAATGATCATCCTTCAATTAGAATTTCAGCTCTCCCTCTATTCCCAAACCTGTCATAAATATGACAAGTGTCATCGACAGCTCAGTGTAGCTTGGATAGGAACCAGAAAATGTACCTTCCATCTCACGCAGACAGAATATTATTTATATTGTATACAGACTTTAAAAATACCATGTTACTGCACTTTTTGTATATTCATTTCATTAAAGGGACACAGATTTGAAAGAAAGAGTATAATTGGCATGCTCTATATAATTAAATATTATAACAAGGTACATGTTACTTTTTTAATAAGTATCCTATTGTGAACTAAAATATGCTTAACAGCTTGCAACCTCAGCAATGAATAGCTAAGACTGATATTTCTGTTCAGTCTCCATTTCAGATAACCTACAAACCAATGATTGAATGATAACAGCTAGCACCAAAAGGTTTTCAATGCCCTCCTATTTCTATTCAGACTTCAAAATTCTGTCTTAAACAAATGTAATATAGAATTTAATTAATAATACAGTAACACAATAATAATAATAACACAATAATAAAACAACTGGTAAAAAAAATATGTACACCTATCTCAAAAAGACAAATCACAGCTCCCAAGATCCTTATCTGACACTAATGACCATGTGTGATTTTGGTGTAGCAAAATCCTTTATTAAATTCAGAATCTCTTTAAAAATATGATGGCATACTCCAGCCGAAATGCAATCCTTGAGATGAACACAAGCAAATTAACCCAATTGCTTAGTACGTTTGGTTTGCATCCAGGTACAACAGTACTGAAGGTAAAAAAGAAAAGATAAAACAGGTGCTTAAACCTAGTTCCAATTAAATATCACTATTCATATAGTCACTAAGGCCTGCAATAGTGCATCCTTATACACATGAAATAAATTGACAAAAAATGTACTGTATGGAAGCCCTGCTAATTAGCTATTTGGTCATGGGTATATCTATGAAACCAGCATCTCTTGTAAGGTGCAAAGATCCAATGATGCTGGACGACCAGAGGAGGAAGCACCGGGTTCATATAGAGAAACAAAAAGACCAAAAAAACCAACAGAAAGAGATCATAGTGCAGTAAGTGCATGCAGCATAACTATTTATTAATTAAAAAATTATAAATGCACTCACAAACATGATGAAGGAGAGAACATGAAGTGTGTTGTATTGGCAGCTGATTTGAACAAAGCTCTGCTCCGAGGCTCAGGAGTGCTAGGGAGGCCCAGCTGGGTTGGATGGGATGCCACTGCTGCTCTGAAATAGCTCCGCTGACTCCAATCCAAAGGTGGAAAAACTGCCACCATCAGTGTTTCCATTACTCATTAATGATGTCACATGCCGGGAGTGCAAAGATGCCGGTAGGGAGAGTTTCACATTTTTGAGGGAACTCCCCTTTTACCTTTCAAATAGTTTTTATTGATTTTTTCAAACATACAGAGTAAGAAACATGTGAACAAAAAATTTGGGGAACAAAGGGGGAGCAGGCTTAACACACAAATTAGCGTACTCAAAAGAAGATAAGAATATCCATTATATCCAGCAACCACAGCATAAGCTATTTTCATACTACCTAGTAAGGCCTAGGGTGCCATCTAGTGGCACAATACAATATTGCCTAACATTCCTGTAATCATAAGGTAAGATGGGAGGAATACCAATCTGTCCATGTCTGCCACCATGACATTTCTCTTGTATAGGTATCGTGAGTAGGTGCCATGAGTAGCTCAAACATTTTATGAGTTTGGGTTGTGGCTATTACCTCTGAGATAGACGGTGGCTGGGGATCTTTCCACCTCCTTGTAATATTTATTTTGGTTGCCAGCAGTATATTAATCACCAATTTGCGGGACCTCAGCGGGATGTTATCTATCGGGATATGGAGCAAAGCCAGACTAGGGGAGGGCTGCACTTGGAGCTCCAGTAATCGTGATATCAGGGCGAACACTTCCCCCCAAAGTGCCGGTATGGGGGGGCATGCCCACAGTATATGTAACAGATTGCCCTGAGAGCCGCAACCCCGCCAGCAGGCGGGTTGGGCTGACGGAGCAAATTTTGCTATTACGCTCGGCGTGATGTACCACCTCAGGGACACTTTTAGGTAGAGTTCTCTCAGGGAGGCGCGTAACGTGGCTTTTTGACTCGACACTATGGCTTTTTTCCACTGTGATGGAGAGAAGGTGCACTCCAGATCCCGTTCCCATTTTATAAGGGGGGTAGTTTTGGTGAATACCTCCTTCTCGCTCAAGGTGGAGTAAAAAAGCGAGATGCCCTTAGCGGACAGTAGGGGTGTGGTTAGGAAGTGCCAGACATTAACAGGGACTCTGGCTCGGAGCTGTGGGTTTTTGCGAATGCATGAGAATATTTGGTTATAGCAGAGCCATTCTCCTTTACCTAGGTGCAATTCAGCTGTCAGTGTTTCAAATGATTTTTCCTTGCTATTGTGGTGTAAGTCACTCAGGTATATAGGGGGATATTCCCGCCAAGCATGGAGGTCTAAGTTTGGTGTTAGTTGAGATAATCCCATTACCGGAAAGGGGATTTCGATAAGCGGGGTGTTCTTCCATTTAGTGTGTGTGAGGTGCAGCCACGCCACTACCGTTGCTCTAATAGTCGGCGATACATATTTGGGAAGGCGATCGCCTTGCTTCCTGCTGCAGAGCCAAGTGCGCAAATTGGCTTCAGGGGTCGTTGCCCGTTCCATCAGGCCCCAGGTAGTATCCGGAGTCGGCAGGAACCAAGTTCGCATTTGTGACAGTATGGTAGCCCAATAGTAATCCAACAGATTTGGCACAGATACACCTCCCACACTCTTGGATTTCATCAGTATGAATCTAGCGCATCTAGCGCGTTTGCCTTGCCAGAGGTATCTGGACAGCATAACCTGGAGGGAACTAATGTATGTTTTGGGGACAGGTATTGGTAAGGACCTGTACAAGTACAGCAGCTTAGGCAATGTGCACATTTTGAAAGCTGCCAATCTCCCGGACCAAGTAAGTTCAAACTTGGAGAGAGATTGGAGTTCAGTGGAGAGTTGCGATTTAAAAGGGACATAGTTGGCTCTAAATAAGCTGTCTGTGGTCCTAGTGAGTGGGATTCCCAGGTAGGTAATGCCCTGGTCAGACCATTTGTACGGGAAGGATTGAGTTATAAGGTTTCTAGTAACGCCATCCACACCCAGGTCGAGGATGTTAGATTTATTCTCATTGACTTTGTACAGGGATATGTCCCCAAAGTCCATGAGGATTTGCTGTATGCGCGGTAAGGAGGTGGTTGGGTTCGATATCATAAGAATGACATCGTCTGCGAAGAGACTGATGCGATGTTCTAAAGAGTCTGCTGTGATGCCCGAAATTTGCGGGTCTGACCTAATCTTTTGGGCAAGGGGTTCTATCGCCAGGTTGAAAATGAGAGGAGACAGGGGGCATCCCTGCCTCGTCCCATTTGTGATTGCGAATGGTGCCGATAGTGTGTTGTCCACCAGGACCTGGGCTGAGGGATTAGCATACAAGGCCATGATCGCGGAGAACATGGTTCCTCCTAGTTGGAGAACTTCCCTCAGGTAGCCCCAGTGTACTCGGTCAAAGGCGTTCTGGAGGCATGAGCGGCGTGTATGATGTTAATGAGTCGCCTTGTGGCGTCTGCAGATTGCCTGCCTTTAGTGAATCCTGCCTGATCCTTGTGGATAAGTTGTGGCATGTAAGTCATTAATCTAGTGGCAACCGTCTTGGCATCGATTTTCACGTCCGTATTTAATAAGGATATTGGGAGGAAATTTTGTGGGGTATCGGGATTCTTGCCGGGTTTAGGAAGGGTGACAATTGTGGCAGTAAGCATCTCTGAGGGGAAGGAGGACGATAGTGCCGCCTCATTGAAGACCGCACACAGGTGTGGGGCTAGAATGTCACCGAGAAGATGGTAGTACTCATTGATCACCCCGTCCGGACCAGGAGACTTCCCGGACGGCAGTGATGCAATGGCTGCTTTTACTTCATCTACTGTAAAGGGCTGATTGAGCTGTACGAGTTATTGTAATGTTCCGGTACCTTTGGTACCCTAAATTACACTTTCCACAAGTGTATGCGCCCCACCATTTACTTTTGGAAAGGTGCGCATACACCTTTAAGACTGGAGCTGTCATCACTCAGCGCCGGACTAGATGGCTATTTAAGGCGTCGGTTCTCACTCACATGTGTTCGTTCAAACACCCTTACCTGGATGCTAACCTTGCTTGAAGCTTTCATGCTTGCAAGCTTACTTCGCTGACGGAACCTCGCTGCGCTGATCCCTGTATCCCGCTATTGGATCATCCGCCTCTCCTGAACCACCCTTCGGCTGTATCGCTAATAGTGGTAAGTACCCCGCAGGGGAATTCTCTATAAACTTATACTAAGCTTACACTATCTAGCTCTGCATAGTAAAGACTGTTTATCACATCTGCATAACTAGATTGCTAGCTCTTGAGACTACTGCTACTTTTCTGCACTGGGTTGATCTCTTTTGTATGTCCACCTGCTATTCTATCATCTGCTATCATACAACATTGCTAAACCTTCCTGCATCCATCTGCTACTGTCTCACCTTCAAGTGTCTATCACCTACCACCTCCACTCAACCTATCCCTCAACCTTCATCATTGTTTTACCACATACATAAAGTCATTCTAGGAACCAGCTTGCTAATTGTGTGTATTTACTGGCTGAAATAAGACCTTCCACACATGATGAGTCATTGAGGTTGGGAATGGTATCTCAGCATATCTCTTACATGACTACTGACGTGGAACTATTTCTGCAGCTGAAAATCCACACCATATAAGAAACGCAGAAGCGTTACAGATTGAACGAACCAAAAAATGGATTCAGCAGAAATAACCACTCAGGTGACACAATTAAAACAGCAAGTATCTGCGTTAATACACGCACTTGCTGAATTAAAAGAAGACAATCAGGCTCTGTCGCAGCAGGTAATTAGACTGACACAACTTACCTCTGCTCAGTCCCCTGAACCCAAGATAAATCCCCCTTTGGTATTTACAGGCGATCGCAAAAAATTTCGCGAATTTAAAAACGCATGTGAGTTACTTTTTTTGCTAAAACCTGGTACCTACCTTACTGATCACATTAAGGTTTGTACTATTATTTCTTACCTATCAAACGATCCTCGAGCCTGGGCAGATTCTCTTTTTGAGAAAAACGACCAGCTTCTCAACTCCTATGCCTTGTTCCTGGCAGAGCTCACTAGCCTATATGATGACCCCAATAGGCAGAGTACTGCTGATCTTCAGTTAAGATCCTTGAAACAAGGAAGGAGGCCTGTAGAAGACTTTGTCGCAGAGTTCAAGAGATGGACCCTTGATTCAGAATGGAATGATGCATCTCTGAAAACCCAATTTAGGCTTGGCCTATCAGAAGCCGTTAAGGACGAGCTCGCCCGAGCGGATCTGCCAAAAACCCTGGATGCACAAATACAACTCTGTATTACCATAGATAGAAGACTACGAGAAAGAAAGGCTGAAAAGATGGGAATGCCATTATCCGTTTCCTCTCGGAGTCTGGCCGTTGACCCCGTTCCTATGGAGATAGGAACCATACGCCCACCGCTATCAACTATGGAAAAAGCCAAAAGACGAAATGAAAATCTCTGCTTGTACTGTGCATCCCCGGATCACAAGATAAACGTCTGTCCCCTAGTCAACAAAAAGAAGGGTGAGTGTTCACATGTCTCCCTAGGAGGATTGACAACTTCATTCACTAACCCCTACATTTCTGTTTTTTTGACATTACAGTGGGACCAGAACAGGATTACTACTAAGGCCATGATTGACACAGGATCTTGTGGAAATTATATGGATATATGTTTTGCTGCTTTAAATAAAATTCCTATTATTTCTAAACTCAAACCTGTCTCAGTAAGTCTTATTACCGGTGTTCCGTTATCCTCTGGTCCGATCACCGATCAGACACAAGCACTTCTAGTCACTATTAACGAGTCTCATAGGGAGACTTCTACCTTCGATTTAATACCATCACCCCACTTTCCCATTGTGTTGGGACTTCCCTGGTTGCACACACACCAACCAACCATAGATTGGAAGAAACGGTCCTTGACCTTCCCTTCTTGTTATTGCGAGGAGATGTGTAACCTCCCGTTTTCCGGGAAGATTCTGTCTGTGGTGACAGATGAGATTGCACCACTATGTTATCAGGATCTTTCTGAGGTTTTTCTTGAGAAAAATGCTCAAGCATTACCTCCTCATCGAAACTATGATTGTAGCATTGATCTACTCCCAAATAGCAAATTGCCGTTCGGTCATGTTTATCCTCTTTCACAGGATGAACTTGCCCATCTCAAAACCTATTTGGATGAGAACTTGGAAAAAGGTTTTATTAGACCTTCCACTTCTTCCACAGCAGCAGGACTCTTTTTTGTTCGCAATAAAGATTCAAGTCTCAGACCTATCATCGACTACAGGAAATTGAATGCTATCACAATAAAAGATCGCTATCCTCTACCGCTTATCCCTGAGCTCATTGAGCAGGTGCGTGGAGCTACCTATTTTTCAAAATTAGACCTGAAAGGAGCATACAATCTCATTCGAATCCGTGATGGACACGAGTGGAAGACTGCATTCAGAACTAGATACGGATTGTTCGAATATCTTGTGATGCCATTCGGCCTATGCAATGCCCCTGCAGTTTTCCAACGATTTATAAACGATATTTTTAAAGACTTACTAGATGTCTGTGTTGTGGTATATCTGGACGATATACTTATATATTCACGGACCCTGTCTGAACACATAAGACATGTAAGACTTGTATTATCGAGATTGCTTGCACATAATCTTTATGTGAAGCTGAAGAAATGCTTGTTCCATAAAGATGAGGTACTCTTTCTAGGCTACATCATATCCAAAACAGGAATCGAGATGGACATGAGTAAAATATCCTGCATTCAGGATTGGCCTACACCAACTACACGCAAGGCGCTACAGCGATTCCTGGGATTTGCAAATTTCTACAGGAAGTTCATAAAAAACTTTTCTGCTATTGTGAGACCCCTCACACAGCTCACTAGCATAAAAATACCATTTAAATGGTCAGAAGAAGCAAATAAGGCTTTCCACTTGTTAAAGACAAGGTTTACTTCCGCTCCCATATTACGCCATCCAGACCCATCCCTCCAATACATTCTGGAGGTAGATGCGTCAAACATGGCAGTGGGAGCAATACTCTCCCAACGACCTACCCACACTTCACCACTTCATCCAGTCGCTTTTTTTTCTAAATCCCTGAGCAGTCCCGAGATAAATTACCCCGTGGGTGAAAAGGAACTGCTTGCTATAAAATTGGCTCTGGAGAATTGGCGACATTTACTCGAAGGCACCCAACTACCAATAATTATATACACGGACCATAAAAACCTCCAATATCTTCAGACTAGCAAAACTCTCTCGCATCGACAGGTACGATGGTCACTATTCTTTCTAAGGTTTAACTTCCTAGTGACCTACACACCTGCAGATAAGAACAAAAAGGCGGATGCACTATCACGACTAACTGAAGAAAACTACTTTGAAATCCCTTCCGTTCCTATAATACCTCACAAACGCATTATTGGAGTTGTCCGTTCCTTAAAGGAAGAGGTTCTGCATGGTATAAGTTTGGATTCACCCCCACCACAACTAAATACTGATGCAGAAGGCTTCCTCTACTACAACGACAAACTTTACATACCACCTACCCTACGCACCAAGATCTTGGAATTATCGCATGATGTGCCTATGGCAGGACATATGGGTATGACAAAGACTTTCAATTTGATTTCTCGACAATTCTGGTGGCCTGACATGAAAACATCTATACAAAAATTTGTCTCTTCATGCAATGTCTGTGCCAGGTCCAAAATTGACACTACGAGACCATCCGGTCTACTATGCAGTCTACCAATACCCCAAACTCCATGGGAGGTTTTGTCATTGGACTTCATCGTAGAATTGCCTCCTTCCAAAGGATTTAATACCATCTTGGTGTCAGTGGACCATCTAACAAAGATGGCACATTTCATTGCTATTCGCAGACTACCTTCGTCCAAACAAACGGCAGAACTCCTGATGAAACATGTCTTCAGATTACATGGTATCCCAAAAACTCTTCTGTCTGACCGTGGATCCCAATTTATTTCTAAATTCTGGCAAGAACTATGTCACATACTACGGATTGAGCGGAAGCTCACTTCTCCTTACCATCCGCAGACCAATGGACAGACTGAAAGAGTCAACCAGAATTTATTTCTAAATTCTGGCAAGAACTATGTCACATACTATGGATTGAGCGGAAGCTCACTTCTCCTTACCATCCGCAGACCAACGGACAGACTGAAAGAGTCAACCAATGCATCGAGCAGTATTTACGTTGTTACACTTCTTACCAACAGGATGATTGGTTGGATCTTCTCCCCCTGGCAGAATTTGCCTACAACAACGCAACTCACAGTACAACCAAGCAGAGTCCGTTCTACTTGAACTATGGGTTCCATCCCTCTATTCTCCCTCCACGCATCCTTCCTTCAAATAACCCAGTAGCCTCAGACTATCTTACCCAAATAAAGGATTCTCTGGGTTTACTAAATACTACCATTGCACACGCTCACAGTCAACAAAAGAAGTACTATGATCTTCGTAGAAGACCTTCTCCACAGTATACTATCGGGGACCTCGTTTGGCTCTCAACAAAAAACTTGAGACTGAAGATCCCTAGCAAAAAGCTTGGACCTCTGTTCTTGGGACCTTTCCCAATCAAGAAACTTATTGGAAAAGCTGCAGTGCAGCTTACATTGCCAATGGACCTAAAAATCCATCCCATTTTCCATGTGTCGCTACTAAAACCCCATGTTCCGGACCAAGGAATAAGGCCTAATATTCCACCTCCCCCTCCTGTACAAGTTGAAGGTGGAGAAGAATACGAGATAAAAGAGATTCTGGATTCTCGTATCTACAGAAGAAGACTTCAGTACTTGGTTAGATGGAAGAACTATGGGCCCCAAGACGACACCTGGCTAAACACCTCTGACATACATGCCCCTAGATTAATCCGCAATTTTCATGCGAGATACCCAGACAAACCAGCTCCAGAGGCCTTCAGGAGCAGGCCTTAAGGGGGGGGTATTGTAATGTTCCGGTACCTTTGGTACCCTAAATTACACTTTCCACCAGTGTATGCGCCCCACCATTTACTTTTGGAAAGGTGCGCATACACCTTTAAGACTGGAGCTGTCATCACTCAGCGCCGGACTAGATGGCTATTTAAGGCGTCGGTTCTCACTCACATGTGTTCGTTCAAACACCCTTACCTGGATGCTAACCTTGCTTGAAGCTTCCATGCTTGCAAGCTTACTTCGCTGACGGAACCTCGCTGCGCTGATCCCTGTATCCCGCTATTGGATCATCCGCCTCTCCTGAACCACCCTTCGGCTGTATCGCTAATAGTGCTAAGTACCCCGCAGGGGAATTCTCTATAAACTTATACTAAGCTTACACTATCTAGCTCTGCATAGTAAAGACTATTTATCATATCTGCATAACTAGATTGCTAGCTCTTGAGACTACTGCTACTTTTCTGCACTGGGTTGATCTCTTTTGTATGTCCACCTGCTATTCTATCATCTGCTATCATACAACATTGCTAAACCTTCCTGCATCCATCTGCTACTGTCTCACCTTCAAGTGTCTATCACCTACCACCTCCACTCAACCTATCCCTCAACCTTCATCATTGTGTTACCACATACATAAAGTCATTCTAGAAACCAGCTTGCTAATTGTGTGTATTTACTGGCTGAAATAAGACCTTCCACACATGATGAGTCATTGAGGTTGGGAATGGTATCTCAGCATATCTCTTACATGACTACTGACGTGGAACTATTTCTGCAGCTGAAAATCCACACCATATAAGAAACGCAGAAGCGTTACAGTTATGCGGGAAGTAATTTAGGAAGCTCTATGGAATCTAAGAATGTGTTGATGAGTTCCGGTGTGGGTGATGATGGTTGGGACGCTCGGAGGTTATACAAGGAATCGTAGTAGTTGCTGAACGCGTTAGCTATGTCCTTGGGGTCATGCAGCTTGGCTCTGGTAAATGGGTGGTTAATGGAACTAATCCTATTTTTAGTACGCTGGCCTTTCAGTTTGGCTGCAAGCAATTTGCCCGCCTTGTTGCTGGTGGCGTAGTATCTCGCCTTAGATCTACGGAGGTCACGTTCATAGGAATCTAACAGGTAGGACCTGAGTTCCTGTCTAAGAGCCATAAGTTGGTGTTTAAGGGCTATAGAGGGGGCAGATTGATTTTGAGTCTCTACTGTAGCTATCTCCCTTTTAAGTCTATCAATTGCTTGGGTTCTTTTTTTGTTCATTCTATGTTGCAGTTGTATTAACACACCTCTACTAAATGCTTTATGGGCATTCCAGAGGACAGCGGACTCCGATACCGACCCCGTATTGGTCTGGAAGAATTCTAGCACTGAATGTTTGAGGCTATCAGCATTATCTGGGTTTTTGAGAACTTCTGCTCTCGCCCTCCACGGCTTAGATGTGGAGGTCTTAGGTGAGATTGTTAGGGTAATACTGATCGGGGCATGGTCAGACCAGGTTATAGGAGCTATCTCGGAGTCCACTGCCCTCCGGAGGATTGCCTTGTCAGTCAAAATCACGTCAATACGAGCATATGAGTTATGCACAGCAGAATGGTGAGAGAACATCCTGTCGGAGGGGTGGTGACACCTCCACACGTCGAACAAGTCGTGCTTGTGGATAAATCCTTGTAGTGAGGGCTGGAGCCTAGAGGAGCTGGCGGTAGAGTCGAGGGTCCTGTCCGGTGGCAAGTTAAAGTCTCTGCACAGTATCAGAGATCCTTTTTGAGCCCGTCTAACAGTTTTGAGTGTGCGATTGAGGAACCGCAACTGGTGCACATTGGGGGCATAAATGGATGCAATGGTGAGCGGCAGTCCATCTATAAAGCATGTCAATATAAGGAATCGGCCGTTGGGATCAGCGATGGAGGATAGGAGGGAGAAGTCCACAGACTTGTGTATGGCTATTAATACCCCTTTCCTCTTTTTCGGGCAAGATGCAGTATAGATGGTGGGAAAATCTCTATGTGCACAAGAGGGAGAATGTGAGTCCAGGAAGTGAGTCTCTTGAACGCAGACTATCTGTGCCTTGTGACTTAACGCTGTACGCCACAGAGAAGCTCTCTTGGCTGGATGGTTTAAGCCGTTAGCGTTCAGTGACAGTATTTTAACCGTCATTGAGGTCTAAGGGAATGTGTGCGGTGTAGTTACTCACAGATCCGATGATACCAGATGGTGGCTGGAGGCAGAGATGAAGGACTGGTGAAAAGTGGAGCATAGGGTTTTCAGAAGCTCGCAGATGATGCAGAAGAGTTCGTGGTCTCCTGTTGGAGTGCCAGCTGGAGAGGTGGACTTTCGCAGTAGTCACATCGTCATGGGTAAAAGGGTGCCTGCTGGATGGGAAGGGGGAAAACAAAAGACAAAAGGTAGAACAAAACAGCATGAAGAACAATAAGGAGATCATTGGTATATGACCGTCTCCTGGTGGGGGTAAAACAGTTAATCAGCCAAGCAGGCTAGGTGGACCAGGTATATCCATTTTGCTTGGTAGACATCCAGAATAATGCGGAAGAAAGGTAGACGTAACCAGAAAGAACCAGACTCGGAAGCTGGTGTGTATGATCAAGTGTCTCCCAGGTTATGGTGGGGCACAGTGTGCCATTGCTGAGGGAGCTTGCTTGGGGGTTTCTTGGCCCCAACCGGGGGTGCAGCTTCGGGGATGATACCCCATGTTTGTAGTAGTGACAGGCCTCTCTCAAGGTTGGTAATGGAATGGGATGATCCGTTCCTCTCTACCACTATTTTGGAAGGATGCTTCCATTTATAGGGAAGGTTGTGGTTTCTGAGTGCTTTCGTTATAGTGGACAACTGCCGCCTCATGTCCAGAGTGTGCTTGGAGAGGTCGGCAAATATTTGTATAGTGGCGTATGGGTCGGGAAATTGGCCCAGTGATCTAGATTTTTGCAGTATGGATTCCTTGATGTGGTAAAAGTGCACCCGTAACAGGGTGTCTCTGGGAGTGTGCTGAGGCAGGAATGGAGGTTTAGGAACCCGGTGTATGCGGTCAATGGTTAAGTCCAGAGGAGTAGCTCCAGGAAGAATCGTGGAGAAAACCTCCAGGGCAAATTTGTGTAGCTCTGCGGGCGGGACTGATTCAGGTATGCCCCGGATCTTTAAATTGTTTCGCCTAGAGCGATCCTCTAGGTCTGCTATTTTCGCTTTAAGCCACTGGTGTTCCGATACGTTTTCGTCATGTGCTTCAACTAGTTCATTTACAGTAGATACCATGTCAGACATGGAGGACTCCACAGTATGGACTCTATCCCCAAGGGAGTGGACCTCAGTAGTGAATCTATTAGCCAGGGCCACTATGTCAGATTGCAAGGAGGTATGGAGTGCAAACATCATATCTTTTAGGGCAGTGTCCAGTATGGGTTGTCCCACAGTAGGGAAAGCGGCAATAGGAGATACCCCCAGGGATACTGGTAGCAGAGAGGAGGTGGTGCTGCCTGTGTATGAGGCCTGTGCCTGTGCATCAAGCCGGAGCTTGGATTTGGCTGGACTGCTGCACGTAGGGCTGGAAGGCTCAGGAGTGCGGGGGGACACAGTACCTGTCTGCGGAGGATCGCAGGGAGGACAATCGTCCGGCAGATCCGAATAGTGCTCCCGCTGTCTCTCCGGAGCGGCAAGGCCCGAGCCGCCAGCGCCATCTTGTCGGCCGCTCCGGGATGGCGGCGGAAGGAAGGCCGTCAGTTTCTTCGGTCCCTTCTCGTTTTTGCGCTTCCCGGTCATGTCTTCAGGTGCAGGGGTGATAGGGCGATGCTGCCCGATAAAAAAGAAGGCTGGATGCCGCTTGTAGGTGTGCCGATGTTGCTGGATGCGGAGCCCTGGAGCCGGAGCGAGGGATCAAGCTGCCATCAAGGTCCCGCGCCGGCCACGCCCCGGGAACTCCCCTTTTATTAGTCTCCAAACTGAGACTGATCAAATTCTATAAATTCATATTTCATTTTATAAGATATTACATACTTTATGCGTACAACCTATACTGAAGCATCATCACTTAAAAAGTATCTCTAGGAGGGGGCGTGGCCAGAAGTCAATTGGGATGGCCGCACATTAGCTCTGCTTTGAGTCTCAACGGCTTTCCAGGGCACACAGTGAGGGTGGTGATCGTGTCACAGCACCGTTTCATCTCCTCACACATCAGCTACAACAGGCAGCATGTCTAAAAGAAGAAAGGAGCTATCAGTGCTGTGCAAGAGTTTTATCCTCCCCCGGCCCAACAACACATCCAAGATGGCGCCTGCAGCAGCAATGCCTCTCATCACAGCAGAGGGAACCAACTGCAATCCCAGGAACAAGCAGGTTGTGGCTCACCTGCTTTCTCTCCAACCAGAGGCCCAGCCAAATGGATACCCAGACTGACTCCCACATCTGTTGCAGATAATGAGATGAGCTTTTATCATTTATCTATTCCTGGGAACACTGGGCTTAAAAACTCCATAGCAGCATTCCCTACATCCAGCCAACCTATAATGGATATGACTTTAAAGGACATGCTTTTATCGTTGCAAATCTCCATCCACACAGATATCCCTCCATATGAGGCACAATTTCAAAAATGACATCAATGGTCTCAGTGAGAGATCAGTCATGTAGAATCAAAAATTGGCACATTTGCTACATCTTTTAATGACTAAGTCAATGCCCACACTGAGAAAGAGGAAAAAATGGATTGGATGAAAGTTAAATTAGCATATCTGTAAGATCGTTCCAGAGGGAACAACATGAAAATAAGGGGTATCCCAGAAACAATCCAATACGCGTCACTGAAAGGTTACTTTGTACAACTTATAGCGGCGTTTCTACCAGATACACCCCAGGCTGACTTGATAATTGTTCATATTCATCGCCTGCCAAAACCAGTCCACCTCCTAGAAATGGTGCAGTGAGATACATAAGTCCATGTCCACTTCCTCTATGTGAAAGAGGAATTAATGAGAGCTATGAGCAACACAGCATCATACCCACAGTTGTATGCTGACCTATCTCTCTTTAATGACCTCTCCCAACTCACCATGGTTACCAAACCCCTACATAACCACCAAATCACATATAAATGGGGACATCCAGTTAAATTAGTGGTCACTAGGAATAATAGAACTTATAACATCCGTACAGTGGAATAAGGCCTTCCACTGCTCAGAAAGTGGAAAATACTCCACCCTCCAGATCAATCAGCAAGTCGTATTCAAACCCATCATTGGACACAGCTCGACTGGGAAGATGGGGACCCTCCAGATGAAATGTGCACATAATCCTCATGCCTGGCAATATGCCCACCTACTATGCCCTGGATGGCCCGCTAGAGTGGTTAAACACTACTCTTTTTGTGTTGCTTCACCACAGTTGCGCATTGTTTTTACAATTTTTTTGCTCTGCTTTTTTTTTTTTTTTCTTTCTGATTAATGGTATATCGAACATCCTCTTCTACTGATATATTGAGATGTTACCATTCCCAGGAAAAAGACTACACATTATTTTCTAAACCACATTGCTTGAATTCCATAATTGACCAGTTCATAGGGGAAAGAACACTTCTTCAAGATATTTTCAAATCAGAGATACACACCATTATGTGGTCCAATCACGATCCAGTTTCCATTCAACTTGGGAGAATACACGATTATCCAGCAATGAATATGTGGAGAAATTACCCCACACTGATGTCTACAGCCTCTAAACTGAATTACTTGAAAGATCAACTCTTTTTTGACACAAATGCCCCATCCACCACTAACCCATTCCTCCTTTGGGCGGCGCACAGAGTGTTTATACGTGGTTACTTAATTAAACTTAGATCTCGAGCCAAGTGACCGAGTACACAGCAGCTAGACAACTTGCTAACCAGAATAGCCAGTCATGACAATGAAAACCAAAAACACACTTCGACCATTATTAGCAATCAATTGTTCCAAGCTAGGAATGACCTTCGTACCTTTCTCAATGCCAAACATGCTAAAATGTTACTTAACATTAAAGCCAATTTTATGCAGCAGGGAACAAAGCTGGCAGACTTCTTGCAGCTCAAGTTAAGCAAAAATTGACCAAACAAAATATCCCCTACATTCTCCACCCCACCCACAGGAGGAAACCTCGTCACCCTAAAGAAATAGCAAATGCCTTTTCATCTTTTCACAGCAACCTATATAACTTAAAGGATGATACCTCTATGTCACAGCCCTCCACACCAGAAACTACTGAATTTCTAAATTCCTTGAATTTACCACAACTATCAGCATCTCCACTAGATTCTCTCAATATATTGAAATGGGTGATAAGTGATGGTGGCATTTTTTTAAAAAGACACAAAAAATATACAAAAAATGTGTGAGTGCAGCTGCCCTTTTAAAGTGAAATAACCACTTGAGAATTTACTAAAACAAAAGAAAGGTAATGCGCTACGCTAATCTTAAAAAAATATATTAAACAGTCCAGTCTCATAAAAGGATGAAAAGTGATGAAAAGATGTGTGTTGTTTGAACTTTTCCTTACACCATGCTCCACCACAACAAGTGTTTATAAAATGCACACTCACCAACCGCCTATAGTAAAATTTTGCTAAATATAATCCAACTCATTAATCACCATCCATCAAGGGGATCCTATAGTAACATCAGCTCTCAAGCCCAAACATTTTTCCAGGTATCTCTCTCATACATCATTTAAAAAACTGACCCAGGAAAGGTATAAAAGCAATCATAAGGAATATAAAATGCGCACTTACATTTGATGGTACTATAAGTCAGCACAAACATATACAGCCTCAATGTGCACTTGCTGTGTACTCCAGAAACGGCATGTGTTTCAATGACTGGATACATGACCAAGGGTTAACCAGTGGTGACTTCAGTAATGGCAGACGCGCCCTCAATCCCAAACAACACAGCACCGGGTTCTGACAGCTTCTCCACAGAATATTATAAAACATTTTTCCCTTTTCTGATCCCACATTTTAAACTCATCGTTAATGCTGCCGTGTCCCCTGGCTGGTTCCCGAATGATAAGCTTTCAGCAAATATTATAATGCTATGGAAACCAGGGAAGGTGCTGGCTTCTCTCTAAAACTTCCGTCCAATATTTTTACTAACTACGGATTTAAAACTATGTGTGAAGATTATGGCACAAAGACTGCCCCAATTATGCATCAATTGATCCACACAGATGAAGTTTGGTTTACCATGGGATGCCAAGCTCCTGATGCTACCCGCAAGATAATACATTAATTATACTACGCTTAATCCAAGAAATTTCCCTCCTTGTTCTTAGTGCTAGATGCTGAATAAGCGTTTGATGGAATTCACTGGGGGTACCTCAACCAAACTTTATTGAAGTTTGGATTCAGCGCCAACATCCTATCTGCAATTATGGCCCTATTTACAATCCCTTCAGTCTCAGTATTCACAGACGGTGAAATTTCCAATGAATTTAACATCACCAATGGGATAAGACAAGGGTACCCATTGTTCTCAATACATTTCACCCTACTAATGGAACCGCTAGCCCATTGGATACGACATAATCTTGTCTCTAACAAAACTGGCTTCTTCCCTTCCAGAGGTATATAAAGAGTTATAACAGTTTAATGCTGTTTCCTACTACAAGATAAATGAATCAAAATCCAATATTTTTAGCGTACACATCAACAAACGCACAAAGACACTCTTGCAATCACACTTCCCTTTTCAATGGGTTTCTTCGTCATATCTGGGCATCTCCCTAACCTCACCCACTACCAACTTGTATTCTCATAACCACAGCCCATTTCTGGCCTCATGCAAACAAGACCTTTAAATGATTGGTAAACACTACCTATTTTGGGCTGGAAGGACAGCAGCCCTTAAAATTATAGTGCTGCCTAAACCTCTGTACATATTCAGAGCCCTCCCTATACACACCCTTACTTCTTTCTTTACCTCTACCAAGTGAATATTTAGTATCTATGTCTGGGCATATGGTGCTCCTATGCCACCTTGATCCGTCACAAAAAAAGCAGGCTTGATGGGATTACCAGACTTTAAAGACTATTACGCAGCAGTAATCCGTGATCAAACACTAGTTTAACCCTATATGCAGCAAACAATGGTGAGACATTGAATAAAACATTATCTCTAAGGGAGATTTAAGCACACTTCTATATGCCCGCTACATCTCCAACACATACTTCAAAACAACTCACCCAATAAGTAAAGCAGAATTGTTGATGTGGGAATATTTCACAAATGCTCTTCAGAGTGCCCCTAGCACTACTGCAACCCCTATTCCCTGGAAGTATTTAACTTTATACTGTCCCTGTTTTCCATCAACCCATGGAAAGCAATAAAATCCACACCGCTTTCAAATATATTATGACACAACTAACTCTCCCTTTTCAGGGACTTGCAAAATACCCACGCCATACCATCTAGAGGCCTTTTTGGCTACAGACAATTGTCATCCTTTTTAACCGCTTCTGAACCGTGCAACGCTGTACCCTAGAAAAAATTAATGTGCTTTTTTTCCCCCACAAGTAGAGCTTTGGTGGTATTTGATCACCTGTGTGACTTTTATTGTTTGCACTATAAACAAAAAAACAATTCTGCAGCGCAGTTTCCTATCACAAAGTAAACGCATCCAAATCATTGGTGTTGAACCTGGGAGTTAGCAAACGGACGCTGCCCGTCTTCAGAGAGACTTTCCCTACCCCTGGACCGAAGACTCCATTCCTTACTTAGGTGTGCACATAACTCCCACTACCAAACGCCTCCTCCCTGCTAATGTAGACGCGCTGTTGAAAAAGACTGCTAAAGAGATGACATCCATGTCCAAAGTTGAACTCTCCTGGGGTGGCCGGATGGCCGCCTACAAAATGTCGATATTGCCCCAAATTGTATGTATTTTTTGTGCGCTCCCTCTCACCTTCCCTAAAAAGTGCCTGGATGCTTTTTCTAGGAGCATGCGTGATTTCATTTGGGGAGGTACGAGAGCCCGAGTGGCTACCTCCACCTTATCCCTACCCAAGTGTATGGGTGGCGCTAGACTCCCTGACTTCACTCTGTACCTATGGTCCACTAGACTGGTCCAGATTCAAGCGTGGTTCTCTACCTCCATTGACCATCCCTGGGTCCAACTTGAACGCCACCTCACTCCGGCCGGGGACCTCCGCCTGTTTCTCCTCGGTGATCTATGGATCCCCTGGACACTACCCCAGCTGCCTCTCACGACTCAGTCTTCTGTGTTGACGTGGCGTAGACTGGCTCTCGCCGGTGAGAGACAGGCGGACGGATATTCCCAAGACTCCTTGTCGCTCCCTCTATCCATTCTGGCTGCCCACCTCCCCTCCCTGCGGTTGACCCAACTGACAAAGCTGGGTCTGACATTACTCTCCCACTTCTATGGCCACTGTGTTCTGCGCTCCCCGGGCACGTTGATGCAAGAGTACAGTGTCCCCCCCGCACTGACTTTCACGATTCACTGCATACACAGTTTCCTAGCTAAGCACCCTCCAATCACTGGTCATGTCCCTGTGAAACCCTGGACGTTTTACCAGTCCAATGCAAAACCGACCAAAGGCATCTCCCTTTTTTATGACAGCCTTCTCCAACATGCAGGTTGCCCTAAGTCTATGCCAATGCTCAGGTGGGAAAAAGATTTAGCGCACACCTTTACCACGACCACCTATCGGTATTCACGTTGCACCTCCCACTGGGAACTCATGCTCAAAATCACGAATCGGTGGTACTACACGCTCTTAGGCTCTCAAAGCTGTTCCCCTCCACCCCAGCCCACTGCTGGCGTGAATGCGGTGGAATAGGCACACTGGTGCATATTCTCTGGGAGTGTCCCTCGCTCACGAGTTATTGGAAAAAAAATTTCAATTGTATAGCGGATTGTACAGGGATTCTTGGCCCTCCCAAAAAAGAACTAGCACTGTTGAATCTGGGTATTGATGAGTATCTGGTGCAATTTTGCCAGATGGTCTTACATATCCTCTTAGCTGCTAGAACACTCATCCTGCGTAGGTGGAAATCACTGGAGATTCCAGGTTTCTCTGAGATGATCACGTTAGTGAATGATAACTATCGTTTGGAAAAAGCTCTGGCAACTAATGATATTTCGCTGAACAACTTCGCCAAGACTTGGCAATATTGGAAGTATCACCAACATTAATTTCAGGGCTTGGTGGCATGGCGGGGACCAGCCTCTCCCCCGGCGCTTATGTTCCCACTGGGATGTCGGGGGGGGGGGGCTGTTATTCTCCTCCATGTCCTCCCGGCCTTGTAGAGTAACTCATCTCCTATTTCCCTCCTGGGTCCTTTCAAGTGTGTCTGCCATGTTTACAATGGGGAGCGATCACGGGTGTCAGGCGGCAATCTGGGCCACTGGACCCACTGATTAGCTTCCCCTGTAGTGAATAGGTGCACGCACCCCTGCTATCTGTCCCTCAAAGCGACGTACAGGTACATCATTTTGCAGTACAGAGCCGTCCTGCCGCAGTAAAACTACAGCAGCTGGTCGGCAAACGGTTTAAGAAAAACTCTATCCTTCTCTATGCATACACAAAAAGGCATGGTCATTCTGGATGTCTGATTCACCTGTCACTAGGGTATCGCAATATTCTATAATCCAGGTTAATTTAGTTAGAAGTTCCGAAGAGTGCTTAGCCATCCAATCACAATCCTACAAAAAATTTGTCAACACTTGGAACATCTGGCCAACTTCCTAATGGCCTTTCTGGAAAATATGTTAGCAATCCAACGTTTTCTGTTGATGCTGTTGAATGACATGCTCTTTAGATCAAGCAATGTCAACTTACTAATAAAGTTACTAGTCTGGTTTATATATGTAATTACTGCAAAATGTTTCTGATACATGTTAAGGCTTCGTCTGTAACGCTTAACTTTATTTCCACTTTAATGTGAACCTTTTTTTTGAAAATCAAAAAAGAAGATTCTTTAAAAGAAAGTATCTCTAGGTAGACCACAGGGGCACAGGAACAGAAGCCAGGACCTCGACATCCAAAGTCCTCCATAAGATCATGTGATTCAGTGTGCAAGATCTAATGAGAGCAAAAATGCATACAATGCAATACATTATCCCAACTAAAACTGCACGAGAACAGATAGTTCTGTGGTTGGAATTCAAACCAACAACCCTATAGCTGCCAGGCAGAAATGCTAACCACTTAGCCACTGTGTAGTACAGCTGTATGTGTTATTACAAACTATATGAAAATATATATATATAGACAATGGATGGGTGTGGTGTGGGGATAATTAAAAAAAAAAAATATTATGGCATTGTAATATATAAAATCATACTATGAGAATGATTTCAAGTGTAAAAGATCATACATAAATTATAGAATATTATTGGATATGTACCACAAAGTTCTATGTGATAAGGAATTGTAAACTACAGTAATAGTCCATCGAAAATTCCATTTTACTAAATTGTCAGGAAAATACACTGCCCGGCCAAAAAAAAGTGTCCACCGAAAAAAAAAGGCACACACTCTATATTTTGTTGGACCGCCTTTAGCTTTCATTACAGCACGCATTCACTGTGGCATTGTTTTGATAAGCTTCTACAATGTCACAAGATTTATTTCCGCCTAGTGTTGCATTAATTTTTCACCAAATGATGGGAGAGAGGGAGAGCCAGACCACTGTGCAAAGCCTTCTCCAGCACATCCCAAAGATTCTCAATGGGGTTAAGTTCTGGACTCTGGTGGCCAATCCATGTGTGAAAATGATGTCTCATGCTCTCTGAACTACTCTTTCACAATTTGAGCTTGATGAATCCTGGCATTGTCATCTTGGAATAAGCCCGTGCCATCAGGGAAGAAAAAATCCATTGATGGAATAAAATGGTCATTCAGTATATTCAGGTAGTCAGCTGACCTCATTCTTTGGGCACAAACTATCCAATAGGATAGTTACTGCATACTTAGTTTAGTTAGTTGCTTACTTAATTCCAGGTGGCGACTTTTTTTTTTGGGCCGGGCAGTGTAATTGTTTGTATTAGAATAATAACTTTTACCAACGTCTCTGCTTTTTACTTTTGCTGTTTTAAAATACCCATTCTTCCGTGTCAAAAATTCTAACACATTGGCAACATATATACTGTACATGTGTAACCCAGTATGTCCCTTGGTCCATAAAGTCATTATTAGGCAGTGGAAAGCACATAATGGTGGCATCTTCATAAAGGGTGTCATAGAAACCTTTTAGAATTTTGTTGGAACAGCACCAAAAGTGTATCATGTATCTGTCATTGATAAGTACATAAATTGGTTGGAGCCCAGCACTGAGATTGGAATGTCAATACTGATTACTCCTTCCTCAGTGTGCTCTCTCCCCAGCCCCTCTGGCCATCACACTGACAAGGCACATTACTGAAGAGTTCTGCAGTAGTGATGGGCAGAGGCTGATAGGGTACCAGAGATTAGTTCCTCATCAGGTCTAGCTTACTTTTGATTGACAGTGCATGGCAGTAGGCTGATCTATTGCTGCTATTCTGTCCAATAGCAGTTTTTAAGCCCACCCACTGCCATGCCTTGTCAATCAAAATTAAGTTGTTGTTTTTTTTTTTTAAAGCAAAGTCTTGCAACAATGGAACAACATTTAAATGAGACTGCTGACTTTAAGCCAACCTCAAAATAAAATAACAGGCAAAAAAAAAATATATATATATTTATATTTTTTATATATTCTAAAATAATATATAATAAATTAAAATAGGACTGCATAAGGTACGGATTGCACAAGGATGTAAAGATAGAAAAGTGAAAATCTTTATTGACGTATTAACCTCATTAAAAATAGGGATAATGAATATCCCACAGTGGGATATTCATTATCCCTATTTTTTTATGAGGTTAATACATCAATAAAGTTTTTTTAACTTTTGTATCTTTACATCGCTGTGGGTCCTCCGTTACAACTCTTTCTAACACTGTTTTTTCTTCCCTGTTGGGCCTTTTTTTTCCCCCTCTCTTTCTTGTTCCAATAGATCATTATCAGTTGTGGAGACACCCTGTCCAAAAATGGAAATGGTGATGTAGGCTCTACCTCATTTTCTTTCTTCTTACTTATATTTTTAAGAAATGGTTCCTAAATCCAGTACTTTTAGTTCTATTTAGTTGCATGAATTGCACAAGAAATATCAATTAGAATAACTATATAGTTTCCTGTCCCTACCAATGCACTTCGTTGGCTTTCCCTATGCTTTTCTTATAACAACTTATAACAGCAATTCACTGACACTATGAGGTTGAATTACTAAAGGCAAGCAGGCTGTTACCTTTTCATGGGAATTTTCACATGGCACCGGAATTTTCCCTTAGTCTAGTGAATGAGATGAAACTTTGCAGACTTACTGTATATTATCCAGTCATGTGCAAGCTAAAATCATTTTTTCCTTGCAACTGATTGGGTATACTTTGCAAAGTGAATTTTCACTGCATTCACTAAGCTAAGTCACCTGATCATGTTTAATAAATCAATTCCTATGGCTGCTCTGGGACCCTTTTCATAGTGAGGATGCTGGCATAGCTAAAAGCTCCCTCACTGGCCCTTCTAAACCTGCTTGCCATTGTTTGAAGAGTATGCAGTAAATTATGATTTTACAAATGATCCCGAGTGAATCTATACATAAACTTGCAGGGGCTGCTGATCTCAAAAACGAAAAATCCACCTCAGTCTCATTGTGGTAGTAAACCCAAACATTATCCGTATGGAGCATTTACTGAGCTATCCTGTGGTTTAAATTGACCCCTAAATGTTCAGTGGATTACAGTCTAGACTATTTTACATGCACATGGGATAGTGTTTTTTTTCAATATCTGTATGAAAAATGTGATCACATGTGAAAAATAAATGTTACCCGTGTATCTGTACATAACCAACATCTTCTAAATGTACAAGACAAATCCTTGTGTTTGGTAAGCAGTTAAAAAGCAGCGTCCTTTTCACTCATCACACTTCAACCCATTGCTGGCATGTCTCAGATTTTTCTTGATCCATGGAAATGGTTTGTCAGATCAACACTCCGCCAGATTCATCAGGGATGGCAGGCACATACGAGCTGAGCAAAGGGAATTCAAGCTTTTCTTCTTTTCTCAAAATGAATGCAATACATCTCCCTGGGTCTGCTGACAATATTGTCAGTCAGAATTTGTCTGCGTATAATTTCACCTTTGGGAGCTGTGCGTCCTGTGCTGTTTTACAACTTAATTAACCGCAGAGATGGAAGGAATTTATAAATTACAGTTTATAGGGAGCCACAACCCAAACAACAACATAAAAATATCTTAGCACCATGGTGTGCTAAACCTGTAAGAACACTTTACACTTAACTTAAGCAGGATGGAATTGGGTTTCTGCTACCATCTATCTGGTTGTTGTTCATACTGATTCTTGCTTTGTATGTGATGGTATCCTAGATAAATGTGACAAGAATTGCAAGCGAATTGAATATAGACACGATCACATTTGTAAAAATCAACTCATGCTTATTTTGCAACAATACAAAAATCAATTTGTTTCAGCCCTGTTTGGATCCACCAAGAGCCTGATGTTCATATCTTTCCACTATAATGAGTGAGTTAATGTGAAAAGGTGTCACAGCACAACAGGTAGGTAGGTATGTAAGCAGAGGTCTTTACAATTGTCATAAGATTGTGATATGTATGGGTTTGGATGGTTTTTAGATATTGGTAATTGAAGTCTCAAGCAAGTAACATGGGTAACTACAAGACAAGAGGGTTATAGGAGTTCAAAATAATATGTTTGTGCATGATAGAAAACTGTTTTTTACTGGAATTATGAATCATGGTCAAAGGATGAGCAGCGCTTGTAGATAAGTCCATGCGCCGGATCTGCAGACTACGCTTGCTTGAATGTGATACTTTTATAACAGGATTGAACTGCACAATAATAACAGCAATAATAATATAAGAAAGGGGATTTTCAGGGGAAGTTTGGGACTTTTTGAGATGCGGAAGACGTGTCTTGTGTGATTCCCGGAATTCCCCTGACCTGATTGCTGGAGTCCCCCAATCGTTGAGCAACGGGTGATGCTACAATATCTGGTGATGTATTGATGCTTTTTTATTGCTATTCTCAATGATTCATATATTAACTAACTGATTAAATTACTATGTATTAGGATAAATAATAATAATAAAAATATATAAAAATTGTTTTGTTTTACCTTTTTTATTCCTAAAAGCCTATTTTGTATGATAGTGAGCATAGTAGTAGTAGTGATTAAAATACTTTCTTGAGGTAAAACAACTTAGAAGTTTGGGTAAGATATCCATAATTGAAATAAATATAAGGATATCTGTTGCTTATCAAAGGGTTTGTATTTCTCTCCATCCATTCCATATTTACACAGCTCTGCCACACAGAACACCACACAGCACAGCTCTGTCTGACATGGCCGGAGACTTGATTTTGATCCTCTACAGTTCAGAAATACTTACAAGTTTCACCACCATTCCCTCACTAGAGACTACTTCTGTCATGTTGCTCCCTCCTTTTATCAGCATGCCCCTTGCACTCCAACACAATTGTTTGCTCCCTGTGCTGCTGCTCCCTCCCCCAGACTGGGCTCTGCTGTACAGAGGACTACAGGAGGCTGATGCCATGTCATATTCAGGTGGTTACAATGATTGCATTTAAATTAATACATTTAAAGTGGTTCTAAAGGCAAATGTTTTTAACCTTAATGCATTTAGATAAAAAAAAAACTTCTGTGTGCAGCAGTGCCCCTAGCCCCCACTTATACTTTCCTGATCCAGCAATATGCTAGAGAGCCTTGGTTTTCCGGGGACACTCTCTCCTCATTGGTTGAGACAGCAGTGGGCGCCACTGGCTCCTACTGCTGGTAATCACAGCCTGAGAACCAATGAGGAGGGAGAGGGGCGTGGCCTGAGTCACAGCTGAATGGACACACAGAGCAGCGGCTCAGCATGGAGCCTGCTTGGGTGCCCCAGAGCAAGCTGCTTGCTCTGGGGTCACTCAGCAGGAGGGAGGAGCAAGGAGAGCCGACAGGGGATCGGAGAAGAGGAGGATTGGGGCTGCTCAATGCAAAGCCATTGCACAGGCCAGGTAAGTATGACGTGCTTTTTTTTTCTTTTTTTTTTACAAAAAAGCCAAGCCTTTAATATTACATTAAAGATGTATTACACAATACAGAACTGCATAAATGTGTGTCTTTTATATCTGCTTGAATTTCAGCTTTAGTACACCTTGTAGTATGCAATCGTAACAACGTCACTGAAAACAAAATGTACAATCTACTACCAATAAAGAACAAAAAATAAATAAAACAATAGAGAGAAAAAAAGAAAAACCGGCACTCTTCTTATGTGGTTGCACGTCTCTAATGTAATAAATACAATACATTCACTCTTACCTGGGAGTAGTTATACAAATTTTTTGTTACAATGTGAAGTATGTTCAGTTTACTTATACAGTACCTAAATACTGCAAAACCACATGAATTAAATGAAGAGCTTAAGACTTGCAGTTATATACACTGTATTTTCATTATCATATTGTATATCGCCAGCTTTTTCACGTTTTCCTTCTTTTCAGGCTATTGAATCAGGTTTTATTTTGTTGCATATCCTTTTTCACATAGGAGCGAGTGATAGATATTTGTTCAATGAATCTGCAGTACTCTTTTTGAAAGCTCTTTAATTTGCTGTTTTTTTTCTTTCTATGGAGTATGATCCATGAAGAGTTTGTCTTCTTTTTATAGGATCTGACAAGAGATATACTTGCACTGTATTTACACCTATAAAAGACCTAAGTACAAATTTCCCTTTATCACTAGCAACATAGAGAGAACTTATTGTGGGGATTGTAGACAGTGGCAGGTCTCTAAAATAGATGAAAACCCAGTATAATATGAAGCTACAAACCTCTTTTTACGGGAAGGTTCAAACCAACGTTATTGTTCCAACACAATTAAGGACACTCTACCCAGCCCCTCCCCTGTCATGTTTTGTCCCCTGCTGTGACTTAGACCCCCCATAGAGCTCTGCTATGAAACTTCAGTAGGGGGCAAAATGCCTCAAAAAAAGGAGGCCTGGGTGGAATGTCCTTGTTTTGGTTCTTGGGTAAATTGGTGGTGTTCTGGCTCTGGTGTAATACCCTGCCTGTGTGCACAGATCTATACCACAAAAATCCTCTTTGCAACAGCGGATTGATAGCTAGCTCTTCAATTGTCAGCTTCTACTTTTCTCTTATCATTAAAGACTTTTTTTTCTTTTTTATTAGTTTATACCTTTTAACTGGAGGCAATAATAACAATTAATAATTATAATTATTATTATTCAGTTTTTATTGTATATAGTATAGTGCCAACAGTTTGTACAGCTCTTTATAAAGTAAGGGAGGCAGTACAGGTACATGGTTTATTGCAAGAGGGTTAGGAAGGCCCTGCTCCTCCTGAGAGCTAAATCTAAATTGAGAGGCAAAAAATGCAGAAAAATGGTGGAAAAAGTGAAATTTAAGTTGTCATGTAGAACTGGGATAGGCTTCTCTAAGTAGATGTGTTTTTAAGGGTTGCCTGAAAAGAACAACTCTGGAGAAGACCTGAAGATAAGCATGGGAGTTGGTAATGAGGGGGCTAGAGAGCAGGAGTTCTTGGGAGGAGTGAAGAGAAAGTTTTGGGTGATATTTTTAGAAGAGGCTGGTGATGTAGCTTGGGGAAGAGTTTTGAAATGCTTTATATGTTGTTGTTAGTATTTTGTGTTTTATGCATTGGGTGAGAGGAAGCCAGTGGAAAGATTAGTAGAGAAGGTAGAGAAGGTTGGCTAATACTGAACGGTTAGATAGGTTGAGGGGTATGGCAGTGGAATTCATAATAGACTGAAGGGGATAGTAGCCAGTTTAAAGGTAGGCCAACAATACGGGAGTTACAAAAGTTGAGGAAGGAGATGACAAGGGAGGGAATTTGAAGCTCTGTGGTTTTTGTTAAAAAAGGCACGTTTTGGAAATATGAAGATGAAGGTGGTACGTGGACAGTGATTGGATGTGTGGGTGAAAAGAAAAGTAAGAGTTCGGGATTACACCTAGCACCCTGGGGAGTGGTTGACTGCAGTGCTCTAGATCTTGATGACAAAGTTGTGGGAGGGGATGTAGGGGGAGAAAATATTATGAAGTTTTTGAAAGCTCGAATTTGAGAAAGTGGTGCTGCATCCATGAATATTTTTCAATTAGTGTGTTATTAATGCTTAAGGAGACAGAATTTGGTGAGCTGTTGTGCTGGAAACTGTGGGAGGGTAACAATTGACCCAGGTAGGAGGTGTAGATAGAACATAGAAGGGGCTGGAGGACAGGGTGACCCTTATGAAGAGATGAACAGGAGAAAGGGATATAGAGTACAGATGTAGTTGCTGCCTTTTACAATAGAACCTCACTACACTCTTTTTAAAAACAATGTGAAAAAAACTGTGCACCAATAAAAAAAAAAAATGAATGCTAGGTGCACACCACAACCCCCTGCCAAATCTCTATATACTATTTAAAAAAATATATATCAACACTATAGCCCTTAGGCATGGTGTTTAAAAATTGGCCAACTCCAGGACAATGCATGAATGGTAGAATAGGTATGTGTTTTGTCTGACTAGCAATTGAAGTGTATCATCTCAGGGACACTTGCAAGAAATAAACTGACCAGACAGTTTTGTGAGCAGATTGAAGGGGAAAGGCTTTTACCACTTACCAACTGCCAGCAGTACATATACTGAGGCAGGTCGGCTCAGGGGGAGCCAATCATCTGGTCCGGCGGCCGCGATTGCCACTGGGCACCCGTGATCGCTCCCCATGGAGACAGAACTGCGGTCTGCCATTGTAAACACGGCAGACCACTGTTGTGTCAGTAATGAACACAGGGATCCTGTGTTCCTCTTATTTAGGAACACAGGTCTCTGTGGTTATTCAGTAAATACAACCCCCACATAGTTAGAAAGCACCCCCTAGGGACTCATTTAACCCTTTGATCGCTCCTGGCGTTAACCCCCTCTCTGCCAGTTTATTTAGGAATGTCATATAACAGAAAGTAAAAAATATTGTTTTTTTCAGAATTGTTGCTCTTTTTTTGCTTATAGCGCAAAAAATTAAAATCGCAGAGGTGATCAAATACCACCAAAAGAAAGCTCTATTTGTTGGGGGAAAAAAAAGGACATCAATTTTATTTGGGTACAGCATCGCACGATCGTGCAATTGTCAGTTAAAGTAACGCGGTGCCGTATCGCAAAAAATGGCCTGGTCATTAAGGGGAAAACCTTCTGGTCCAGAAATGGGTAACACAAGGCAGGTGTTTTGTTACACTAAAAATAAAAAGTGAACTGTCTCAGAGACACTTCAGAAAAAAATGACCAGCAGCAAGTTGGTAATTTAATGTATCTAGGTAGAATTGTGAAACTGTGCAGACACAAACAAGGCATGTGTGTTTTCAACAATAAAAATGAGGGAATCATAACAAATACACTTAAAATAGGCAAATACAGGACAGTATGTAAGTTGCTCAAATAGGTCAAAGTATGTAAACATAAAACCAGGGCCGGCCCTACCATGGGTCCCACTGGGTCCATTGGACCCAGGCAGCACTTGGAGAGGGGCAGCAAATTGACTCCCAAGGTTTTTTTTTATTAACAGCAGTTTTGTGTGTCATCAGTTTGAGATGTGTTACGTGCGTCATTTCCCCATCTCATACTGCCATAGTGCAAGCTAATGAGTATGAGGAGGCGGGGTGTCTCTTCCGGAGAACTTCCCTTACGTGATCGTGGTGTGCGCAATGACGTCAGACATCAGCGCACTCCATCTTACACAGGGCAGACTGGATCTTCTAGGGTGGTGGGCACGGCATACACAGGAGTGACAAGGGGACTGAGGACAGACAGTGGGGGTTGGTGGACCCATCCGGTGGTGAGTTATGGAAGAAGATAACAGTATACATAATATATTCAAAGTGTTACATAGTTACATAGTTACATATAGTTACATAGTTACATAGTTACATAGTAGGTGAGGTTGAATAAAGACAATAGTCCATCCAGTTCAACCTGTGTAGGTGTGTGTGGCTGTAATCATCTCACATACCCTTGAATGTTCTGATCCTTGAGATGTAAGTCTAAGAGTCTTTTGAAAGCCACCATACTACCCGCAGAAACCACCTCTTGTGGTAGAGAATTCCACAATCTTGTAGCCCTAACAGTAAAGAACCCCCCACGTTGCCTGAGGTTAAAACGCTTCTCCTCTAATCGCATTGTATGCCCTCGAGTCCTCATGCAATCCCTTCGAATGAACAGCTTTTTTTCTAAGCTGGGATCCCCATTAAGATATTTATAAATTACTATCATGTCCCCCCTCAGACGTCTCTTCTCCAGGGAGAATAAATCGAGCGATTGTAGACGCTCTTCATAGTCAAGGTCCTCCAATCCCCTAATTAGTTTAGTTGCCCTTCTCTGGACTCTCTCCAGCTCCAACACATCCCTCCTGAGGACTGGCGACCAGAACTGGACAGAATACTCCAGATGCGGTCGGACCAGAGTTTTATAAAGTGGAATGATTATAGTCTTATCTCTGGAATACATCCCTTTCTTTATGCATGCTAATATTCTGCTGGCTTTGGCAGCTGCCGCTTGACATTGCATGCTGTTGCCTAATCTATCATCAACCAAGACTCCCAGATCTTTCTCCATTTTTGATTCCCCCAAGGGTTCCCCTCCTAACGTGTATTGTGTTTTTATGTTTTTAGTCCCCAAGTGCAAAACCTTACACTTCTCCACGTTAAACCTCATTTGCCATGTCGTTGCCCACTCTGTAATTTTGTCCAGGTCATTCTGTAGGATATCTGCTTCATGCTGTGCAGTTATTGCCCTGGCCAATTTTGTGTCATCTGCAAAAACTGATAATGCACTACTGATCCCGTCCTCAATGCTGTTTATGAATAAATTGAACAAGGTTGGTCCCAGGACTGAGCCCTGGGGCACCCCGCTTACAACCTCAGACCAGTCTGAGTATGCGCTGTTTATTACCACCCTTTGGACACGCCCTTTAAGCCAATTCCGTATCCAAGAGCAAACTCTGCTGTCGATACCTGCAGACCTTATTTTATAAATTAAGCGCTTGTGGGGAACTGTATCAAACGCCTTAGCGAAATCCAAGTACACCACATCCACTGGTCTCCCCCTATCTAGCTCACAGCTTACCTCCTCGTAGAATGCTAAGAGATTGGTTTGACAAGAACGCCCATTTGTAAACCCGTGCTGATTACTGCTGATGATGTTGTTGTCTTTAGCAAACTCTACGATATAGTCCCTTATCATCCCCTCCAGAAGTTTACATACTATTGATGTCAAACTGACAGGCCTATAATTTCCCGGGATATGCCTCTGGCCCTTTTTGAATATCGGAATCACGTTAGCTTTCTTCCAATCCCCTGGTACATCTCCTGTCCTAATACTGTCAGCAAAGATCAGGAACAGTGGTCTGGATATAACCTTACTGAGTTCCTTGAGTACTCTCGGATGTATGCCATCCGGACCTGGTGATTTGTTTGTGTTAAGTTTATCCAGCCTTTCCCTGATTTCACCCTCTGTTAGCCATAGTGGCAAGTCCTGTGTATTACTACTAACCATACAGTCATGGTCAGTGTACCCCTCCGTTTCCTGTGTAAAGACTGACGAGAAAAAAGCGTTCAGCACGGTTGCCTTTTCAGTGTCCTCTGTAACCACCCCCCATCATCGCTAATTATGTGTGCAATATGCTCTGCCCTAGTTTTTTTGCTGTTGATATATTTAAAGAATTTCTTTGGGTTTATTTTACTATCCTCCGCTATTTGTCTCTCAAAGTTGATTTTAGCCATCTTGATTTCGTGTTTACTTTTCTTATTTGCCTCCTTGTATTGCTCGAAAGCTGATACTGTGCCCTCTGATTTATATTTCCTGAAGGCCAATTTTTTTCCCCTAATAAGTTTTTTAACGCTACGGTTTAGCCAGCCAGGTTTGGCTTTGTCTCTTCTAAATTTATTTCCCATAGGAATGCACTGCAAGATGCCTTTGCCTAATATATTTCTAAAGCATTCCCATTTTTCCTCTGTGGTCAGGGATCCCAGGGTTTGGTCCCAGTTTACCCTTTCCATCAATGAGTACAATTTTGGAAAGTTAGCCCTTCTGAAGTTTAGGGTTCTTATGTTCCCCACTTGCCTTGCTATATTGTTATTTATACTAAATGTGATCATCCTGTGATCGCTAGAGCCCAGGTTGTCCTGGACTACTACCTCCGAGATTATGTCTGGGTCATTAGTGATCAATAGATCCAGGACTGCATTTTCTCTAGTCGGAGAGTCCACCAACTGTGACATGTAATTATCCAGTAAGGTTTCTGTGAGTGTGTAGTCCCCTCATCCCAGTCAATGTCGGGATAATTGAAGTCCCCTAATATGATGACTGATCCCAATTTTGCCACTTTACTCATTAGTGCTAAGAATTCCAGCTCTACCTCCTCCCCTTGGTTAGGTGGCCTATAGCAAACCCCCACAATTACTTTCCCCTTTTCTCCTTCCCTATGGAGTTCAACCCACACAGATTCTAACTCCATACTCATCCCTTCCGTAATGTCACTCCTTTCTATCACCTTTATATTGTTCTTGACATAGAGACATACCCCTCCCCCTCTTTTTCCTACCCTGTCCTTCCGGTACACCGAATACCCTTGGATATTGGCCAGCCAGTCATGTGAGGGGTCGAACCAAGTCTCTGTTATTCCCACAAGGTCTATGTCCTCCTCATGTACTAATATTTCCAACTCATCCATTTTATTAGCTAGGCTTATATTTATATTTATAAAAAAAAATGGATGTGGGGGCTTTTTGTTGGGCCTGATGTTTTTTTTTTTTTGGGGGGGGGCAGTATTTCATTCTTGGACCCAGGCAGCACAATGTCTTGGGCCAGCCCTACATAAAACAGTTATTTTATCAGCAATTCAATTTTTTTTTTTTTTTTTTAACGCCAAGAAAAGATGCCAGTCGGATGTTAACCAAGTGCTGCAGCCTGGGAGCGACTCTGCACTAAAGTCCATCATTTCTTGCAGGGTCGAATGAAGAATACCAGGGAGCTCCTTGGACTTTACAGCTTAGGTCTTAGACACATTGTCCACTATCATCACATTTTCAAAACAACAAGCACAAGCCTAAATGGAGACCCAAGGCAATAGGAACAGGGCCAAATGTTAAGACAGAAGGCACAGAGAGCTCTTCCTAACAAAAAGTTGCAGTACTTTTGGATTTGAGGGATCCAACTGATTTTTGGCAAATGGGGGTGGCGAAGGAAAAAAGGAGCCAGGAAGGTAGGCTGGAGAATAGGAGGTTCAGGGAGGAGTGATTCTCCAAATATATCACACCGTCAAGATCACATTGACTCCTCCTTGCAGCATCTTTCCAAGCTGCCATTATTTTTACCTAGCTTTACCTAGCTTGCATTGCAGTCTCTACTTTGCTTTGTTTTTAAAAATATGTAAATATGTAAATTATAAACAAATTTAAAAAAGTAAAAAAAAAAATCTTAATAAAGATTTAAAAAATATTAATAAAAAGGTGATGACAGTTGAAAACATTGTTCTTTTAGCTTTCACAAACAGAAAATTGGATTGTGGATTTTTTTAAAATAATTAAATTGTTGTCCCTGTCCATATATGGGCAGGGATCGCCTTATAAGTAAAAGAAAAAAGTAAAAATAAAAAAAGAATAGGAATTTTGGATTGAATATGAAACAAGTTGCAGTAAATGAATGTTTTTTTTGTGCGTGATTCCATGTATCAGGCCACAGAGTTTTGTTTGCACACACAAATATATGCATATGCTTCAGTGCTCACTTCAAGGCTCCTCTGTATACTGTGGTTGTAACTCTATAATTTTCAGAGTCCCCAAAGTTGGAGCACATATAGCACTGAATAGATAAAAGGCACAGGCATGTGACATCCAGCAAGAGCAACATGGCAGCTGAAGGAATCCAGTGTCCCCGCACCCAATTCAACCAATGGTATAAAAAAAAAGGCAACCACCCCAAGCTGTAATTAGCCTTTGCAGCAAGGTGCACATGGAAAGGCAATGCACATCACAAAAAACTAAGGATTTCCCAGCACACTTACCAGCCAGCCTGCAAAACAATCAAATTGATTCTGTCTAACATTTTATGTTAAAAACAGAGGGTATTGTTTGCACACATTTGCAAATGTGTGTCCTCCAGGCAGAACTGCCCTTAGTCTATCCACTCATAAATGTGCTCCAACTTTGGAGACTCTGAAATGATCCACAGTATACAGAGAAGCCTTGACGTGGTTACCGTGGCTTACGCATTTTTAGTATGTGCAAATATCTACCAACAAAACTCTGTTATTAACATTATTTTGGTTGTTTTGCAGGTTGGCTGGTAAGTGTGCTGGGTAACCTTTTGTTTTATTTTGATGTGTGTTGTCCTTCCATGTTCACCTTACTGCATAGACTAGTTATAGCTTGGGGTGGTTTCCATTTTTTATACAGCCTTCAATCTTTATCACTTTCCTTCTTCCCAACCACTGCATGTAAATTAAGGTTTTCTGGGTGTGTCAAATACCTGCTCCCCCTACCACATGCTGTGTTTCCTCATGCAGAGTAGTGGCTGAGTTTGAAGACAGTGGCTGCTTAAAAGGTAAGTATACATGCCGAGAAATGAAATACGGGATAGTAGAGAGAAAAATCTCCCACCCCTTCTCTATGGGTGGGAGATTTTTCTCACTACTATCCCGTATTTCTTTTCTCTGTGGTTAATTATAGGATGCAGATGTAGATGGTATCTCTGGAACCAATACGATTTTTGTATGTATGTATGTAAGTATACATGCCCTTCTTCTAAAGGGTGGACTGTTTTTAAGCTTGTGACAATGGAACACTGACTTTATGTGACTCAGTATACTATATACTCGGTATACTGGAATGTGCATATATATACAGTGCCTTGCGAAAGTATTCAGCCCCCTTGAACTTTACAACCTTTTTTAAGCTTCAAACATAAAGATATAAAACTGTAATTTTTTGTGAAGAATCAACAAAAAGTGGGACACAATCATGAAGTGGAACGAAATTTATTGAATATTTCAAACTTTTTTAACAAATAAAAAAACTGAAAAATTGGGCGTGCAAAATTATTCAGCCCCCTTAAGTTAATACTTTGTAGTGCCACCTTTTGCTGCGATTACAGCTGTAAGTCACTTGGGGTATGTCTCTATCAGTTTTGCACATCAAGAGACTGAAATTTTTGCCCATTCCTCCTTGCAAAACAGCTTGAGCTCAGTGAGGTTGGATGGAGAGCGTTTGTGAACAGCAGTTTTCAGTTCTTTCCACAGATTCTCGATTGGATTCAGGTCTGGACTTTGACTTGGCCATTCTAACACCTGGATATGTTTATTTGTGAACCATTCGATTGTAGATTTTGCTTTATGTTTTGGATCATTGTCTTGTTGGAAGACAAATCTACGTCCCAGTCTCAGGTCTTTTGCAGACTCCATCAGGTTTTCTTCCAGAATGGTCCTGTATTTGGCTCCATCCAACTTCCCATCAATTTTAACCATCTTCCCTGTCCCTGCTGAAGAAAAGCAGACCCAAACCATGATGCTGCCACCACCATGTTTGACAGTGGGGATGGTGTGTTCAGGGTGATGAGCTGTGTTGCTTTTACGCCAAATATAACGTTTTGCATTGTTGGCAAAAAGTTTGATTTTGGTTTCATCTGACCAGAGCACCTTATTCCACATGTTTGGTGTGTCTCCCAGGTGGCCTGTGGCAAACTTTAAACTACACTTTTCATGGCTTTCTTCTTGCCACTCTTCCATAAAGGCCAGATTTGTGCAGTATACGACTGATTGTTGTCCTATGGACAGAGTCTCCCACCTCAGCTGTAGATCTCTGCAGTTCATCCAGAGTGATCATGGGCCTCTTGGCTGCATCTCTGATCAGTCTTCTCCTTGTATGAGCTGAAAGTTTAGAGGGACGGCCAGGTCTTCGTAGATTTGCAGTGGTCTGATACTCCTTCCATTTCAACATTATAGCTTGCACAGTGCTCCTTGGGATGTTTAAAGCTTGGTAAATCTTTTTGTATCCAAATCCGGCTTTAAACTTCTCCACAACAGTATTTTGGACCTGCCTGGTGTGTTCCTTGTTCTTCATGATGCTCTCTGTGCTTTAAACGGACCTCTGAGACTATCACAGTGCAGGTGCATTTATACGGAGACTTGATTACACACAGGTGGATTCTATTTATCATCATTAGTCATTTAGGTCAACATTGGATCATTCAGAGATTCTCACTGAACTTCTGGAGAGAGTTTGCTGCACTGAAAGTAAAAGGGCTGAATCATTTTGCACGCCCAAAGTTTGAAATATCCAATAAATTTCGTTCCACTTCATGATTGTGTCCCACTTGTTGTTGATTCTTCACAAAAAATTACAGTTTTATATCTTTACGTTTGAAGCCTGAAATGTGGCAAAAGGTCGAAAAGTTCAAGGGGGCCAAATACTTTTGCAAGGCACTGTATATAACAGTATATGTACAGTATATATATATATATATATATATATATATATATATATATATATATATATATATATATATTATAATATATATTTTTATATTTATATATTTTTTTACATTTTTTTTTTAAGTTTATAAAGTTTCAACAAGTAACATCCGTATTTTGCTTAAAGGCAATTTAAGCACTCCTTCTCAAACTGCTTCTGGATATTAACCAGTTTACTGGAACATAACTGTAGAAAATGTACTTAAGTGTACAACAGGTTGAAAAAAAAAAAAAATAGATCTACACATTGGCAGTGTAGTTCTATATGATCTAAAAAGTTTGTAATGAGTTTCAAAAATAGCATAGTAGTAATGGTAATAGCTGAAAAATAGCTACAGGGGGTAAGCATTAGTTGTTTTTTTGCTGCTGGCAAAGAGCTGCAAAACAAATCTTTTTACCAATGTCATCTGCTTCAGGCTATGGCTACACAGATGTGTTTCTATAAAAGATTTAACTACTTGTTGGTAGTCGATTTATTTGCAGTGCACTAAGATCAATTCTCTGCTAAAAGAAATGACTGTAAACACATGGTTACAAATCTCAGAAAGATGAGATTAAAATGGCCTCTGAACCTTAGCCAACCTTAGCTGTTCTTGGTAATGCAACACCAGGTAGGTTGCATCTAATAGTCACCTTTAATAATACATTCACATGACCAAGTGTGATGAGAAGCTGGACAAATTGATATTTCCCCTCCTAACAAAACTGAATTGCCATCTAGATTGCCACATAGTCTGATGACTGCAGGAGAGATAACTAGAGCAGTATTAAAACCAAAAGCAAAAATTTATTATATTGCAGCTTACCAATTGTTAGATGTGATGGCCATATTAATTTTCTTTATTAGGCTTTCATTCTTCTATTTTCATCTGGGGATCCAGCCAGAAAGTATGTTGTTTTTCACCAGTAAAATGTATCAGCTTACATGCATTAGACCGACTACTTAACACTGGCAGGGAGATTAAAATGATCAGCTTTTTATTTATTCATGCAAAACTTTTGTCCCAAAGGTAAAAAAAAAAAAAGGTTTGCTTTAACTGATTATAAAGTGTGATTTGGAGCTTGGCTTCAATTTGGTAAAATTGTTTCAACTTAGTGCTAGTAACACCAAATTGAGTTTGCAAGACATGATGTAACTGGAGATATCTAAAAAAAAAAGGCTGTACGGGGGGGGTTCATATTTTCTTTGTAAACCAATGAAAGAGGCCATAACATTCCCTGTATATATTGAGCAACATTTTTAACAAATATGTCAATACCTACTGACTTTTTTTAACTGCATATGCATAGATGGTCTCAAAACACATCTTAACATCAAAGCTAAGTTATTGCAATAAAGAGAGGAATAATCCTCTCCCAAAAAGTTAAAATGCACATGAAAAAAGTAATTAGAATATATTGTATCTTTTTGAAAAAATCACATCCTGCAGAATATTATATCATCAATTTCTGATGTATGCATTCTTTTAAAGTGGTTCTAAAGGTTTCTATGCATGAAGGTAAAAAACCTTCAGTGTGCAGCTCACTCCCCCTTCCTGACCAGGCCGTTTTTTTGCGATACGGCACTGCGATACTTTAACTAAAAATTGCACCATTGTTTGTTGATGTACCAAAATAAAATGTTTGTCTTTTTTTCATACAAATAGAACTTTCTTTAGGTGGTATTTGATCACCTCTGGGTTTTTTTTTTTTTGCACTATAAACAAAAAAAGACTAACAATTTAAAAAAAAATAAAATATGTATATATATATATATATATATATATATATATATATATATATATATATATATATATATATATATATTTACTTGCTATAAAACATATTCAAAAAAAATTTAATTTCTTCATAAATTTAAGCCAATAAGTATTCTGCTCCAAATTTTTGGTAAAAAAAAAAATCCCAATAAGTGTATATTGATTGGTTTGCGCAAATGGTATAGGTTCTATAAACGATGAGATTTTTTTTTTTACTAGTTATGATATTAGCGACTTATAGCGGGACTGTGATATTGCGGCAGATATTCTGACACTAGCTGACACTTTATGGGGACAAGTGACAGTAATACAGTGATCAGTGCTAAAAAATATGCACTGTCACTGTACTAATAACACTGTCTGGCAAGGGGTTAACACCAGGAGTGATCAAAGAGTTAACTATGTGCCTAACCAGTGCTTTACAATACTGTGGAAGGTGCTTTTACTAGGGGAAGAGATGGAATTTATTCACATCTCTCCATCAATTCCATCCCTTTCTGGCAAGAGGTTTTTTTTTTTTTATTATTTCTCTAACATTTTTCTCTTCATATGTTGCCTTGGAGCTGTTTGTGAACAGTGTGGAGCCACTCTAGAAGGGGAATCGTATCGCCTTAAAGGAACCTGAGCATCAGAGATTATTCCTATTATGCTTATTTGACCCCTTGTGGGTCTATGATGGAGGTGCGCCTCCACTGCACCTGGTGAATGGAGCACAGAATATGGAGTGGAAAAACACTGTGTGTTAATGTGTAAAGCACACTATTGTATCAGAGACTCTTTATTTTTATTTTTTTATTATCTCTTTATTATTTTACAAAGATACTGTATACATATTTACATAGTAGTTGAGGTTGAATAAAGGCGATAGTCCATCCAGTTCAACCTGTGAATGTTTTGATCCTTGAGCTGTATGTCCAAGAGTCTTTTAAAAGTAGCCATACTTTCTGCAGTTACTACCATTTGTGGAAGAGAGTTCCACAATCTTGTAGCCCTTACTGTAAAAAAACCCTTGCGTAGCCTGAGGTTAAATTGCTTCTCCTCTAATCGCATTGTATGGCCTCGTGTCCTCATATATTCCTTGCGACTGAATAGTTTTTTTTCTATGCTGAGATCACCGTTGAGGTATTTATAAATCGCTATCATGTCCCCTCTCAGACGTCTCCTTTCCAGGGAGAATAAATCAAGCGCTTGTAAGCGCTCTTCATAATTAAGGTCCTCCAATCCCCTAATTAGTTTAGTTGCCCTTCTCTGGACTCTCTCCAGCTCCAACACATCCCTTCTGAGGACTGGCGACCAGAACTGGACAGAATACTCCAGATGCAGTCAGACCATAGTTTTATAAAGTGGTAGGATTATAGTTTTATCTCTGGAATACATCCCCTTCCTTATGCATGCTAATATTCTGCTGGCTTTGGCAGCTGTAGCTTGACATCACATGCTATTGCTAAGTCTATCTTCTACTAAGACTCCAAGAAATTTCTCCATGTTTGATTCCCCTAGAGGTCCCCCCCCCCCCCAAAGCGTATATTTTGAGTTTATGTTTTTAGTCCCCAAGTGCAATACCTTACACTTCTCCACATTAAACCTCATTTGCCATGTAGTTGCCCACTCTGTTATTTTGTTCAGGTCATTCTGTAAGATTTCTGCCTCACGATGTGAAGTTATTGCCCTGCTTAATTTTGTGTCATATGCAAAACTGGGATTGAGCTAATGATCCCATCCTCAATGCTATTTTTGAATAAATTGAACAAAATTGGTCCCAGGACTGAGCCTTGGGGAACCCCACTTACCACCCCAGTCTGAGTACGCATTATTTTTTACCACCCTTTGGGCACACCCCTTTATACAGTTTTGTATCCAAGAGCAAACCTTGTGGTCAATGTCAGTACTTTTTTATTTTTGGGCATTCCCACCATATATGTGACATTGTTCCCAATACCTTACACCCACGCCAACAGTATGGTGACTTCCCAGTCTGGTATTTATGTGCTTTACCTGGTGTATTATACCATCTAGACATACAATTATAATTAATTTCATGTACTTATATCTACTGCAGAGCCATTTACCATCTTCATACTTTTTTCTAATTGGGAATCTTCCCCCCATATTCCAAATTCCTTTTCCCACTTCTCTATGTATGGTGGTACTGCCGGTTCCATCATTGCGACCAGACTTCTATATGTATTAGAAATACTATTCTTTGTGCCCTCTGACACACACATATGTTCAAAAGGGAGCAGTTCTTTCTCTGATCTTAATGGTTGTGGCAATGATGCAACAAAAGGCATTAGCTGGCAGTATCGCCATTCATCCATCTTCCAATTCTTTTTTTTTTTTTGCTTTCATTCTAATAGTGTACACACTTTCCCTTTTTCCATCATATCCTTTACCCATGCGTCATCATCCCCTATCCATTTCCCATATAACATTCCATTTCCTGGTGGAAAAAAATTTGTTTCCCTTAATGGGATCAATGGTGAGTTGTATTTCCATTTTTCCTTTTTGTGAATTGGATCCCAAATTTTAAGTGCATGTAGTGTTATTGTATGTGCCTTTGTATCTAATCTTCTAAATTGTGGCAGTATCCAAATAATTTTCCCTAACTATGCATTACTAAGAGTGCCTTCTAGTTTCACCCAGCTTTTATCAGTTTTCAATTTACCCCATTCCAAAACCCGTGAAAGTACTGCAGTACCCGTGAAAGAGGAGAGAATCTTTTGGTGCATAATTAAAAGAAGAATTACTACTGAGCAGTTTTGCATGGGGACTTTCTGTCTTGTGGCATTTGAACATTTATTGCACTATTAGCACTTTTCTTTGTTTGTTCGCACCAGCACTTTATCAATTTTTGATATGTGTATAGTATCGTTGCTATATTATTATACTTAATTTAGGCTATCTGTTGGACAGCGCTATCATATAATTTTTACTATATTACTGTGGTTGTGGGAAGTGGAACACATGAGGTGATGACAGCAGCCACACATTTTCTATATTATTACAGAAGCAGCACATTCCCACTTTTAGGTTGTTTAAAAAAAAAAATGCCTTTACAAACACTTTAAGTTCAGTTGATGGTTAACCACTCTAATACAGGGCACTTTTAACCTCTTCCTGCCTAGGTCAATTTTCAGCTTTCAGCACTGTAATACTTTGAATGACAATTTCACGGTCAAGCAACACTGTACCCATATGAATTTTTATCATTTTTTTCACACATATTAAAGCTTTTAGTGGTATTTAATCACCACTTTTTTAAAAATAATTTTTGCTAAATAAATAAAAAAATTAAAAATTAAAAAAAAATGTGAAATTATAAATATGTTTTCTTTGTTTCTGTTATAAATTTTTCAAAAAAATAATATTTTTTAATACATTTTTGCCAAACTGTATTCTGCCACATTTTGTTGGTGAATATGACTCAAATCAGTGTATAATATTTAGTCTGTAGGAAAGTTATAGAGTCCACAAACTATGGTGTATATACACACACACATATATATATATATATATATATATTAAACTATGGTGTATATACACATATACAGTGGGTACAGAAAGTATTCAGACCCCCTTAAATTTTTCACTATTTGTTATATTGCAGCCATTTGCTAAAATCATTTAGGTTCATTCTTCTATAAAGTTCTATTTTGGTCTCATCAGACCAGAGAATCTTATTTCTCACTATCTTGGAGTCCTTCAGGTGTTTTTTAGCAAACTCCATGCGGGCTTTCATGTGTCTTACACTGAGGAGAGGCTTCCGTCGGGCCACTCTGCCATAAAGCCCCGACTGGTGGAGGGCTGCAGTGATGGTTGACTTTCTACAACTTTCTCCCATCTCCTGACTGCATCTCTGGAGCTCAGCCACAGTGATCTTTGGGTTCTTCTTTACCTCTCTCACCAAGGCTCTTCTCCCCCGATAGCTCAGTTTGGCCGGACGGCCAGCTCTAGGAAGGGTTCTGGTCGTCCCAAACGTCTTCCATTTGAGGATTATGGAGGCCACTGTGCTCTTAGGAACCTTAAGTGCATCAGAAATCTTTTTGTAACCTTGGCCAGATCTGTGCCTTGCCACAATTCTGTCTCTGAGCTCTTCAGGCAGTTCCTTTGACCCCATGATTCTCATTTGCTCTGACATGCATTGTGATCTGGAAGGTCTTATATAGACAGGTGTGTGGCTTTCCTAATCAAGTCCAATCAGTATAATCAAACACAGCTGGACTCAAATGAAGGTGTAGAACCATCTCAAGGATGATCAGAAGAAATGGAAAGCACCTGAGTTAAATATATGAGTGTCACAGCAAAGGGTCTGAATACTTAGGACCATGTGATATTTGAGTTTTTCTTTTTTAATAAATCTCCAACAATGTCAACAATTCTGTGTTTTTCTGTCAGTATGGGGTGCTATGTGTACATTCATGAGGAAGAAGAATGAACCTAAATGATTTTAGCAAATGGCTGCAATATAACAAAGAGTGAAAAATTTAAGGGGGTCTGAATACTTTCTGTACCCACTGTATATATATATGTATATATATATATATATATATATATATATATTAAAATTGATCAATGTACAGGTGGCCCCTTATTTCTTGAGGCCTGAAAATACCAGGACAGTACAAATATCCCCCAAATGACCCTTTTTGTAAAGTAGTCAAGTAGACAGTCCAATGTATTTAGTAAAAGGCATGGTGAGTTTTTCTAAATTGTAATATTTTAGAAAATGAAGACATTTAAAAAAAAAAAAAATGGTCAGTGTCATATAACTGGTGTGGTGTCATCATATAACTGGTGTGGCAATGATCAGAGACACTGACTAGTGATAAAATAACAATAATAATAATAATTTGTTTTGTGAACAGTATTTATTTTTTCTTACACATTATAGTTGTTTATACCAGTGAATTCCACGGACATAAGCAACTGTTTTTCTTCAATGAAACTGATTCCTTCAGTATGTATTGTTGTGCTTAGCTGTGGCCTAGAACAACAAATGCCCCACCTAGTTGTCATTTGACAATAGGCCTGGTGGGGAAGTGGTTAAACTAGTGATGGGCCTAACAACCCCGGTTTGATTCGCACCAGAGCTCTCAACATGGAAAAAGTTCAGACCCAAGTCGCAAACCTTATTAAAGTATATGGGACCCAAACTTGAAAAATCAAAAATCCCCATTTTGAAGGCTTAACTGTATATGCAAGGTATTAGGCCATGCAAAGGGTATAGGGGCCCAGGTACTGCCCTGGGGGACATGTATTAATGCAAACATTTTTACATTTTTTTTTATAGATATTTTTTAAAGGATCAGTGATTTTAATGATGATTAAAGTGAATCAATAAAAATGAAAAAATCCTTTAAATATAGTGCCTGGGGAGTCCCCTTACTCTGTGGCATATCTGCACCATGTAGAAAACCTGCTGCAGCAAAGCTGACATATATAAGGAAAACAAAAAGGAATTTAAATAGATTTTTCCCAGCTGCAAGTCATTGCCAGCAATACAAAAATGTTAAAGAAACGGTGTGGGGGGTTCCCCCAATTCATACCGGGCCCTTAAAAATGAAAAAAAAATGTCCCCCAATGTAGATCCATCCCTGTCGGATCTGAAAAAAGGGGATACCTGCCAACTTTTAGGAGGTTTTAGAAGGTTTTTGGAGGCAGGACGGGGCTTATGATTGTGATTGGCTGTCACGGCGGTCATATGATCGGAAAGCTCCAGATTGTGGCTTGCTTGGAGCTCGCAGGGAGTGTGCTCTCAATACAACCCTATTTGCACTGATGCACGCAGATATGCAGCCACTCGGTGCCAAGGCCTACCCACCGAGAGGCCGCATATTTGCATAGAGCACAACTCCCCTTAGTCTGCCTGTAAAGTGATGCATCTGTTACCATGTATAGAACCCGCTGCAGCCAAACTGACATAAATAAATAACAATTTAATTTAAATAGATTTTCCTGGCTGCAAACCATTGCCAACAATACAACCCTGTCGGACCCGAAAAAGAAAAAGGAAATTCTTCGCCCGTGACAAAGGCTAACCACTGACTGCCTGCTCCGCCATCTGACAATTCTTAAATAGTTAAGGGGCGGGGCAACATGGCAATGTCACCTGGTGGCACTGCCCCATGTCTTCTGGGTCAGGGAAGTCACATGGGAGCGGTGTCACCAGGTGACATCGCTAGGTGGTCTGTCCCTTACCTATTTAAGAACTGTTACACGGTGGAGCCGGATCCGGTAGTGCACCAGGAGTTGTGATTGACGATGAATTTACATCGGGGGACATTGTTTTTTTTATTTTTAATAAGGATTTTGTTAAAATCTGTGTGTGTTTTTACTTCTTATTGACAATTTTTTGGTGAATGAATAGGGGTACAATGTAATTTAACAAAGGGCTTCCAAATGCTGATAAGCCCCCTGCCCTAAAACCACCCACCCTAAAGCATCCTTCCATGTTGAAGGCATGTGGCCTGGCATGGTTCAGGAGGGGGGATCCACTCACTCGCCCCCCCCCTTTTCTGGCCTGTCAGGCAGCATGCTTGGATAAGAGTCTGGTACGGATTATGGGGGGGGGACCCTATGCCGCTTTCTTTTTAATTATGGCAGGGAGTTACCTTAAAATCGATACCAGACCCAAAGGGCCTGGAATAGATTGGTGGGGGGACCCCAACACCGTTTTTTTTTTTTCACATTTTTGTATGGCCGGCAATATTTTTTTTTTTTCATTCAACTGTCAGTGGGGGAGCCCTTTGACAGCTGAAGACTAATCCATTGTTAAGGACACAGTGTCCAGCTTACCGGTCCACTCCTTAACAACTAGCTATTCACTGTGCCCTGATTGGGCAAAGCCTTGCACCTGAACAGCAGTCAGGTGCATTGCTTCAGCCAATCAGGGCTTAGAATGGACTGTGCACTGCACAGTGCATTGTGGGGTGCTCGGTGGGTGTACATCCCGCCAAGCGCCCCACAAATCTGGGTGTTTACTGAACAGGTGATGTTTGGGCTGAACTTATGCTCGGTCTGAACTGTTCCCCCAACACTACTCATGACAGTTGTCTCCTAAAAAATATTCAATTGATAAAGGGGAAGGTCTAGGTATGTATTTTTCATTTAGTCACATTAAATGGGCAAATTATTGTATTGAAAGGGCAAGAGTCTCTGTAAAGAACACTCCCAACCAATTTATACTCATCCCTCCCTCTACACTCCTAACTCACTGAAGCACTGTGTTTGAAGGCTTGGAACACGTGCTTGATCATATTACTTCTCCCTCATGTGACAGTATTTATGTCAGGCAATTGGCCATCATCAACTTGTTAACCACTTTACCACTAGAGCATTTTGCTGTCTTACGTCTGGGCCACTTTTTGTGATTCGGCGCTGTGCGACTTTAACTGACAATTGCGCGATCGTGCGACGCCGTACCCAAACGAAATTTACGTCCTTTTTTTCCCACAAACAGAGCTTTCTTTTGGTGGTATTTGATCACCTGTGCGATTTTTACTTTTTGCGCTATAAACAAAAAAAGAGCATTTATTTTGAGAAAATAACAATATTTTTCACATTTTTTTATATGAAATTCCCCCCAAAAAAGATGTAAAAACCAATTTTTTTTTAAATTTTTGGCCAATTTGTTTTCTGCTACCTATGTTTGGTAAAAAAAATCGCAATAAGCGTATTTTGATTGGTTTGCGCAAAAGTTATTGCGTTTACTAACAAAGGGAAAGATTTTTGTCATTTTTGTTTTTTTTTTTTAACGCGTAATGGCGGCGATCTGCGTTTTTTTTTTGCGGGACTGCGACATTGCGGCGGACAGATCGGACCCTTGACTGACATTTTTGACACTTTTGGGGGTACCAGTGACATTACTGCAGTAATCAGTGCTATACATATGCACTGTTACTGTAAAAATGACACTGGCAGGGAAGGGGTTAACTTTATTGGAGAGGGAGGGGTTAATGTATGCCTGGTGCTTACTGACGTGTGGGGGGGGAGGTGACTGAGTGAGTCATGGACAGATCGGATGTCCAGCTATGCTGAACAGTCCGATCTGTCACTCCCTGTCACTGAGGAGATCCGCCCGCTTGTGTTTACACAGGCGGGCGGATCTCCACACTAGATCCCCGACGATCGGGGCAGAGCAGCGACGATCGCCGCTGCTCCTCCCCTGGCCCGACTCCCGCTGTGAATGAAAACAGCGGGAGCGCGCCTCCGGCGGCGCGCGAGCGCCGCCTACAGGGGAGGAGTCTGATGACGTAGGTCTACGTCGTCAGACGGGAACGAGCCACTTTGCCGCAGTACTATTACAGTACTTAGCGGTAAAGTGGTTAACTGACTTTTTTCACTTGGAAAATATCTCTAACCTTAATAAAAAAAAAAATGTGTGGTAAAAATAACACAGATGGAAAAACTTCATATAACGACTGCCTGGTTGAAAGATTGAGAAGGCATAGAGGTGAATAAGAAAGCATGAAGGGATGCAATTGGGATAAGTGTTAGCAAAAACAAAAATAGAAGCAAACCTAAGCAGTAAATTGAAAATATATCATGTCCAGTAGATCCTCATGCCCTGCAGCTTAAATCTGAAACAAAATCTGATGAAAATCACACCGAGCACTACCATCTAGTCTAGACAACACGAAGCCAACATATCAAACATACCTGAGCCCTTTCTTTGACAGTTGGCTCACTGTCTTCTGCATTTGTCTGTGACAAAATGAGTGGCTAGGGATGAGGACAAGAGCCTAATTGTTGACTTTTGACAAAAGTCAGTATTTGCATCTCTAACATCATTGTTTAGCTACTAAACTGAATTCCAGAAAGAATTAAAAGACACAAATAAAGGCAGCTGTGTGTGTTTTGATTTGTCATTAAACATAATTCTAAAAAAGAACAGTGTAGGTACCTAAATTTGACTTAGTATCAGCCTCTTGCAGTTTCATATACAGAAAACCTCAAGCTCAAAGAGGAAGACACAGCACAAGAAGCAAACTAGTTTATATGCTGACATGGAGTGTTCTAATAGGAAGTGCAGAGTGATAGAAATATGTACCCATCATCGTGCGTCTTCTCCTTCAATGTTGAGTCACAGATTGCGGTCAGGTTCATGACAACCTGGACTCAGAAGGAGTATGTTAAATGACACTGGCTGACATCTAAACAGGAAGAATGAGGACATCTTGTTATTAAAAAAAAGTAGGAGACAATTCTTTTAATTTTTAATCTTAATTTTGGATGGGTTATTCATTTGTTACTGGAGTTTTGCTTTAAGAATTTATATTAAGAATCCATTCCTAATATAAACAGGGTTGTATCTCTGGCCTGGATTTATCCATATCCCAGGTGAGGGACAAGCTTTGGTTAGACAGTATACTGGTATACACATGTAGTCTGCTTATCTCATTATACACAAAGATTCTTTTTCTAACATCACTGTCAGTATCACATCATGACCTTGTTTGTGTTCTTCTCCCTGCATTCCAATAGGGTATACCATTTCCATTTTCAACCCAGCTACACATATGAACATTTTGTTATTCTGCTTATGTATACTGTAAGGTTCAAAACAATCGGATGGCCCTCCGTATTGCAATAGACAGAAGTAATTTCATTGTCCATTAAATACGTGACAGAACTGCACCAAGAGGTTAACTTTTTGCTCAGTGGGAAAGGCATTAAATCCTTGCGTGCAAATGAGCCATCACTGTGTAAGCAGATGCAATAGTTTTCCTCCACACTACACTGAATGCTGAAAAGAATGCTGAGTTGTAAAACTGTGTTGTCACCTTCCATCAGGTCAGGGACGCTAAGTTGACAAGTGTCCAGAAAAAAGTGTGGATCTCAGCAGTTTAACACACAAATGAGCGTGTTAATTACTACAAAGAAAATTACTAATGAGAAATTAATAAAAGCAGAAATGTGCAGTAATTACTGATATGTGAATTAGCCATCATCCTTATTTAACAAATACTTAAACAATATTAAAGTGATAGTAAAATCCATTTTTTACTTGTACCTACAGGTAAGCCTATAATAAGGTTTACCTGCAGGTACAATGAATATCTCCTAAAGGTGCCCCGTTTAGAAGATATTCACATTTGTAGAGGCTGGTGATGTCACCGGAGCATGCACACTGCTCTCTGAAAAAGGGGCACACTTGAGTGTCCATTCAGAGCGCTGTGCCACAATCATGACTCCTGTGAGCATGTGCAAGAGTGATGTTATCACAATCTGGCCATTCAAACTGTCAGAACACACAAACCAAGAAGGAAGACCAGGTGAACATGGAAGCCCTGGCAGAGGGGGCAATGTGCCGCTGGAGGGATCCACTTTACATGTAAGTCTGTCATATTGTGCTAGTATGTGGTGCAAATTAAGGGAGGCCCAGAGTTAAGAAAAAAGAAGAGCATGAATAGAGGGTCGGCATGACAGGGGTTAAAGGGTTTGTAAGCCGGTTTATAAAAGATTTAGGATTGGGTACAAGTTGGGGAGTGGGAGAAGCTGCTTGGGGCTGGTTAAGCAGAAGTGGGGGCAGGTCTTCAGTCGGAAGAGAGATCAGCCAGGGAAAAACTCCCGCCTGCCCTGTTAATTTTACCCCCTTTTCTGATAAGCAATTTATTGTTGGATTGGGGTGGATGGGATGATTGTTGTCAAGCAGCTAGCGGGGTGCAAGGTACTTGTAGGTTACTCTGGGCACTAAAAAGGGTACTTGGTAGGGCCCCGTCTGAGGTACGGATCCCAGTTGTTCTAATGGAGGTATCTGCAGCTGGTTGTCTCAGAGTCTGTGGTGTTGTGGCTGGAGGCCTGTTTTAAGTAGGTTGCAGGTATTTTACTTGTAAGTGATGCCTACTAGGACCTTCAGGCTCCAGTTATACTGTATTTACATTGTATTCACGTTGTTATGTCTTTTTTATGTGTTATTTATTGCTTAGGTTAATAAAAGGCTGCTTTGACCATTAACTCTAGCTGGTTGTCCGAGTGATTATTAAAGGGTTGGAGTGTGTGATTTGGTCAAAGCGGAAGGGGACAAGACATCTTTAGTACTCTAGTTATGACCTTGACCTTCAAGGGGACCATTTTTCTAAAGAGATTTTACTACCACTTTAACCCCTTGGAGTGGGTGCCTGTCAGCCCTTTAAGAGGTTTACAATGCCTGGAGGAGGGGCAGGGCTTATGATTGTAATTGGCTGTCATGGCGGTCACATGATCAGAAAGCTCCAGATCGCAGCTTGCTTTCCGTTAGCCACCGGTGTCTGTGCCAGGAGCTCGCAGGGAGTGTGCTCTCAGTACAGCGCTATTTGCACTGATGCACGCAAATATGCAGCCACTCGGTGCCAAGGCCTACCCATCGAAATTTGCATAGCGCTCAGCACCGAGAGGATAATGCAATCCTAACTGGCTACAAATATTTTGTGAATGTAGTAACTTGGCAAAAGAAGGGTTTTCTTTACGCCTGTTCCAGTTAGTGAACATAATTTTGCGTTAACAGAAATTTGCACAGTTTTTGACCAAAATAAAATCTCAAATTTCAAGTAAATTTGCAGCTTTTAGCTATGCCAGTAATATGCAATATTTGCTAATTCTTACATTGTACTTTTCCTTTTAAAAATTATGGTTACAATTATGGTTCACTAATAAACGACAAATCTCCTAAAATAGTGAGTTGTGACAAAACAAACTTTTATTTAGTTCATATGTATGTATGAATGTATATGTATGTAAAAAACTTTACATTGCACCATGCATTTTTATGTTCCATACGTGCAACTTTGTAGAAATTAAAATATAAAGTCCAAGCTCATACTGTATATATTAGTGTTTTTTTTCTTTAGGACCTGTTCTTACTAGGCATTGCATTAACACACGTTAACACAACTTGATACTGCTAAGGTAGCCCATTCATATTGTAAGGGCTGGCAGTGTGACTTAAACTGGAAGGAAAGGCATCACAATAACACATTAGTTAAATGTTGCTATGCCCTAGTTATAAACCACTTAAACCATCAGTGCTACCTATCAGTGCCACATATCAGTGCCCATCAGTGCTGCCTATCAGTGCCGCATATTAGTGCCACCCCATCAGTGCCACCCCATCAGTGCCTGTCAGTGCAGCCTCATCAGTGCTCATCAGTGCAGGAAAAAAACATATTTATTTACAAAATTGTATAACAAGCAAAAAAGAAAAAACCTTGCGATGATCAAATACCACCAAAAGAAAGCTCTATTTGTGGGGAAAAAATGAGATAAATTTGGTTTAGGTAAAGTGTTGCATGACCGCACAATTGTCATTTGAAATGCAACAGAGCTAAAAGCTGAAAATTGGCCTGGGCAGGAAGGGGGTGAAAGTGCCCTGTATTGAAGTGGTTAATGGAAAATTGCACAGTCGTGCAACACTGTACCAAAATAAAATTGATGTCTTTTTTCCCCCCAGAAATAGAGCTTTCTTTTGGTGGTATTTGATCACCTGTGCGATTTTTATTTTTTGCACTATAAATAAAAAAAGAGCAACAATTCTGAAAAAAATTATATATATACATATATATATATATATACATATATATATATATATATATATATATATATATATATATATATATATATATATATATATATAATTTCACATTCCGCTATATAACATTCCCAAAAAAAAAAATGAAATCAAAAATTTTCATCCTTTTAGGCCAATTTGTATTCTGCTACATATTTTTGGTGACAAAAAAAAAAAAAAATCAAAATAAGCGTATTATGATTGGTTTGTGCAAAAGGTATCACGTTTACAAAATGACGTTACTACAGTAATCAGTGCTAAAAATATGCACTGTTACTGTAATAATGACATTGGCAGGGAAGGGGTTAACCTAGTGGGTGATCAACGTGTTAAATGTGAGCATAGGGGAGTGTTACTAACTGTGGGGGGAGGGGCTTGTGAAATGACCTTAGAGACCTGTGATCCTATATAGAAGGATCACAGGCACTCTGTGATCATTTCAGAGAGGAGAATGGTCAGCTGTGTTTACAACAGCTAACCGTCCTTCTCTCTCAATGGGAAGCGATCGCAGGTGGCTGGTGGCATTTGCATAGTGGGGGAAGGAGTGCGCCGCTGGCGGCGCACACTCGCCCCCCAGCACCAGGCTACGTCGGTTCACACAGAAGGGCCAGCCTGCCGCAGTAAATTTTTCTTCAGTCACATGACTGTAAAGCTCTGGCTCACTTCCCTCTCTTTCTGCAACTAGTAGGTGAAAACTCTTCTCCTGACCGACAATGCTTGGAAACCCTGGGAGTTATGAACCATAGCGGGATGAAGTCAACTCCCCAAAATTCATCACCAGTGTCAGACCAAAGTTGCCAACCTCCCGCAGCATTTTTTACTGACAAAACATGGGAAATTTACTGACGGAGCACATTTTTTAATTAAAACCTGAAAAATGACAGAATTCCTATTAAAAACTAAGACAATAAACATTTAGGAGATACTGATACCTAACAAGTAATTTGCCTGGTTTACACTTACAAAAGTAAACACAGCATGATAGATTATCAGCCCCTGATATTTATGGTATATTTACTGAAGGTTGGCAACCTTGTGTCAGACCCTCTGCTCCACAAAGGTGCACCAAGCTTTGAAGTAACATGGGTGCATAAAAAAAGATAAAAAAAAAAAAAAACAGGACATTATTTATTACAAAATATTTACACGGAGGAGTTCGCGGGAGAAACATGTAACTGGAGAATTATTGTAATGTCCTTCTATTTCCTTCCTTTTTGAAGCACTAATAAACTAAAAACTAAACATGTAATATATTGCAGCTTACCAATCTTTAGATGTGGTAGCTGGGTGTGTTTTCTTTTCTTAAGCTTTTTTCTCTCCATTTTTACCTGGTAATTTAGTCATAACATACACCCTACTCTCACTCTGGATGAAGAAGCCCAGGGTGCACAGCAGGCAGCAGATGTAATGGCTGCATTAATTTTATATTTTAGGCTTTCATTTTTTTATTTTCACCTGGTGTTCCAGCCAATAAGTCTTGTTTTTCAAAAGAACAAGCTCTGCAGAAGGATGTAGTTAGTTACATTAATTAAATTAACCATTCAACACTAGTTGGGGTGCTTAAAATGATCAGTTTGTATTTATTTATGTAAAACCTTTATCCCAAAAAGAAAGAAATTGTTTGCTTTCACTGATCATAAAGTGTGTGACGGACCCTGGTACTCAAGAGGTGTTTGTCCATCATATGAGCTACCCTTGCCCAGTAACAGAATGATACAAGATCCCACAGCCTACCCAGTCACTAGTCGGGACACAATGTAGGGCGATGAAAAACATAAAACTGTTTATTGAAAACTCACCGAGAATTTATACACTACGCAAAATCAGATAAAAGCTTGATCACATTATTGTATGCAAAGGAAACTGTGCACAGGAATATAATTAACATAATTAGGGAACAACCAACATATACTATATGCTAATCCACATCTAGCAACTAATAGCTGACAGTGATATAATTAACATTAGCTAATTAACTAGGCACTTAAATCAGCTTAGGTGATCAGACCATTCGACACCTACAACCCTGAATACAAAGTGCTGTACAATACACCTTATTACAAGTATAAATACGTAGATGAGAAGACAGACAGAAACAATAGGGGATCCAATTAACAATGGGAGGAAGACACTTAGGAGGCACATTACAATAAACACATTAGGGTAGGCGACCCCAGTGGTTTCAGCTAATTACATTACCATCTACAGTCATTGCTGGTTTGGATCACAGAGGCCCCAGATAGGTGTATGGAACCTTCAGTTTCCAGAGTCTGTGTGTTTTTTTGGGGAGATATGGACTTGAATCCAAACAAGACCAGTCAAAGGGTCCCTCAGGCATACACCTCCAAAGAGTAGTGTTCCCCTAAACGCCAGGGCCCACAGTCAGTAGGCAAGAGGCCACCCTGCAGTCCCCTCCAAAGTGCACCTTTTGTATAATTATTTTAATTAGTCCCCTCCAAAATTCCCTGTTCTGACTTCGAGCTGGAGGCTGGCTTTAATTTGTTAGTGTATTTAAATCTGCTAGTACATTTAACACTACCCCCCCCCCAGTCTTACAGAGCTTTTTCTTTAAAAAAAAAAAACAACAGACGTAAAGCGGTTGTAAACCGCTGCACTTTTTTTTTCCATACCTACAAGGCAAAGGCATAATGTGCTAGAATTCATCGCATACTAGCATATTATGTGAAACCTATCTGAAAACGAAGCCTTCCAGTGATGCAATGTCATTACTGGAGGCAGTGTCCATCTACACCTGATCTTCCTTCTGGGTTTGCGGCTCCAGCTCTGTGACTGGCCAGAGCCGCGATGACGTCACGGCACACTACTCTAAAGAAACAGCACGGGCGACCGTTCCTTCAGAGTGCATGCGCCAGTGCCATAACTGGCTACTAGGACAGTAAATATCTCCTAAATGGTGCATGTTTAGGAGATATTTACACTACCTTAATATAGGCTTACCTATAGGTAAAACTTAAAAATGGAAGTTTGCTTCCTCTTTAACCACTTAAGCCCCGGAGGATTTGGCTGCTAAAGGACCAGGGGTTTTTTTGCGATTTTTTACTGCGTGAATTTAACGGACAATTGCGCGGTCGTGCGACGCTGTACCTAAACGAATTTGACGTCCTTTTTTTCCCACAAACAGAGCTTTCTTTTGGTGGTATTTGATCACCTGTGCGATTTTTTGATCACGCGCTATAAACAAAAAAAGAGCGTAAATTTTGCAAAAATAACAATATTTTTCACATTTTTTTATATGAAATTCCCCCCAAAAAAATGTAAAAATCAAAATTTTTTAACATTTTTCGGCCAATTTGTTTTATGCTACCTATGTTTGGTAAAAAAAAATCGCAAAAAGCGTATTTTGATTGGTTTGCGCAAAAGTTATCGCGTTTACTAACAAAGGGAAAGATTTTTGTCATTTTTGGTGGTTTTTTTAACGCGTAATGGCGGCGATCTGCGATTTTTTTTCCGGTACTGCGACATTGCGGCGGACAGATCGGACCCTTGACTGACATTTTTGACACTTTTGGGGGTACCAGTGACATTACTGCAGTAATCAGTGCTATACATATGCACTGTTACTGCAAAAATGTCACTGGCAGGGAAGGGGTTAACTTTATTGGACAGGGAGGGGTTAAGTGTGTCCTAGGGGCGTGATTCTAACTGTGCAGGGACATTCCTATTGGTGTAAAAGCAAAGATCAACAGTTCTACATAGTAGAACGGTCAGATCTTCACTTTTACACAGGGAGAACTGACAGGCAGCTTGTTTACACAAGCCGCTCTGTCTTTCTCCCTTCACAGGAGCGATCGTAGTGTGACTGGTGGACATCGAGTCCGCCGGTCACACGCACTGACTTGTCTGTGAACGAGCCGCGGCGGGCGCGCGCCTCGGCGGGCGCGCGCCCGCCCGCAATAGGCTCGCAAGTCAGTGACAGGCGAGTGACGTACCCCTACGTCACTCTGCCTGGCCGGGGCTGACCGCCGCAGTATATAGTCGTGCGGCGGTCGGCAAACGGTTAATGGCGAAAATAAACAGGAAAAGCCTAAAAAAAAAAAAACAACAAATGCAGCTGTTACACCTATTAAATAGTAAGCTGTAAAATAATAAATGTTTGCTTTTAGGTTCAAAATCACTGTAATGTGTTGTAAAACGACCGTGCAAGCTTTTTTTCCTTTTTACCACAGGCATTTTACAACATAATATTATCAGAAATGCGTATAAGTATGGCTACATATAGGATGCAGATTGCCATTTGCCTTAGTCACTGTTGCTTTGTCCCTATATTTTTATTTTACATAAACCAGCGTAGACAAATCTACTGTCAGTAAGACCTGAATGAGAATGTAATATTAGGAAGGGTTTTAGGTTATTACACAAAACATACAGCAGTTATCCATAGCAAAGGATACCTGTAGACAAAGGTTGCAGGAGTGCAGCATGTAAACAGAGCAGCTTGAACACTTGCAGTCATGGCCCCAGGTCAATATCTTTATAATAATGAACTGGCAGTCAGCTCACCCTTCAGACCAGAAAAGGGCTATCACATTTATGTTTACACAAACCCGATAATTGACAATCTGCAAGTGTATGACCAAAGTATTGGCTATGTGTGTTCATAAATGCAGGAGCTGAAATGGCATTGTTTGCACAGAAGAGCTCACAGCCCATGCACTTTTCATTCACAAAATGTGAACTGAGAGGAATTTTAGACGTCTAATTAGTGGACAAAGATGTTCTGCTTTTTTTTTTTTTTTATGTATTTCTTGAACCTCATTGCCAAGTTTGCTTGCTTCAGTGCACTTCTCTTTCTTTCACGTCACAAGATAGTATACACTATGTTGACAAAAGTATTGGAACACACACAATGGCCTACCCGTCTTAATCTATGGGGTTCTAAATTTTAAGTCAGTAGCCCGTTTTGGCTCTGAGGAAGTAGGTCCTCCCTTAAAATGCGTAAGCCCAGCCATACAGTTGCTGACACCATCACGACATCCAGTACAGGGGTTCCCTGAATACCTTGGAGACGACCGGTTCCATTGTGGTTTTATGTGTTTTATCATCACTCGTTTGTGAGTACAATATGTGTTGTCTTTGGATCTTAATAAACCTTTTTTAATGGTAATGCACAAGGTTGGTGCGCCCTTCTTTTGTTGTTGTCTTTTAGTGTACTTTGGATACCCTTGGTCCAGAAGGGGCAGCAAGACCTTGAGCGGTGCATACCAAGACCATATTTATAAGTACTTATCCTTCGTTACACACCACCCGAGCACAGGAGAATTAACCCTCCAAGGGTGGGACTATTTGTAGGCATAATCTGACACCAAAAATGGTGAAAAAAAAAATATTTTCTTTATTTGAAAATCACAGTGTAATATATCCACAACTAGGTGGCGATACGGGCTAAAGGGGTATAGGCATGATAGAAAAATAAAAAAAAAGGAAAAAAAGAACTTCTTCATAAAGAGAGACAAATGAGATGAGACATCCACAATCTGCTAATCGTGGGTGCAATGCTATAAAGGTCCCTAACACAATTAAATAAATAAATGCATTCTTTTTTTAACCACTTGCCTACTGGGCACTTAAACCCCCTTTCTGCCCAGGCCAATTTTCAGCTTTAAGTGCTGTCGCACTTTGAATGACAATTGCGCGGTCATGCAACACTTTACCCAAATGAAATTTTTATAATTTTTTTCAAACAAATAGAGCTTTCTTTTGGTGGTATTTAATCACTACTGGGGTTTTTATTTTTTGCTGAACAAACAAAAAAGACCAACAATTTGGAATAGAAAAAAACAGCTTTTATAGTTTGTTATAAAATTTTGAAAACAGGTAATTTTTCTCCTTCATTGATGTGCGCCCATGAGGCGGCACTGATGGGCCCTGATATGCACTGACAGGCTGCACTGATGGGCACTGATAGGCTGCAATGTTGGGCACTGATAGGATGCATTGATGGGCACTGAGAGGTTGCACTGATGGGCACTGATAGGCTGCACTGATGTGCACTGATAGGCTGCACTGTTGGGCACTGATAGATGACACTGATGGGCACTGATAAGGCGGCACTGATGGCCACTGATAAGGTTGCACTGATAAGGCGGCACTGGTGGACACTGGTGGGCACTGGTAGGTGGCACTAGTAGGCAATGGTAGGTGGCGCTGGTGGGCACTGGTAGGTGGGACTGGTGGCCACCTGTGGGCACTGGTAGGTGGCACTGGTGGGCACAATTTGCCCTCTCTTCTTCAAGAACAATGTCCCTATGACAGCAGCCAGTGATGTTTTTTTTTTCTCCTCACACTTATAGTGTGAGGAGAAAAAAACTGCTGATCGCCAGCTGTTGTTTGCTTCAAATGATCAGCTGTCATTGGCTGACAGCTGATTACGTGCTAAGGGGGCGGGACCACCCCCTTACTCCTATCTGTGATCAGGCAAGTCTCATGGACTCTCTGATCACAGAGCGAGCCGGGCGCGCTCGGCAGGGGAGGACGTCAGGCCACTCATGCACGGGAGGACGTCAATGTACGCCCTTCCGGCAATTTAGGTCTGCGCTGTAGCTGTCTTTCGGCTATAGCGTGGGCAGAAAGTAGTTAACCTGCAAAAAAATTTGAATATGTTATTTTATTGTAAAAGTTAACTTATCCTTTAAAGTACAACTAAAGGCTCCTGTATAACAGTCTAAACAAGTATCAAATCCAGTAACTTTGTAATGCATAACTTCCAAAAGTAAACAAAAAACGTCCTTTACCTTCCCTGACTTAGCCAAATCCTCCTTCATTTGTGTCTCACACCCTACCCCTCTCAGACACTGCAGCTCACAGGGTGATGATATCAGCAACATAAACAGTACTGTCAATCTAGAAACCCATGGATTGGACTGGGCGTGACCAGCATCTGATTGACATGCTACATGCTTATGAATCAGCAGTTACAATGTTCAAAGCTATAGAACCCCCTCCCAACTACCACTATGCAATCCTTTTATCCCACTCTAGTGCAAACAAGCACAACCTAAATGAGAGTAGCATTTCTGCTCTGATTTCAAGAGTGCAGCATCATTACCACCCCATCAGAGGAATCTGCCCACCCCATCACAGGAAGCCTGCTTACTCTAGGCAGGCTTTACTGGCAGGATCAGTATTTGTGGTACTTTACATAGAGACTTAGAGAAATGCACTTTTAATTAAGTGCTGCATAACATCATTTTTTTTTTTTAATAAGAGGCTGTAATTCTAATTTAATGTGTTAACAAATATAACCTTTATCACAATGGGAAACTGAAGGAAACATATTAATAGGAAGCTCAAATTAATTCCTCAGGTTGGATATATATTGTGGAGTATGTCATTCTCACTCCTGATAATGTTGGTGTTAATAACATACCTGTTAGGAGCAGATAATTCCTAACTGGAAGTATACATTGCAAAGCCTAACTGCTTTTTTAAATTAATTTCGAGTTTAATCCCATGTAAGGGTAGCCATAGCTAGCTACAGTAAAATGCTAGTGAGAGTGAAAAATGCGTTTAACAACATTTATATTAACCACTTGCCGACCAGCCGCCATACATATACTGTAGCATGTCTTCTCTTTCCCACGAAAAGACGTACCTGTACATCGCTTCGCGGGACAGCGAGTGAGGGCACGCACGCTCGCCCATTCGCCATAGCGAAAGCTGATCTGCAGGTCCAGTGGCCTCGATTGCCGCCAGGCACCCGCAATCACTCCCCCTGGAGACAGAACGGCGGTCTGCTGTTGTAAACACGGCTGACCACTCTTCTGTCAGCAATGAACACAGGGGTCCTGTGTTCCTCTTATGTAGGAACACAGGTCCCTGTGTTCATTCCATAAGCCCATCCCCCACACAGTTAGAAAGCACCCCCTAGGGGCATATTTTAACCCTTTGATCGCCCCTGGTGTTAACCCCTTCCCTGCCAGTGTCATTAGTACATTAACAGTGCATATTTTTTTTAGCACTGTTTACTGTAGTAATGTCACTGGTCCCCCCAAAAGCGTCAAAAATGTCAGTTAGGTGTCCAATCTGTTGTGAGGTATATGCACCCATATTGTTGATTTTAATAATTTCTTAATAAATTGGGATTTTTTTAATAAATTGTGCCTATAAAGTCCTTGCCTGATCAACTTGAACAAACTAGGTGTCCAATCTGTCACAATGTCGCAGTCCTGTTAAAAATCTCTGATCGCCGGCTTTACTAGTAAAAAAAATCAAAAAATCAAAATGACATAAATCTTTCCCCTAGGTTTTAGACGTGATAACTTTTGCGCAAACCAATCAATATACACTTATTGGGATTTTTTTTACCAAAAATATGTGGCAGAATACAAATTGGGCTAAAATGATGAAAAAAATTAGATTTTTACATTTTTTTATATTGGGAATGTTATATAGCAGAAAAATATTTTTTTTTTTTCAGAATTGTCACTCTTTTTTTGTTTATAGCATGAAAAATTAAAATTGCACAGGGGATCAAGTACCACCAAAAGAAAGCTCTATTTATGGGAAAAAAAGAACATCAATTTTATTTGGGTACAGCGTTGTACGACCGCGCAATTGTCAGTTAAAATAACGCAGTGCCGAATCGCAAAAAAATCGCAAAAAATGACCTGGTCATTAAGGGAGAAAATCTTCCGGTCCAAAAGTGGTTAAAGCGGTTGTAAAGGCAGAAAGTTATTTTTTTAACCTAATGCATTCTTTGCATTGGTGTAAAAAAAAAAAAATCTGATCCAGCAATGTGCCCAACAGCAGAGCAACTTCTCTCTCCACTACCCTCACTGGTCATGGAGGCAGCCGTTGGCTCCTGCTGCTGTCTCACCGCCTGTGAGTAGAGAAGAGGGGCAGTACCGTGCCCCACTGTGTGTGTATCAATGGACACACACAGCATTGCTAGGGATAAAGCCAGCACAACTGCCCCAATCGCAAGCTGCTTGCTATAGTGCTTGCTATAGGGTCTCTTAGAAGGAGGAGGAGTGCTGGTGGGGGGCCCGAGAAGAGGAGAATTGGTGCTGTTCTGTGCAATGTAATTGCACAGAACACGAAAGTATGAAATGTTTGTTATTTAAAAATCACCTTAAATCAAGAATTGTTGGGACTGACATGCCACTATTACAAAATTGAACCAAAAATAGATAAACCACTTTTATTTTACAGATGTTAAAATATTGATTAAAATAATAGTGTTAAAGTGTTACTAAAGCTAAAAACATTTTTTAAACTAATGCATCCCTTGCATAAAGGTAAAACATGTTTTGTTGCTCTCTATCCTCCACATGTCCTGTGTGAAAAGGAAGAGAGGGGAGAAAAGATTCCGTCAGGAAAGACATGCCCGTACAGGTGGAGGTTCGCGGTGCATATATATGCGCATGTGCAAGCAAGCAACTGTTCAAGCAAAATTACATGGTTGTGGCCCAGGGAATGCACATGTCACTAATGCTGGCACCAGGTGGGCTATTTAAACTGGCTGCAGTATGGACTTGTTGCTGTTTGGTCTGCAGCTTCTTGTGTTATTCCTGTTTCCTGTGCTGACCTCTGATTCTGATCTGGCTTACTCCTGACTTACATTTGTCTGCCTAATACCCGACCTCGGCTTGTTTTTGGATTATTCTTCTACCTGCTGTTTCTGCTCGATATACCTGATTGTTACTGACCCGGCTAGTCTGACTCACCCCAGTCTGCTTCAGCTGCTTCTTCAGTCTGCCAAGCTCTGTGCCAGCTTACCTACCACTAGCCCATCTGTTGCGCATCCTCCTGTTGATTGCTGCCATGTGGATTACTGGACTGATTGCAGGCACTCCTACATCTCCTTGCTCTTGTGGCTGCTGTCTCCATAATAGTAACCCCAGAGCCGGTGCTGTACGAGAGGCTCTACTCCACATGTCAGGCTCACTGACCAGGTACGTGACAGATCCAGTGCTGTGCACAGCTGTATTTTTTCTCCACCCTCTTTCTTTTTACACGGGGACTCAAAAGATGGTTCCTGCTGCTGTCAATTAAATGCAGTAAGGAGGAAGTGGGGGCAGGGCTTAGTCCTGGTGTTTGTGTCTATGGAGCGTGGCTCTATAGACACACAGCTCTGGAGTGAGCAGACACTGTGTGCCTTCATAGCAAAAAGCTTGCTATAGGGACACATGAAAAAGGAGCCAAGATTGCCAGCTAAGGACCCGAGAAGAGGAGGATCATGGCCACTCTGTGCAATATCATTGCACAGAGTAGGTGAGTATAACATGTTTGTTATTTTAGCTTAAAAAAATTAACTTTAGTATCACTTTAAGTATTATGCACACACAACCAGTTTGCAGATAGTTTTGATCATACAAGTATGTAAACAAGCCGCCTGTCATTCTCCCCTGTGTAGAAACAGTGATCATACGGTTCTACTATGTAGGACCGTTGATCACTGTTTCTACAGCTCAAGCCACAGCCAATCACAGTTAGAATCACGCCCTTAGGGACACACATAGCCCCTCCCTCTCAAATAAAGTTAACCCCTTCACTACCAGTGTCATTTTGCAGTAACAGTGCATATGTATAGCACTGATTACTGCAGTAATGTCACTGGTAACCCCAAAAGTGTCAAAAATGTCAGTCAAGGGTCCGATCTGTCCGCCGCAATGTCGCAGTACCACAAAAAAAATCGCAGATCGCCGCCATTACGCGTTAAAAAAAAAACAACAAAAATGACAAAAATCTTTCCCTTTGTTAGTAAACGCAATAACTTTTGCGCAAACCAATCAAAATACGCTTTTTGTGATTTTTTTTTACCAAACATATGTAGCATAAAACAAATTGACCGAAAATGTTAAAAAAATTAGATTTTTACATTTTTTGGGGGGGAATTTCATATTAAAAAATTTGAAAAATATTGCTATTTTTGCAAAATTGACGCTATTTTTTTGTTTATAGCGCATGATCAAAAAATTGCACAGGTGATCAAATACCACCAAAAGAAAGCTCTGTTTGTGGGAAAAAAAGGACGTCAAATTTGTTTAGGTACAGCGTCGCACGACCGCGCAATTGTCCGTTAAATTCATGCAGTGCCGAATCGCAAAATAGGCCCTGGTCAGGAAGGGGGTAAAATCTTCCGGGGCTTAAGTGGTTAAAGCAGCCCATAGATAAATCTTTTAATCAGCTGGTTGAAAAAAAAAATACTCAATTCCCCGATACACACATTTGATTTGGATGAGTGAAACCTCCCTGTAACTATTTGCATTGTATGCACATAATTTATAAAATAAATTTTTATAGTATATTTGCACAAGTTGTTGGGAATATCTTGTCTTGACACATGTGTTTATAATTTTTATTGTATTAGCACATTGGATGGAGATATTTCAGTTTTCATTTTTTTTTTCTAGATTTTAGGTTTATTGAATTTTCCAAATAAAAAAGAGGCCAAAATCACAAGTTGAAAATCATGCAAAAACATTAAGATCCTGGATCTAAAGAGGCTATAGTAAGAGGGCTGTCAACCCATCTATTCCAAACATTGTCAAAGTTTATGGTTCCTACCTGAGTTCAAAAGTCAATTTGTATAATAGGAGGCTAATATAGCGCTACCCCAGAATGAGCCGCTGTTGATGATGAGTCCTCTGTTTTCTGCCACAGTTCTTTAACCTTCTCAGTCCCAGCCCATACAAATGGTTATAGAATACTCTCCCCTGTGTAGCGTAGGTGTTAATAATTTTACTGCTCTATGATAGGGATGATCAAACTTTTCAAAAGTTCGGTTCGGCCAGAACATCCGAACTTCCTGAAAGTTCGGCCTGGATTTCAGAACCCCATTGAAATCAATGGGACCCGAACTTCGGTAATCAAAAAACACAATTTTGAAGCCCTAAAACCCAATAAATGCCCCTAAAAAGTGCCTAGGGTTCTGGGTCATACCCCAGGGACTATTAATCACACAAAAAAAGTTCTTAAAAATGTTCATTTTTCATTTGTTTTATGTCACTTATAGAACAGGGATATGGCTTTGCTATTTTCACACCTTGCCGGTTTAGTAGCAGGCGTTTTTTTGGGCATTTTTTGGGGTCTTTTGAGGCAGGCAAAACATCTGAACTTGTGTATAGGGGTATATATACACACATACTTATATGTATATATACACCTAGACATATATAGGTGTGATAGTAGCAGAAATATATGCTTGCGCTAATGAAATAATTAACACTAATATGGCTCCGCTCCTATAACACCTATATATGTGTATGTGTAAAAAACATATAAGTGTGTGTGTGTATATATATATATATACCACTATACACAAGTTCAGATGTTTTGCCTGCCTCCAAAAATCCCCAAAAAATGCCTGCAACAACACACCTGGGCGTTTTTTTTTTTTGGCGCTCGCGTTTTTTTGGGCATTTTTTTGGGCGTCTTTGGAAGCAGGCAAAACATCTGGACTTGTGTATACGGGTATATATACACACATACTTATATGTATATATACACCTAGACATATATAGGTGTGATAGTAGCAGAAATATATGCTTGCGCTAATGAAATAATTAACACTAATATGGCTCCGCTCCTATAACACCTATATTTGTGTAAGTGTAAAATACATATAAGTATGTGTGTATATATACCACTATACACAAGTTCAGATGTTTTGCCTGCCTCCAAAAACCCCCAAAAAATGCCTGCAACAACACACCTGTGCATTTTTTTTTTGGCGCTAACATTTTTTTTGGGCATTTTTTTGGGTTCTTTGGAGGCAGGCAAAACATCTGAACTTCTGTATAGGGGTGTATATATACACACACACTTATATGTATTTTACACTTACACATATATAGGTGTGATAGGAGCGTAACTATATTGGTGTTAATTATTTCATTAGCGCAAGTAGTGTTTTCTGCTCCTTTCACACCTATATATGTGCAGGTGTATATATACAGACATGTGTGTATATATACCCCAATACACAAGTTTAGATGTCATGCCTGACTCCAAACTTGTCCTCAAAAAATCCCTATAAACGCCTGCAGCCAAAAAGCAGGCTGACCGGCGAGAAGCCATATTAGTGCACCGAATGTGACTTAAGAGAAACTATCTTTTCTCTATAGCGGTCACCCTGATATGGAAGGGTTTGGTCACCCTGCCATAGCAGTCAGTGTCAGTTCATTCTACACTACAATACGGTCACCCTGGCACTTAACACTTTCCCTACAGAAACTAAATTTTTGCATCTAACTAAAGTGGAAAATAGCACCCTAACTACACTAGATATCCCTTTCCTCACACTAATAAATGCTAAATGACACTTTTAAAGTAAAATTAACAGAACTGCTTCCACTCTCTTCCATGTCCCTGTATAACAATGCTAGGAATTTGGCGGGGGCTATCTTATATACTGGGGGGCGTATTCACTAATGATTGGCCTAGGGACCCCCTAGTCACTCCAATCACATTCCTAGCATTCTCCTGCCCCCTCAATTGGATTTTACTAATGGTTCTGGTCCAATCACAGGCTTTTAAAGCCCATTTCCTGGCCCATTGCATTTTGGTCGGTTCTGGTTGCCGAATTCCGAACTTTTTCAGCAAAAAGCTCTAAATTCGGCCAAACCTCGAACAGTCAATGTTCGGGTTGAACCGATGGTCAACCCGAACCGTTCCATCATCCCTACTCTATGACAGTACACCGAAGAATAGACCACAAGCAACTGGATGTACATATTGTTGAAGGGGAAGCAGATGCAATACATACAACAAATAAACAGGACAACAGGATACATTAGATGAACTGATAGGTAGATTAGCCTCATCAATGACTATTGATTTGTGTCAAAATAAGGCTAAGCCCATTATACTAAGGTACACAACATCAGTAAGAAGAGCATCAACCATGAAAGCATAAACGGCAGATAGAAACCACTGTAACTCTCAGCAATAGCTACCCAAAAAGTGTCCCTGAATGCACTCTATATATACAGCCCCAAAAGAGGGTGGGTGTATGCTTAACTGGCAATGGGGTACCCCTGGTGCCTAATTGTCAATGTTGGGTTATTATCATTGGGGCCCTTCTGTCAGTGGTGCACATGTAGCTATCCCTAGAGGGGAAGAAGATTTTTGAGAACATTCTGCAGATTGAAGGATTGAGGAGATGCCTGGCGATTCCGCCCGATTTCCCAGTTCCGACGCTGTCTGGTCCGCCATCTTCGTCGCTTTCTGGTGATGCTCTTCCTGTTTCTGTTGACCTGCGGGCTGACGTCTCTTCCATTCTGCGCGAATGGGAGATGGCGAAGGGTTTGACCTCGGTGACGACTTCCGCGGTCGTCATTTCCGCTTGACGGCTGTTCCGGGAAACACCGGCAGGAAGTCTCTGAGGGTCTCCAAGTGAACCAGAAGATTCGGTCCGGCTCCAGTTCCTGCTCCTTCCACGCGATGCGCTGCAAAGAAGGGAAGGGTAAATAAAATTTGATTTGGAGCACGGGCTCCTGTGTTGCCTGTGGTTAATGTTTTTGCTTTTCAGGGTGATGCTTTGGTGGACGGTCAAAGGGCGATCGTTGAGGTGGTCTCCGAATCGGTACCAGCGTCTTCGTCCTCAATCCCAATGGTTCCTACAGATCAATGGTCTCCTTCTACTGTTCCTTTGGTCAGTGGTGACGCAGTGACTGAAGGTGAGCAACCGTCCAATGTTATGATGTTTGGATTTTTTGCAATTGTTATCTTATTTTTGTACAAAAATGTTACCTACTACTGTTCCTAATGTTTTTTTGTTCCTAATGTTATAGGTGGTGCAAGTATAGCTGATAATATGGTTAATGTTGTTCCTGGTTTAAGAGAAGTATGGGGTAACAGTGACAGTACTTCCCTTCAGGCTAGAGATGAGTCAAATTTTAATGGGAAATCTTCTGATATTGCTGTACCTTTGTCATCTCTCTCTGTGACTTATTACAAGGAGGCTTTGCCTTGCACAGTGTCCCCTCTTGGTTTCCATTTTAAGACAGTATTAAGCATAAAATATGGAATGGGGATGTGGATATTTTGCCTTTATTGCCAGGGCATAGGCCTTCTAAATTTGACAGTGAAAAGACTAATGAAGATAGAAATAGGAGTGCCCCCCGCTCTTTTAATAATTGGTTGCAAAGCTTTTGCATTTTTGCTAGCATTTTAGGGGAAAAAAGACCTGACTTATGCCGTGGATTATTCCAGCATTTGGACATTATCTTAGAGGCGTACAAAAATTGTCCAGGTTTTGCTTGGTTCGCTTATGACGAATCATTTAGTCAAAAGCTTTCCATTTATAAATCTCTTAAGTGGGGAGTGGGGGGGTTAAAGATGTTGGCCTCTGCATAATTCTATTGTTAGTAAAAAATAAGCTGCGCTGTATGTTGAACCATCAACTGAAATAGTCCATAAAAAAGTCCAGTAACAAAATGGAGTTGTTGAAAACTTGTGCAGGTACCCCTTACCAAATGGTTGATATAGAGAAGCCAAGTGATGAGTATTCAATTATCCTCGCGGATGTGGCACACTATTCACCCAATGACGTTGGGGCTTCTCAGCAGGGGGCATTAAAGTAAAAGAAAATGGACACCATAGTGTAAATCCAACTTAAATGAGGTTAAGCACCAAGAAATAATATTCAAGCCCTATTCAGGTACCGCTTACCAGAAATAAAATAAGGCCGAACAGTAAAAGGAGACTCCAGATACGCCTCAGATGTTGGGAATCGAGGGACCTTGTGATGTCAGTATGGAACTCCAGCAACGTGTAGGTTGAATTTATGAAAAATAAAACAAGGCAAACGCCATAGCGTAAAACCAAAAAAGCAAACAAAAAACACCCAAGTGATGTGCACACAACAGGTCTCGTGGGGGGAGAGTCAGTGCATGAGGGAGAATAAGACACCAAACACCAAATAAACTCCGTAGGTACCCCTTACCGAATGCTAAATGAATAAAGAGCAAGCAAAAGAGTGTATGGGGTGTCAATCCAATGAAGATGGCTGCTTACCAGATGGATAAGTAACAGAGAAAAGAGGGACACCGAACATGCAGACCGAATGACCAGTGGTATGTATGGATACTCTTACCAACTTCAATGGTTAAACAGGCAGGGATGTAAAGCTCAGCTCAAACTCCCAGGTGGAATCGACCAACTCAACAGATGAATGAATGGATATAGGAATCCAATGATCGACACTCAAATCGGGGCTTCTCCAAAGGGCTCAGGGCTCAGAGGTGGATCAGGGAACAGCCGGAGAACACAGAGGAGAGAGCCATAATGTGGCTGTTTTGATCTTCCTTCCTTTGATGGTGTTGGTTGTTCTATTCAGACTAATCTGCCTTCTGTTGCTGCTTTTCCTACAGTTGTTCGAGACAAAATATTTAAAGAAATTGCTTGTGGCAGGGTTGCTGGCCCTTTCCCCTGTCCTCCTTTTGTTAATGTTAGGATATCCCCGTTGGGTATCATATCCAAGAAAGAGCCGGGGGAATTCTGTTTAATCCATCATTTGTCTTATCCTGATGGTCTGTCCTTAAATGATGACATTGATCCATCTTTGTGTACTGTAATTTATGTGACATTTGAGGATGCTTTCGATAAAATCAGAAAGGTTGGGGGTTCAGCTTTACTTGCTAAAGCTGACATTAAATCTGCTTTTAGATTGTTGCCTATCCACCCTAAAGCTTTTAATTCCTTGGGTTTCTTTTTTGATGATGCTTTTTTCTTTGACAAGTGCTTGCCTATGGGCTGCTCATTTTCCTGTTCTTATTTTGAAATGTTTTCAACTTTTTTGGAATGGGTGGTTTCTTGTCGTGCAGGTTCAGATACTTTATTGCATTATCTGGATGATTTTCTGTTTATTGGTCCATCTGGTTCTTCTGGTTGTTTGCGCTTGTTTCAGGAATTTTGTTTAGTTTGTGCAGAATTTGGTGTTCCGTTGGCGGAAGAAAAATCAGTTTCTTGCCTTGAATTTTTAGGTATTGTTATTGACACAGTTAAAATAGAATTTCGTTTACCTATGGCTAAAATTTCTAGGATGAAATTCATGTTGAATTTTGTTTTGGAAAAGCGCAAGGTCAGACTTAAGACTATACAATCTCTGCTTGGCCTGTTAAATTTTGCCTCCAGGGTTATGCCTATGGGTAGGGTGTTCTCTAAGAGACTGTATAGGGCTATTTCAGGTGTTGTTGAGCCTTACCATTTTATCCGTGTTTCCAATGATATTAGAGAGGATTTGATTGTTTGGTTAAAATTTTTGGACAATTTTAATGGTTCCTCTATGTGGCAGGAGTGTTTTTGCTCTTCTTCTACACTGAATTTGTTTACAGACGCTTCTGGTGCCCACGGTTATGGCGTTTTTTGGGATGGCCATTGGTCTGCAAGTACATAGCCTGCGCATTGGGTCGCTCGGGGTTTTACATCTTGCATTGTTCTTTTGGAACTGCTTCCAGTAGTTGTGGCATTGGAGTTGTGGGGCCCTTGTTTTCAAAATAAGAGAATTCATCTACATTCTGATAACAAGGGTGTGGTATTTGCAATCAACTGCCTATCCTCTCGCTCCCTCCCAGTTATCTCTTTATTGAGGTATTTGGTTCTCCTATGTTTATGTTTTAATATTTGGTTGAAAGCTAAATTTATTCCTGGCCATATTAACGATGTTGCGGATGCCCTGTCTCGCCTACAGATGTAACGTTTCTGGAGTTTGGCACCGGGAGCAGATCTTTTGGGCCTGTCTTGCCCCCCTCACCTATGGGGTTTAGTTTGAATGCAGTTGATGCTGCTATTACAAATTCTTTGGCACCGTCAACCTGGAATTCTTATCGATCCGCATGGACTTTGTGGTCTTCTTTTTTGTTTGATCGAGGCCTCCCAATTTCTTCTTTTCTGGAAAGGGATGTGTTATCTTTTTTGAATCATCTTATGCAGTTAAAGTTTTCTTATTCTCATATTCTGAAGCCTTTAGCTGGCGTTTCTTTTTTGCTAAGTTACATGGTGGTCCCTCTTTTACAGTTTTTTTCTCTGTCAAAACCACCTTAAAGGGCTATCGTAAAACTTATATCATTCCGGATCGTAGGTTTGCAATATCACTGTCACTACTGACTAAGCTTTGTGGGGCTACAGATTCAGTCTGTTTTTCGCCATATGAATCCTTGTTGTTTAGGTGTGTGTTTTGTTTTTGCTATTTTGGTGCCTTTAGGATTTCGGAATTATTGGCCTCTATGGCTACGGCTGCAAACGGTCTGTACTTTTCCCGATGTCCGCCGTTCACACTACGATCGCTGGTACAGTGGGAGAAAGACAGAGTGGCTTATGTAAACAAGCCGCCTGTCATTTTCCCCTGTGTAAAAATGAAGATCAGACGGTTCTACTATGTAGAACCGTTGATCTTTGTTTTTACACTAGGAGACCTGTCCCCCTACAGTTAGAATCATGCCCCTAGGACACACTTAACCCCTCCCTGTCCAATACAGTTAACCCCTTCCCTGGCAGTGTCATTTTTGCAGTAACAGTGCATATATATAGCACTGATTACTGCAGTAATGTCACTGGTACCCCAAAAAGTGTCATAAATGTCAGTCAAGGGTCCGATCTGTCCGCCGCAATGTCGCAGTACCGCAAAAAAAAATCGCAGATCGCCGCCATTACTCGTTAAAAAAAAAACACCAAAAATGACAAAAATCTTTCCCTTTGTTAGTAAACGCGATAACTTTTGCGCAAACCAATCAAAATACGCTTTTTGCAATTTTTTTTACCAAACATATGTAGCGTAACACAATTTGGCCGAAAATGTTAAAAAATTTTGATTTTTACATTTTTTTGGGGGGGAATTTCATATAAAAAAAAGTGAAAAATATTGTTATTTTTGCAAAAATTACGCTCTTTTTTTGTTTATAGTGCATGATCAAAAAATCGCACAGGTGATCAAATACCACCAAAAGAAAGCTCTGTTTGTGGGAAAAAAAGGACGTCAAATTTGTTTAGGTACAGCGTCGCACGACCGCGCAATTGTCCGTCAAATTCACGCAGTAAAAAATCGCAAAAAAAACCCTGGTCAGGAAGGAGGTAAAATCTTCCGGGGCTTAAGTGGTTAACTATTTACCAATTTAATGCAGTTTTGAAACGTTGTCTGTCTTTGTTAAATGTGAGCCACCTCCCAATATCTGCTCTCTCCTTTAGGATTGGCGCTGCCACCACTGCTGCTAAATTTGGTTTCTCTGATACTAATATTAAGGCTATTGGTAGGTGGCAGTCAAATGCTTTTAAATCATAGGTTAGGCCTAATGCATGCATTTATTTTCAGGTATTCCTAAGGTGGATTGGCTGATAGGACACTCTTACGTATTTTGGGCCTACAGAAGAGCGGAACTGAGTTCTTATGGAGTACAGTTGGGATTTTCTACTTCAGCTGTTAAAATGTTTTGGTTTGGTAATAGGGGTATGTCTTGGCGCAATCTTTCTTCTGTTTTTTCCGACCTTTGTCTTAAATGGCCTTCGCCAGATGTGTTTATCATTCATCTAGGTGGAAATGACTTAGGTTTTCGGAAAACTATTGACATTATTTTACATATTAAATCGGATTTTATGTTTTTTCAATCTATTTTTCCTCACTGTAAGTTTGTTTTTTCAGAAATAATTCCCCCCGTTTACTTTGGTTTTCCAGTGACACTCTATTTTTGGAAAAAAACAGGAAACGGGTTAATAGATCTATTTCAAAATTCATGCCTTCACTTTCAGGGTTTTCTTTTAGACACTCGGATCTTGAAGGTGGTTTAATTGGATTTTATAGGTCTGATAGGATACACCTATCTGATGTAGCTAATGATATTATAAATTTTGACTTTCAGACTTGCATTGAAAAAGCCGTGAGCTTGGTGGTGATGTCATGTGCATGGCTGGTGGAATGGTTTTATTGTTAAAAATGTTATGGGTAGTTTGAGCTATTTGGCTAAACTACAATTGTAAAATACAAAATATGGGTTGGTTTGAGCTTTTTGGCTGAACCAAAAGTATACATGTTTGGATATTACATTTAATAAATGGCCGCGGCCAATCAACCAATGCAAGTCTAAAGTCAGATGTGTTTTTTATTATTAATTATAGTTTGTTATAGAAATGTTCTGCCTACAGCACCATGCCTTGTCTTCTTTAACCACTTGCTGACTGCCCTATATCACTTTTACTGCTATAGGGCGGAAACTCTGCGCAGAATCACGTATATACTGTATACATGATCCTGCACTTCTGCCTTCAGGAGGCACTGCCAGGGGGCCGCTTCTACTGTTTTTTTTTCACAGCAGAAACTGATATGTGAATGCTGGCCACTCGATGCCTTCCGTCACCCACCGATTGTCGGTAAACAACCCAGAATAGTGATCTGCCACAGAATGGGGATCTGCCAATGTAAACAAGGCAGATGCAGCTGTTTTAACAAAGGGGGGAAAGAATGGATTCTGTGTTCCTGCAAAGCAGAAACCAGAATCCATCCCTTCCCCTGGTAAAAGCACCACACTGTGTACACAAAAACACTGGCTAGGCATACAATTAACCCTTTGATTGCCCTGAATGTTTAACCCCTTCCCAGCCAGTGTCATTAGTACAGTGACAGTGCACGTTTTTAGCACTAATCATTGTATTAGTGTCACTGGTTCTCGCAAAGTGTCAGTTAGTGTCCAATTTTCCGCCAAAATATCGCAGTCCTGCTATAAGTCGCTGATCGCCAGAATTTTTATTATAAATAAATAAAAAAATCCATAAATATATACCATAGTTTGTAGATGCTATAAGGTTCACAGAAACCTATCAACATATGCTTATTGGGATTTTTTTTTACCAAATATGTAGCAGAATCAAGAAAATTATGTAGAAATTAGATTTTTTTTATTGGATATGTTTTACAGCAGAAAGTAAAAAAAAAAAAAAATATATAAATATATATATATATATATATATATATATATATATATATATATATATATATATATATATATACAGTAAAACCTTGGATTGCGAGCATAATTCGTTCCGGAAACATGCTTGTAATCCAAAGCACTCTTATATCAAAGCAAATTTCCCCATAAGAAATAATGGAAACTCAGATGATTCGTTCCACAACCATTTATTCATAAGTCCTTCAGTTTATAGTCCGTATAAAAAGATTATAGCATTGCAATAGATTATATAACCATAAAATGTCCATCCACAAATAGCTGCTTCCACAAAGGGATTAGAAGCAAAATCCAGCAGGAGCTACAGAGTATCAAAGAGAAGAGAGGTGCCTCTAAGTGTAGCAATATGGTTCCATTTAATGAACGTACAACATTAAGCAACTCACATGGTTGATGAATAAAACAGGCACATCTAAGTATGCAGGCATCCGGGGTAAAGCTGTCCACATAGACTATCTTCTGCACCGCCGGCTGCCAGTCTGTAATCCTGACCGGGAAGACCACCCTGCAGTAAAGCGATCTGAAAGCGAGGGGCAGCATGGAAGGGATGACGTAGATGGCGGTGCGGACTGGAGGATGGTCTATGTGGACTGCTTAGATGTGCCTGTTCCAATCATCAACCATGTGAGTTGCTAAATGTTGTACCTTCATTAAATTTAACCATATTGCTACACTTAGAGGCTCCTCTCTTCTCTTTTATACTCAGCTGTGACTTGAGGCTACTTGTATATCAAGACATTGCTTGTATATCAAGTCAAAATTTATTTGAAAATTTTGCTTGTCTTGCAAAGAGCTCTTAAACCAAGTTACTCTCAAACCAAGGTTTTACTGTATATATATATATATATATATATATATATATATATATATATATATATATATATATATATATTTTTTTTTACTTTTTCAAAATTGTCTTTTTTTCGTATATAGCACATAAAATAGAAAATGCAGAGGTGATCAAATACCACTAAAACAAAGCTCTATTTGTGGGGAAAAAATACATAAATGTAATTTGGGTACAGTGTTGCATGACTGCACAAATGTCAGTTAATGTATTGCAGTGCCGTATCGCAAAAAATGGTCTGGTCATGAAAAGGAGTAAATCTTCCAGAGATCAAGTGGTTAAAAAAAATTCAAGGCAGCCTATGCATGGCAACCCCCTTTAGTCAGTGAGGCATTCATTTGAATAGAACTTGAATAGGACCCGTATACCTGGAGCTCAGTTTTAAAGACTCTAATTATGGACCCTCACTATGAGGGATTCCCATTTTAGTGTTGTCATAGGCTACCCTGTGTGTGTGTTTTTATTTCTTTTTGACACTTGTTTGGTGAATGGGTAGGGGTACTATGTACACCATACTCATATACATAAGGGGGGTGGGATCTGGGGGTCCTCTTGTTAAAGAATGCTTCCAGATTCCAATAAGCCCCCTGCCCATAGACCCCCACAACCACATCCCAGTGCTTTGAGAAAGGGGCCCTTGTCCTCATCAACATGGAGACAAGGTGCCCCACTCATCCCTTCCCTCTTTTTCTGGCCTGCCAGGCTGCATGCTCAGATAAGGGTCTGGTATGGATTCTGGGGGAAAACACACACATTTTTTTCTATTTTGGCTTTGGCTTCCCCTAAAATCCATACCAGACCCAAAGGGTATTGCGGGCAATGGTATTGTATTGCCAGCAATTTAAATGTCATTTTTTTCCTTGTATATGTCAGTTTAACTGCAGAAGGTTCTATACATAGTACAGATGAGCCACTTTACAGGCTAATTGGACCCCCCAGGCACTATATTTGGGAAGTTTAGGAATTTTCTATTTTTATTGTTTTACTTTAAGCATCATTCATATCATTGCTTCTTTAAAAACTATATTTAAAAAAAAAATGTTTGCATTGATACATGTCCCCTAGGCCAGTACCCGGGCCTTAATACTCTATGTCCAATAACTTGCATATAAGCCTTTTTATTTTTCAAGTTTGGGTCCTATAGACTTTAATAGGGTTTGCGGCTTGGGTCCGAGCCCTTTCCATGTTCGGGAGTTCTGGTGCAAACTTAACTGGGGGGTGTTTGGCCCATCACTATTCACAAATATGTACATGTTCATATCAGAGCATACTGTAATTGAATAATACAGAAAAATAGGAACTGGCTGAGATTTGGAGCTTGAAAACAACAATTGTCTGATCAGCATAGAATGCAGGAAGGTAATAAAACTTCAGCCTTTAGAATCACAGCAATATTGTGCCTTGCCTTTAGTTTGCACATTATGATCAGCCATCCAGTCTTTTCCTTTGGATTTGTGTAGTCTGTGGAGCATAGGATGATCCCCTGCTGGTATTTAGCTCCCAATTTTCCATGAGAGTGAACTGATTCAGAGCTTGGGAGCAGTGTGCCCCATATTTTGGCCAATTTATGCATTCTCAAAAATCTGAATGAACCATCAAGATACATCAAGACATCATTTTGTGCATCTGGCATTTAGAATTACATAGGTGTTCTGAGTATCCATCATGCACTCCATATTTAAACTAAGATTATGGGGCTGGAAATGCAGATGCCTACAGCTACAGAGGATATTTAAAACCCATGCCTCCTAGAAACTGGGACATTTATGCATTTAAATAATTTTTGGAGCATGTAGAATTTTTAATATTCAGTTCTGTGCCTTTTTCTATTTTTGTCATTTTATAATATAAATAAGGAGATATTATCAAATGTTTTTTTAAGCTTAAAGGAATTGTAAAGTCAGAAGGTTTATATATATATATATATATATATATATATATATATATATATATGCACACTATGCATTAAGAGAAAAAAACCTTCTGTGTGCAGCAGCTCCCCTTAACCCCCCCAATACTTACACGAGCCCATCTTTATCCAATAATGTTGCAGGAGTGTTTTAGCTGCCTGGGACTCCCCTCTTCATTGGCTAAGGCAGCAATGCAGTGTCATTGTCAATCAAAGTCAGTCAACCAATCAGGGCAGAGAGGGGCGGGGACGGGTCACTGCTCCATGTCTGATTGGACACAGGGAGGTGTGACTTGGATCGGGTGCCCAACAGGCACTCAAAAGGAGGAAGAGGCCTGGAGCACAGCAGCACCCGAGAAGAGGAGGAACGGGGCCACTATGTGCAAAACCAACTGCACAGAACAGGTAAGTGTAACACGTTTGTTATTAAAAAATATATACTTTAAAATCACTTTAATTTTAAATGCAGAAATTGTACATATTTCAAGTTTTATGTGTAGCACCCTCTGGTGTGCTACTAGTGGTAATGCAGTAAAATTATAATCTGGCCCAGGGCTAAACCTGACCCATAGAATCTTTGTCAGGGTTATTAGAGATTAGGCCAGCATAACTCATACAGAAAGCCCTCTGGTTCCTCCCCCTGGCTCTGGAAAGATAGAGAACATTCTGGAACTAGTGGGGGGATGTAGGGAGGAGCTGTTCTGCATGTTTAGGGGTCCTTAGCCAATCCCCAGGAAGTGGGCCTGGCCAGAGACCAAAAACCCTTAAATAGACATAGGTCATGCTGGGAGGGGAGACGGGTAGAACACGGAGAAGCAGTGCTGAGGGAACCTGTCGTGGCCTTTGAGGGACCCCTGTCAGGGTGGCTGGCCTGGAAGCATCCTGTCACAGGAGGCAATTGGAAGGAAGCTTTCCAGGTAGGGAGCACTAGCAAAGAGCAACAGAGTGAGTAGATCAGCTCAGTGCAGGGACAGACAAGGGGAGAGTCTGCCAATAATCTTGAAACTGAAGAGTGCTATAGGTCCATCACCAAAGGAAAGATCACTCAGATGCCCTTACCAGATTATTAGACTAACAGGTCAAAAACAGAAGGGATAACAAAATTAGAATCCACGATCTAGATCACTGCATTATTGGTGGTAGTAGTCATAATTAGGGTTGAGCGAACACCTAGATGTCCGTGTTCGACGGGTTCGGCCGAACTTTAAAAAAAAGTCCGGGTCCGTGTCCCGGACTTTTACCGAACTTTTCCCGGACACCGAACCCCATTGAAGTCAATGGGGACCCGAACTTTAAGGCACTAAAATGGCTCTAAAACACCATGGAAAGGGCTAGAGTGCTGCAAATGGCAGCAAAACGTAATTAAGAGCATGGCAAGTGCTCTGCAAACAAATGTGGATAGGGAAATAACTTAAAACAACAAAAAAAAACAGAAAAATAAAACAATGTTCTTCTTCATCTCTGAAGGACGAGGCCCATATGGAGTAGGAGGGAGGTTGAGGTGGTGGTGGATGTGGCGGTGACTAGACATATGCCGGTTTTCGGTAATTCGATATATCGCGGTATTGCATAGCCACGGTATTGTTATTGTGGCATTTTTAAAATACCGAGTTTCTCTGTCAAGTCTGCCTGACTTGTGAATTGATACATTTCAGTGAGCTGGATGACTCATTCACTCACTCAGCTAACACCTTTCAGCATTAAGTCTCCTAACTATAAACAAAAATGATTACATTTGTATCTTTTCCTTCCCTCTGCCAGGGAGAAAGGAAGTTTAACCTCTTAAAGACTGGATCTTTTTCTGACACTTGCTGCTTGCAAGTTAAAATCAGTTTTTTTTTTGCTAGAAAAGTACTTAGAACCCCCAAACATTTTATATATTTTTTTAGCAGAGACCCTACAGAATAAAATGGCGATTGTTGTAATATTTTATGTCACACTGTATTTGCGCAGCAGTCTTTCAAACGCAATGATTAGACTTTAATGAATAAAAAAAAAAAAAAAAACGTAACAGTAAAGTTATCCCAATTTTTTTTTTTTTTGTTACACAGAGAATCGTGAGAGAATCGTGATCTTTATTCCAAGCTAAAAAATCGTGATTCTCATTTTGGCCAGAATCGTGCAGCTCTAATAAATATATATATACACACACACACGCCTAGCAGCCCACATTACATTATTATATAGCCATCAAGCAGTGTCTGGCCTACCTGGTGATGACTGGTCCTGGCGCTCTGATCCGATGGCCTGGTCTTTAAAGGGGCAAATCCTTGCGATCCAGAAGTGGTTAAACCTGCAGGAGGACCGGTGTTTTTATCTATTAATGACTTTACTATTGCTTTAGGCCTGGTTCACATGTATGCGGGTTGGTGGTTCACATGTATGCGGGTTGGCGGTTCACATGTATGCGGGTTGGCGGCCCACATTTGCACAGGCATAGCAGCCCATTGATTTGAACGGGCTGCTATGCCCTCATTTTCCGCAGAAAAAAGGTGCATGCAGCATTTTTTTTAAATTCAGTGGCCTTGAAATCCATCCTGCTTTTGCACCATGCGACTAACCTGCAGTTCCTGCTCTGGCAAGCTTTCTGCATTTTTTGTATACGTGGGCACGGCATTTAAAAATAAACAGTTTGCGTGTGCAGCAACGGCAGGTAAGTCGCATGGTGCAAAAGAAGGATGGATTTCATGGCCACTGCATTTTTTTAAATTCTGCATGCACCTTTTTTCAGCTGAAAACGCAGGCATAGCAGCTCAAGCCCATTCACATCAATGGGCTGCTATGCCTGTGCAAATGTGGGCCCCCAACCCGCATACATGTGAACCAGGCCTAAAGCAATAGTAAAGTCATTAATAGATAAAAACACCGGTCCTCCTGCAGGTTTAACCAATTAATGACTTTACTATTGCTTTAGGCCTGGTTCACATGTATGCGGGTTGGGGGCCCACATTTGCACAGGCATAGCAGCCCATTGATGTGAATGGGCTTGAGCTGCTATGCCTGCGTTTTCAGCTGAAAAAAGGTGCATGCAGAATTTAAAAAAATGCAGTGGCCATGAAATCCATCCTTCTTTTGCACCATGCGACTTACCTGCCGTTGCTGCACACGCAAACTGTTTATTTTTAAATGCCGTGCCCACGTATACAAAAAATGCAGAAAGCTTGCCAGAGCAGGAACTGCAGGTTAGTCGCATGGTGCAAAAGCAGGATGGATTTCAAGGCCACTGAATTTTAAATAAATGCTGCATGCACCTTTTTTCTGCGGAAAATGAGGGCATAGCAGCCCATTCAAATCAATGGGCTGCTATGCCTGTGCAAATGTGAACCACCAACCCGCATACATGTGAACCAGGCCTAAAGCAATAGTAAAGTAATTTATAAACAACACCTCCTTCAGGTTTAACCACTTCTTGACCACAAGGATTTGCCCTCTTAATGACCAGGCCATCGGATCGGAGCCGAGCGCCAGAACCAGTTATCACCAGTTAGGCCAGACACTGCTTGATGACCTATTTTAGGCCTGGTTCACAGAGTCTGTACTGACTGACTATATAATAATGTGCATAAGTGAACCAAAGCCCCTAAATTCAGCAATGAAATTGAAGTGAGGTGGAAATTTAATAATTTAAATTTAATAATAGAATACCGTGATAATACCGTATACCGTGGCAAAACCTTAATCAATTAATCGCAGCATGAAAATCTGATACCGTCACAAGCCTAGCGGTGACATAGGCGTGCGCACAGGGTGTGCTGGGTGTGCCTGGGCACACCCTAATCACCTAGGGCACATAGCATTGCCAGTGAGGAGATGGGAAAGATCTCCCTGGGACCTGCTCTGCTCTATTTCTCCTTGCCTACAGGTACATGGCCCCGATACATTACTCTCCCTGCTGGCAAACACATGCATGTGTATTTCAACTTTGGGGTGCACACCTTAATGCAATAGGCTGCGCACACCTATGGGCGGTGTAGGTGGAAGCGGCGGTGGAGGAGGACCAGGGCCGGATTAACAGCATCATGGGCTTGGTGCTGAGGATTTTGAAGGGCCTTAAGGGCCGTGCCTTGCCATGCACCCAGAGGAGGAAGGGTGCAGCCATGCATGCCTAATTCAACATGGGATGCTGTCTCTGAAGCCCATAAACACATCCATGCATCGCCAACTGTCCCTCCTTGTCCGGCCTTCACGCTGTGTGGGGAGGTTCTGAGGGTGCTGCCTGGGGAAGCGAGCATAGAAGCCAGACTTCTGTGTTTACAAGTGACAGAAGAGCGGTAACAGTGAATATGGCCAACCCGGGGCCTATATAAAAGGTAGGGGCCTGGAGCTGCAGCTCCAATAGCCCCTACATTAATCTGGCCCTGAGGAGGAGGACGAGGTAGCCAACACTGCTTCTTTTCAAAAATTTTAAATGAGGGTACACCCCAAAAGAGTGAGAAAGAGCAAAAATGGAACAATGGGTGGGTAAGGTCGGTATCCATTGCTATTCTGCATAAGGTACGGAAAAGTCCCGTGGGATCCATGCCTGGTTCATTTTAATGAACGTGAGCTTGTCCACATTGTCTCTGGACAGGCGGCTGCGCTTGTCTGTTATAACGCCCCCAGCCGTGCTAAATACCCGTTCAGATAATACACTGGCTGCAGGGCACGCCAGCACCTCCAAGGCGTAAAGGGCAAGCTCAAGCCATGTGCCCAATTTGGAGACCCAGAAGTTGAAGGGGGCAGACCCGTCATTCACTACATGTAGGCGTGTGCACACATACTGCTCCACCATGTTGGTAAAATGCTGCCTCCTGCTAAGACGTTCCATCTGAGCTGCTGGTGCTGCTGTTTGTTGTGGCGTGCTGACAAAGCTTTTCCACATTTCGGCCATGCTAACCCTGCCTTCTGAGGTGCTGGCGGTGCCCTGGTTGCGTTGGCGACCTCCTCCTCCTCCTCCTCTGCCTTGTGCTTCCACTGTGGCCCCGCTGTCAGATGGGAATGCCAGCAGCATGGCGTCTACCAGCGTGCGCTTGTACTCGCGCATCTTGCGATCGCGCTCCAGTGAGTGAATTAAGGACGGTACGTTGTCCTTGTAACGGGGATCCAGCAGCGTGGCCACCCAGTAATCAGCACAAGTTAGAATGTGGGCAACTCGGCGGTCGTTGTGGAGACACTGCAGCATGTAATCGCTCATGTGTGCCAGGCTGCCCAGAGGCAACGAAAGGCTGTCCTCTGTGGGAGGTGTATCGTCCGTGTCCTCTGTATCCCCCCAGCCACGCACCAGTGATGGCCATGAGCTGGCCTGGGTGCCACCCTGCTGTGAACATGGTTCCATCTCCTCCTCCAGCTCCTCCTCCTCCTCATCCTCCTCATCCTCCAGAACTGTGCCCCTGCTGGACAATTGCGTCCCTGGCGTTTGCGTGTGCAGGAACCCACCCTCGGAGCCCCTTGCGAATGACTGCCCTGAAAGCCTTGGAAATGTTACCTCTTCATCCTCCTCCTCCTCCTCATCCTGTGCCACATCCTCTTCCATCATCGCCCGAATTGTTTTTTCAAGGAGGCATAGAAGTGGGATAGTTAAGCTGAGAACGGCGTCATTGCCACTGGCCATGTTGGTGGAGTACTCAAAACAGCGCAACAAGGCACACAGGTCTCGCATGGAGGCCCAGTTAAATTAAATAGCGGAATAGAAAATATGATCCAAAAAAAGTGTATGTATATCACACGTACACAACCACACTGGGCCCCAATTACTATTGTTTGTACCCCTAAAAGGCTAGATGAGGAGTAGGGGGAGTATGGAACAGGCAGCACCCTCAAACCTTCAGAAGTATGAGATGAACCCCAACAACTTGGAAAGGTGGATCTCTCTCACACGTACCGACACAGACTATCCCGCAATTCAATTGATCCTCAAAGGTTTTTATTGAATAGCGGAATAGGAAATATGATCAAAAAAAGTGTATGTATCTCGCACGTACACAACCACACTAGGCCCCAATTACTATTGTTTGTACCCCTAAAAGGCTAGATGAGGAGTAGGGGGGGTATGGAACAGGCAGCACCCTCAAACCTTCAGAAGTATGAGATGAACCCCAACAACTTGGAAAGGTGGATCTCTCTCACACGTACCGACACAGACTATCCCCCAATTTAACTGATCCCCAAAGGTTTTTGATTAAATAGCGGAATAGAAAATATGATCCAAAAAAAGTGTATGTATATCACACGTACACAACCACACTAGGCCCCAATTACTATTGTTTGTACCCCTAAAAGGCTAGGAGTAGGGGGAGTATGGAACAGGCAGCACCCTCAAACCTTCAGAAGTATGAGATGAACCCCAACAACTTGGAAAGGTGGATCTCTCTCACACGTACCAACACAGACTATCCCCCAATTTAACTGATCCCCAAAGGTTTTTGATTAAATAGCGGAATAGAAAATATGATCCCAAAAAAGTGTATGTATATCACACGTACACAACCACACTAGGCCCCAATTACTATTGTTTGTACCCCTAAAAGGCTAGGAGTAGGGGGAGTATGGAACAGGCAGCACCCTCAAACCTTCAGAAGTATGAGATGAACCCCAACAACTTGGAAAGGTGGATCTCTCTCACACGTACCAACACAGACTATCCCCCAATTTAACTGATCCCCAAAGGTTTTTGATTAAATAGCGGAATAGAAAATATGATCCCAAAAAAGTGTATGTATATCACACGTACACAACCACACTAGGCCCCAATTACTATTGTTTGTACCCCTAAAAGGCTAGGAGTAGGGGGAGTATGGAACAGGCAGCACCCTCAAACCTTCAGAAGTATGAGATGAACCCCAACAACTTGGAAAGGTGGATCTCTCTCACACGTACCAACACAGACTATCCCCCAATTTAACTGATCCCCAAAGGTTTTTGATTAAATAGCGGAATAGAAAATATGATCCCAAAAAAGTGTATGTATATCACACGTACACAACCACACTAGGCCCCAATTACTATTGTTTGTACCCCTAAAAGGCTAGGAGTAGGGGGGAGTATGGAACAGGCAGCACCCTCAAACCTTCAGAAGTATGAGATGAACCCCAACAACTTGGAAAGGTGGATCTCTCTCACACGTACCAACACAGACTATCCCCCAATTTAACTGATCCCCAAAGGTTTTTGATTAAATAGCGGAATAGAAAATATGATCCCAAAAAAGTGTATGTATATCACACGTACACAACCACACTAGGCCCCAATTACTATTGTTTGTACCCCTAAAAGGCTAGGAGTAGGGGGAGTATGGAACAGGCAGCACCCTCAAACCTTCAGAAGTATGAGATGAACCCCAACAACTTGGAAAGGTGGATCTCTCTCACACGTACCAACACAGACTATCCCCCAATTTAACTGATCCCCAAAGGTTTTTGATTAAATAGCGGAATAGAAAATATGATCCCAAAAAAGTGTATGTATATCACACGTACACAACCACACTAGGCCCCAATTACTATTGTTTGTACCCCTAAAAGGCTAGATGAGGAGTAGGGGGAGTATGGAACAGGCAGCACCCTCAAACCTTCAGAAGTATGAGATTGTGTTCACTGTACCCCACAAAGATTGAGTTCACTGCACCCCACAATGATTGTGTTCACTGCACCCCACAAAGATTGTGTTCACTGCACCTCACAAAGATTGTGTTCACTGTACCCCCCAAAGATTGTGTTCACTGCACCCCACAAAGATTCTGTTCACTGTACCCCACAAAGATTGTGTTCACTGCACCCCAAAAAGATTGTGTTCACTGCACCCCAAAAAGGATGTTGTTCACTGCACCCCAAAAAGGATGTTGTTCACTCCACCCCAAAAAGATTGTGTTCACTGCACCCCACAAAGATTGTGTTCACTGCACCCCAAAAAGATTGTGTTCACTGCACCCCAAAAATGATTTTGTTCACTGCACCCCAAAAAGGATTTTGTTCACTGCACCCCAAAAAGGATGTTGTTCACTCCACCCCAAAAAGATTGTGTTCACTGCACCCCAAAAAGATTGTGTTCACTGCACCCCACAAAGGATTTTGTTCACTGCACCCCAAAAAGATTGTGTTCACTGCACCCCAAAAAGGATGTTGTTCACTGCACCCCAAAAAGGATTTTGTTCACTGCACCCCAAAAAGATTGTGTTCACTGCACCCCACAAAGGATTTTGTTCACTGCACCCCACAAAGATTGTGTTCACTGCACACCAAAAAGGATTGTGTTCACTGCACCCCAAAAAGATTTTGTTCACTGCACCCCAAAAAGATTGTGTTCACTGCAGCCCAAAAAGATTGTGTTCACTGCAGCCCAAAAAGATTGTGTTCACTGCAGCCCAAAAAGATTGTGTTCACTGCAGCCCAAAAAGATTGTGTTCACTGCAGCCCAAAAAGATTGTGTTCACTGCAGCCCAAAAAGATTGCGTTCACTGCAGCTCACACACAGAAAAATGGATGTGGATCACTGACACCTGCCTATCTCCAATCCCACACCACACAGCAATATCGATTGTAGTTTGTAGAACACAGTTTCCCTAAAATTCAGCAGACTCTGTCCCTAACAGGATTGAGAAGAGATCGTAGATCAGGATTGAGTGCAGACCCCACCCCCCACACAGCAATATCGATTGTAGTTTGTAGAAGACACTGACCCTATAATTCAGCAGACTCTATCCCTAAAATGCCTACAACTCGCCCTGCCTAAACACTCCGACCTGTCCCTCAATTCTATCCGGACACAAATGGTTTTTTCCTGCCTATCTTTCCCTAATCAGCAGCCAGCACGTTGATGTGTGCTCTGTCCCTGAATCTAAGCAGCATAATGACGCCGCTGCGGCTGCCTCGAACTTATAAAGACTTGGTCACATGCTTCAGACGGCCAATCACAGCTACTGAGACATTTGCAGGCATGGCTGGGATGGCTTAAGGCACACCAGTTAAACGATTGTTGATTGGCTGTTGAAAGCCCGCCATGAAAAGAGCGCCAAAGCATGCAAAACCCGGAAATAAAACGACCGAACACGGATTTTTACCCGAACATACAGTAAAGTGTCCGTGTCCGTGTTCGGGTACAAAAAATCCAATTATTCGGTACGAACACGAATAATACAGTCCGTGTTCGCTCAACACTAGTCATAATAGTCACTGCATCATTGGTAGTGGTGTTCACACCAGTCGTCCGCTCTGCATATAGCTCACAAGGGAATAGAAAGAACAAAGAGGCCTCTCATAGTGCAGAAATTCCCAACATTTTATTGTGATAAAAGAAAGCCACTTACAAGAAGGCAGAGTGTCAGCAGCATGTATTCGGATGCGATGCCGGTGTGGTGTCCTGTATCAAACCGCAATTATGGCCGCATTCCTCCTCAACCACGCGAGCGTCAGGTCATCCACCAATAGGAACCACCGGACGTACGTTTCATCAAGCATATGACATCATCAGGGGTATGGCCTATTGGTGGAGGGACGCCGCTATATAGTCATGAGGAGAGGCGGATTGGTTGTTCAACATCCGGAAACCGGAAACGCACTTAATGCGCTAATAAGTATAAAATTATTGTTGAGCAAATAAAAATCTATTCAAATGTGTAAAAATTATTATTGTGATGTGATAAATAAATACATGTAGCCCTCAAGCTACGGATCCCAATTCTGTTTTCTTAAAATGTTATATCATATATAAAATCCGTTGCTGAGAGATAAAATATATTAAAATATTTGTGCTGTGCATGATCCTTAAAATGGATAAAAATAGAATAATTGGTTGTGCTATAAGAAAGTGCAGAGTGTTGGGATACCCCTGCGTAACACAATGGTTCCCAGTGCAAGAAAGCTGTGTAACAATCCATACACTATAAAAATGATATCAATAATCAATAATGACTGTGAGAAAAAAAAAATTATTAAATATATAAGTCCATGCAAAAAACAAAAACAAAAAAATAAAAAGTATATATTTCAGTGTCCAATAAAATCTTGGTGACAGTTAGTGCAATGAAGTCTTCTATACGTGCTAAGGCCACCAATCTGTGGCTGTGATCCCAAACCAAGTGGGTGACCAGGGTGTCACAACTTAATCCTATTCGTGCACCCCCTTGTGATTGGGCGCTCACCTTATATATAATGCAATTAGGCTCAAATGCTGGATGTATAGCGATTGCAGGTGATCTTATCCCATATGCTAGCCGTTTTTCTCCGCAGTAATCCGCATAACATGGAAGTAAAGAAGCTCACAATAGTGCTTATACCAATGGATCCACTGCAGAGGATAAGGACACAGCTGCGTCGTCTCCCACTATACCACAACGGTACTTTGTAGAGTGTTAATACCTGAATGGCTTTCTAAAGGTGCATGGATGCACCGTTAAATGTGAGTGCATTATTATATTATTTCCTGGAATAAATAGATTTTAAATGGTATAAGCACTCTGGCGGCGCGCACTCGCCCGCTATTGGCTCCCAGGCTAGTGACGTACCGGTACGTCACTTTGCCTGTCAGGGGCTGACCGCCGCTGTGTATATGTACATATACTGCGGCGGTCGGCACCCAGTTAAACGCCTGAAAGAAAGCGACGATATTGTCATAAGACCTGCAGATAAAGGGGGAGGCATAGTGATATTGGACTCCTCTGCATATAACACAGAAATGAACAGGCTTTTGTCAGATAGAGAACTAAATATAAAAAGGAACTGTTGACCTTGGTTAATGAAGGGTTTCAAAAGAAACTTTTGACCAAGAAGGAGAAGGCCTTTCTGGTCCCCTCGGCTCCAAGATTACCTGTTATATATTACCTGCCGAAGGTTCATAAGGATGCAGTGAACCCACCCGGGAGGCCCATTATTAGTGGTATTGATTCCGTTACCTCCCGGGTGGGTAAATACATTGAAAGCTTCCTTCAGCCTTCGGTAGGGAAGACCCCTTCGTTCTTGCGTGACTCAATGCAGGTAATGAATGAATTGGGTGGCACTACCACCCAATTCATTCATTACCTGCATTGAGTCACGGAAGAATGAAGGGGTCTTCCCTACCGAAGGCTGAAGGAAGCTTTCAATGTATTTACCCACCCGGGAGGTAACGGAATCAATACTACCTTTTGAAAAAGCATTTATGCTGAAACGCGTCAAGGCCACGCTGCTGACAGCCTACCTTTGCATCTGTATACGCTCTTTACCACGAGATGTTTGGAACCGGTCATCCCTTCGGATTATCCATCTATTGCACAACAAGCTGATTTGACTCATATGCTATATCGCATTTTGAGTCCTATCGTCCTAAGGAGGTAATATACACCCTAAGGAAGGCACTAAAAGATCCCCACAGACAGTACAAGATCGGGAAGTAATATAGGAACCCCTGAGGAAAAGTTTGCGTCAACTAGACACCAAGCTGGAACAAAGGAGGAAAAGGAACCACCATCCACCCAGTTATATAATACAGGCGTATTATCCTCTGATTTGAAGTGAGAATTTAGCACAGCTAGAAGTGAAATCACGGCACAAGGTGGAGGAAAAAAAGTTTTATCACTCAATCACCGTTTTTTATTGTATTGGTTCTTTATATAAAAATTATTTTGAACATCAAGTTATCTGGTGCAGCCAGTCTATTGTGAATTGTTTGATGCACCGTTTAGATTGGACACCTAGTGATATGTGTATTTGCTATTTTGCACATATTTGATACATTGTTTTTTATCGTTGAAGTCTGAATCGATACTTACCGTATATTGATATTGGCACTGGATGCACAGAGCACTTTCTTAAAGAAGCACCTATAAGAAGCACTATTCACTTTTATTAATTTTATTGGAATAAGATATTCACACAAGCACTTTATAAATCTATGTATATGTATCAAGGATATATTTCGGAATATATGTAACAGGAATGGAGTATACTTAATTTTGCACATATTTATTTTTGAGGTAATATTTACACACAAGCACTTTAATATATTTTAAACACCCCGAAGCACATCACAACCCCCCTAATAATTAGTATCTACAACTGTTTCATAGTACCAGTCTCTGTGGTGCAGCATCAGGGTGGCTGGGAGAATCCACAATAGCACAGGAACCATATTATACATAAGCATCCGAATACATGCTGCTGACACTCTGCCTTCTTGTAAGTGGCTTTCTTTTATCACAATAAAATGATGGGAATTTCTGCACTATGAGAGGCCTCTTTGTTCTTTCTTTTGCCTTGTGAGCTATATGCAGAGCGGATGACTGGTGTGAACACCACTACCAATGATGCAGTGAGTATTATGACTACTACCACCAATGATGCAATGATCTAGATTGTGGATTCTAATTTTGTTATCCTCTGCTGTTTTTGACCTGTTGGTCTAATATTCTGGTAAGGGCATCTGAGTGATCTTTCCTTTGGTGGTGGACCTATAGCACTCTTCAGTTTCAAGATTGTTGGTGTGGATTCACAGTGATATTGGAGAAAGTATATGGACTTTTATTTTGACCATCTGTTTAGGATTTCTCCTGTCATGTGTCATATATGAACTCTTTTTACTATTAAGCGCTACACCCTTACTTCTACACAGGTCTCTATTGAAGACAACGTTAAGCTTAAGTCTTTATTCAACCTTGCACTGAGATACCTCCAGTGTGTCAGTCGGGTAGACTGGGAAGAAGAAGCAGCCAGGTGGGCTGGGGAAGTGGCAGAGAGGTGGACTAGCATTTTCTGTGAGGAGTTGAGTTGGAATCTGTCTACAGGGAAGCAGTAGGAGTTGCAGGATGCAGTTCACTCCACATGTGCTACTTTACTTTTTTCAGAATGAGAGTTCCTAGTCTGCAAGAGGCTGTTGCTAAGCTAACAAAGACTGTTAGTTCTTAAAGGAGTGAAACAAGCGCAGCTGTGCAAACTATATAGATTTGTGCAGAAGGATCAAGTGGAAGCTGTAAAAAGTGAGAAAGTTGTCCATGAATCTGTTGTTATTGTCAAGTTCAAGCATTCTTAATCCCTAACCTAATCCAAGTTATTATTTCCTAATAAAACAACAATAGCAAGCTCAAAGACAGTTTTATTTTGTGTCTGGATGCAAGAAGGAAATGCCATGTGACTCGCTGTGCAGCAGTGGGGAACCTTGACATTTGCAACCTCTACAAATGCATATTTTAAATGGAGCCACATACGCAAAAAAATAAATAAAAAAAGTGCTAAGAGCAGTAATGTTGGTAATAATAATAATAGCAGCAAGAATAGCCAGAGTTCTGTAACCCAGTGCAAGCACTAAAATTAGTTACAGAATTCAGTTAACTGAAACACGTACTTTGCTTTTTTCTATTGGGTATGTTTTGCTAAACTACACTTTTTGAATTAGCTGTATAGATCACATGATCCCATCAGAATTTTCCAATCTCTTCCCCTTGCCTCAGCATTGCAACTAAATTGAAAAATGAGGGGGCGAGCAAAAGAACAAGAAGCAGAAAATTATAATAACAGCCTTTTGACCAGGAAGACTCTAGCTATGAATGCATTGAGATATCAAGGTTACAAAGGCGTTAAAAACAATGATTTCAGTGCAAAAACAGGAAGAAAAAATAGACGTAAAGAAATCATTTGTGCGTCTACATACCATATATGCATTTTGTGACTTGTAAATGACCCTTACTAAAACATCACAGACAAAGTAGATTATCCATGGAATGAACAATGTGATAGCATTTACATATTTGTGGAATTAGCATGCACAGTCACAATTACATGGGTATTTTAGGTAATTATATGGCTACGTACAATAGAATGTATTTTCAGTACAAGCTGCCCCCTGCCATTCTCCACACTTTCTTCTCTAGCTTAGCGCTCTAAGCAACATCATTCATGAATGCTCAGCTGGGAACATTTTTCCCCTCTTTCATCCCTGGCTCTGTAAATTTTCTTATAAGAGAAAAGTGGTGATTTGCAGAGTTTATTTGATAAGAAGCGAAAAGGATAAGCACAAAGAGAAATGCTCAGCTTTCCCACCAAATACTGTCAGGCACACACTGGGGACCCAGCAACATATTGCAACAGAAGAGGGCAGGAGGCAGTGCTCGGAGATGGGAACCTGCTGTGAAATAACCATCTGTGTTTAACTGTAATTTAATTACTGGCACCAGCCTCTGGTGTATAGTGGGGAGATATGCACCATGTCAACACTCTTCTCTACTGCACTGTCTTCAAGACCTTATTGGCTGTGATGCAGTTAACAACATGAGATACATTTTCCTGAAATGTGAATATATGAAATAAAACAGAAATCTCTGAGAGGAAATTGGAAAATGACTTGTTCCCATAGAACCAAAGAGTAGAAAATAAGTTTGTATTAGTAGAAATTCAAGATCTTCTATAGAAAACAGAAAAAGTCAGGACAGAATATATGTCCATCTATCTTTTAGTGAGAAGAACAAATGGATCTATGTATTGTAATATACTGTATACTCTCTTATCTACTTCTTTGAATTTAGATTCAAGTAGATAAGAGAGTATACAGTATATTAAATGTGATTGTGTGATTACTAATGTATGCCATTCAATTACAAATGTTTCAGTCATTTGTTGGAATACAGGGACTGGTACTGGGATATTTAATGTTTGCCTATATACTGTATTTTTATTACTAGATTTGTAAAGCAATTTGTATAAATCAATATCCATTGTGCTTCTATTTTTAGATCACTTTGATTCAGTTGTTTACAAACTGGAATTTACAAACTGGTATTAGAGTAATGTTTCATATAAATAGATAAAGATGGGGCAATTGACTGATTATTGCCGAAGGTTCGACCACCAAAAGGTGCATTTGTAATGCACTTTTGCTGACCAGGATTTCCCATGTTTTTGCCTGGTCTAATCATGTTTGTCACTATACATTTTTCTGGATTTACAAGTCTTAAGTAAAAAAAAAAAAAAAAAAAAACGCATCACTATGGCGTTTTCTGTAGTTTTTAATAAGGCCAGTACAAATACATAAACCTATGTGATAGTGCTGCTAAATTAAATCCAAAAGACCATACACAATGAAAACAGTACTATAGAAAAAGTTGATCATACAATAGAAAAAAAACATATAGAATGAAAGTGCAATCCAAGTAGAACAACTCCTAAGGTGCAAAATTAGTGCAAAAAAAGACAATGTTTATATTAATTAGAGAGCTTCTAATAGAATAAATCTTAAAGTACAATGCAAAAAAAGAGCACTCCTAAAGTGCAAACAAGTACAAAAGTTCAGCATCTCTATTTAAAGTGCAATAAGTGAATCACTCGGTGTGTATTCTCTCCTTAAATCTTGTGCTTCAATCACTAGAAGAAGTGTCTGCTCACCTCTAGTGATGGACTAACATCTGCCGGGATGGTTCGCGAACGCAATCGGCGAACTCGCTCAAATGTTCGCGAACCGCAGGTTGGCGGCGGACCCCATTCATTTTAATGGCAGGCGAACTTGAAAAACCTCCAAGGCATATTTGCAGCCACAAAATACTTACTAGCTATGCACACATAGTCCCACAACATGGACACTGACATACCAGCAGCCGGTAAATACATGTCAAATACATATAGGGTCCATTCACACATCTGTAAAATGGGTCCACATCCGTTCCACAATTTAGCGGAACGTTTACAGACCCATTGATTTTCAATTCCAGTCTGAAAAATTAGACATTCACAGGATAAAGAAGTAAGTGTCGGCAAGTACATGCCCCAAAAATTAGCTAACAGGCGTTCACCTGACAGCAAAGAACTTTGTATTCTGTGGCTGGAGGTACATTAGGCATTCACAGGATACAGAAGTAAGTGCCGGCCAGTACAGGCCCCAAAAGTTAGCCAAAAGGCATTCACCTGATAGCAAAGAACTTTGTATTCTGTGGCTGGAGGCTGTGTGGAGCAGGGACAGAGAGCGACACAAATAGCTAATAGGTCCACAAAAGTATTTTGTCAGTGTAGGGAGAGGTTGCTGTGTGGAGCAGGGACAGACTGTAGCAATTAGGCATTCAACGGACATAAAAGGCCTTTTATGCGGCTGCATTTACCTATATATTAACCACTTGCCGACCGCTGGACGACTATATACTGCGGCGGTCAGCCTCTCCTGGGCAAAGTGACGTACCAGTACGTCGCTCGCCCACGAGCCTCTAGGGGGCGAGCGCGCGCCGCCTGAGGTGCGCTCCCACCCCCGTTCGTTCGATGTCTGCCAGTCACTCTTGATCTCCCGCTGGAGAGGGAGAAAGGCAGACGGCTGATGTAAACACAGCCGTCTGTCATTCTCCCTGATGTAACTGCAGAGACTATACGATCCTGCTATGTAGGATCATATGTCTCTGAGGTTACATCACAAGCCACGCCGCCCCACAGTTAGAATCACGCCCCTAGGGATACAGTTAACCCATTGATCACCAATAAAGTTAACCCCTTCCCTGCCAGTGTTATTTTACAGTAACAGTGCATATGTATAGCACTGATTACTGTAGTAATGTCACTGGTACCCCCAAAAGTGTCAAAAATGTCAGTCAAGGGTCCAATCTGTCCGCTGCAATGTCGCAGTCCCACAAAAAAAATCACAGATCGCCACCATTACTAGTTAAAAAAAACAATAAAAATGACATAAATCTTTCCCGTAGTTAGTAAACGCAATAACTTTTGCGCAAACCAATCAAAATACGCTTATTGCGATTTTTTTTACCAAATATATGTAGCAGAAAACAAATTGGCCTAAAATGTTAAAAAATGTTGTTTTTTACATTTTTTTGGGGGAATTTCATATAAATAAAATTTGAAAAATATTGTTATTTTTTCAAAATTGTCGCTCTTTTTTTGTTTATAGCGCAAAAAGTAAAAATCGCACAGGTGATCAAATACCACCAAAAGAAAGCTCTGTTTGTGGGACAAAAAAAGACATCAATTTCATTTGGGTACAGCATCACACGACCGCGCAATTGTCCGTTACAGTCACGCAGTGCCGAATCGCAAAATAGGCCCTGGTCTTTGAGCAGCCAAATCCTCCGGGGCTTAAGTGGTTAACGGATATTTGTGGCCTGTCATAAGGAATTTGAATCAAACATGGTCTACTTGTCACATGTGTTGAATTCCTCCCAGATCCATGCCTCATTCATTTTTAGCAATGTGAGGTAGTCAACACTGTCGTGAGCTAATTGGCGAGTGCGCTTATCGGTCACGATCCCCCCTGCTGCGCTGAACGTCCTTTCGTACAGGACACTGGACAAGGGGCAAGCCAACAGTTCCATTGCAAATTATGCAAGCTCTGGCCAGAGGTCAAGCCTGCCCACCCAGTAATCCAGGGGTTAATCTCTTCTCAGAGTGTCCACATCGGCCGTTAACCCAATGTGGTCGGACATGTGGGTGCCCACAAGAGAGGAAGAGGAGGGGAGTTCAGAGGTAGAGAAGGACCAGCAGATAGGGAGGAGAAGCAGGCTGAACTTACATTGCGCTGGAGGGACAAACCAAACAGCTAATGTATCAGGAGCGAGCCATCAACCATGTACGGTCACATCTGGCGCTACCAGGACGCTGGCACATGGCTCCGCAGTGTGGGCTTTTTTAACCAGTCATCTGCTTACAATAGTGTTGCCATCTGCAGCCTTTGCAGTCAACACATAAGTCGTGGTGAGCCCAACACCCACCTAGGGACGACCACCATTAGAAGGCACCTGGACTCCCATCACTGAGCCCAGTGGGAACAATGCCGTCAGAACCCACAAAGCCACACTCCAGGCTCTCACCGTCCAGCCTCTTCTCCTTCTCCTCTCTCCTCACAATTGTCCTCCACTCCACCTTCCATCATGCTGTCCTCAAGTTTTTCTGGAAAAAGGCAGGCTTCCGTGGCCCAAATGTTCTGGGGAGCTTGGGTTTTTTCACTGTGCCAGTGGCTGCTCATGTGCGACGCATGCAGACTTCTGCGGCCATTTGATGAGATCACCAAACTGGTCAGTCGCAGCCAGGGCGCCATCAGTGACATCGTACTTTACGCCTTCTTTCTAGAGCGTGCATTGCATCGGGTCATTGATCAAGCCATCGAGGAGCAGGGGCAGGAAGATGAGGAAGTCGTAATGCTGGATGAATATAGAAAGCATATTATAGTGGATTTGTATTGTGCAGCATTGTGACTGGTGAGCGGTTCTGCAGCGATACTACCACTACAAAGAGTGACAAACGCAATTAGAAAAAAAGTATTATAACTGGTGTGATAGACCAGTGGCCCTCCCAAAATAACAGATTGAAGAGGGGTGTTATATAACAATATACTTTCACAATAGTGTATTTGGGTACTGCAGAAATTTTGCCTCTGCATCATCGACGTCACCTTCCCCAACTAACATTAGAGATCTCGGAGTAGGCAGCAACAGCAGGGACCAACCTCCTTGGGCTGATCTGGGTACTGTCGCCAGACTGCTGAGTGGCGGCTGTTGCTATCTCCTCTTCCTGATCCGATGCCAAGAATGGCTGCACATCGTAAATGTCTTGTGATGGATCAGAAAATAATTTCTGTGACTCAAGCGGAGGGTATATGGTGGTGGTGTTGGTGGTGGTGTCTTTGGGGGTGCACACAGCAGAGAGTGAACAGGGTGCAGATAAAGAGGATGAGGAGGGTGCAGAAGAGGAAGGCTGAGTGAGCCACTCAACCAAGTCTGGTGCGTCCTTTGACATAATCGAATGCACCTTCTGCAACTTCCCACTTTGGCTCAGGCCTGGTGCTCCTGCCCTACCCCTACCACCCCTGCAGAAGGGCCTGCCTCTTCCTCTGCCTGTCATTTTTTAAATTACCCTGTGACAAAAGTCTCGAGAGAAGCGCAGTATATGTGGAAGAAAGTATATAACACCCCACTTCAATCTGTCATTTTGGGCCACTGGTCTATCACACCAGTTATAAAAAAAAATGTCCCAGTAACTTTTGTCACTGTGTGTAGCAGAGTTAACGCAGTGAAAGAGGCAACATTTCTGCAGTGCCCAAAATACACTATTATAAAAGTATATTGTTATATAACACCCCGCTTCAATCTGTCGTTTTGGGGGGGCCATTGGTATATCACACCAGTTATAATACTTTTTTCCCAGTAACATTTGTCACTGTGTGTAGCAGAGGTAATGCAGCGAAAGAGGCAACATTTCTGTAGTACCCAAATACACTATTATGAAAGTATATTGTTATATAACACCCCACTTCAATCTGTCGTTTTGGGGGGGGGCACTGGTATATCACACCAGTTATAATACCTTTTTTCCCCAGTAACGTTTGTCACTGTGTGTAGCAGAGGTAACGCAGCGAAAGAGGCAAAATGTATGCAGTACCCAAATACACTATTATGAAAGTATATTGTTATATAACACCCCGCTTCAAATCCACTATAATATGCTTTCTATATTAGAAAGTATATTATAAGTGTATTACACCCCTATATACTGCACACCAAACAAAAGTACACCTATAGCAGTCCTTAAAAGGACTTTTGTGGACCTATTACCTAGCGATTTGTGTCACTGACAGTCTGTCCCTGCTCCACACAGCAACCTCTCCCTACACTGACAAAAGACAGAATATAGGCCAAACAATAGTACACCTATACTAGTACTTAAAAGGACTTTTGTGGACCTATTACCTAGCGATTTGTGTCACTGACAGTCTGTCCCTGCTCCACACAGCAACCTCTCCCTACAATGACAAGAGATAGAATATAGGCCAAACAATAGTATACCTATACCAGTCCTTAAATAGAACTTTTGTGGACCTATTAGCTAGGGATTTGTGTCACTGACAGTCTGTCCCTGCTCCACACAGCAACCTCTCTCTCTACACTGACAAAAGCACCTATACCCAGAGATGTATAGTAACGAAGTAGAACTACTTAAGTACTGTACTTAAGTACCGAAATGCGGTATCTGTACTTTCCTAGAGTAGAATTTTTTTCTCCTACTTCTACTTTTACTTCACTACATTTTTTCGATGATTTCGATACTTCTACTCAAGTATTTTTTTTTTTGTGCTGCATAGTTACTCGTTACTTTTAAAAAAATTACCACTGCCAGAACAGTAGATGGCAGGTTGCATAAAGCTCAAAAAAATGTGTATAATGTCATTTGTAAATCAGCACATACGAAAATAAAGGCTGTGTATAATAAAAGCTGCTATACCAAATCTTTCCAATAAAAAGAAAATATGAAACAAACAAATAAATGGTGCTACAGCGCTTAAAGTGCATCAAGAAACTACTAACAAACACAGGTTAATCATTTGAATAAATCATTTGAAATAATAAAAACCAATATGATGTTCAAACTTTTGACTTCTTTCTTTAATAACTACATAACACAGTACTTGTACTTCTACTTTCAGTACTTGAGTAGAATTTTTTTCTCAAAACTACTGGTACTTTTTACTTTTAGTACTTAAGTAGCAAATTTTTTGAAAAAACTACTTGCAATACTTAAGTAAAAAAAATGTTGAATACTTTAGTACTTCTACTTAAGTAACTTTTTCTGCGAGCACTTCCACTTCTACTCAAGTCACTTTTTGATCGAGCACTTGTACTTTTACTCAAGTAGAAATTTCGAGTACTTTATACAAGTCTGCCTATACCAGTCCTTAAAAGGACTTTTGTGAACCTATTTGCTAGCGATTTGTGTCACTGACAATCTGTCCCTGCTCCACACAGCAAACCTCTCCCTACACTGACAAAAGGCAGAATGCAAAATTGCAGCCAGATCAGGTCTATTTATAAGGTAGGGGGTATGTCCATGTGCTAAAATGTCTCAATTGGCTGTCCTGTACCACCTGATGGATGTGTCATGGGTCAAAGTTCTTCACAATGTAAAAGAATATGGTGGCCGCGAACATCGCCATATGTCCGCATGATCGGTGAACAGCGAATGTGCAAAATTTGCCGCAAACCAACCGCTGGGCAAAACGCAAGGCCATCTCTACTCACCTTCATTATCAGCCCACTAGGGGGCAATACAGCATAATTATGACAGTACCCGAGTATTTAGGTGCAATAAAGCAGATCCCAGCTTCTGTTTATACACTCATAGTTATTAAAAAGAGACACAGCATAAAAACAATTCCAGCAGTAATCCAATATATCGCATCAAACCTGCCCATCGCTTGGTACCTCTACGCGTTACGCCACATCCCTCGTGGCTTCAACTGGAGAAAAGAAAAAAATTCATTTTAATTTCTTTTGCGGAGGTTAATACTTAGAATTAGATAGTGAGATGTAAGCACAGGAATATATCTAATTAAATGCAGAAATGTCACAAATTATTAATTTTAAAGTTATAGTGTCATTAAACCTAAATCATCAAAAACTTTTAACACATGCTAAATACATTCTGTTCATATTCACTCATCAACTAGAGCATTTGTTTTCTGTAGACGGCAAAATTTCTGGTTGATCCTGCTGGTCACTGTCCCTCTCTCCTTGTCTGTGTCCCCACTGCAGCTTGAGATTGTGTAGACCAGCCGTTTGACATCTAATGAGCCTGCTCCAGCTTTAGTTACCTTCTACGTTGTTCATCTGCTCCTTTTTCTCCATCTCAGCTAAGATATATTTTATCACACACCTCTTTTTTTTTCTGTTGACAGTTTTCTGTCTTTGGTACTGTTAGGGGGCTTTATTCTACACAGGAGAAGGGTCGTCTTTGGCAAGAACTGCGTCACCTGTTCCCAGATATTTTGTTTATACAGGAGATGCACTTCATGGCCAGTTCTACTACCCCGTATGCCCCTCATGACCTTTAACCAGTGGTATCATAGCACATCCCCCATTTCAAAGGCCAGAGGGGTCGCAATAGCTATACAGACATCCTTCCATTTTTATTTGATGTCTATGCAAGTTGAGCTGGAGGGCTGCTTCCTTTTTCTTAAATGCAGGATACATGGTTACAAATATACCTTGGCAATGATTTATGCTCCAAAATCTCTTACAGTTAACATTCTCTCTGTCACCCTTAAAAATGTGATGGATTTTCAAGAAGGTATGGAGATACTGGGAGGTGATTATATTATTACCCTTGATCCCAGCTTGGACACCTCCTCAGGTAAAACATCACTGGAATAAAAAGTACATAGTGTAGTAGTAATATAAAGTGTATTTACCAAACATGTAGACTTACAGTTAAAATTGCAATGGGCATCAAACAAATGAGACAGTGAGGTCACACACATAAAAGACACTGACAAATCCGAACTTACGGTCTTGGCTGTCACCAGAAGTAACATCACCCAGTTCCGACGCGTTGCGTCACTAACACATGACTTTCTTAAGGGTTGGAGGTGGGCTATTTTCGGAATATATGTTCGCCCGGTTACTATAGGAACTGGATATAAACAAACTTAAAAAAATGTCCTTTTCTTAAAATAACAGCTGGCTATATATCCGGTGGCAGTCTAAACATATAATGATTGATGATTGTATAACAGGTGGCAGTGTACTTTAAGAAAACTATAAAAGGATATGAATCTAAACCCATCCAGTTACCATAGTAACCTAACAGCATAATATTAAACACTGCTTCTCTCTGTACAAATACCAGCATAATAATGTAGAATGCATAAAAATATTCCAAAACATCTGTACAAAAAAAATAATTTACCATAAATGTGAAAAATAATGAGTATATGCCAAAATCAAAGAATAATAGTTAAAATAATTAATTAAGATAGGAATAAAAATAAATATACAAAAATAAAAAATAAAAATAAGTACTAAAAATTATAAAGTACTAAAATATTATCCAGAACCAGAAGATATCTATGTCAATATAAAATTAGAGAACAAATCAAGAGGCAAAAAGGGAGGATAAATAAATATATCCCAGAAATCAACTATAAATATATAAAACTCAATTTTTTCATTGTCATAGATATGTTCATATATTCATAATTTTAGACTTATAGGAGGACCCAGTGATGTCTGACCTGTTTGTTACTATGATCCAAGTCAGACATCCGGGGGGGTGAACCCGCTCACGGCAGCCTCTCAAAATGTGAGTGTACAGAATGAAGTTGTTTTTTAATTAATAAATGTGTTTTTAAACATACTGCACTATTAAATCACTTTATTTGTCCTCATACAATCATGGAGCTTTTAGACTCTGAATAAAGGAGGATTCAATGGAAGCTATTGGAATCCCCCAGGTGGATTGGTTAATTATATACTGCACAATACCATCACTGGAAGAACATGTCCTCATTATTATCAATGTTTTTCACTACTTTTATATATATTTCATATATTTTTGTATGATATTATCTTTTCACATTGTTTTTGACATTTTTTCATTCACGGTGCACTTTTGGCACTAACCCACCTCTTTAAATGAATTATGTCTTCATTCTTATTTTATGCTGTTCTTAATGAATTTTAGTTGTATTATTTGTAACACGATCATGGGTTTATAAATATCATTCATTGTTGCTTACACAGAATAGCGCACTCTAACACTACTATTATATGTTTAGACTGCCATCTGATATATAGCCTGCTGTTATTTTAAGAAAAATAAATATTTTTCAACTTTGTTTATAAACCCGTTCCTACGGTAACCCTTGAGAAAGTCATATGTTAGTGACGCAATGCATCAGGGGGAGCCAGGTGATGCCACTTCCGGTCGCGACGGATACCGGAAGTTTAGATTTGTGAGCGTCTTTCATGTGTGTGACCTTGCAGTCTCATTCGTTTGATGCCCATTGCGATTTAAACTGTAAGTCTACACGTTTTATAAATAAACTTGTAAATTACTACTACACATTGTGTATTTTTATTCCTGTTTTTATGTGCTGGCCCTTTGAGTACCATCAACCATCAACGCTTGTTACACTGAATCTTAAGGTGAGCAGCCATTGTGCACAGTGGTGAAGCACTTGGATTGAAAACTGGCTTGCATGAAATTTAACTGCTTAAATATATGTTAGGGGTATCCTCGTGCTGTGGTATATGATTTAATGTGATTTCTGATTAGACTGCTGCAGTGATGACAAAAAAGGCGTGGTGTCCTTTTGAAATTGAAGAGAACCCAGCACTGTCTACTACCATATACTTAATCAATATACAGTACCAAGAACAATCCACTTTGCCAACAAATATCTAAAAATCCAAATTCATAAAGTGCCACATGTAACTATAGTGCCAACAATAAATGTTTCATAGTGTAATCCACTACCAATACTGTTCAGCAATATCTATGCAATTGCTCAATATACATAAGGTATACAATTAAACATATAAATGTCTGAGAAAATTAAATTCATAAAGTGCCATATATGACTTTTGTGCCCAAAATTAAGTCCTTGAAAGTGCAATCCATGCATCCATTTCCTTATGCCAGAAAAGTGCAGTATTAAATCACAAAGGTGCTGTGCTCCCTTTTCTCCTGTGCACCCACTCACCAACACTCAGTTGGAATAGCACCTGTAGGAACAATCCTTAGATATCTCTGCTGGATGTTTTTTTAGCTTCTTCCAAAAAGAAGGAAATTTTTCTCTTGTATTTTTACCATGGGAGGAGAATTAGAAGATATCCATATAGTGATACCAATGTTTGCATTAAAAATTTTTTTATTAAATGAAATTTACACTCACATATGACATCCTTGGTTAAAAGCATATACTAGGAACACACTAGCCGCGGTTTGCGTCCCAAACCCAGGATATGAAGTCACCGGAAGTCCAGGTCTGCTTTATGCATTTCGCTGGAGCATTTAATACTCTTGTTTTTTTTTTTTTTTTTTGCCCTGGTATTAGCTCTGGTATTAGTTGGTTAGGATGTTCTTTTCTTTTTGTGTTTATTTTTTTTTCTTTAATTTCTTAACTAATTAACAGTAGTGTATCTCATAATTTGTACACTTATTTAGGTTTGTCGGGGTTGTTCATAGAACTCTGCAAGATGCCTAGACTGTACCTGGACCTTACTTGTTCTGCTGTTATTATTTTATAAACGTGAGCTCTGTTGTGAAATGTTTGCACTTTACATCAGCTTTTCATTGACTTTCTACTTTGCTTCTTTGTAATGTTTTAAAACTTTAATAAAGTTTATTAATAATAAAAAAATAAGGTACCCAGAGGATTTTTATATAAAATTTAAAACAGTAGCCTTATATACATATATATATACATAAATATAAGGGATAATGGCAATCAAACTTTGAATGTTTGGTATGACTTTAACCTGTACTTTGCCCATGTCTGATACTTCTAGTTATGGGAAGCCTGAGATTCATTCCCTACCTTCTTTTGTGACAGTAATGGTGCTTGGCAATTGACCGCTCAGGCACCAAGTGTTGTTTACAAGGGGATAAGAAGAAAGAACTAATGAGGAGAGGGTGAGACTGTCCTCAGGTCTGCGTATATTCAGGTCTGTGTAAGTCACCAAATATGTACTCACTGGTACTCAGGGCACTGCTTTATTCCCACCCTTTTTAGGCTAGCTGTACACTACATAGTTTTATCTTAAACAGAATAAATTGTTATTTGTGCTAATCATGTAGCTAGGCACTGAAAAACAAGCACCAGTGTAATTTCAAAAGTTCTGAGAACTGGTAGCATTATAATGGTGACTGCAGTATGCTGGAAAAGCTGGGAAGTCTGTGCTGGAAACACAGGGGTGATGAAGTCTGAACTACTTCTGAATATCCCAGTTACCTGGTTGCTAGGCTAACTGATTGGCTTTTACACTTTGAGCCATTATTTCTATAAGAAAAGTCAAAGCAAAGTCTATGATCTTTATTGCATCATTTTTCAGATCAAATTGCTGATGCAATAGGGTAAGCGTGACAGCCCAGGGGCTAGTACATTCAGAAGCCTTGTGATAGGTTTCCTTTAAATCCCAACTCCAATCAACACTAAAATAAAAGTGCCCCAAGAGGTGTTTAAAACAACAAAAAAATCAGTTTAGGTTGCAATGCTTACCTCATCTCCAGAGCTGTCCTCTCCAGTAATTCCTTTCTGCCACCACATGTCCTCAGTCTTTTGAATTAAAAGACACCAGTAAGATTTAATCCAGAAGACATGGATCAACCAAGGCACCCTGCACTCACCTATAATGATGAAGAAAGTGGTGCATATGTTATTAAATCAGCACTATTATTTTCATCAATGTGGACTGTCCACCAAAAAGAAGATCCAAAGGGACCCTGCACATTGAAGACACCTGGAAAAGGTAAGAATAAAAATAAATAAATAAATACATGAAATACAGCTAAGGAGAGCACTGGGAGAAGTGGGCATGGGGGATCAAAAACACTTGGAATTGTGCTTTAACAGAGGATGTTTAAACTGGAATTACTATAATTCTCACATTGCAATATTACAATTATTTCATATATAACATGTAAATATAAAAGGTAGCCTGAGATAAGTATCTGAATACAGTGGTCATAATAATAACACCATATAAAACCTGGTACTTTCATAATACTTTAGCTGCATCCAGTGCATGTTACTGTCAGGTGCTTGAAATTAAATGAGCCATTTACTACAAACCACTTAATTCCACTGCAATAAAAATAGATTTTCTGCAAATCTCTTGAAATAAAAACGTAACTCATAGTTCCAAAGTGTTTTACTTTTCACGGTCAAAAAACATCAACGCTGTGCAGTTCAGAGAGGGTTACCAAAGACTAATGTTTTGTTTTGTTTTTTCACATGGTACCTGTAGTTATTTAGTTTCTTCAAAATACATTTTTCAGATTATATAGAAATATTTACATTTTATTATTACCTTAATTATGCAGCCAATCGGGAGCAGGAAAGCAAACAAGTAGTAGACTTGATCAAACAAACAGTGAAGGATTTTCGATTTCAGAACTAGCTTTGGCTCCAGCCCAATCTGTTCCTGAAACTCCTGCTCACGTTCCAGATACCGAAAGGCCCGGTCCCTCTGCAACTATTACTCCTTTACATCCGGAGCATCCAGCCAGGGAGTCAGACTCGGACGGATCTTCAGAAGAGGGGGATCCATCTGGGTTCCAGTATTCCTTAGTTCAGCCTTTTATTCAGGCGGTCAAAGAAGCTATTGCCTGGGAGGAAGTGGAAGATCCCGTCCCTCAAAAATCCAAGTCCTACTTTCCATTCCTTAAAAGAAAACAGATCTATTTCCCTTTAATGGGAGAAATTAAGGAGGTCATTGAAAATGAATGGCGAAAAACTGATACATTTTTTTCGGTGGGACGTATCAATAAGCTATATCCTTTGGCTGAACAGGATATGCATTCCTTAGCCTCTATGCCGGTTGTAGATGCAGCAGTGGTCCGCCTGGCAAAGAATGTTACATTACCTATGGAGGACTCAACTTCCTTCAAAGATCCCGTTTCTACCACTAGTAGGTCTTGGACAGTAAACATTGAGACCGCTTTACGTCAGGACGTCCCAAAGGAGGACATAATCAAAGCCCTTGGGGAGCTCAAGGTTTCGGCAGATTTTGTGGGAGAAGCGGCAATTGATACCATCCGCTGCTCAGCCAGAGCTATGCTCCACTCAGTGATGGCAAAAAGAGCTTTATGGCTTAAACCATGGATAGCCGATCTTGCATACAAGCAAAACTGGTGCAAGATCCCATTTGACTGGAAAAATTTGTTTGGGAACAACTGAATACAGCCATCTCTAGAGTGTCGGGCAGAAAATCGGGCCTGCTTCCACAAGACAGAAGAGATCGCAGGTCAAGGCCATTTACAGCAAGATTACGTCCATCTAATGTACGGGACTACAGACAGCCAAAACAGGCCAGAGAGGGCAGGAGGCCCTGGAGAGGCACTCAAGCTTCCTTCCTAAATTCCAGAAAGAATAAAGTCCTTACCGCTCCCCAAGAGGCGTCAAAACCTTTTTGACGCCAACTTAGCCTTGCCCCCCCCCCCCCCAGTAGGGGCCAGGCTAAAACATTTTTTTTCCAATCTGGGCAAGCCGCTGTCAGGATCCTTGGGTTCTATCGACTATTCGCTGGGGCATTTTTGGAGTTTTTTGCGTCATCCTCCTCAAGATTCGTTCCAACAGACAAGGTGGCCGACCTCCCATCAAAAGGCACAAGCACTGTCTCATTTCCTGACATCTCTCCAGCTTCAGAAAGCGGCCGTTCCTGTTCCCTCGCAAGAGTGCTTCAAGGGATTCTATTCTACCCTTTTTCTGGTTCCAAAGAAAACAGGTGGTTGGAGACCGTTATAGACCTAAAGAAACGAAATCGATACATTCTTCTCAAAAAGTTCAAAATGGAGTCCCTGCAAACGATTATCCACGCCATTCAGCCAGGGGATTGGATGATCTCTATTGATCTGCTGGACGCGTATCTGTATGTCCCGATTCTCCCCTCTTTCCAAAAATACCTGAGAGTCGCAGTGGGACAATTGCACCTCCAATTCCAAGCCCTTCCCTTCGGTTTGTCCACCTCCCCATGGGTTTTCAGGAAGATACTGATCTCATCCTTGGCTCCACTTCGAGAAAGAGGTATAAGAGTCTACCACTATTTAGACGACATCTTGCTTCTAGCCTCCAACCCAAACCAGCTCATAGTCCACAAAGAAATGTTAATACAGCAGAAATGGGATGGTTGATAAACCTACAGAAGAGCCAGTTAATACCTACTCATGAGATGATATATCTGGGCGCCTTATTCAACACGAAACAAGGTTCAGTTTCTTTGCCTCCTCAGAAGAGGGAAGCCATTATACAGAAAATGATCCAAGTTTGGCGGTGTTCCTTCCTGACAGCATCTCAGTGTATGAGTCTGATAGGCACAATGTCGGCCTGCATCCCTTTAGTCCCCTGGTCTCATTGGCATCTGAGGCATTTCCAAGTAGCCTTTCTGGCCAAGTGGAAGAGACTACATCTTTCCCAAAAGATCTAATACTACCTTGGAGGTCCTACTCCTAAGATGAGGAGTAGGACCTCCAAGGTAGTATTTTCCGAAATACTACCTGTACCTCGAGCCACACCAGAGAGGCAGCGGGAGATTAGGGAAGTTAACGAGTGGCTGAGGAGCTGGTGTAGTAAGGAGGGTTTTGGGTTCCTGGAGAACTGGGCCGACTTCTCAGTCGGCCACCGGCTCTTTGGTAGGGACGGATTGCACCTAAATAGGGAGGGTGCAGCCGTACTGGGTGCGAGGATGGCCAAAAAGTTAGAGGGGCTTTTAAACTAGGTGATGGGGGGGGGGGTACAGATGTAGAATTATCCAGGGGAAAGCAAGTTTCAGAGGGCAGAAATGGGGGCATTAGCGGTAGGGTGTTCGGAGCTCCTATACCCAGGATGGGTATGGGGAAAAATCATGAGAGCAGCCTAAAAACATCAAATGAGGATAGGTGTAACCAGTCAAAATTAAGAGGTTTTTATACCAATGCCAGAAGCCTGGCCAACAAGATGGGAGAGCTGGAGCTGCTGATGTTTGAGGAGGACTTAGATTTTGTGGGGATAACTGAGACTTGGTTTGACAGCTCTCATAACTGGATGGCGGCCATTCAGGGGTATTCCCTTTATCGCAGAGATAGAGAAGGTAAAAAAGGGGGAGGGGTATGTCTGTATATTAAGAACAGTGTACAGGTAAATATGAGGGATGATATTAATAATGGAGCTATGGACGAGGCAGAATCCCTATGGGTAGAGCTTCAAAGGGAAGGCACTGTGGGGAAGGTAATATTGGGCGTATGCTATAGGCCCCCCAACCAGAGGGAGGAGGGGGAGGCGGGCCTCCTTTTACAGATAGGATTGGCAGCAAGGATGGGAAATGTCATTATAATGGGGGACTTTAATTATCCAGATATAGACTGGGCAGAAGGAACCGCACACTCAGCCAAGGCTAGGCAGTTCCTAAATATTTTGCAGGACAATTTCATGGGTCAGATGGTGAATGCACCGACAAGAAACAATGCGGTACTTGACCTACTGATTACCAACAATACAGACCTGCTCACGGATATAGAAATGCGGGGCAACTTAGGAAACAGTGACCATAGGTCAATAAGTTTCAGTATTAAATACAGTTATAGGAAGCAGAGGGGTAATATAAGGACGCTGAATTTCAAAAGAGCCAATTTCCCAAAACTGCGCTCGCTGCTAGAAAATATCAAATGGGATAGAACCCTGGGAACAAAGAACACAGAGGAAAAATGGGAGTGCTTCAAGAGCATACTTAACAAGGGGATTGGCCAGTGCATTCCAAAGGGAAATAAATTTAAAAGAGCAAAATTAAACCCTGGGTGGCTAAACTCCAAAATAAAAATGCATATTAGTGCTAAAGGAAAGGCCTTCAAAAAATACAAGGCTGAGGGGTCATTGGCAGCATTTAAGCATTACAAAGAGTGTAATAAGAAATGTAAAGATGAAATCAGGGCGGCTAAAATAGAACAAGAGAGACATATAGCGGAGGAGAGTAAAAAGAACCCCAAGAAATTCTTTAAGTATATAAACAGTATAAAGCGAGGCCAGAACACATTGGCCCCATAAAAGATGACAAAGGAAATATGGCCACTAAGGAGAAAAGGCAGAAGTGTTAAATCATTTCTTCTCTTCAGTCTTCACAAAAGAATCGGGGGGCTACACTAACCCAGCTTGTAAGGCCAAACTAAACAACACACCTCAGGAAGTGCCGCCATGGCTAACAGAAGATAGACTTAGAACTAAACTTGAGAAACTTAACATAAATAAATCACCGGGACCGGATGGCTTGCACCCGAGGGTTCTTAAAGAGCTCAGCCAGGTGATTGCCAGACCATAATCCTTGATCTTTAAGGATAGTTTACAGACGGGTATGGTGCCAGCCGATTGGAAAAAGGCCAACGTAGTACCAATATTTAAAAAGGGGCCCGAGGTGTATCCCGGGTAACTATAGGCCGGTCAGCCTAACATCTGTAGTCTGCAAGATTTTGGAGGGGATGTTAAGGGACCACATACAAGACTTTAGTAATGAAAACAGTATTATTAGTAGTAATCAGCATGGATTTATGAAAAATCGTTCTTGCCAAACCAATCTACTTACCTTCTACGAAGAAGTGAGCTGCCACCTAGACAAAGGTAAGCCTGTGGATGTGGTGTATCTGGACTTTGCAAAGGCCTTTGACACCGTTCCCCACAAACGCTTACTGTACAAACTAAGGAAGGTAGGTATAGACCATAAAGTGAGTTCCTGGATAGAGAACTGGCTCCAGGGGAGAGTCCAGAGGGTGATGATTAACGGGGAGTACTCGGATTGGGCGGGTGTGGAAAGTGGGGTCCCCCAGGGTTCTGTCCTGGGACCAATCCTGTTTAATTTATTCATAAATGATCTTGAGGAGGGGATATCTAGTACAATCTCAGTATTTGCGGATGATACTAAACTAGGCATGCCAATATCTTCTATGCAGGATGCGGAAACCTTACAAGCAGACCTGAACAAAATAACGGGGTGGGCAATTACAAGGCAGATGAGGTTTAATGTTGAAAAATGTAAAGTAATGTACTTGGGGGCCAGAAACCAGAAAGCAAGCTACTCACTAGGGGGGGGACCTCTGGGGGAGTCTAGGATGGAAAAAGACTTGGGGGTACTGGTAGACAACAGGCTTGGCAGTGGCATGCAATGCCAAGCAGCTGCAAGCAAAGCCAACAGAATACTGGGATGTATAAAAAAGGGGATTCACTCCAGAAATAAAGAGATTATTCTCCCGCTCTACAAGACTCTGGTCCGGCCACATCTGGAGTATGCTGTCCAGTTCTGGGCACCGGTCCTCAGAAAGGATGTGCTGGAATTGGAAAGAGTCCAGAGAAGGGCAACAAAAATAATTAGGGGAATGGAGGACATCAGCTATGAGGAAAGACTACAAGCACTGAACCTATTCTCTCTGGAGAAGAGACGATTGAGGGGGGATATGATATCAATGTACAAATACTGTACTGGCAACCCTAGCATAATGAACAAACTATTCAGAGTAAGGGAATACAATAAGACACGTGGCCACTCACTAAAACTAGAGGAAAGGCGGTTTAACCTTAAAATGCGTAAGGGGTTCTTCACTGTAAGAGCGGTAAGGATGTGGAATTCTCTTCCACAAGCAGTCGTATCAGCAGGGAGCATTGATAGTTTCAAAAAACTATTAGATGGGCACCTTAGAGACCACAACATACAGGGGTATACAATGTACGGTTAAAAGCAAACACACACACACATCATAGGTTGAACTGGATGGACTGATGTCTTTTTTCAACCCCACTAACTATGTAACTATGTAACTATCATTCTGTCAGCGTCAACAATCAGAAGCCTACACTGGTGGACAGACACAACAAATCTTTCCAAATCAAATCACCTCGGCTCTCCCTCATGGATCACAATTACGTCCGATGCCAGCGGACAGGGCTGGGGAGCCCATTGCGGGGAGATAAGGGTACAGGAAAGGTGGCCTTTCCCTACTAACGGGATTGTGTTGAATATCCTGGAAATCAGAGCGGCTTTTCAAGCATTGTTAGCCTTGACTTCCATCATCAAAGGTCAGAGGGTGTTGCTGCGTCTGGACAACAGAGCAGCAGTGTCTTATCTTCAGAGACAAGGGGGCACACACAGCAGATCCCTTCTCAGGGAAGTGGAGCCAATACTCTTATGGGCAGAGAAGAATCTCCTCGGCCTGAAAGCTGTATATCTTCCAGGGACTTTAAATATGGAAGCGGATATGCTGTCCAGGAACTTCACGGACAGCAACTAGTGGTCTCTACACCCCCACATCTTCCAGCAGATAGTCAATCTCTGGGACTATCCTCAGGTGGATTTGTTTGCCTCTCCGAGCAACAACAAGTTGACCCGTTTCTTCGCCCACTTTCCTCACCCATCGGCCGAAGCAGTGGATGCTCTGGTATGCCCATGGGTCTTCAAGACGGCTTATGCCTTCCCACCTCACCCACTAATTGCAAGTTTTCTCTCAAGGCTTCTGAGGGAAGAAGTCCAAGTCTTAGCAATACTGCCCTACTGGCCGAAGAGACCATGGTTCCCTCTAGCCATGTATCTCAGCCTGGAACCGCTGACGAGGATCCCCTCCTTTCCTCACCTGTTATCCCAAGGCAGGATGTTTCACCCGAATCCCCACAAGCTGGACCTTCGGGTTTGGAAGCTGAAAGGCAGAGGTTTGAGACCTTAGGCTGCTCCGCAGAGGTCATCTCTACCCTTCTAAAAGCGAGAAAGCCTTCCACAAATGCAGTTTACAACAAAATTTGGAACAAGTTTCAAACCTTTGCTTCCGGGAAAGGATTCAACCCGATCTCTCCCTCTACGATTGACGTCCTCAGTTTTTTACAGACGGGTCTAGATTTGGGTCTTGGTCTGAGCTCCCTAAAGGTTCAGGTAGCAGCAATATCAGCCGCATCCAATAGAAGATGGGCAGAAGACCCCTTAGTAGTGACATTTCCTCCGGCCAGGCGCTCCTTTTCAAAATGGGATCTTTCATTTGTTTTGGAGGTCCTCTCAAATCAGCCGTTTGCCCCAGTAGAGCAAATTTCAATTTGGAATCTTACCTTAAAAACAGTCTTCCTCTTAGCCATAACATCTGGGAAGAGAATTTCGGAACTCCACTCACTAGGAATTGGTGAGGAATACATTTCCTTTTTCCCGGATAGGGTGGCACTCTGTCCGATTCGTGGCTTTGTCCCCAAAATGGCGTCATCAGCTTTCCTAAGAGAACCCTGGGCATTGCCAGTTTTTACTGACATGGATTCCGATACTTGCCACGAATTAGACATTGCCAGAGTGCTGAAAGCCTACTTGGCTGCCACCAAATCTTTTAGGATATCGGAAAGACTATTCATCATCCCTCACGGGAAAAATAGAGGGAAAGATGCCACTAGCAGAACTCTAGCCTCCTGGGTAGTGAAACTAATCAAAAAAACGTACATATCCAAGAAGTTGGTGCCTCCAACACAGGTGAAGGCTCATTCCACAAGGGCTGTAGCAGCATCTTGGGCAGCTAGGGCCAACGTCTCCTTGGAGACGGTATGCAGGGCAGCATCCTAGTCTTCTCGCCATACTTTCATCAGGCATTACAGAATTGATCCAGGATCCCTTATAACCGTAAACTTTGGAAGGAGGGCACTAAACTCGGCCATGTCCTCTGTCTGAATAAAATCTCTTTTTTGTGTGCATTATCTCACCCTATTTATTTATCATTGGTATGCTGCCATGGAGGCACCAGGAAAACGGAAAATTGTATCATACTTACCGTAATTCTCCTTTCCTGGTGCCTATCCATGGCAGCATACGCTCCCACCCTCGGTATTCTAAATTACAGCAGAATGATGGGGGAAGGGACCTTCTTGTCTTTTATGCTATGCACTAGTCCTGAGGGAGGAGTCGAAGCGGAGCTCTATCATTGGTATGCTGCCATGGATAGGCACCAGCAAAGGAAAATTACGGTAAGTATGATACAATTTTCCGTTTTATTTATCTGATCTTCTGCTCCTCTGTGCTGCTAGACCATTCCATCATCAGATCCAATACAAAGCCAATAGTCTTGTAATGGACAAAAGTAATTTGAGGAACAGTTCACAGCTGGAGCATGGGAGAGCACCATCTGCTGGGAGAGCAGAGGATAGGGTAAGTAAATGTGTATTTACTTTTACCTAGACAGAAATGAGCAGTTAAACCTTGCAGTGCACGCACAGCCCCACTGCAATTATTCCAGAGTTGGCTTTAACACCTGGGGATAAACTGAAATTGTAGAACACATCAGGACCTTTACAATTGTAGATCTACCCTCCTAGGCGCAGCTTGATAGATGAGTACTTCTGTCCTTCCCCACTTATGACCTGCCTTGAGTTGATACAGAACTCACTGACACACTAATGATGTAAAATGGGCTTTATTAACCTCCCTGGCGGTATGATTATGTCAGGAATTACATACCAAAAGCGGTACAATTTTTTTCATGGAAATTTGGCGTTATGTATTATAGGCCTACAATTCTTAATTACTGACTTAAACCTGACCCAAACAAGAGTCTAGTAGACATCCCAGATGTGATAAATTTGAAACACAAACGCATGAATTATAATCGAATCAATAATATAATTTTATTATATAATATATATAATAAAATTATATTATTGATTAGATTATAATTCATGCGCTATATATTATATATATATATGTGTGTGTGTGTGTATATATATATATATATATATATATATATATATATATATATATATATATATATATATATATTATATAACGCATGAATTATAATCGAATCAATTATATAATTTTATATATATATATATATATATATATATATATGTATATATGTATATATATATATATATATATATATATATATATATATAATGTTTTATGCAACGTTTTTTTTTTTTTTTAATTTCCCTCCCTAGTTCCGCTCCCATGCAGCATTGCTGCTGCAGGAAACGGAACTAGGAAGTCATCGGACCGACAGACGAGCGGCGGGACTCTCGGCTGGCGGTCACAGCAATGAGAGATCATCGCTGGATCGCCAGGACAAGGTAAGAGACACCGCTGCGCTCTCTGCACATCTACCCCAAGCGTGACTCGGGGATACCGATCCTAACCTAAAAAATTGACCCCGAGTCACACTCGGGATTACCGCCCAGGAGGTTAAAAGACAAAGCTCTGCAGAAAAATGGATTAGAAGAATAATAGTAAATTAGCAGGTCTAACAACAGTTTCAAAATTAAACATGGCTGAGAAAAGCAAGAGCCCTAGCTATGTGGCCTATCTGTACACAAGTCACCCTGCCAATGCCACTAGCTTGTGGGACTACATACAGTCTACTGGCATCGGGTCCCTCTATTTCCTGTTGGAGCACTTAGTCAGAAAAGAGCAAGTACTGCATACTCAAATGGCCAAGAAGTCCCTCATCACACACTTTGATCATGGTTGGCCTCCTGAAGGCCACACGTGAGGTTTGGTCAGGGCTCCCCTTTCAAACTGGCATCAGCTGACATTGAGATCTTTGCAACCTGGATCTCTGGACACCATTCGTGTTTGGCTCTTCCCTATATTGCTCTGCCCTTCTAATTCTCTACAGTTAGTGTATCTCATTGGAGTCAGCAGTCTCACTCTCAAAAGCTCAGCAGCTATGTCCTCTCCATGACGTGACACACCCAGCAGTTTCAAGGGTAGCAGAGCCCAGCACAACACAACAGTTGCTCCTCTGGTACTCCACCTCACCAGCCTGGCCTCGTGAGCAAGGTTAAACATCAACCTTCTGAAGGCAGCTTATTTTGGTTACCTTTTGATCTCCAAAGAAATGGCTGTTGCCCACTATGGCTGTAGTAACCTGATCCTTGAAATAAAAAAAAAAAAAATAATAAAATAGCTATTACCCCTCATAGGCTGGAAATACTTTATATGCTTTAGTAACCTGATGCTTGAAATAAAAAAAATAAAAAAATAAAAAAGCTATTACCCCTCATAGGCTGGAAAAACTTTATGTTGCCCCCTCTGGTGCTCCATCTCACCAGCCTGGCCTGATGGGCAAGTTTAAACGTCAACCTTATGAAGGCAGCTTTATTGGTTACCTTTTGGTCTCCAACAAAATGGCTGTTGCCCACTATTGCTGTAGTAATCTGATGCTTGGAAAAAAAAAAAATAAAATAGCTATTACCCCTCCTAGGCTGGAAATACTTTATGTGCTTTGAAATTACAGTTATCCAATAAATATTCAGCATTCCTGTGAAACCTCAATTAATCAGTACTACAAGTATGTATAGGACTAGCTCTAATGCTTCCACTTGTTCTTGTATATTTTACTGGGAGAAGTAAAATAAAACTACAATCATTTGCTATGGGAAACACAGACTATCTGAAAAAATGCTTCTCTAAGACAAGGACGGTCCAGTATTTAGCATTTACAAGTGTTTATGCATGATGATGCCAATTTCTGCCACCACTGCTGCTACCAACACTACATTCAGCATCATTAACAGCACTGCTGTGGATAGAAAGACAGCCTCGGGACAGTTAATGACCTCTCGGAAAATCTACAGTTATGCCTGTGAACTTTACCATGATTATGCAGTGAGCTCTATGTAAAAGAAGATCTGAGTACATATTATAGACACATAATTTACAGTCAAATGAACTAGTAACTATATTCAGTATGTCCCTGTAGTGTCTTCTGTGAATGCTGAATGATAAAATGCCTAGCTTTTTGGTCTGTAAGTAAAAGTGTCTAGTGCTTTAAAACTGTGTATATTTCTATCTTTTTACTGAATTTGTCCAGGGATATGGGGCCCCTTGTGGCTCTGACATCTGCGCTCTCAGAAAACCTTTGCCCGATGTTTTTATTAACTCGATTTAATGGAAATCTTCTTTTATGGTGACCTTAAGAATTTAATAACTCTTCAATGCAAGGACAATACCATCTGCAGGTCCTGTGGGATTACTCTGTACTGCTCAATATGTCTGCAGGAAAACATTAGCGAGGAAGCAGAGGGGGGGAAGAGGTGTAGTGAGAAGCACGATCCTGTCAGTCTTTCATCTGTATGTTGCTGCATATACTGGCCTCGGCATTCTGCTGATCATATGTATAGTCTTGTACATTTCATGAACGTTCGTTTTTTTCTTAGTCTTAATAACTAGGTAACAGGTGGGAATAAGATGTTTGGGAGGAAATATTATTGCTAAAGTACCTACTAGCTTGAGCATAATTTGCTCATGAGAACCTTTGGCTGCTAATACCCCATATGATTTTCAGACTCTGTAAGCTGTGGAAGAAAAACAAAAACCTGGAATATTGAAAGACAGCAAGACAAAATTTAAAGAAAACCTTTCATATAAGCCAATGTATGTTTTTTTATTTTTTTATTTGATTTAATTCATAAAGACAGCCACCACAAAGATGTCTGTACTTTTTTTTTATCTTATAAACATTGCCTTGATGCAGTTCGTGGCTAGTGAACCCGTGGTGGGCTTTATGTGAAAATTAGTCAGCTTCCTGGTAAAGAGCATCTCCGGACAAAATTTTATAAAAGGATTATTTAAATCATGGGTCAAGTTTTTTCTGTTAGCTCTGCCCCATTACAAATATTTTCCTACACTTCCTGTCCCAGAGACACAACAGGAAGTAGGAGCTAATAGTGTCATGCAAGCAATGCTGATTTTCTACTCTTCTTTTAACACCTTATGAAGAGTCAGAAGCTCATTGTCAACACCACAGCTCCCCTTCCTTGGCCCTGACGTAACCTGTGTGCCTGGCAGAGGCCAGAGAATGTCTAGCTTTATCTGCCACAACTTTTTGCATTGATGTAGTGGCAGAGTCTCTTTAAGCAAAATGTTGCTTGCCCTATTACCACCATGCTCTCATAATTCCCAGTACTCTCTTATTATGCAACAGTAATCTGAACTGTGCTTTTTATTCAGCATCCCGGACAGGGTGCCACTTTTTGTGTTACCTAAATTTTGAAATTTCATTTCGAGGAGCATCACATTTAGTAAATTTTTTTGTTAATGCTCAAAAAATAGTGAAAATGACTAATCAGTGTTGATTTACTAAAACTGAAGCGTGCAAAATCTGTGTAGAAACCAATCAGCTTTCAGGTTTTCTGAACAAGCTGATGTTAGATGCTGATTGGCTGCACCAGATTTTGTACTCTCCAGTTTTAGTAAATCAGCCCCATAGTGTTTTAGTGCACTAGGTTTTTCTTGCAGAACATGGTTTTCTGTAGGCCTTGCCACTACCAAACATAGGACTGAAAAAAAAAGAAAGAACATTTTGTTTATTATGTGCATTCGTTAATACACTGATAAACCAGACTAAAGTGGTCCATTTTTGTTTAATTCTGAACTACCTGCGAATTTAAAAAAAAAAGGAATTCTACTCAGTTATATGTGATACTGGACTACTATTGTGAGCACCCCTAATTTTAGAATTATTTTTTTTTAAATACTGGAGCTAGAATAGAGCCAGTGCATTTGAGAACAAAGGTGGTATTTTCAAAGCAAGGGATAATGTTTTAAGGTCCAAGTTTAAAGTGACCATCCAGTCCTAATAGTCCCAATGGTCCCTAAAGGTTCATATCAGCATATGATCAGATCCCATCCATATCAGATCCTCTTTCAGATTATGTTTTTTTTGTTTTTTTGGGTGTTTTTTTTTTTTACCCTGCAGCTATAGATATACCAGTCAAAAAGCTTTGTGGATACGCTTTAGAAAACACTTACTGATTTTTAGAAGATTTGAATGAAATTGTGAAATTTCACCTTGGTCTGCATTTCTAAATGTATCACTGAAATCCCTGAAAGTGTTAACACATAAGATAAACTGAACAACACCAAGAAGAATTTGGTTGAAGTGAGGCATGACTTAGTCCCCATTTGGGTCTTTTATGCAAGGATCCAGCATAACATCTTGCCTCATCCTTTTCAGAGCCTTTGGCAGGCTTTTCAGCTGATATTTTACCCTCACTTATTGCAGTGGATTCCTTAGAGATTTCCGTGCTGGAAATTCATGAACAGTACCATTTTCACAGAATAACTTTGCATAAGCACAGACGGAGTAATTTATATTTCTAAAATCTAATTCAGATAACTATGTGGCTATCCCCAAATTGTCAACTGTTGTGGGACTTGAGGTCAGATTTGGAAAACATTACACAGGTTCAGGACGCCCTTTATTTTTAAAGGAAATGTGCTCTTTCAGACAAAGTACACTTATACTTTTTACCAACTACACCCTCTCCATGACCAAAAGTACAGCATTAACACTGTAGGTGAAAGAAAAAAGATGCTACCAATAATGTTAGAAATTCTACAGAACAGACATACAGTACTTTACTGGCTTTACTGACAGAGAAAGGAAACTTAATTATAGAGAAGAGACAGAGTACTATTATAGATGCAGCTAAAACCTTATAAACACTGCCGTCTACTGGTTGATGTAGTTGTTGCACAAAATACATGAACAATGTATTCCAACACCCCCACTCAACAACTACTACTTATACAGTATTGGTCCCATTTTGGATCTCAGTTCTATAAATCTGTTTTTTGTAAGCAGTTTTGTCAAAGCATCTGATCTGCTTTTGTTTTTCATGAGTTGGAAGTCCATGCATCTCATCTCATGACTCTGGTTTAAATGTTACATAGTTAGTCTGGTTGAAAAAGGGGTACAAGTTCATTCAGTTCAATCAATGTTTCGCAACATAGGACAGACGTTTGGCTGGGATGCCTTTCTTGCTCCTTGTGGATTTCCTTATTGAAGCCTCTTGTGGCCTGGTTTCTTCTTCTACAGAATTTGGATTGTGTGCATTCATTTCTATTTCTGTGTCACTTTGTTGCTTATCTTCACGTGACACTGATGTGGAATTTTGAAGTTTGAAGTGTTTGTATTAGTTCATTAAATTTGAAATACACTAAAGTTTCATTGACAATTACACTTCTACTGAGGGATACCTTTGTTTGTATCTTGGTGTAGAATTTTGTATCCCCTTTGAGATTCACTGTACCCAACAAGTACACCTTCCTTTGCGCAAGCATGCTATTTTGTATGTTTTTCTTTTGGGATGTGCACATAGATTTTGCTTCCAAAATTTTTTAGATGGTTTAAATTCTGGGCTTTTCATTTTTACAGTTCATATGGAATGTTATCAGTTGATTTTCCTGGTAAGCAATTTTGGAGATAGCATGCGGTCGTGCTTCCCGTCAGTATATGGATGGCATATCTGCATCAAACAGCACGGTTCATTTTTTCTGAAACCCTGTTTTGTTCTAGGTTGTATGGTACAGTAGTTTGAAATATTATCCCATGCTTTCTGAGAATCACCTATGTGTTATCACCTATATATTCAGTTCCATGCGCAATACACTTGTCATTTTGCCAAATGTGTTGCTTACTTGAGCCAAATACTGTATAAATTTTTCTGGTACTTTACTTCTGCTGTGTAACATATATAGTATAATATACTGTACCTGGAGTAATCATCTACAAAAGTTAGAAAATACCTCTTCTTTCCTGGAGTCAATTTTTCCCTTGGACTGCCAAGATCTGAATGAATTCAGTCCAGAGTTTTCTTAGCTCTGTTGTTACTCTGTTTTGCAAGGGGGTTTTCTTGTAATTTTTCCTTTTATACAGCTGATGCATTTCATTGTTTGATCACATGAACTAATTTTTGTTCCATTTGCATAGTCATTCTCAATTAATTTCTTTATTATGTCAGGGCTTCTATCCACCTCATTGTAGTTCAACTGATACAGTTCATCTGTAATTTTAGCCTTTGCAAGCAAGATATCCCCTTTTGTCATGGCACAAATGTCACTACATTGCCTTGTTTTGTAAGCTTCTTTACTGACAAAAGATTAATTTCAAAAGAAGGGACATAGAGGACATTTTTACAGGTATCTTTCTGGTGACAATTTAGGAAATAGGACAGTAAAGAAAACCATCTCCTATTCCTTCCGATTCCACTATTTGCTCATTAGCTGTGGTGATTTTTTTTCTGTTTTATTCTGGTCAAGGTAAATAATGAAATTTCTGTCATTTGTCATATGATTCATAGCTCCTGAATCAATACGCCATGCTTGCAAAGATGAGGTAAAAATTTTGGAATGTAAAACATATTTGTTATCTGGGGCAAAATCATTTTTTTCCTTCACAGTTTTGACTTTTTGTAGTTTAGTTTGTTTTTGCTTGCTAGCTTTTCAAATTCTGCAGTGTGCTTCCTTTGTTACTTTTTTTCGTCTTTAAAGCAGAGTCTGTGACAGAAGCATCTTCACTATCAATACTTTTTGTTTTACGCTTATATTCATCCACATGCTTGCCCTTAACATATTCCAATATCAGTTCATCATCTGGACATGCATCAAGTGCTGTGACAAGCATTTCATAACGTTCTGGAAAAACACTGAGTAATAGTGCGGGGACATGAAACTATTTTATTTCTTATCCTATATCTCTCAGGCGTTCAATCATTTCCAAGGTGTACCTTCTGTAATGCTGCATGTCCTGGCCTTTCATCAGCTTGGTTTGGTATGGCTTTCAAATCAAATACAGTTTATTGCTGAAATTAGCTATTTCATGCACCTTTTGTAATCCTTATGACATTTGTTTAACTGTTTCACACACAGTATATGTATGATTTGATCACCTTCTATACTAAGAGAGATTGTGCCCTGAGCTTTTTGTTCTTTCTTTATCCACTCATCTTAAGGTTGTTCTGGCTTGACTTAATTTATACATTTTCATGTACCTCATCTTATTAGCAGCATTTCCATCTTGAATTTCCAAGAGTGGTAGCTCTGGTTTGTCAGATTTGCAAATGAAAGCTTTGTTGCAGCTGTGTTACTAGCCATTTTCCTCTATTCTTTTACAGTCTTCTTTCTGTTGCTGTATCTTGCACTTCTCTTCTGTAGCTAGCTATGTCTGGGTATATGGGTTATGTCCTGTTGGAAATGCTGTTAATAGCCCTACGCAACAGACATACAGTGCACAGTCCACATGGGCTTTACTGCTTAACTGCAGACAGTAAAAGAAAACTTTATTATAGAGAAGAAACATGGAGTTCTAGCATAGATGCAGCTAAAATCTTAAACACTGTCGTCTACCGGTTGATGCAGCTGTTGCACAAAATACATGAACAATGTATTCCAACTAATAAAACTGTGATACTTAGCTTGTACAAATGATTAAGTCAAAAACGTGAAGCACTAAAAACTTGAATAAATAATGCAATAAAAGAAAACTGATGAGCCCCCATCTGCACACTTCAACAACCTCCATCCAGGGTTGTGGGAAAGAGGACCTTGTCTTCATCAACATGGTGATGAGGTGCTTTGCCATTGGGGTCCTTCTTGGCATCCCATCCCCATGTAGAAAGAATGTGCCTCTGTATGGTTCAAGAGGTGGGAGCCCTGCATACCACCAAGCTGCATGCTAAAGTTAAAGGTCTGGTATGGATTTTTAGGTGGTCCCCCCCATTTTGCTGTAGGATGTGCTACGGCAAAAGTGATATTTGCAAATAAAAAAATGATGCAGTTTAAATTGGCACACACACTGTTTTTTTTAAATAGATGCAAGAAGGAAAATTTATTTACCAGTAATTTAAAACCATTTTCTCTTGTAAATGTCAGTGGCTTAAAAAAAAAAAAAAAATCACTGTTCCAGGGCAAACCAACTTTTACACTGGTACATGTTCCCCAGGGCAGTGCCGATCACACATCCTGCTCTCCACTTCATCCAATAAGAGAATGCTTTGCATTCATTCAGAAGATGCAAAATGTTCCCCGAATGGTACCCATATTGAGCAGCCGACCTCCTGTGTTCACATTGCATTAGGCTGATTTCCAGTGTCCAGGATCACTGGCAAGATATTGTATATAATGTACAGTGCATGGACCAATGTTATATAGGGGGTGTGAGATTACCAGCGCTATGGAGTGTATAGTATCAAAATAGAAAAAATGTGAAAAAGTGGTAGTATGTGAATAATAAAGTGCAAGTGTTGTTGGTGGAACGCGTAAGCGCTCAGGCTTGTCGGACCCTGCATGCTGACGGTGAACTTCCTCAACTGTGAGTGGATATGACTTACATCTTGTATCTCTAACTATACTACGCAATGGAAGCTATTTTATATTTGCAGTGCCTATGGTGATTCTGAGTGGGACCCAGGTTTTACCCCTATACTAACTGTGTGGTAAGTGCTTTTGCCTAGTAGGGGGCCACGGGTAACAGCACCGGATACATTTGCACAATATATCTTGTGAGCACTCAATTCACTAGCACAATCTTCTGCAAAACTCTATTGTATAATCAACAGAATCTGCTATAATCAGTTTGTATCTCAGCACATAGCACCTTATGTTGTGGCACCTCGGCCCCCTATAGGTCCACACGATACAAACACACAGTGCACTTCTATGCTTTTATGACATTTTATGCTATTCACCTGTCTCCTCTATGTTGAACGCATAGTGCACTTTTTTCATTTTAATGACATTTTATGTTATCCACGATCACTATTTGCACAGCACAGATATATTTTAATAATTCATGGAACTATGTATATAATATCCAACGTATATGAAGATGATAAATATTACTGACAGAAGGCAGAGGTTTTGCTCTTTTATAGACTGCTCCAGTAGCATTGTAGTCAGGAGGCAGATGCTGCAGTGACTGGACATGACCTTGAAACTCCAGGTAAAACCCAAAAGTGCACACAGCTGTGTGCCGTAGAAACAGAGGTGGCGTTAGTTCAACAAATTTGAGTAGTGCTAATAAATCCTATAACATGTAACATGTCTGACATTGCATGATAGTTGAACTATTACATCTCCAGCAGCAAGGTTCAGGAGTTGGAAGGTGAACTTTTGGCCAATAAAGCTGCCAATAACATTAAGTGACTAGTAAAGAAGGAAAAACATTTAATCACTTTAACCCCAGAAGGTTTTACCCCCTTAATGACCAGGCCATTTTTTGCGATTCGGCACTGCGTTACTTTAAGGCGGCGCGTGCGCGGTGACATGTATGCGACGGGCGGCGCCATTTTTAAAGCTTAAGCCCGTCGGAGCGGCCAGGGACTTTTTTTTTCCCCTTGACTCGAGTATAAGCCGAGGGGGACGTTTTCAGCACAAAAAAATGTGCTGAAAAACTCGGCTTATACTCGAGTATATACGGTAATAATACATGATTAAATATGTAGTGTATACAGTAAACATTAAACAGTGCTTCAATACAAATTATGAACTCCAGTCCAGATGTAGAAAACACAAATAAGTGCACCCCTGCAGTGCACATGTAACCAAAACTGTATTTTGGATAGAGCAGTAAAAGGTTAAAACCTTATCAAGTATTTTTTTTATATTACTGTCCCATTGGGGAGATTTTCCTTCACTTTCTGTCCTTTAGACACTTCATGAAGGAAGGGGAGATCTCTCCAGAGAGAGGGAAATCCCCTTTAAACAATTGTCACAAATGAAATATTTTCTTTCTATCCCTGTTCAAGTGACAACTTAAAGTTTTGGATTCCCTATCGGTTTCTGCCTCCATGAAAATGGTCACCAGTACATATAAAGAAAATAAATCTCCTTAGCAGGGACCGAGACATTAATCAAAACTCACCAAAGGTTCTAGCCCCCTTGCCACTTTACCCACAACTAAAAAGAAAAAAGGTCTTTAAATACAATTTAAATGTGTTTGTAATGCAAATCCGCCTGCAAAGTCCCACTAATACCTGTTGGTTCTGCCATTGAGGTCTACCCGATGCAGGATTCTGCGATGGCGTTGCAACAATGCTGCGCTGCTCCAGAATTCAGAGCAGAGTTGTCATTCCTATGGGCTGTGTTTGTTTGCACCGTAGGATGAATTCAGTATTGCAGGGGGATGGCTATCAGCTTTGTCACTGCTGATTTACAGGTCTACAGCTTGTCAATCAGCACCTGACCACATCCAGAACTGCCCATTGTTTTCTGGAAACAAAAACTGTATTTTGGATAGAGAAGTAAAAGGTTAAGACCCCATCAAGTATTTTTGCTATGATTGTCCCATTGGGAAGATTTTCCTTCACTTTCTGTCCTTGAGACACTTCACAAAGGGAGGGGAAATCTCTCCAGAGAGAGGGAAATCCCCTTTAAACCATTGTCACAAGAACAAGTGTCCCAAATGAAAGATTTTCATTCTATCCCTGTTCTAGTAACAACTTAAAATTTTGAATTTCCTATTTGTTTCTGCCCCCCATGACAATGGTCACCAGTACATATAGCAAGATTAAAGGGTAACTCTACTTTCGTGGGGAAAAAATAAATAGCAAATAAGGAAAAAACAATATAGCGTATACAATCACGACACAAGTCATATTGTAATTGAATGTTATTAAAAATTACCTTTCCTTTTCAATCTGCAGTTGTTGTAATTTTCTGAAATTGCAATGCAATATGGTTACCTGGAGCTGTTCTGTACACACAATGTGTACTGACCACACCCCAGAAACATTGTTTCCTGCTTGTGTGATTGGCTGACCAATTTTCCAAAAAGTCTGCCTAAGATAAAAGTCAGATTTTTGGCATCCCCTTCAACAAAATGTCATTTTTGATGAGATACTCCCAATAGAAACACGTCTAAAGGGATGCAGGCCCAGAAGATTTCCTCATTAGAGCCCTTCAGCTGCCACAGCTGATAGATAATTATGAAACCACTTCCATTTGACCCACTCAGCACAGAGGCACAGAGAAACAAACAGGGATTTCTTCAGAATAACAAAAGGTAGGAATCTGCAACAAAGGTATAATTCTTGTAATGTACATAGATCACCCAGAGGAGAATGTTTTTTTCTCAACAAAAGTGGAGTTACGCTTTAAATCTCCTTAGCAGGGACTGATCCATCAATTAAAACTCACCAGAGTTTCTAGCCCCCTTACAATTCTATCCACAATGAAAAAAAAAATTGTCATCAAATACAATTTAAATGTATTTGTAATGAAAATCTGCCGGCAAAGTTGCACTAACACTTGTTGGTTCTGCCAGTGAGTTCTACCTGATGCAGCATTCTGTGATGGCGTTGCAACAATGCTGCGCTGCTCCATAATTCAGAGCTGAGTTGCCATTCCCATGGGCTGTGCTTGTTTGCACACTAGGATGAAATCAGTATTGCTTGCGGCATGGCTATCAGCATTGTCTCTGGTAATTTACAGGTATAAAGCTTGTCAGTCAGCACCTGACCACATCCAGAACTGCCCATTGCGTTTCTGGATTGAGAGAATAACCTCTCTTTCTAAAAACCCTCCACTGTGAATTGCAGTTTCTGGGATGGGAAAATGTGAGACTGAAAAGAATCAGGATTTGGCTCAGTCAGGGATGGTAAAGGAAGTTTTTACGTTTACTTTATGAGGCCTGGGCATCATGCAACTACTGGATTGGGAACTGGTTTAGACTGTCCTGCAGAAGCCTTTAGCTGTCCTTTAACCTCTTGCAGCACAATTAATGCATACAGTATGTGTGAAGGCTAAGAGGGTGGGCTCCACACAAGCTTTGTGTACTGAGAGCGTGTTCACTGCATGCTCCCATCACAGTGATCAAGCTGTCAAATGCAACCCCCACCTCTGCTAATGATCACAAGCTTCTGAGACTGGCTCCTGATCACGTGACCACTGTGACAGCCAATCACAGTATTCACATGATCAGCCAATCCTTCCTGCCTCCCCCTGCGAAAGATCCTGTTAAAGGGACTCCAAGGCTGGGTAAGAAGGGGATACATTTGTGCAAAACATTATCAATGTACACACTTTGTATATGGTAAAAAGAATGCTCCTGATTAATGGAATGTGGGAAAATTGCCACGTTAATTAAGAGAAATATGCTGTACCTTGTTAATGTTGAAAGATGAACACTGCTGATTCTATTTTTGGCAAACAAGACAGCTGAGCTTTAAAGGCTTCTTGTGACATCTCATAGATTGACGAATATTGTTGGATATTTACAGCTTTTAAATCTTCTATTATCTGCTTCAATATGTCTTTTTTTCCCCTCTTTTTAACTACTACAAATTGCCTGTGAAATCTTAGATTATTTGCTTTCTGCTGAGCTGCAGACTTTTAATAATTAATTTAAGGGATTAAAATACATGAAAAGGACTAAAACATTTCAGTATATTTAACCCAAAGATGGCCAGGAGAATACAAAGCTTAGACAGCAGAAACAGGGGATTCATCATTAACTTAAAGTAATGGCATTAGGCAAGTTAGCAGTTTCTATTTGCATAGAATGGATACATACATTACAAATAGATCAATAGATTATTAGTCAACAAGTTGACAGGGACCCATAGATTAATCCCTTTCTGTTAAGATAGCAGTTTTCATGTTGCTGAAATCCTTTCCCATCTGTGTTTTGGAGATCAGGCCTTAATCAAGTTAATGCAAAAATTATCCAATTTTCATTTTATCTAATTCTCTCTAACCTCCCATTCTTGGCTCCGTTTCACAAGCTATATAGATCTTAACTGTTATTTTATTGCCTGCCAAGTTTTTATTTTAGGCTACAGTCTTCTGCCCATGTGTTAAATTGTGGCACAATAGCACAAGACAAGTGTCTACCAGTGCCACACACTTATCAGAATCCTTGCACATTAAACGGTTGCTGTTATATGGTGTTTAAATTATGTTTGAAAAAATCTAAAAAAAAAAGTTGTCATTTAAATTGCTGTCAATTAGACTTAAAAAAAAAATGTTATAACGCAGTCTACTAGTTCTTAGATGATGTGCCTGCATTAGTCTTCTATTTTTCGAGTAAACAATTTTACCAAGTACAGAAATACCTATTGGTCTTGCCAGAAATGCAATGCTCTTGTCACTTCCTGTAAAGGTGACCCAGAAACAAAAGAAATGGCATCATTCTCCTGTAAACTACTGACCCCCCCTCCCAAATATAAAGGAAATTAACAAAAGTAGACATATTTGAATTACAACTTGAGTGGCAGTCATGGCTCCCTCCATAAATAAAATGCAGGGTGAGTATGGCCACTCAGGTACAGGTAGTGTTTTATTTGCAGGGTTACTAGAAAATAGCTAGAAAACAAAAGGGAAAATATTAAAACTAATAAAATGCACCTCATCTAAGGCTTGGTAAGCTGCAATATTTTTATTTTTTGCTTATCAATTTAGAAACAATTAATATAATCTAACAAAAGGACATGCATACAAGTTGTCACCATCCTTTAGACATATTTGTAATAGTTTTATTGTGAAGAAAATAAATGTTTTGAGAAATCCTAGTTGTTTCGGATGAGACAGAGCAACGTGTGTTATCCAGTTTGCTGAAATTTTTGATTTTTAATTAGCCCTCTGCACACTTTATACATCCCTACATATTTCTAGCAAATTGTTAAATAAAAAATAAGGATTGGATTGCATATTATGTAATACATGTTCAACTGACCAGCCCCTACTTTACTGTGCAATTGCAAGTAATCCTATTGTTAGAAAGTCTGTAGCTCTCTTCCAATTGTTCCTATCTGCCCCATATTGACACTCTATGTCCACTGAAGCCTAGTACACACAGTATTTTTTTTTATTGTTCAAACCAGTAGGGCTGAACGAAAAAAAAAAAAAAAAAAAACCTGACAACTCAGGGGGAGCCACTGTACTTACTATCCAACCTTAGTACAGTGATTTCCCCTGCTGTTTTATTGGGTTCTGACAGGGGGGCAGATCCAATGCCAGAACACTCCAGTCAGTGCTCCCAGCCATTGGCTGGGATGGCCGGGAGATTGAACTAGTGTGACTTCTATCATAGGAGCTGGTCCTGGAGGCGGGATTTTGTTTGACATCAGTCGGCATTTCAGCTCCAAGTGGTGTCACAGCAGGTGGTCCTCTCTCTCTCTGTGATTTGGCCAACTCTCCTACTGATTCCTCACTGTGATCCCCAAGCAGTGTTTTCATCTTCCCTCGTCTTCGCTTCTGTTTATACTATTTTGAAAGTAAGTAATTTTTTTTCTTCATTGATGGGCACTGATAGGCTGCACTGATGGGCAATGATGGGGTTGCACTAAAGGGCACCGTTAAGCTGCATTGATGTGCACAGATGAGGCTGCACTGATGAGATGGCACTGGTGAGGCTGCACTGAAGGGACAGCACTGATGAGGCTGCACTAATGGGATGGCACTGATGAGGCTGCACTGATGGCCACTGATGTGGCTGCACTGATGGCCTCTGATGAGGCGCTACTGATGAAGCTGCACTGGTGAGGCTGCACTGATGGCCACTAATGAGGCGGCACTGATAAGACGGCACTGATATGCTGCACTCATGGGGTTGCATGGATTATCAGAGGACTGATAATCGGTGCCCTTATTATCAGTGTAAATGTCCCCGTCACAGGAAAGTCAACTATTGACTTTCCTTTCTTTTCCTCAGACAGTGACAGTGCTGAGGAAAAGAAATGCAGATAATGAGCATTTGTTTACGTGTGATCAGCTGTGATTAGACACAGCTGATCTCATGGTAAAGAGCCAATATCATTGGCTCTTTACCATGATACGTGATGTGCTGTGTCCAAGGGACACGGCTCACCACTAATTGCCAAACTGCATACCCACAGGGGGCCCACATGCATGGCAAGAAGGGGAGGATGTCATATGATGTCCACCTGTGACAAATTATTTGTTTATGCTATAATTAGATGCTCCTTCTGCACTGGGTTCTTTGTTTATTTTTCCCAACTTAAGGGCTGATTCACACTATGAATCACACAGGACCGTGCTATGCTATGCATTCCTGTGCGATTCACATGTAATTTGGGAGCAGTGCAGATCAAGTCCAGCTCATTCATTTCAAATGGGCCGAAATCACACAACACCACACCAAAAAGTAGTGCATACACTACATTTTAGAAATTCACTTCAACTGTACGATGTGATCCGATGCGGGCAAATGCACTGCAATTACGACCTGCGTTTAGAGTGTCCTGATCTTTGCATTGACACCACAAGGGCAGTGCAGGAAACGAGCAGGGAACATGGGTTTCCTGCATGGTATTCCAATGTGAACGGGCTCTGAGAGAGTTCCCTGCTCCACCATATTGGGCTGCATAGGACTGCTTCCTAGTTTTAGGGTCATTCATTTTAAAATGTGGTGTAGGAAAGCAACGTTCCCGTGTGGCTTCCTGCACCGCATTCTCGTTGCACTGCCTTTGTGATCTGCCCTTGTAATCTAAAAATTCAGTGTCGTTTGCTCGCAACGTATCTCATGGTACAAAAGTACCATGTGATCCGGTTGCTGTACATTTCAAAAAGTAGTGCATGTGGTGCGGTGAAATTGTACTGCACAGAACTGCATGTGAATCACATACAGTTTCTAATGTGAAAGGACCCTTACTGTGGTTCTCTGCTGTGTCCTAAAAAGTTGACTGATACTGTGTTTGCTGCTTTGGTAAATTGGTGACCTTTGGGTTTATATATTTTATAGAGATTTAATTTACTCTGATTTTATCACTGTGGATCTGAGGACATGGATTTTTTGTGTATTTTTTGGGGTGGTAAAATCTGAATTCCCAGCCACTTTCTGAGGTTTCAAATTGTTTAAATACCCATCTTCCAGCACCTTAAGCCGAGTATGCGTGGGCCAAAAATCATCTGAAAACAGCAGGAATCGTCCGACATTTGGCCCATGTGTACAGCTCCCTGTTTGACAGAAGCCAGTCGCAGGAGCATGCTGGAAAACCAGCATCCAATCACAGCTAATGTGTGTCCTGGCGGGCTGGCCCCCTGTCAGAACACAATAGCTCAGCGGGGAGATCGCTGTACTAACATCAAATTAATTAGTACAGCGATCTGTATTTTTTTTTTCTTTCATTCAGCTCGCTGGGTTGAACAAAAAAAAAGCTTCCCATGTGTACCCAGCATAATGCTGTGCCCTCTCTCCTACGCACACAGCATGGACGTTTTAGTTTGCCTCACCTGCCAACTGCCTGTAGCCAGTGAGGGGAAGCAGGGAATGCATAACCCCACCCTCTCGCACGCTGGAGTGCAAATAAAGTGTATGCCATATCGTGGTAGCGGGGATTGCATTGTAAGTGTGGGGGGTAGCAAAATGCACCTTCCCCTGAGCAGAAAAAAATCCTTGCACCGGCCCTGCAGTCATGCCTAAAGGCTTCCTGGTGAAGAGGAGTAAAAAGTCCCCATCAGTATCCTACCAAGTGCAAGATAAGGACAGAGAGCAAGCCCCCCAAACACCCCAAACCCCACCCCCCCGCATTGGATAAAGTACACCGTGTCAGAGCAGAGGCTGGCTCATTGCCTCACTGGAGGCTCTCCTGCCCTGACCAGCCCCAACTCAGCTGCCCCATCTCCCCCCTGCCAGTCATTTCTGGAACCCAGGGTCAGTGCAGCAGGCACTATTCAGCCCAACCCGCCAGGTGAGCAGAGAGTACCTGGAGCGGAGCTTCTGCCTGGGATGGGGTCAGGAGGAGGCAGAGAAAAGGGAGAGTGGGAGGGGGGCCGAGTTGCTGCACTGTGGGCCTCTGGGTTGTACCTGCTCCCTGGGCCAAAAGGTGACAGTCAGACCCTGATTCTCAGAAACAAAAGAATACATTACAATACAATACATTACATCACGTCCAAAGTTGTATTATGACATACAATAATTTTCGATATGAGACAGCGTACAAAAAAGTTTTGTCCTATCTAAGTGTAAAAACTACTCGTTGTTGCTCCCAGAACCCTAGTGAGCTTTCTGTGCTCTCTTCTGACTATTATCTGTTTGCATTGCACTCTCTGTGGACTATAGAACACATATCATCTATATCTTAGTGTATTTTTTATATAAATTACTCAAACTTAGGTTAATTTATACCACATCAGAATATCACCCTCTTAATATAATAGTGAGGCTTGGCCATCCATATACATATTAGTGCGGTCATCTTAAAACTGTCATGAGGCTTGGTTCTGATGGTCAAAGTTAAATATGGCCGCCAAGGCCAGAATGAGGCTTGGCCCTCTATTTTATATATATATGGCAGACATTTTAAATTGAAAGTGAGGTTGGTTAGGCAACTGTCCCCACTTGATTGGATTCTATATAAAGGCGTGGTGACATGCGTGACCTCCATAAATGCGTACAAAGGAGTCCACGCTTGTGACGTCACTATGTACGCCAAAACCATGAGGTGGTTGTATTGGATCCCCAGACTGGTATTTTGCATTCATGCTAGATTTTATGACTAATTAGTACTTCCTTGTTTTTAATAAATATACTATGCAGTTTTACACTATGTGGATATCTTTGTTTCATTTTCCATGCATGATATGATAGAGCAACCCTTACCATTAAATCGCTTTAACCTGAGAATAAGAAAGGTATGTATGGTTTCTATCCTAAGTGATATTTATTCACACAGCGCTTTTGACTCTTTTGATTATTATGAGATCATTTCTGGTAAGAAGCAACTTTTTACCTATTTTATCGGACGTATAAAGGCATCAGAGCCTTCACATTTGGAATTGTCATGAGGTTCTATAATGGATTGTTTTATCATATGGGACTCATCTCTTGACACATTTGATCTGTTTTATATTTTTATATTTTTATTTATTTTCACATTATATTTTTATTGATTGTTAGCAGGGCAAACCTAATTTTGTACATACAGTAGGTATAGAAAAGAATCACCCTCTTTAAATGAATCTAATTTTGTTGCTTTGCAGCCTGAAATGAAAACAGAAACAGTTTTTGTTTTATCCAGCTGTAATTATCAGTAAAACTTATAACACCAACCTGTTAGAAAAAAAAAAATCAAAAAAAGAATCACTGAGTTGGAAAAGTATCACCCCCCTGTGTCAGTATTTTATTTTGATTACAGCCTTTAGTCTGTTGGGATATGTTTCTACTAACTTTGCACTTCTAAAATTTGCAATATTTGCCCGCTCTTCTTTGCCGAACTGCTCAAGTTCAGTTAAATTTGATGGTGACCGTTTGTGGACTGCAGTCTTCAAGTCATTTGATGTTGAGGCCAACTAATTAAATTTTAGTCTCATCTGACCATAACTTTTTCCATGTGGCCTCAGAAACTTCAAGATGCATTTAAGGTGGTCAGATGAGACTCTGGTTGCATCTGTTCAACCCGGCACGGTAGCGGGATCTATATTAGGACCCCCCCCCGGTGGTGTAGGTATCTTCTTGCTGACACCATTATGGTGTCCACTACACTTCCGCTGGACGCCACCGCTTGCATCATCACGCAGCGGCGGCGTCATCTCCGTGCCGGTGGGATGTGCTCTGCCGACCACGCCCCCTCCGCGATGATGCACACTTCATGTGCGCCTAAGCGTGCGGAAGACTGACCCGGCGAGCACCACTCAGGGAGCCCGTAGCTGGCGACGGGTGGTAGGCAATCATACTGATTGCCTTCACCTGTTATGCTTTCCTTAAATGTATAGCTCCCAGCGATGGTCATTTGTGATGTCCACCGCTGGGAGAAGGAAGTCCACTGCACTCTGTCCTTGAGGTCTGTATTTTTCTTTCATCTAGGCAGACTTGTTTGAAGTTATTATTTAACCCTCAGGCAACTGCCTGACACTTTGGATCCAGTGCGTGCTGATTATTCATCCATTAATAGAGCCAATAGATCCTGTTGGATTCAGCCATTAGTACTTTTTCTATTTTTTAATGATTTTTTTAGTCATATTAACTTCTCTCTTTTTGATTAGTACTTTTTTCTAACTAAATCTACAAGTGGATTAAACACATGCACTGGATTCTGCCCTTCAAACTTTTACATGTCCTGTTTATTATTTGGACACCCTAACAGATTAGTATAGTGTATTGATTACACATACTTTATATCTCTTTGCAGTCATATGTGATTGACCCCCGCCTGATCTGCTAAGCACATTTGGACTCCAGTTGTGATAGGTGCATCCGAGACGCACAATCCACCTGCCTCATTTCCTCTCCTATTGAGAGATTTATATTCTCATACATTCCATCTTTCAAACTTATAGCACTTTGTGGGTGTCAACAGTTCCTTGTTTTTAAAGCGGCAAACTTCTCTATATGCTCATATGCGAATCAACCATGTAAGTGTACTTTACTTTTCATACAATTAATCATGCTCTGTACTTTTACAAAAAGAACATGTATTGATGAAATATGTACTCTGAGATATCTTGTGTGATATATATGCTTTTTCAATACTTACAGAACAAAAAACCTCCAGCATAATCCCTGAAGAAGAGGTTATTTACCTCGAAACGTCGGACATTATCTGGGGTGGATGGTTGAGTTCATTTGCATATTCATATCAGCTTGCCAAATATTTTATCTTGAGTCCATTGTATTTATTGTATATTTTTTTTGTATAGGTTAATAAAATTTATGAATTAATAATATGTTGCATTTTACGTTTTGATGTGCCTAAAAAGTCCCACCCCTAGGGGATTTTACAATTTTTCTAAAGTATTTTGGGATGTGGCACTCACTTTGAGGACCACAGCGGGAACACACTCAGATTAATTTCTTTGGTAGTAGATACCGTTTCCCCATCCGATCACGCTGAGCCCTCTTTTAAACCACAGGTGGACGATTTATATCCTCCATTTATGGTTTATAATAAAAAACTTAATTTTGGGTTTGTTTTCAATAATATTGTATTTGGTTTTCTATTTACAATAATTGGCGTGCATTTACGGCTACACAGGCATCACTAGAGGGTATTTGAGATGTCTGGCTTTTTAGGTGATGACTGGGAAACACTAATGTCCCAATACATGAGCAAATACAATCAGAAAGAATTTATAGATATAGAAATCTTTTCCTCTTTTTTCCAGCTATCTAAATTGCTGGAAAAGAAATCATTGTTTTTCTGGCACATTAGATCATTTAGAGACTATCTGAGGGAAGACATTAATCCCTTTGGCCTGAGAATTCAGGTTTTTCCTATGTTGGAGGACCTAAGCTCAGCCTTCAAATCCAATTGGGAACAGTCGCTTCGCAACTGTTCCGCTTCCCTCATGAAACTTCTTATCGATGAATATACAGCAAGATCTAGCAAATTGGACTCTGAAATTGCCTCACTATGTGAGAAGATTCAAACCTTTAAGTCTCATAAAACATTTGCAGATCGCAAAACTAAACTTAAACAACACCTTGATACATTTAATAAAAACATTCTTAGTAAAAAACAAAAAAAGCTAAACAGAGATAGGAATGCTTTTAAACAGGGGAAGGCATACAATTGGATAATCAAGAAATATAATACCAACATAAATATGAAGAGTGATCAGCCCACACAATCCATTCCTCAAAATCCTCAACACAAAAATCAAAAATCCATCAACACTGATCGATCAAAAAGACCTCTCCCTGGGGATCTGCATGGAGATCAATTTCTTTAAAAAAAATCAAACACTAAATCCACTTCCAAAGGACTCACACGGCACTAATCAACCTTCGGACACCACTATCCAATCATCACAAACTTCTCACTCTGCACAAACCACCAATTCATCATCTATTCAATCACCTTCCACCTTATCTAGCACTATTGATTTACAGGATGCATCTTTTTTAGAAATTGTACACCAACAAGCATTAAAACTCACCTCGTTTCCTCCCACCCCTCCACAACCAATTAGAACAACCTACTCCACACATTATTGATCACACTATCATTAACTTGTCTTCCCACACTCTATCAGAGGATGAATCCTTAGTTCTCCAGAAAGGATTGAGCTTTTGCCCTAATACATGCCTTGATAAATTTGACTTTACCAAGGATTTACATTTATTCGCACGAAAGCTAAATTTTAAAGTGCTCTTTTAGAAAGAGGCCAAAATAGCCCCATCAGGTACTCCTGACGATCCAGTGCTCGATACATTAATATCTCTTTTAGAGGAAAATGAAGACCTGATTGATCGGGTGGACCTCCCCTCTCTTTTAGCGGGTGTCCAGTCAACACAATCTCAGTCTTCTCTTCCTCATTTGAATGTAAAGAAAAAATCTGACAAATGCCCACCTATACAAAACGCCAACATTAATGCTTTCCTTAAGATGGTCTCTAAAGACGTGGAAAAACTCAAAACTAAGACACTGACTGAATCCAACATCACTCTCCAACAAAGACAGGCTGTCAATACTCTAGAGAAATAAAATATGAAGCGCTAAAACATTATGAACAAAGTCCATAAATAAAGTCCATTTCCACCAGTGATATTGCATGGCACCAATTTGCAGTAAAGTGAAAGGAATCCACCACCAAAAGGAGTGTTCAAAACACGCTTACCAGATAGTTATGTATATTGGGCCTTGAACTATCATAGAACTGCAACACACTCGGTGACGAATTGGACCGGACCTCTTCACAAAGATGAATCCCAGAATTGATACCTTGACAGTATACCTTAAGGGAAGCCACTCAAAAGAAGGAAATAAAACCCCTCATAGTGCAGTAATTTCCATAAACTTTATTGGATGTAAAGCAAAGATATATAGCACTCACATTTGAGAAGGGTATAGTGTGCAAATCACACGCCGACCTGCGTGGTTCCAAATCGGTTAGCAAGGTAGCAGCCAATGTCCTCTATTGCATATAGGCATCCAGCAAGGGCGGCCCGACGCGGCGTTTCGTCACATATGACTGACGTCTTCAAGTACCAAGTACACCTATTTATGTCCATAAAGGCGATCCAATTGGCTGGCTACAACCCGGAAGCGGAAATCACCATCATGTGTCCCGTGACCCGGAAGTCTAACTGGCTAGCTACAACCCGGAAGCGGAAATCGTCATCATACGTTCCGCGACCTGGAAGTCTAACTGGAAGCAGGAAGCGGAAGTCGCTGTCATACGTCCCGCGACCCGTAAGGTAAATAGAGCTCTGTATACAGGAAGGGAGTCACAATTCTGTTTCCCAACACTATGCCACATGCCATCATAAAGATTCCAGGAAATTAAAAATCACGGTTATCGAGAAACATGTCCCTCATTGGAGAGGTAGTAACTTGGAAAGGTCGATCCCGAGACGTGAGACTTTTTGGATCTACGAGCTCAAATGTTATAGGCCGAGAGGCCATAACATAGATTGGGACATCAACTCACACATTAATAACAGCTAAACATATAAACATATAGCCAGTATATCCCCTCACAAGTACCAATTAGCACAAGATCCCTAGTATATTTATTCACCATATATACACATCTCGACAATTTTATAATATTGTGATAATGTATGTATTCAACTTTGAATTATTGATTTATACGTTATTTTAATGTTTTTATTAATTTTATACATTTTAGCCGGTGTAGTATATTTTAAAGGTGACACATACATTCTTAGCTAATTGGTTTTGCTTTTATAATGCATGAATAGTATTGCTATTTGTTATTTAGGTGTCACCATAACAGGAAGTACCATGCCAGTCACTTCCGGTGTTAAGGTTGGAATTTTATATTTTTATATGGGTCCAATATAAAGGTCTCAATTCTAATCTCAATTGATGGATTGGAGTAGAAGCGGGACGATTTATCCCCCACCTTTTAGTTAGCAATACCGTAATTTTAATATTAGAGGCCGATAAGAAGGAGTCGATAGAAGAAGGGCGGGCATTTAAATTCTTTGTGATTTGTTGCAATACCGTGAACATACTGCTCCATCTTAAATATCACACAGTAGATAAGTCCGATATTTGGCCGGAATTAAAAAAGATGCATTAGAAAACTTAAGCCGAGGGACCCATGAGAGACTTCCGGAGCCTTTTTCTGCTGACACCGGAAGTGACGCGGCTCCCTTTAGAATAAACAGGACGGAAGTGACGGCGCGCGAGAACCTCCTTTCTCTGAAGATAACCAATCGGTGGAAACGCGTCAGACAGGAGGCGTGCCGTCACCATGTCGCTCGGGATCTGGGCTGCAGCCGGACCCGGGCATTATAGGAATCCCTCACCGCTTTTACACCTATTTGCGAATTCTGTCAGCATACCATGTAAGTGCAATTTTATTTAAATAAATGATGTATTGAGGATAATACACTATCAGTGGTCATTCCTTTACATGTGATGCTGGAGTTATACAACCTTCTGGTGAATCTCATTACGTGGCTACCATTATCATCTGGATAAAGAGATACACTCTTCTGAGAGTACTGTGGCAGAGTGCGTTACTCATATCGATCTGGTAAGAGGCCAAGCGGGCTACCTTGCATGCACGGTGGAGAGCACTTATCCTGGTTTGAGCACAGGGATTGTTGTATTTTGCAAAGAAAAGCACTTACTATCATTCCGTCCGGTAAGGAGGAATTCCAACAGGTGGAGGGAATTTATATCACCATTTGAGTTCATCACCATCTGTCATTATTTATATCACTGGATTGTCATTCCAGCATATAGACACGTTGTGTTTGGGACTTTTTTTTCTTTTTTTTTTTAATCACTTTTTTAATCACATTTTTTATCAAGTTGTTTAATTTGATTTGTATATGTGAGTTACTTGCACATTTTATTGTACATCATCACGTAGATAAAGCGCACCATCCATCACACATTACAACTATTTTTTATCTGGGAGCAGCTTGTCAAGGACCAGCGCACTTTACTATTTAACACATTCATTACTTACCATCGAGTAACAGCAGGTCACTATGGATATTTTTGAATATTACAGCACACGCAAACTTTTAGTAGATGATATTTTTACTAAAACCACGTATGAGACCACAGATTTGAGAGGAATCTTTATGAGATTAAAAAATGTAATGATATCTGAATTACATGCCTCCTGGGACATAGCGTTTCTTGAGAAATATGTCCAGGAGAAAATGGTCCCTAGGAGCCTGAGGTGGAGCATATAACCAGACCAAGGTGACCAAGACCTCAAAGAATGGTTTCATTTTTTCAATGGAGCAGGCATGGGCCTATTGAATTTTCTCATTGATAGGAAGAGAAAGAAAGTTTTAAAACTGAATAAAGAGATACTAGAAATAAAGGAGAAATTATTACCATCTATGCAGGAAGAAGCATACAAAGTATACAATCAGGAATTAAGGGAGATACTGGCTATGGAAGATGAAGAACAAAAGGCCAAAAAAAGGAAAAAATACCTGAGGGACTTGGAGGATTATCAAGTTTCAAAGGTATTCAAATGGCAACTAAATCTTATAGTAGAGGAAGAAAACAATATGGAAATCCAAAATTCACCAGGAGAAGGGACTTCCCAGAAGAGTTTGGAACCGTTTGGTTTCAAAGAACCGAAGGATGTACCCAAGAAAGAGGTGAAAATACATGAACCCTCTAAGAAAGGGGTGGAACAACAAGGGTATAAAGGATCTGAAAAATTCAAACCCCTAAAAGAAAATGTCTCTGGTCAGAATACGAAACATCAGAATGGGGGAGATAATTACAGCAATAAAAAAGAGAGAGTGAGACCTGCAAGACATGACTCTCATAGAAGAGAACACGAGTATCGAATGAATTCGAGGGAGAGACATTCTAGAAGATCGAGATCTCGGTCACCAAGAAGAGTCCCTATGGACTACTTGGGAAATTACAATGATTCTCCCCATACTCCTAGAGTCTATTCTCAATACACCCAAAACAAATTTGAACCCTTACAACATAATGGGTACGATGAGAGGGAAGAGGTTTTTGAACCCCCACAAACAAGAACACCTATTAAAGCCAATAAGAAGAATTTTTTAGGGCAGGGCCCAAAGAAGGGCAAAAAAAGAAGAAAATAACCAGAGGATGTAGAGGAGGCTCAAAGAAAAGAACAAAGAGTCATGAGACTAAAGGAATTTTTAACCTTAGTAAGGTAGATCTTTCGGATTCTAAAAAACACACACTGGGAAAAGGGTTAAAATACGCCCCAAGAAAACCCTTAAATAAATTTGAGACATTTGTGGACATCCATAAATACGTGAGGAAGCTTAACGTGAAGAGACATTTTTTGTCAAAAGCAGGAGAGAGGAATTATGTATCCTATCAGACTTTATCTGTTATTCCTTCTGGCTTGAGAAACGCCTCATTATTTAATCCTCCAGGAGCCCCAAGCCATCACGTTACTGTTTTTAGGGACCTAGTCCTTAAAGAACTGGAAGAGAAAAAGCTGGAATCTAAACCTCAAGGTGATCTACAAAAAGGTATAAAATCCCTATGTGAGAAGAAGAATCTAGTGATAAGGCCAGCGGACAAAGGCGGGGGGATTGTGCTATTGAAAAAGGATGACTACATCCAGGAAATGGACCGTCTAGTAGCAGATCCAACCACGTATGAAGTCCTGAAAAGTGACCCTACTTTCACTTATAAGAAGAAGCTGGAAAAATTAATACATAAAGGTTTCAGCATGGGGATTTTGAATGAGAAAAAAAGATAGTTCCTGGTCCCAGTCTCACCTAGAATTCCCACTATATACTACCTCCCGAAGGTGCATAAATGTTTGATTAATCCACCAGGAAGGCCTATAGTTAGTGGAGTTGAATCTATAACTTCGAGGATAGGAAAATACGTTGATTACTTCCTCCAACCGTTGGTAAAAGAAACACCTGCCTTCCTTAAAGACACATCCCAATGCATCAAAGATATCACTGACGTAGAGGTTCAAGGGGATGTACTACTTGTTACGGCCGACGTGACCTCATTGTATACTATCATACCGCATGAAATGGGTTACGAAGCCGTCAGTATATTCCTTGATGCTAACCATGACATTCCGTTCAAACAAAAGCAGTTCATCTTAGATCTCTTGATTTTCGGGATGGATCATAATTATTTCTACTATAATCAGAATTTCTATCGCCAGCGAACAGGTGTGGCTATGGGGGCAAAGTTTGCCCCAAGTTAAGCCAACTTGTTCATGGCTCTCTGGGAGGACCGAAATATTTTCACCAATCGAGCCAAGGAATTGGTCATTTGGAGGAGGTATATTGATGACACATTGCTGGTGTGGCAAGGAGATGAAAATTCATTGAAGAATTTCATGGAAAACCTGAATTGCAACAATTGGGGCATCAGGTTCACTTATCAATACAGCAAAACCTCCATCAATTTCTTGGATTTGGTGATCTATCGAAAGAATTCGGGCTTTGCAACCCGATCCTTTTTTAAGCCAACTGATAGAAATGGCTTTATAGCCACAGACAGCTGCCACCATCCCAATTGGCTCAGATCGGTACCCAGAAGCCAATTTAGGAGGATCAGAAGGAACTGCACTGAGCAGGAAGATTTTCAACAACAAGTTGGAACTCTAAAACAGAGATTTGTTGAAAAGGGGTATGACATTTCAGAATTAGACAAAGAGATCGAAAATGTCACCCCCATGTTACAGAAGAATCTTGTGGAAACAAAAAATAAAACTAAAGAAACATCCCCTCACTTTGAGTATGCATTCACCACTAGGTTTTCCAGTAATTACAAATGGCTCAACTATGTCTTTAAGAAATACTGGGGGGTCCTACAGGAAGACAAAATCCTAGGACCAGTTATACCTACCCAACCAAAAATAATCTTCAGGAAGGCGACAAACTTGAAGGAATTAATAGCCAGAAATCCAGTCGAAAGACCACTTAGGACAGGGATGTTCCCTAACCTGAAAGGCTTCTATCCTTGCAAAAGGTGTCGGATATGCACAGAAGCCACTACAGTGAGAACCAACAAATTTATCTCTACTGTGACAGGGAAAGAATATCCCATTAGAGAGTTTATCTAGTGTTACACCAAAGGGGTCATTTACCTGCTACAATGCGAGTGCAATCTCCAGTATGTAGGGAGAACGATAAGAACAGCAAGCATTCGCGTAGGAGAGCACTTAACCAATATCCATAATGGGTTTCCAGGGCACAGTGTTTCCAAACACTATGCCACATGCCATCATAAAGATTCCAGGAAATTAAAAATCACGGTTATCGAGAAACATGTCCCTCATTGGAGAGGTAGTAACTTGGAAAGGTCGATCTCAAGACGTGAGACTTTTTGGATCTACGAGCTCAAATGTTATAGGCCGAGAGGCCATAACATAGATTGGGACATCAACTCACACATTAATAACAGCTAAACATATAGCCAGTATATCCCCTCACAAGTACCAATTAGCACAAGATCCCTAGTATATTTATTCACCATATATACACATCTCGACAATTTTATAATATTGTGATAATGTATGTATTCAACTTTGTATTATTGATTTATACGTTATTTTAATGTTTTTATTAATTTTATACATTTTAGCCGGTGTAGTATATTTTAACCACTTAAGCCCCGGAAGATTTTACCCCCATTCCGACCAGGGGGTATTTTGCGATTCGGCACTGCGTGAATTTAACGCACAATTGCGCGGTCGTGCGACGCTGTACCTAAACGAATTTGACGTCCTTTTTTTCCCACAAACAGAGCTTTCTTTTGGTGGTATTTGATCACCTGTGCGATTTTTTGATCACGCGCTATAAACAAAAAAAGAGCGTCAATTTTGCAAAAATAGCAATATTTTTCACATTTTTTTATATGAAATTCCCCCCCAAAAAAATGTAAAAATCAAAATTTTTAAAAATTTTCGGCCAATTTATTTTATGCTACCTATGTTTGGTAAAAAAAATCGCAAAAAGCGTATTTTGATTGGTTTGCGCAAAAGTTATCGCGTTTACTAACAAAGGGAAAGATTTTTGTCATTTTTGTTGTTTTTTTTTTTAACGCGTAATGGCGGCGATCTGCGATTTTTTTTGCGGTACTGCGACATTGCGGCGGACAGATCGGACCCTTGACTGACATTTTTGACACTTTTGGGGTTACCAGTGACATTTCTACAGTAATCAGTGCTATACATATGCACTGTTACTGTAAAAATACACTGGTAGTGAAGGGGTTAACTTTATTTGGAAGGGAGGGGCTGTGTGTGTCCCTAGGGGCGTGGTTTCTACTGTGATTGGCTGTGGCTCTAGCTGTAAGGACACTGATCAACGGATCTACATACCAGATCCGTTTTATCAGTGTCTTTGCAGCGAGGAGAATGACAGGCAGTTTGTTTACACAAGCTGCCTGACATTCTCCCTCTCCCCCGCCGATCGCCGAGTGACCGGCGGACATCGGGTCCGCTGGTCACACGCGCGGGGGGGTCCGTGACCACGCGGGAGCGGGAGCGCGCCCCGGGGGGCGCGCGCTCGCTCCCTAGACCCTCACAAGCAAGCAACGTAGCCCTACGTTAGTTTGCCTGTGAGGGGCTGACCGCCGACGTAGATAGTCGTGCGGCGGTCGGCAAGTGGTTAAAGGTGACACATACATTCTTAGCTAATTGGTTTTGCTTTTATAATGCATGAATAGTATTGCTATTTGTTATTTAGGTGTCACCATAACAGGAAGTACCATGCCAGTCACTTCCGGTGTCAAGGTTGGAATTTTATATTTTTATATGGGTCCAATATAAAGGTCTCAATTCTAATCTCAATTGATGGATTGGAGTAGAAGCGGGACGATTTATCCCCCACCTTTTAGTTAGCAATACCGTAATTTTAATATTAGAGGCCGATAAGAAGGAGTCGATAGAAGAAGGGCGGGCATTTAAATTCTTTGTGATTTGTTGCAATACCGTGAACATACTGCTCCATCTTAAATATCACACAGTAGATAAGTCCGATATTTGGCCGGAATTAAAAAAGATGCATTAGAAAACTTAAGCCGAGGGACCCATGAGAGACTTCCGGAGCCTTTTTCTGCTGACACCGGAAGTGACGCGGCTCCCTTTAGAATAAACAGGACGGAAGTGACGGCGCGCGAGAACCTCCTTTCTCTGAAGATAACCAATCGGTGGAAACGCGTCAGACAGGAGGCGTGCCATCACCATGTCGCTCGGGATCTGGGCTGCAGCCGGACCCGGGCATTATAGGAATCCCTCACCGCTTTTACACCTATTTGCGAATTCTGTCAGCATACCATGTAAGTGCAATTTTATTTAAATAAATGATGTATTGAGGATAATACACTATCAGTGGTCATTCCTTTACATGTGATGCTGGAGTTATACAACCTTCTGGTGAATCTCATTACGTGGCTACCATTATCATCTGGATAAAGAGATACACTCTTCTGAGAGTACTGTGGCAGAGTGCGTTACTCATATCGATCTGGTAAGAGGCCAAGCGGGCTACCTTGCATGCACGGTGGAGAGCACTTATCCTGGTTTGAGCACAGGGATTGTTGTATTTTGCAAAGAAAAGCACTTACTATCTGTAACGCTCCTGCGTTTTACGTATGATGTGGATTTTCAGCTGCAGAAATATTCCACTTCAGTAGTCATGTAGAGAAACGCTGAGACACCATTCCCAACTCTCAATGACTCATCATGTGTGGATGATCTCAATTCAGCAAGTAAATACACACACTCAATAAGATGTTTCCTAGAGTGACTTATGTATATAGTAACACAGTGATGATAGGCTGAAGAGACAGGTTGGGTAGAGATGGTAGATTACAGACACTTGAAAGGAAATGTTCTTGAAAGTAAGATAGTAGCAGATGGGATGCAGATAGGTTTAGCAATCAAGTATGGTAGTAGATGACAGAGTAGCAGGTGGACATACAAGAGAGATCAACCCAGTGCAAGAACAGGTGGTAGTAGGCTCAAGAGCTAGCAATCTTAGATAATGCAGATGTAGTAATAGTCCTTAGTATGCAGAGCTAGATAGTGTAAGCTTTAGTATAAAGGTTATAGAGGTTTCCCCTGTGGGGTACTTATCACTAATAGCAATGTAGCAGAGGAGAGGTTCGGCAAGAGCGGATGATCCGGTAGCGGGATACAGGGATCAGCGCAGCATGGTTCCGACAGCGAGGTATGCTTGCAAGCATGTGAGCTTCAAGACAGGTTAGCATCAAGGCACAAAGCAGTTTGAACGAACACATGTGAGTGAGAGCCGGCGATCTAAATAGCCATCCAGTCCGGCGCTCAGTGATGACAGCATCAGTCTTAAAGGTGTATGCGCACCTAACCAAAAGAGAATGGTGGGGCGCATACACTTATGAAAGAGTAATTAGGGTACCCAAAGGTACCAGAACATTACAGTACCCCCCCCTTAAGGCCGGCTCCTGAAGGCCTCTGGAGCTGGTTTGTCTGGGTACTTCGCATGAAAATTGCGGATTAATCTAGAGGCATGTATGTCAGAGGTGTTTAGCCAGGTGTCGTCTTGGGGCCCATAGTTCTTCCATCGAACCAAGTACTGAAGTCTTCCTCTGTGGATACGAGAATCCAGAATCTCTTTTATCTCGTATTCTTCTCCACCTTCAACTTGTACAGGAGGAGGAGGTGGGATAGTAGGCCTTATTCCTTGGTCAGGAACATGGGGCTTCAGTAGCGACACATGGAAAATGGGATGTATTTTGAGGTCTATTGGCAATGTAAGCTGTACTGCAGCTTTTCCAATAAGTTTCTTGATTGGGAAAGGTCCCAAGAACAGAGGTCCAAGCTTTTTGCTAGGGATTTTCAGTCTTAAATTTTTTGTTGAGAGCCAAACGAGGTCCCCGATAGCGTTCTGAGGAGAAGGTCTTCTGCGAAGATCATAGTACTTCTTTTGTTGACTATGAGCGTGTGCAATGGTAGTATTAAGCAAACCCAGAGAGTCCTTTATTTGGGTAAGATAGTCTGAAGCTACTGGGTTATTTGAAGGAAGGATGCGTGGTGGAAGAATAGTGGGATGAAACCCATAGTTCAAGTAGAACGGACTCTGCTTGGTCGTACTGTGGGTTGCGTTGTTGTAGGCAAATTCTGACAGAGGGAGAAGATCCACCCAATCATCCTGTTGGTAAGAAGTGTAACAACGTAAATATTGCTCGATGCATTGGTTGACCCTTTCAGTCTGTCCGTTGGTCTGCGGATGGTAAGGAGAAGTGAGCTTCCGCTCGATCCGTAGTATGTGACATAGTTCTTGCCAGAACTTGGAAATAAATTGTGATCCACGGTCAGACAGAAGAGTTTTTGGGATACCATGTAACTTAAAGACATGTTTCATCAGGAGTTCTGCCGTTTGTTTGGACGAAGGTAGTCTGCGAATAGCAATGAAATGTGCCATTTTTGTCAGATGGTCCACTAACACTAAGATGGTATTAAATCCTTTGGAAGGAGGCAATTCCACTATAAAGTCCAAGGACACAACTTCCCATGGAGTTTGGGGTATTGGTAGACTGCATAGTAGACCGGATGGTCTCGTAGTGTCAATTTTGGACCTGGCACAGACATTGCATGAAGAGACGAATTTTTGTATAGATGTTTTCATGTCAGGCCACCAGAACTGCCTGGTAATCAGATTAAGAGTCTTTGTCATACCCATATGTCCTGCCATAGGCACATCATGCGATAATTCCAAGATCTTGGTGCGTATGGTAGGTGGTATGTAAAGTTTGTTGTTGTAGTAGAGGAAGCCTTCTGCATCAGTATTTAGTTGTGGTGGGGGTGAATCCAAACTTATACCATGCAAAACCTCTTCCTTCAAGGAACGGACAACTCCAATAATGCGTTTGTGAGGTATTATAGGAACGGAAGGGATTTCGAAGTAGTTTTCTTCAGTTAGTCGTGATAGTGCATCCGCCTTTTTGTTCTTATCTGCAGGTGTGTAGGTCACTAGGAAGTTAAACCTTAAAAAGAATAGTGACCATCGTACCTGTCGGTGCGAGAGAGTTTTGTTAGTCTGAAGATATTGGAGATTTTTATGGTCCGTGTATATAAGTATTGGTAATTGGGTGCCTTCGAGTAGATGTCGCCAATTCTCCAGAGCCAATTTTATAGCAAGCAGTTCCTCTTCACCCACGGGGTAATTTATCTCGGGACTGCTTAGGGATTTAGAAAAAAAGGCGACTGGATGAAGTGGTGAAGTGTGAGTTGGTCGTTGGGAGAGTATTGTTCCTACTGCCATGTTTGACGCATCTACTTCCAGAATGTATTGGAGGGATGGGTCTGGATGGTGTAATATGGGAGCAGAAGTAAACCTTGTCTTTAACAGGTGAAAAGCTTTATTTGCTTCATCTGACCATTTGAATGGTTTTTTAATGCTAGTGAGCTGTGTGAGGGGTCTCACAATGGCAGAGAAGTTTCTAATGAACTTCCTGTAGAAATTCGAAAATCCAAGGAATCGCTGTAGCGCCTTGCGTGTGGTTGGTGTAGGCCAATCCTGAATGCAGGATATCTTACTCATGTCCATCTCGATTCCTGTTTTGGATATGATGTAGCCTAGAAAGAGTACCTCTTCTTTATGAAACAAGCATTTTTTCAGTTTCACATAAAGGTTGTGTGCAAGCAATCTCGATAATACTAGTCTTACATGTCTTATGTGTTCAGACAGGGATTGTGAATATATAAGTATATCGTCCAGATATACCACAACACAGACATCTAGTAAGTCTCTGAAAATATCGTTTATAAATCGTTGAAAAACTGCAGGGGCGTTGCATAGCCCGAATGGCATTACAAGATATTCGAACAATCCGTATCTGGTTCTGAATGCAGTCTTCCACTCGTGTCCATCACGGATTCGAATGAGATTGTATGCTCCTTTCAGGTCCAATTTTGAAAAATAGGTAGCTCCACGCACCTGCTCAATGAGCTCAGGGATAAGCGGTAGAGGATAGCGATCTTTTATTGTAATAGCATTCAATTGCCTATAGTCGATGATAGGCCTGAGACTTGAGTCCTTATTGCGGACAAAAAAGAGTCCTGCTGCTGTGGAAGAAGTGGAAGGTCTAATAAAACCTTTCTTCAAATTCTCATCCAAATAGTCTTTGAGATGGGAAAGTTCATCCTGTGAAAGAGGATAAACATGACCGAACGGCAATTTGCTATTTGGGAGTAGATCAATGCTACAATCATAGTCTCGATGGGGAGGTAGTGCTTGAGCATTTTTCTCAAGAAAAACCTCAGAGAGATCCTGATAACATAGTGGTGCAATCTCATCTGTCACCACAGACAGGATCTTCCCGAAAGACGGGAGGTTACACGTACCCTCGCAATAGCAAGAGAGGAAGGCCAGGGTCCGTTCCTTCCAATCTATGGTTGGTTGATGTGTGTGCAACCAGGGAAGTCCCAACACAATGGGAAAGTGGGGTGAAGGTATTAGATCGAAGGTAGTGGTCTCCATATGAGACCCGTTAGTAGTGACTAGGAGTGCCTGTGTCTGATCAGTGATCGGACCAGAGGATAAAGGAACACCGTTAATAAGACTTACTGAGACAGGTTTAAGTTTAGAAATAATAGGAACTTTATTTAAAGCAGCAAAACGTATGTCAATATAATTTCCACAAGATCCTGTGTCAATCATGGCCTTAGTAGTAATCCTGTTCTGGTCCCACTGTAATGTTAAGCAAACAGAAAGGTAAGGGTTAGTGATTGAATTTGTCAATCCCCCTAGGAGGACATGTGAACACTCACCCTTCTTTTTGTAGACTTGGGGACAGACGTTTATCTTGTGATCCGGGGATGCACAGTACAAGCAGAGATTACCAGATCGTCTTTTGGCTCTTTCCATAGTTGATAGAGGTGGGCGTATGGTTCCTACCTCCATAGGAACGGGGTCAACGGCCGAAATCCGAGAAGAACTGGATAATGGCATTCCCATTTTCTCAGCCTTTCTTTCTCGTAGTCTTCTATCTATGGTGATACTGAGTTGTATCAATGCATCCAGGGTTTTTGGCAGATCCGCTCAGGCGAGCTCGTCTTTAACGGCCTCTACTAGGCCAAGCCTAAATTGGGTTTTCAGAGATGCATCATTCCATTCTGAATCAAGGGTCCATCTCTTGAATTCTGCGACAAAGTCTTCTACAGGTCTCCTACCTTGTTTCAAGGATCTTAATTGAAGATCGGCAGTACTCTGCCTATTGGGATCATCATATAGGCTAGTGAGTTCTGCTAGGAACAAGGCATAGGAGTTGAGAAGCTGGTCGTTTTTCTCAAAAAGAGAGTCTGCCCAGGCCCGAGGATCGCCTGTTAGGTAAGAAATAATAGTACAAACCTTAATGTGATCAGTAAGGTAGGTACGGGGTTTTAGCAAGAAAAGTAACTCACATGCGTTTTTAAATTCGCAAAATTTTTTGCGATCGCCTGTAAATACCAAAGGAGGATTTATTTTGGGTTCAGGGGACTGAGCAGAGGTAAATTGTGTCAGTCAAATTACCTGCTGCGACAGAGCCTGATTGTCTTCTTTTAATTCAGCAAGTGCGTGTATTAACGCAGTTACTTGCTGTTTTAATTGTGTCATCTGAGTGGTTATTTCTGCTGAATCCATTTGTGGTTCGTTCAATCTGTAACGCTCCTGCGTTTTACGTATGATGTGGATTTTCAGCTGCAGAAATATTCCACTTCAGTAGTCATGTAGAGAAACGCTGAGACACCATTCCCAACTCTCAATGACTCATCATGTGTGGATGATCTCAATTCAGCAAGTAAATACACACACTCAATACGATGTTTCCTAGAGTGACTTATGTATATAGTAACACAGTGATGATAGGCTGAAGAGACAGGTTGGGTAGAGATGGTAGATTACAGACACTTGAAAGGAAATGTTCTTGAAAGTAAGATAGTAGCAGATGGGATGCAGATAGGTTTAGCAATCATGTATGGTAGTAGATGACAGAGTAGCAGGTGGACATACAAGAGAGATCATCCCAGTGCAAGAACAGGTGGTAGTAGGCTCAAGAGCTAGCAATCTTAAATAATGCAGATGTAGTAATAGTCCTTAGTATGCAGAGCTAGATAGTGTAAGCTTTAGTATAAAGGTTATAGAGGTTTCCCCTGTGGGGTACTTATCACTAATAGCAATGTAGCAGAGGAGAGGTTCGGCAAGAGCGGATGATCCGGTAGCGGGATACAGGGATCAGCGCAGCGTGGTTCCGACAGCGAGGTATGCTTGCAAGCATGTGAGCTTCAAGACAGGTTAGCATCAAGGCACAAAGCAGTTTGAACGAACACATGTGAGTGAGAGCCGGCGATCTAAATAGCCATCCAGTCCGGCGCTCAGTGATGACAGCATCAGTCTTAAAGGTGTATGCGCACCTTACCAAAAGAGAATGGTGGGGCGCATACACTTATGAAAGAGTAATTAGGGTACCCAAAGGTACCAGAACATTACACTATCATTCCGTCCAGTAAGGAGGAATTCCAACAGGTGGAGGGAATTTATATCACCATTTGAGTTCATCACCATCTGTCATCATTTATATCACTGGATTGTCATTCCAGCATATAGACACGTTGTGTTTGGGACTTTTTTTTCTTTTTTTTTTTTTTTTTTAATCACTTTTTTAATCACATTTTTTATCAAGTTGTTTAATTTGATTTGTATATGTGAGTTACTTGCACATTTTATTGTACATCATCACATAGATAAAGCGCACCATCCATCACACATTACAACTATTTTTTATCTGGGAGCAGCTTATCACGGACCAGCGCACTTTATTATTTAACATATATATATATATATATATATATATATATACACTGTATACATATATATATACACTGTATACATATATATACATATACACACACACACACATATATATATATATATATATATATATATATATATATATATATATATATATATATATATATATATATATATATATATACAGAAATACAGTGAATAAGCTTGGCTGTAGATGGTGACAAGTAAATCTTACCAGCGATGCTGCGTTTAGGGGGTGCAAGCGGATGCAAGTTTTAGTCCAACACGTGTTCTGATACCTGGTTCCTTCTTTCAGTCTCTAACATGGAGTCTGAGTTCCCAGGATGCACCTGTGTCTCTTTCTTAGACTGAAGAATGATGGGAATTTTTGTTAAAGGTGAACAGTTTCTCAGTTTTGCAAAAACATTACATTTACCACTGGCTCCATCTTGTGGTCAGATCTTATATTGCAGGCAAAACAACTTAATGAATATCCTGCGAGAGGCAGAACAAAATATGTCTCCCCTATCCCACTACACAATCACCCCCTCTCCTTCCCACCAAATCCCCCCACAGCACCATTACCTCCCTGCCAATCCCCCCATTCCTCCAGCAGAAACCCCTATTCATTCAGCAAAACTTTCTTCCCCATAAGATACCCCCAACACAGCAGATAGAGTAAATGAAGTGTTTGATCTGCATGTAAGACCAAGTGTTTATTCGCATGTGGCACCATCATTCTTTGAATAATAAATTTACACTTATTGTAATTTTATTTACCAAAAATATGTAGCAAATTTATGGGAATTTATTTATTTATTTTTAATTGGATAAGTTTTATAGTAGAAAGTAAAAAATATTGTTTTTTGTTTTCAAAATTGTCAGTGTTTTTTTTTGTTTATACTGCAAAAAATGAAAAAACCTAGTGGTGATCAATTAATACCAAAGGAAAGCTCTATTTATGGGAAAAAAAATGGACATCCTTTTAATTTATAAACAGCGTTGCATGACAGCACAACTGTCATTTAAAATAACGCAGTGCCATATAGCAAAAAATGGCCTGGTCGTGAAGGGGGGTAAATCCTCTGGAGGTCAAGTGGTTAAAGGTCAAGTTCACCTAAAAAATTATAAATGCACATTTTTTGCAGCTAAAGAATGTGAACTTACTATTTGTTTTTATAGAAACCTAAAAGGCATTGCACCAGTGATTAGCAGATTGCTGGTGCCATGCAGGTCTTCTGCGCACTGTCAGTGTGAGCTGTCTGCCCTTACATCATATGGGCAGGCATTTTCATGCTGACAGGAAGAATAAATGAACTACCACATCACTCAATAGCACCATGGTAGTTCACTGAGAACTACAAGCTGACAGCTGCAAAGGATGTTGGTACTTGACTTGCATGACGTGGGCTTAGTTCCACACAGCTGTACTTTTTTCAAAAAGTGACAGCTAGTACGGGAAGCTTCCCCTGTACTGATGTCACAAATAGGACTCAGATCACCGAGCCACTGCTGGAGGGGGAACACCTTACATGTGCCACCCTAAACACATGTGAAACATGTAACATGATCCCGAAGCTGAACTTATCCTTTACCATAATCCACCACAATTGAAAATACATGGTACACCTATTAACAGACAAAAATATAGAGTGAAAAGATCAGCGCAACCAAACCCTGAATCAATGAAAATGTCTAACTAATATAAAGGCAGCAAGCACTACTTATGCTAACCCTGCATAAAAACGTAAAAAAATAAAAAATACCAAAAGTGCTGCACCAAATTCCATTATAATCTGTAAAGGTAATACATAGTGAAAAGTGCTATGACATCCGAAAAATAAAAAAAACACATATGCTAGAAATGCATAAATATTGACATAAATGAATAAGTGTAGTATAAAATTTAAAATACATGGACTAATTAATGCATGAATAAAAATAAAAAATAGTGCAAAAAATTGATATAGCTCTTAGCCCAATGAATCAAAATAGTGTACCATGTGTGCAAAATCAGAAAAATAATTCATACAATGATGATCAAGACAAAGTCTGTAAAGTGCAACAATCAACAAAAAGGTGCAAGGAGTGCAGGCATAAGGTGCTAATAGTGCTGAGCCAAAAAGTACTTGTGCTAATCCTCCACTGACAGCAATAGCCTCTCACCTCCTGTTCAGACCCCTGTTTTACCAGCGGATCGAAACCAGCATAAGACAAAGAGGGGATGGTAGCAATCCAGTATCCCAGAAATCAAAGGCAAGCCAAGGATGGGTCTATTCTCTGAAAGGCTCAAACATCCTCAGTGTAGATATGGAAGAAATACCAGCAGAAACTAGTGCTCTCTGTTTGTAAACATTTGTTTAGCCATAAAAAGAATAAAACTTACAAGACAGGCACAAAAGCACTTCAAGAAGAAGTCAACATGTGACGTAACACGTATAGGGGGCGGAGCCTAGCAACCGATGCAGCTTACGGACATTCTTTCCCTACGTGCCATTCCTGCCAGCACAGCTGATGTGCATGTATTGTGAGTTTTATTCTTTTTATGGCTAAATAAATGTTTACAAATGGAGAGCACAAATCTTGCTGCTATTTCTTCCATATCTATGCCGAGGATGTTATAACCTTTCAGAGGAAAGACCTATCCTTGGCTTGCTTTTGATTTCCGGGATATTGGATTGCTACCATCCCCTCCTTTTTGTCTTATGCTGGTTTCGACCCGCTGGTACAAGAGGGGTCTGAACAGGAGGTGAGAGGCTATTGCTATCGGCGGAGGATTTGCACAAGCACTTTTTGGCTCAGCACTATTAGCACCTTATGCCTGCACTCCTTGCACCTTTTTGTCGATTGTTGCACTTTATGGACTTTGTCTTTATCATCATTGTATGAATTATTTTTGCTGATTTTGCACATACAGACTTTTTCCACATTTGCATGATACACTATTTTGATTAATTGGGCTAAGAGCTATATGCATTTTTGCACTATTTTTTATTATGAATTAATTAGTCAATGCATTTTAAAATATACTACTTATTCATATATGTCAATGTTTATGCATTTCTAGCATATGTGTTATTTTGATTTTTGGGATGTCATTTCACTTTTCACCATTTAATACCTTTATAGTTTATTATGGTATTTGGTGCAGCACTGTTGGTATTTTTGATTTTACACCTATTAACAGGCTCTCAATACCTCATTGGTCATATCACAATGATAAAGTGCTGCGCATATAGGATATTTTGTAAATCTATGGTGAATTATATAAATAGTAAAAATATTACTGTGGTCTATAAATCAATAAAAGTGGGTTAAATGTGAAATATAACAAATTAATACAATAAAACATCAATCTGACAAAATGCGTTGTGAAACTTATGTGATTCAATGAAAGTGCTATACCAAAAAAAATCATCTAATTATACAAAATAAATTAGATGTAAAATATAATGAATTTCATAAATGCTTTAAAACATCAATAAACAAAAGTCTGTATTACATGCTTATGTGTTAAATTGAGAAAAACAAAATTATACAAAACTTCCAAAATGTGTATGCAAGTCTGTGATATTATGAATGAAATAAATTAGTTTCAATCACCAGTGTTCTGTTAGGGATTAGATATACAATCTGTGGCTTCAATACTGTGGAACAGTTTGTCTGTTACTACGCCTTTCCTATTTATAGCTCCCCTTAGGGTATGTGCTCACCTTAAGAGATGTGACCTCGCACTTAAACTTGGTCAAAACCAGCATTGATTTTCAATACTGGAAGGGTGGACGATTTCCTCCAAGGTGTGGGTCTCCCGATCAGGGGATGATGAGCTCAGCAGTTCACATAGGGAAAAGGAAAATAAAAATCCATGGTGCAAGTACTGTTTATATAAAAAAACTATTTATTAAAAGAGATTAAAAGCACTCACATGTTGCTGGTGCTAGAGTGCATTAGTCTATTCAAACGGGTTTTGCACAGTGAGCTGAGTGGACGATCAGTTAAAAAATGCCGCTGCTTACATATGTATAATTTTTCTCAAGAATACTCTGTTCCCCGAAATAAGCCTTAGCCACTCCCCTACGTGTGAAGGCACCGTGCCTTCTTCAGGGGTCTAATTAGTCCTGGTGCCATCACACATAGGGGAGGGGCTAAGGCTTATGTCAGTGAACAGAGTATTCTCACATTTAACCTACTTTTATTGATTTATAGACCACAGTAATATTATGTGTACTATTTATATAATTCACGATAGATATACACAATATCCTATATGTGCAGCACTTTTTCTATATACAATTTCAGTTTTTGGCACTTACCATAAAAGGGGAGTGATCAGTCCAAGCAGCATAGTACAAAGTATCTTACATAGTAGCTCACAGGATTATATACATCATACCACAATAAAAGTTATATACATCATCATAAAGAAGAAGAGAATGGTAGAATTGTTATTGCCAGATGGCATCAGGGGATGTAGTAATCAGGAGTAGAGAGGAGAAGGGATGGTCATGTAGGATGACTTAGCTGATCCCAAATACATACGCAACTGGTGGGACCACGTAAGGAATCACATGAGAGCATTCAGAATACCACTGCTGAGTCCACAGATTTGAACCACAAGGACCAAATTGTACTAAATTTAGCAGGGCATCCCCTTCTGCTATAAGCAGCCTTGTATAAGGGTAGTGCAGTGTTCACTAGCATTTTCCATCTAGCCTGGGATGGGGCTGTGTGATGGAAATTATTGGAGTTTGGAGCACTGAAAGCTTTGTTGCACTGAAAAGTGCACTTGTGGATATTAATATGCGCCAAGCGCCATTAATCCCTTGTACTGAAAAGTACAATGTACAGCTCTTTTGTTATCCAAGCGCTTGGCGACAAACAGAGAGACAGACACATTCTGTTTCACAGTCAATGTCCATAGTAGCAGCCCTGCTTAAAGGCAGCACTTCTGTTTATTTTATTGTCCGAGAACAAAATGGGTTGACAAGGTTGGTGGCATCAACACAACCAATCACAGGCATGTATACTTTCAAAAGTACAATAGGAAAGGGGAGTGCATGTTTATGGAGAAACATGGCCGTGTGCACGAGACTCCAAGTGCCAAGTGAAAGTGAAACAAAGCAACATGGCTGCTAGACACTATCATGGATTCTCATGGACTCTTCCACACTAATTCACAAGCATGCACTCCCCTCATAACCTGTTAGAGTGAATCTTACATAATATAGTTCATAAAAAACATATTTAACCACTTGCCGACCGCCGCACGACTATCTACGTCGGCGGTCAGCCCCTCACAGGCAAACTAACGTAGGGCTACGTTGCTTGCTTGTGAGGGTCTAGGGAGCGAGCGCGCGCCCCCGGAGGCGCGCTCCCGCTCCCGCGTGGTCACGGACCCCCCCGCGCGTGTGACCAGCGGACCCGATGTCCGCCGGCCACTCGGCGATCGGCGGGGGAGAGGGAGAATGTCAGGCAGCTTGTGTAAACAAGCTGCCTGTCATTCTCCTCGCTGCAAAGACACTGATCACATGGATCTACTATGTAGATCCATTGATCAGTGTCCTTACAGCTGAAGCCACAGCCAATCACAGTAGAAAGCACGCCCCTAGGGACACACACAGCCCCTCCCTCCCAAATAAAGTTAACCCCTTCACTACCAGTGTATTTTTACAGTAACAGTGCATATATATAGCACTGATTACTGTAGAAATGTCACTGGTAACCCCAAAAGTGTCAAAAATGTCAGTCAAGGGTCCGATCTGTCCGCCCCAATGTCGCAGTACCGCAAAAAAAATCGCAGATCGCCGCCATTACGCGTTAAAAAAAAAACAACAAAAATGACAAAAATCTTTCCCTTTGTTAGTAAACGCGATAACTTTTGCGCAAACCAATCAAAATACGCTTTTTGCGATTTTTTTTACCAAACATAGGTAGCATAAAACAAATTGGCCGAAAATGTTAAAAAATTTTGATTTTTACATTTTTTTTGGGGGGAATTTCATATAAAAAAATGTGAAAAATATTGTTATTTTTGCAAAATTGACGCTCTTTTTTTGTTTATAGCGCGTGATCAAAAAATCGCACAGGTGATCAAATACCACCAAAAGAAAGCTCTGTTTGTGGGAAAAAAAAGACGCCAAATTCGTTTAGGTACAGCGTCGCACGACCGCGCAATTGTCCGTTAAAGTCACGCAGTGCCGAATCGCAAAATACCCCCTGGTCGGAATGGGGGTAAAATCTTCCGGGGCTTAAGTGGTTAATAGTGATCATGTTACTGTTCCAGTGAATGAGACTTTATCTGAAAAGGACAATAGCAGCAGTATTTCAACCATATGGATCAAGCATGACAGAAAGCTGCCAGCCATTAATCCTGGCAAAAAGGCAAATATTATCAAAACTAGTGATGAGCCGAACACCCCCCTGTTCGGTTCGCACCAGAACATCTCAAACAGGGGAAATGTTCTAGTAAACATTCAAACACGAACATGAAAAATCACAAGTCCTCATTTTAAAGGCTTAAATGTAAGTGACTATTAATCACCCGCTGGCCAAGGATTCAAACCCACAGCCTCTCACTTGCTAGCCTGTTATTATAACAGCTACGCCAATGAGGCAGCTGAGTAACCTAAGACTCTTTCTGCCTAACAATTCTCTATCTGAGTTTGACAGCTCTTTTATAGGGCTCTGACATCACCAGCACCCCATAATCCATTGCTCAGGTGCAGTGAATAAATTATTAATGTCACTTCCCACTGGCCTTGGGATTCAAACTCACAGCCTTTCGTTTGCCAGCCCGTTATTCTACCAGCTAAGCCACTGAGCCAGCTGATTAACCTTGGACTCTCTCTGGGCCAACTAACTTCTATCTGAGTTTGACAGCTCTTTTATAGGGCTCTGACATCGCCCATAATCCATTGCATTAGGTGCAGTGAATAAATTACTGATGTCAGTAATTTATTCACTGCACTTGAGCAGTGCATTGTGGGACGGCTTATGATGTCAGGTCACTGTATAAGAGCTGTCAAAATCAAAACAGCTCATTCCGTGGGAAGCTTCTGGAGAAGCAGGAGCTTCTTTTTTTTTTCTATTTTTCGGGCGGACGGGCGACTGATCATCGGGTGACAGTATTTTTTTATTTTTTAATAAAAGACTTTTCCAAAACTGGCTTTCGTCATTATTTTTTTTGTTCACTTTTCTCACAACCAATTGAAGGTCTGGTATTCTACCATCTACGCCACCGTCAAGTACAGAGAGGTTGAATACACTTTCCCTGCCTAACTAACTCCTAGCTCACTCTACACACAGTGGATGAGATAAAAGTTAGGGAAAATGTATTCAGCTTAAGCAGGCTTGGTGGCGTAGGTGGTAAAATACCAGGCTTGCAATGATAAGAGCTGTGAGTTTAATTCCCCCAGCCATTAATTTTTTTTATTGAAATTCAGAAGTCAGAGAATCCATGATAATGCTGGAACTCGAAGTTCCCGCGAAGAAGCCCATTTGTTCGTCATTCAACGAACGAGCGAACAGCCAATGTTCGAGTCGAACATAAGTTTGACTCGAACTCGAAGCTCATCCCTAATCAAAATGATAAGAATTCCACATCACAAACATATCTCCGTCAGTGAATACTGTGGCCCCGGCTGGCTGATATACATTTGTGCGGTGGAGTTCGCCTTGCACTGCCATAGATCCAGACCGGCATCGCCGATAGGGATGATCAGGCTACAAGTAGCGTGCAATCTCTATTTGATGGATGGTTTCCACAATTATGGGTTTTTCCTCAAAGCCAGTTAAAGCGATATTCGCTGTGCATAGCGATTACCGGTAAACTGACACTGGGAGACATAATGACAATTCAACCCAAAACACATCCTAAAGAAATGTCCACGCAAATATTAATAACATTTACACAACAGGCTGATCCTTCCATTTAAAGTGGTTTTAAACCTTAGACATGAAATATGAACAAAGCATATACATTCATAGTGTGTAGAGGTGAGGATGCCGTGTAATGTGAAGGGGGACAGAGATGCACGGGGCTGTGTAATGGGAAGGGGGACAGAGATGCAGGGGGCTGTGTAATGTAAGGGGGGCAGAGATGCAGGGGGCTGTGTAATGTGAAGGGGAACAGAGGTGAGGATGCTGTGTAATGTGAAGGGGGACAGAGGTGCCCGGTGCTGTTATGTGAAGGGGTTGAGATGTGAATGGGGGGCAGAGGACACAGCTTTGGGGAGGTACTGCGAAGGGGGGCAGAGGATACCATTGTGAAGAAGGGTTCATAACACTACTGTGAAGGGGAAACTGTGATACGAAGGGGAATTGTGATATGCAGGGGAATAAAACTTTACTGAATGGACCTACGCAAATTTTAATTCAGTACCCCTGATTTAAAGGTTTACTGCAAGTATATACCAATGACACCCAGGCCCAGACTCCTCTTATAAAAGGACAAACTGTTTAGCAAAGATTTGCCCTCTAACCTGGGACTTGCTGGGATCCTTGTTTGCTCTACAGTCAGATTTATGACATCTGGCTTCTGCTGTGCTGCAGAAGCAGGATGACCGTCCATTCGCTGGCAGAGAGATTTTTAGCTGACTGATCTCAGCCAGTGAATGGCACACTGTGCAAGCCTGCAAGGAAAAAATTTTTATTAATTAACCACTGGCCGATCACATAACGTAAACGTACATGTATGGTGGAAAAGTGGCTCTATTGCGCAAAATCATGTACCTGTACATCATTTTGTGCAATAGCCACTAGATTGCGTGATCGCACCATGATTGGCTAGAGGGGATGCTAGTCAGCGGGTCCAGTGGACCCAATGTCTACTGGCCAGGTGGCCACCCGTGATTATCCCTGGGAGAGGCAGGACGGCAATCTGCCTATGTAAACAAGGCAGATCACCGTTCAGTCAGGGAGGAACATAGAGATCTTGTGTTCCTGCTAACCAACATGGATCTCTGTATTCCCCCAGCCACACCATCACCCACACAGTTAGAAAGCACTCCCTAGGAACACACTTAACACTTTGATCGCCCCTGGTGTTAACCCCTTCCCTGCCAGTGTCTTAAGTGCAGTTACAGTGCATTTTGCATTGATTAATGTATTGGTGTCACTGGTCCTCAAAAAGTGTCAAAAGTTTCAGTTAGATGTCAGATTTGTCCACCAGAATGATGCAGGCCTGCAAAAAACTGCTGATTGCTGCAATTACATGTAAAAAAAATTAAATAAAAATTGCATAAACACATTTTCCTGACAGACTCCATGGCAGCACACGTATGGGTAGGCTCCGCCTCCTCTCCTACCCTATAGGACCCCACTCCCATAAATCTTTGCTCCATACCAGGAGCCGTGTTCCTTTTTCGTCCTCCTCCTGCGAGAAGGAAGTCTTACCTTATAGGACGTCTATCGGTTTCAGGCGAGCTGGTGGCGTGTGGACCTTGTTGATGTCGGATGCCTCCTGTTTTATGTCCAGCAATCTCGATATTTATCGGGTGGACCCGGGCAATATTATTTTAAAATGCTGAAGATGCCGTAAATCCTGAATGAGAGGTGGGCTGCATTGATGGCTAATACGTCCTTGCTATTGAGCGGATAGGCCCTGATGCCCTGTCACACACGCATGAATTCATCCAGGCCTGAGACTGTTCGGTTATCGTCATGGTGGTAAAGTATAAAACTTTCTTTTGGTTTCATTGCATTTCCTGTTTGTGGTCGGTGGAGCGCTCCTGCGTTCCAGATCGTCGCTTAGGCTCCTCCCCCTGCCTCGCTGGACCTTCAATTGGTTGTCCAGGATGAGGCTTGGCCCTGGTATCGTCTGCGCATGCGCGCGCATCGCTCCCGATCTCCTATGACGATATTGCGTTGTTTGGGGCGTGGCTTTGCGGCGCCCGGGAGATTTAAGCAGCTGTCATTCCTGTTTACAATGGGATGTCTGCGGGCGTTGCGGTGGCTTCCCCGTGCTGTTTCTCTGCTCTTCAGCGGTGAGTCATGCTTTGATCCAGGTGCCATTTGGGGTAAAAGGGTTGGTGTGGAGACGAAAGTCAGTACATGTATGCTTACTTTCTTCCTGTGCAGGCTTTTGCTTCTATCTGCAAATGGATGCTTCACCACCCCCCGGTGGCCAGTCCCTGCGCAACAGGTGAGCTAGTTTTTCTTAACCCTTACCTGCTTGCGTTGGCTGGTGGAATGGAGCCTAAGTGTGTTTTTCTTTCCCTATTTAGCCCTTTTAGGTCTGACCAACGCCCTATTTCTGGATCAAAGGATCGTTCTCCTTCAGCCCATCGGCATTCTTCATCAAAGTCTGGTCATAGGTCTAGCTCCAGGTCTAAACGACATGAGCACACTTCCGGTTCAGTCGCTCCGCGGCAATCCCGCCATTCTGACCGCAGTTCAGGGAAATCATGCTGGGGCTGTCGAGCCCATATCCCTGAGGATAGATCCCTATGTGATACCTGTTATTCCAGGGTTTTGAGGGAAAAGCAAGACACTGCACAACCAGTGGAGGCTATGGTCAGGCGGATTGTTAAAGAATCCCTTAGAGATTGGGATTCGAGCAGGCTTTCGGGTCACTCTTCAGAGGCTCCTGGTTTCCTCCCAAGGGATGAAGTGGAGCCAGGTACCTCACAACCAAGTCGTCTGTCAGAAGATTCTACAGACAGTGAGGATGATTTGGCAGACCAGAATGTAGGTTTTGAACTTGCTATGGTCCCACCGCTAGTTAAGGCGGTTAAGGAGGCATTAAAATGGGAAGATCCAGCTGAGTCCCCAGCTAAACAGAAGAAATACTTCAAACATCTCAAAAAAGAGCGTTCCCATTTTCCCCTCCTAGGGGAATTGGGAGAAATCATTACAGACGAGTGGCAGGGAGTTGAAAAGAGAAACTCTTTGTCATCTAAGGTCTCCAGAATGTATCCCTTTAAGGATGATAAGGTGAAACATCTAGACTCCGCTCCCACGGTGGATGCGGCCTTGATGAGGTTGGTGAAACACGTAACCTTACCATTGGAAGACTCAGTCTCATTCAAAGACGCTCTTGACAGGCGGATTGACACAGATCTTAAGAAGATTTATCTCTCCGCAGGTATGGCGTGTAAGCCGGCTCTGGCTTTGGCAGCCACATCCAAGGCAATGGAAGCCTGGGTAGACAGCGTGGAGGCTACACTTCAGAGTGTCTCCGAAGAGGTGGCCAGGAGTTCAGCCATTCAGGAGTTGAGACTGGCAACGGCTTTCTTGGGTGAGGCATCCATTGATATAATCCGCTTGGCGGCGCGGGTCATGCTGTCCTCTGTCACGGCCAAACGCGCCTTGTGGTTGCGCCCCTGGTTGGCCGACCCTGCCTCTAAGCAGGCCTGGTGCAAAATTCCCTTTGAGGGTTCCTCCCTCTTTGGTAATAAACTGGACAGTGCTATCACCCGTGCCACTGGTGGTAAATCTGGTTTCCTTCCCCAGGATCGCCGGTTGATAGATCAGAGAAGACCTCAAAACAGACAAAATCCTGATCGTGCCAGAGAGGCCCGTTTTTACAGGCCGGGTCGTGAGTTCAGGAAGAACTGGAAGCGCCCTCAGTCTACAGGGCAGAAGTTCTCCAAAGGAAAATCTTCAGCAAGCCGAGAGGCGACGAAGTCTTTTTGACATCGAACCTGTCCAGACGGTGCGGGTAGGCGCACGCTTGCTTCAGTTTGCGCACGTCTGGGCAGCCTCGATCGAAGATCAATGGGCCGTCAGAACCGTATCACACGGACATGTGTGGATTTTCGACAGAAGCCCCATTCTTCGCTTCATTCCTACGGCCTTACCCCGTTCAGAGGAGAAGAAGTCAACTCTTCTTACATATGTAGAATCCCTGGTTGCCCAGGGTGCGGCAGTGCCTGTCCCAACCGAGGAACGGTTCCAAGGCATCTACTCTCCGCTCTTCATGGTCTTGAAGAAAAGCGGCTCTTGGAGGCCGGTTATAGACCTAACACACCTAAACACCTTCATCAAGAAAGAGAGGTTCAGGATGGAAACACTTTTTACAATTCGGCAAGTGGTACAGCCAGAGGATTGGATGATATCCATAGACTTGAAAGATGCCTACTTTCACGTCCCAGTCGCAGCAGAAATGCAAAAATTTCTCCGATTCGTAGTGGGTCAGGTGCATCTTCAATTTACCTGTCTCCCTTTCGGGCTTACCACATCACCTCAAATCTTTTCCAAAATCTTACTGGCTGTAGTAGCCCTGATCAGAGCAAAAGGGATTCGTCTTTACCATTACTTGGACGACTTGCTCCTTCTGTCAGAACATCAGGATCAAATTCTGCTTCACAGATCTCAAGTAATTTCCACCCTTCAAGAGTTCGGGTGGCTCCTGAATTTGGAAAAAAGTCATCTGGAACCCACAAAGTCGTTGGTCTTCCTAGGGGCCCTCTTCAACACTTCCAGAGGCACTATCTCCCTTCCATTAGAGAAGATTCCGACAATTCGCAACAGGATTCGTCCGGCATTATCAGCCTCTCATCTCCGGGCGTCCCAGTGCATGAAGATAATTGGGACCATGGTTTCCACGGCTCCCATGGTGAAGTGGGCACAGTGGAAGATGAGGCCCTTTCAGATGGGATTCCTCCAACAATGGAATTTCGAGAATCCAGAAGTCCTCATTCGGATAACTACGTCCATGAAGGACAGCTTAACCTGGTGGCTTCAGCGAAAGAATCTTTTAAACTGCCATTCAATCGTTCCAGCGTCCTGGTTGGTCATGACCTCGGACGCCAGCAGGACGGGATGGGGAGCGCATTGCCTGTCGGAGGTGGCCCAGGGCAGATGGGACTTCCCTACATACGGGGTGGTCTCGAATGTGCTGGAGCTTCGGGCAGCGTTCTGTGCTCTCCAGGCCTTTCAGCATCTGGCGACCGATGCCTCGGTCCTCCTAAGACTGGACAATACGACAGCCGTCGCCTACATCAAGAGACAAGGGGGCACCCGCAGTCCGTCTCTTCTGAAAGAAGTGAAACCTATTATGGATTGGGCTCAAAGACATCTGTCCAACTTGTCAGCCGCCTATCTTCCGGGTGCCCAGAACGTCCAGGCAGACTTCCTCTCGAGGTCTGCTCTGGACAACAACGAGTGGTCACTCCATCCAGAGACCTTCATATGGGTCATGTCTCTAGGTTACCATCCAGAGGTAGATCTGTTCGCATCTCCAAGCAATGCCAAACTGGAGAGATTCTACACGAGGTGGCGTTATCCCCAGGCCTACGGGGTAGACGCCCTGACGGATCATTGGAATTTTCAAACGGCCTATGCGTTTCCTCCAGTGCCAGTCATCTTCAAGTTTCTTCACAGACTCAGAACAGAGAGAGTGCAGATCATAGCGATTCTTCCCTTCTGGCCAAAGAGACCGTGGTTTCCTCTGTTGCTCCAGCTGAGCTGTCGGGACCCGATACCTCTGCCAGTCAGGCCGGACCTTCTGTCCCAAGGGCCTATTCTTCACCCCTGCCCAGCACAGCTTCATCTCATGGCATGGCTGTTGAGAGGGAAAGATTGAAAGCGCTCGGTTGTCCAAACGAGGCAATCGCTACAATGATGAGTGCCAGAAGACCCGGCACGAACAAGGTCTATGAAAAAATCTGGTCCAAGTTTAAGGATTATGTGGATAGCAGATCTAGCTCTGTCTCTGACCCAGGAATCCAGGATATTTTGGGCTTCCTCCAGTCCGGTCTGGACCTGTCATTGGCAGTAAGCTCCCTTCGGGTCCAAATTTCAGCCATTTCGGCCTTCACTGGGACTGCATGGGCGAAACACTCCCTGGTTCGCCAGTTCTTCAGAGGCGCTACTAGGTTAAGACCTCCTAGAAAGCCCAGGTTCCCTAAGTGGGATCTTCCTACGGTCTTGGAATTTCTTTCCTCACTCACCTTGAATCAGAAGGATCCATTCTTCCTTAAAAACATCTCCATGAAAACAGCCTTTCTGGTGGCTATTACTTCGGCCAAACGGGTTTCTGAACTCGGTGCCTTGGGTTACAAGGAACCATTCCTTACGTTTTTCCCTGATCGGGTAGTATTGGTTCCGATGCTTGGCTCCAATCCGAAAGTGATGTCGGTATTCCATGTCAACCAGGAAATTGTCCTACCCACGTTCAAATCTCAAGATGAAAATTCTGTCCATCCTTTGGACGTGGGGGAAACTCTTCGGCTATATCTGGAGACTACAGCTCCTTTCCGCCAGTCAGACCATCTTTTTGTCCTCATCTGTGGAAAAAACAAGGGCAAACAAGCTTCCTCAAGATCTATAGCAAGTTGGAAAGTTCAGACCATCCAGTGGGCATATAAAGCCAAGGGACTGGCTCCTCCAGAGGTGGTGACAGCTCATTCCACTAGAGGGATCTCTACGTCGTGGGCAGCTTCTCTTCATGTAGCTCCTGACGTGATTTGCAGAGCGGCTTCTTGGTCATCAATTCATACCTTTATGTCGCATTACTGTGTTGAACCGGCTTCTTTATCTTCGGTCAACTTTGGTTTAAAAGTCTTGTCTGTTGACGGTGCAAATTAAACCTTTTTCTGTTAAACCAGCAGTTACCCGCCCGGGTGTGTATGGCTAGTTATTTCCCATACGTGTGCTGCCATGGAGTCTGTCAGGAAAACGGAAAATTTATATCAATACTTACCGTAATTTTCCTTTCCTGATGGACTCCATGGCAGCAGGAGTCCCCTCCCATCTGCTGGAGTAGTTCTAGTTATGGAACACGGCTCCTGGTATGGAGCAAAGATTTATGGGAGTGGGGTCCTATAGGGTAGGAGAGGAGGCGGAGCCTACCCATACGTGTGCTGCCATGGAGTCCATCAGGAAAGGAAAATTACGGTAAGTATTGATATAAATTTTCCGTTTTATAGTTTATAGATGCTAACTTTTGCGCAAACCAATCAATATACACTTATTGGAATTTTTACCAAAAACAAGTAGCAGAATCATACATATTAGCCTAAATTTATGAAGAAATTACAGTTTTTACATTTTTTTATTGGATGTGTTTTATAACTAAAAATAAAAATGATTGTTTTTTGTTTTTTTTCAAAATTGTCACTCTTTTTTTGTTTATAGCGCATAGTTTAGAAACCAAAGAGATTTCTACCCCAATAATGCCTTTCATTTCACACAGTGATGGCTTCTTTCCACTATAAGGTTTACCACAAAATAAAAAAAAGATTGTTTGACCAACACTTGGTATAAGGTGTATGATGCCTATCTCCTATACACACGGTACAATATTTGCCATCCATGTTTCTTTTCTGTATGTGACTGTGCCAAATAAATATTTGTGTTAAGTTTAACTCAATTTACTATTGACTATACTGTGTATTTTTTCATATGTGTGTTCTAAGAGTGATATTATATTTGAATAATTACCTGTGCCTAACACCTCTGGTGGCCCCCGGGAACCTTTGCTACTGCATTCACCAAGTCCCGTACTTTTTCCCAGGCTGCTGCTTTCTCAGATGCTGACACAGTTCAGCAGAAGAATGTCAGTTTATCTTCTTGCAACCAATGCAGCATTCTCCACTGGGCTTAACATGGGCCCCCTTGATCTATTTTTCCTCATTTGCTACTGCACCTCTGAGTCATCACTCTCTTGTGATGTTGGGGGGGGGGGGCACATGTCTCCTTTTTTGGCCATGCTCCCTCTCCACTCCACCTCCACACTCCCCAACTTGACTCAGATCCACGCCATGCCTCCGTTCACCTCCACTGCTCTCCCCTCCACTCCTCCTCTCGACTCCACTCCTCTCCACTCCATGCCTCTCCTCCCCCTCCATGTCTCTTCTCCCCCTCCATGCCTCTCCTCCCCTCCATGCCTCTCCTCCCCTCCATGTCTCCTCTCCCCTCCATACCTCCACTCCCCTCCATACCTCCACTCCCCTCCTTGCCTCCCCCTCCCCTTTCATGCCTCCTCTCCCCTCCACGCCTCTCCTCCCCTCCATGTCTCCGCTCCCCTCTACTCCAACTTTCACCTCTACACCTCTCCTCCACTCCCCTCCACGCCTCTTCTCCCTTCCACTCCTCTGCTCCCCTCCACTCTCACTCACACCAACACACTGACTAATACCAACATTCTCACTCTCAAGCAGTGCCGGGACAAGGTCATTTAGCGCCCAGGGCAAAGATGCCAAACTGCACCCCCCCTTACCTTAGGGTTAGGTTCAGAGCGCCCCCCTATCCCTGCAATAAGCCATTGTGCCCAGGGCAGCCCCCCCTCCTGCCCACCCCTTGTCCCAGCCCTGCTCTCAAGACTCACACGTTCATTCTCACTCCCTACCACAACACAAGCAATCTCTGTCACTGCAGACTTTGTATTTTTACCAAAACCACACAAAAACCACCAAAACAATACAACTCTCTGCTCCTCTCTCACCACACCACAGTATTCACTTTCAAAATAGCGTTAGCGGGATGGCAGGTAACTGCGGCAGAAAACGAAACTAAAATTTTGAAATTGTACATCATTCTGAATAATCGAAATGTGTTTACGAAATTACGAATAAATCCAAAGCACCAAAATACATTACATTTCGTAATTTTGAATTTTGGCTATTCAAAATGATTGGGAATTTGGTATTTTAGTTTGGTTTTCTGATACGTTAGGCACCGCCATTTTGAGAGAGACATGTTTTTGGTTTTTTTGCTGTCTAAAAAAAAAATCACGCACAATCTGATCCTGTTGAATGCAACGAAAGTACGAATCAACGAAAAAGGCAATCTCACGAAAGTACGAATTCGAAGTCAATGAAAAGTTGTCCTCACAGAATTACCAATCATTCCAATTCAACGAAAAGCTACGCTTATGAAAGTAAGAATTATTCTGAATAGAAAAACACACGTTTTGTGAAATTACGAATCAATGGAAATTAAACAAAACAAATTTTCCCACTGTGCATGTGTCTAGCAAGATCTATGCATGGGGTGGAGCCATGAGTGGTTGAAAAGCAAGAGTATTGTATTAAATTAGGATTCTTTCAATGGCATAGGTCAGTCAGACCCAGGGAATCCATCCAGGCCACCAAACCTTGAGCCAGTGTGCTACTATTGGAGGAGTCCAGCTCAGGGTTGAAGACAGCATAACAAAATAAAGATTAATAAATAGGTACTGGACTCCTCTGATGAACAATGTTACAGATACATACCTACCCACCAGATCTGTGATAACTTGCGGAATCACACAAGATAGAGAATTACTAATAGTGATGGACGAACATCGGGCGGTTCGCGAACGTCAGCCGTAAATTTTCTCATAAGTCTGCGAACCTTGCGGCCTTGCAAATTTGCAGCCACAAAAGACGTACTAGCTGTGCACAAATAGTCCCAGCACATGGACAATGTCATAACAGAAGTATTGCAATTGAAAAAGTTGCCCTAATTTTTTTTTTTTTTACAGCAAAAAAATATATATTTTTTTTTTCATAAATCAGCCAGAACTGACAGCAGCCGGTAAATACATGTCTAATACATATAGGGTCCATTCACACATCTGTAAAATTCGCATCCATTCCACAATTTGGCGTAACCTTTACAGACCCATTGATTTTCAATTCCAGTCTGAAAACTTAGGCATTCACAGGATAAAAAAGTAAGTGTCGGCCATTCCAGGCCCCAAAAATTAGCCCACATGGGTTTACCTGACAGCTAAGAATGTAATATTCTGTGGCTGAAGGTACATTAGGCATTCACAGGATACAGAAGTGTCGGCCAGTATAGGCCCAAAAAATTAGCCCACATGGGTTTACCTGACAGCTAAGTACGTAGTATTCTGTGGCTGTAGGTACATTAGGCATTCACACAGTATACAGAAGTAAATGTTGGCCTGTATAGGCCCCAAAAATTAGCCCACATGGGATTAACTGACAGCAAAGATTGCAGTATTTGATGGCTGGAGGTACAGTAGGCATTCACAGTATACAGAAGTAAGTGTCGGCCTGTATAGGCCCCAAATATTAGCTCACAAGGGTTTAACTGAAAGCAAAGAACGTAGTGTATTTGATGGCTAGAGGTACATTAGGCATTCACAGGATACAGAAGTAAGTGTCGGTCAGTATATGCCCCAAAAATTAGCCCACATGGGTATACCTGAAAGCTAAGAACGTAGTATTCTGTGGCTGAAGGTACATTAGGCATTCACAGGATACAGAAGTAAGTGTCGGCCAGTATTGGCCCCAAAAATTAGCCCACATGGGTTTAACTGACAGCAAAGAATGTAGTTTATTTGATGGCTAGAGGTACAGTAGGCATTCACACAGTATACAGAAGTAAGTGTCGGCCTGTATAGGCTCCAAAAATTAGCTCACATGGGTTTACCTGACAGCTAAGTACGTAGTATTCTGTGGCTGAAGGTACATTAGGCATTCACACAGTATACAGAAGTAAATGTTGGCCTGTATAGGCCCCAAAAATTAGCCCACATGGGTTTAACTGACAGCAAAGATTGCAGTATTTGATGGCTGGAGGTACAGTAGGCATTCACAGTATACAGAAGTAAGTGTCGGCCTGTATAGGCCCCAAATATTAGCTCACATGGGTTTAACTGAAAGCAAAGAACGTAGTGTATTTGATGGCTAGAGGTACATTAGGCATTCACAGGATACAGAAGTAAGTGTCGGTCAGTATATGCCCTAAAAATTAGCCCACATGGGTATACCTGAAAGCTAAGAACATAGTATTCTGTGGCTGAAGGTACATTAGGCATTCACAGGATACAGAAGTAAGTGTCGGACAGTATTGGCCCCAAAAATTAGCCCACATGGGTTTAACTGACAGCAAAGAACGTAGTGTATTTGATGGCTAGAGGTACAGTAGGAATTCACACAGTATACAGAAGTAAGTGTCGGCCTGTATAGGCTCCAAAAATTAGCTAACATGGGTTGAACTGACAGCAAAGAACGTAGTATTTGATGGCTAGAGGTATATTAGGCGTTCACAGGATACAGAAGTAAGTGTCGGCCTGTATAGGCCCCAAATATTAGCTCACATGGGTTTAACTGACAGCTAAGAACGTAGTATTCTGTGGCTGAAGGTACATTAGGCATTCACAGGATACAGAAGTAAACGTCGGCCATAAAAGGCCCCAAAAATTAGCCCACATGGGTTTAACTGACAGCAAAGAACGTAGTATTTGATGGCTAGAGGTACATTAGACATTCACAGTATACAGAACAGTAAGTGTCGGCCTGTATAGGCCCCAAAAGCTAGCCATTCAATGGACATGAAATGCCTTTTATGCCGCTGTATTTAGCGAGGACAAGGACCAGGAATTGTTGTGTCTGGCAGATATTTGTGGCCTGTGATGAGGAATTTCATTGAAACATGGTCACATGTGTTGAATTCCTCAGAGATCCATGCCTCATTCATTTTTATAAATGTGAGGTAGTCTACACTGTCATGAGCTAGGCGAGTGCGCTTATCGGTCACGATCCCCCCTGCTGCGCTGAACGTCCTTTCGGACAGGACAATGGACAGGGGGCAAGCCAACAGTTCCATTGCAAATTGTGAAGGTAAAGAGGAAGGTGTATGGCGCTGCCAAAGTGTACTAGTGATTCCGTATGTCCAACAATGATGCTAAATGTGTATTCAATATCTATCTCCACTGTGAATCCTAAATTAATAAAGTGTCGGGTGCATCATATATGTGACAAGTATAAATATGTGCAATAATATAGGGGATCCAACTCTGTGAGGAATTAGTAATAGTGCTAAAACCGTGAAGGAAAAAATTTATGCAAATAGGTGTAAAATAGTATTGGATAAAAATATATATATATAATTGATGAGTAATATCTAGACAATAAATAAGAAAAAATGGATGAAGAATATAAAATCAGTTGGATCCACTTAAATAAACTGTGAAGATCTAAAACCTTATAATTGTACAGTAAAAAGCATCATATATGGCATAAACTGAGTAAACGACAGATGTATAAATCTTATGGCAGCAATAGTCCAAGTATAAGTAAGTCCGTGATAACTGAAAAACCTAAAAAAGGAGGGTGGTCCCACAATGGGAAAAAACCCTTCCTAAAATAGGGAGCAGAAAGTGACTTGAGTGCAGGTGCTCTAATGACGAATATTTGGAGGTGCTCAGATGTTTAGTGACAATTCAGTGCTCCCCGCACCCCTTGGACCGCACTCACCAGAGCTGTACACCCCTACAGGGGTATCAGGCCTTGGATATATAATCCTGGGGTCTCCTTCACTGGTTATCAGAGTGATTGGGTGATCCAATTTTCTGCCCGAATCTTGCAAACCAGGGTCCTTCTGCTCTCCTAGACAAACGTCTAGGAGCTCTCTCAGCCTGGGAAAAATCAGACAACGGAATATAGTGTACAGGTGGGCTGCAGCCAATATCAAATATTAGAAGTCTAAAATTATCCTAAGCGCGGATTTTCTACATTCCATTGCAAATTGTGCAAGCTCTGGCCAGAGGGCAAGCCTGCCAATCCAGTAGTCCAGGGGTTCATCACTCCAGGGGTGATCACCGTAGGTCTACGTCGCTGGACGATAACGAGCCACATTGCCGCAGTAGCAGCAATGTGAGCGGTCTTAAAGTGGTTAAATTACTTTTGTGGACATTAAAAGAGCGATTTGTGTCACTGCTGATGATCTCTAACTGCCCCTAAAGCACAGACTGGATACCTGACCCTATACTGAAGAGACTGTAATAGACCTATACCAACATTGCAGCCCTTTAAATGACTTTTGTGGACATTAACAAAGTGATTTGTGTCACTGCAGATGGCGATCTCTAACTGCCCCTAAAGCACCTACTGAATACCTGTCCCTATACTGAAGAGAGACTGGACCTATACTGAAATACCAGCCCTGAAAAGGACTTTTGTGGACATTAACAGTGCGATTTGTGTGACTGCAGCCGATCTCTAACTGCCCCTAAAGCAAGGACTGGATACCTGCCCCTAAACTGAAAAGCTACTAGTAGACCTTTACCGAAATACCAGCCCTGAAAAGGACTTTTGTGGATCTTCACAGAGTTATTTGTGTCTAGCAAACTCTCCCTCATGAGCACAGCAGACCTCTCCCTACACTGGCAGAAAGCGGAATGTTAAATGGCCGTCAGCTCAGGTCTATTTATAGGGTAGGGGGCATGTCCATGTGCTGAAATGTTTCAATTGGCTGTCCCGTTCCACCTGACGGCTGTGTCATGGGTCAACGTTCTCCCCAATGTAAACTAATATGGCCGCCGCGAACGACGCCATGTGTTCGCAAATTTGGCGCGTAGCGAACAAGCAAAATCCGCCGCGAACTGACCGCCGGGCGAACCGCAAGGCCATCTCTAATTACTAATCATAATGGCAACACCCCTAGTATAAGCAGAATAAGATGCATTCAATACAGGCTGTATCCATGGTTTGTTTACGTCCAATACTTTTCTGCTAGTAAGATGTGTTTCTTGGAGGAAAATTAGGTGGAGCTTAAGTTATTTAAAGTGATATTAACAGGTTTCTTTAAAAAACAATTAACCAACATGTTATACTTTAAGTACCTGTTCTGTGCAGTGGTTTTTCACAGAGCAGCCAGCATCGTCCTCTTCTTGGGCCTCTCTCTCCTGCCGAGTGTCCCCACAGCAAGCAGCTTGCAATGGGGTCACCCAAGCAGGCTCATGCCTGAGCAGTGGCTCTGCATGTCCATTCACACACAGAGCCATGATGGCCCTGCCTCCTCCCTTTTTTTAATTGGCTCACTGGCTGTAATTTACAGCAGAAAATGTGATGAGTAACATATGACCAATCCTCTGAATTGAGTGATACCATGAGAAGCCAACACAGACCAGTGGAAGAAGGGTGGAGCACCAAAAAACAAAATAAAAGCAAAAAACAAAACTATAACAAGCCCAAAAACTCCCTACCATCACAGAACAGGCTAAGGCCCACAGGGCGGCCCAGCCTCTGCAGCTTATATTTTAAATAAAAAAATAATTACTTAGAGGCGCCCCTAAAATCCTTGCTGGGAGCCAGATGAGAACAGCAAGAACAACTGTGCAAGGGTAGAGTTCCTCTCAAAAAAGAAAAGAGCAAAAAAGTTGATAACATTTACTCAATAGTAAAGTGATGCCAATGGTGGGATTTAAGTCAGGGTGCATTGCCATTCTGTGTCAAGACTATGTGGTAACCACTGCCAGATCTTATATCACCAATATATGAAGGGTGGCATGGCTGAGTTTCAGAACATCGCAAAAGTTCAGACCGGATTGTTTCACTTCAAGAATCATTAAAATAACCGTTCCTGTAAAAAAACTATCTTTTTAAAAAATATATATATATTTTAACATTTTTCTATTACCGGCAATTTTTTTTTCATTTTAGTGTTAGCGCGGAAGCCGTTGACAGCTGATGACTCATCCATTGTTAAGGACGCCGTCGCTGGCCTGCTCCTTAACAACCAGCTATTCACTGTGCCCTGATTGGGTGAACAGGCGATGTTCAGGCCGAACTTTTGCTTGACTCAAACCATTCGTCCATCTCTACTGCTGAGTGATTCCACAGATTTGCAGGCATCTTCTAATTTCCTGAAAGGATCGCCGCCGCCGTTGGATTTCTGCTAAATAATCTGGAAAGAACATGATAATAGTGTTTTCATACTGGAGTGATGGTTTCTTGTGGGCCTACAACAGGAAACAATCCAGGTCCCTGTAGTTAAGGAACAGCATGAAGAATGTCCAAGGTTTGGCGCCAGAGCGTCTCCTCCTAGTCAGGACCCAATGGGGCACGCTCCACCATACATGTAGGCAAGACAGCGTCAAGATGGTGGAGGTTCTTGAAGAAAGTTTCAACAAAGACTTCAGGATGGGACCCTTCTGTGCCCTCAGGGAGACAGACAACACGTATATAATTCTGTCTGAAGCTGTTTTAAGCATCCTCAGCCCTCTTGATCAGGTGCTGCAGTTGGTGTTGGACTTCCTCAATAAAGTTGGTGTGGGGAGTGACTGTGTCCTCTACCTTCGAGACCCATTCCTTTGCCTATGTCAGGCAACCCTTGAACTCATCCAGATCATGCCTTATCAGATTGAACTCCATAGCAGGGTGAGCAATGCAGTCCAGGGCAGATTTGCAAGTTTCAATTGCTTGCAGGATGACTACAGTCATGGGGAAATCGGCATTGTCAGGAGAGGGAGACAGTGATGCTGACAGTGAGAATGCCATTTGTGAGGGAGAGGGGCTACTGCAGGTAAAAGCTTCAAGCTTCTGTTTCAAGATGGCAGGCGCACACATCTGTCAGGACCTAAATTGCAGCTTGACAGGCTTGGCATGGAGGTGAAGGGAGAAGTTCTGCTGCTGAGGAAGTACAGATGCCAGCCCTGGAGCTTTAGACAATGGAGAATGAGCAGGATGGACAGAGCTTCCCTGGGACAAATCTGCTTTCCTTTACATCTTGGCCCTGAAAAAGGTTTTTAACGAGCGCATATTTTGAGCTATTATTACAACACTTAGCTTAAAGCAATTTTTAAAATGTATTTATTTATGTTTTACAAGCATGTACAATATCAAATATAAAGAGCTATTAGTGTTTTAGTGTAGGTTACAAAAAACGGACACTTTTTATGATTTTGATTTTAAATAGAAACATACTAAAGTACAAAAAAAAAAAAGAAAATTCAATTGTAAATGTCTAATGCATGTAATCAGCCTTTTAATGTTGCTGTTTATTAGGCAGGTAGGCTGGACAGTGTAATTTCCCAATATTTCCCTTAACCACTCTTGACATAAGATATTGGCTACACAAGGAGTGCATTGTTTTTCATTAGTTTCCGAGAAGAGGTAGTAAAGAGAAACCATTGTACAGCACTACACAGTAGAAAGCCTGTATTTGTTACAATCAAATACAATTGTCCCTATGTACAAATATAATTACAATTTATACATTTTTTAAACATTTACACAAACTGATCTTTTTGCAGATTTGTGTAAAAACTTGATTAAATCAAAAGGAGATACACATGTTGCATTTAAATATAAATGCTTTCATTAAAGTGGGAGTAAACTTCCTTGGTTGATTTTTACCTATAGGTAAGCCTATAATAAGGCTTAGCTATAGGTACAGTATAATTCTCCTGAAATTGCACCTTTTAGGAAATATTTGTTTGCGATGCCACTGGTGACATCAGGAATGGTATACCAGTGCTGTTACTTTAGAGTCCCGTGCTGTGAACGGCTCATGGCAGCTCGTCCAGTCAAAGGACCAGAGCTTGCCAACCCGGAAGGAAGACCAGGAAGACCAGGTGAAAATGGAAGCCCTGTCAGCGGTGACAGTGCACCACTGGAGGGCTTAATTTTAAGGTGCATACTAGCACATTATAATTTTTTGCCTTAAAGATTTAATTAAAAAAAAAAAAAAAAAAAAGACGGCAGTTTACTACTACTTTAATACATAGATGCATTCACAGTTTTTTTTTTTCATCTGTCTAAAGATCAGCTTTAATAATCATGGAACCATGGGCATCTAGACCTGCTGACAGAAGGGTACTATAAGTCAAAGCACCCAAAGCATATTCATCTTATAATAATCATCAGTTGCACATTTTCCTTCCTTTATTTTTAAGGCATGCAGCCCAAAGCAAAAGGATACATTAGAAACTGTGTATTTTATGCCAATGATATCTGCAGCACTCCTATACTTCCATGTAGAATTTTGAACTTTTGATACCTAAAGGATTTTTCATCTTTAAAGGGTAAGAAAACATTCCCACAAATTAGGTGGCAATTAGTGTTGAGCGAACACGGACTGTATTATTCGTGTTCGTACCGAATAATTGGATTTTTTGTACCCGAACACGGACACGGACACTTTACTGTATGTTCGGGTAAAAATCCGTGTTCGGTCGTTTTATTTCCGGGTTTTGCATGCTTTGGCGCTCTTTTCATGGCGGGCTTTCAACAGCCAATCAACAATCGTTTAACTGGTGTGCCTTAAGCCATCCCAGCCATGCCTGCAAATGTCTCAGTAGCTGTGATTGGCCGTCTGAAGCATGTGACCAAGTCTTTATAAGTTCGAGGCAGCCGCAGCGGCGTCATTATGCTGCTTAGATTCAGGGACAGAGCACACATCAACGTGCTGGCTGCTGATTAGGGAAAGATAGGCAGGAAAAAACCATTTGTGTCCGGATAGAATTGAGGGACAGGTCGGAGTGTTTAGGCAGGGCGAGTTGTAGGCATTTTAGGGATAGAGTCTGCTGAATTATATAGGGTCAGTGTCTTCTACAAACTACAATCGATATTGCTGTGTGGGGGGTGGGGTCTGCACTCAATCCTGATCTACGATCTCTTCTCAATCCTGTTAGGGACAGAGTCTGCTGAATTTTAGGGAAACTGTGTTCTACAAACTACAATCGATATTGCTGTGTGGTGTGGGATTGGAGATAGGCAGGTGTCAGTGATCCACATCCATTTTTCTGTGTGTGAGCTGCAGTGAACACAATCTTTTTGGGCTGCAGTGAACACAATCTTTTTGGGCTGCAGTGAACACAATCTTTTTGGGCTGCAGTGAACACAATCTTTTTGGGCTGCAGTGAACACAATCTTTTTGGGCTGCAGTGAACACAATCTTTTTGGGGTGCAGTGAACAAAATCTTTTTGGGGTGCAGTGAACACAATCCTTTTTGGTGTGCAGTGAACACAATCTTTGTGGGGTGCAGTGAACAAAATCCTTTGTGGGGTGCAGTGAACACAATCTTTTTGGGGTGCAGTGAACAAAATCCTTTTTGGGGTGCAGTGAACAACATCCTTTTTGGGGTGCAGTGAACACAATCTTTTTGGGGTGCAGTGAACAAAATCCTTTGTGGGGTGCAGTGAACACAATCTTTTTGGGGTGCAGTGAACACAATCTTTTTGGGGTGGAGTGAACAACATCCTTTTTGGGGTGCAGTGAACAAAATCCTTTTTGGGGTGCAGTGAACAAAATCATTTTTGGGGTGCAGTGAACACAATCTTTTTGGGGTGCAGTGAACACAATCTTTGTGGGGTGCAGTGAACACAATCTTTTTGGGGTGGAGTGAACAACATCCTTTTTGGGGTGCAGTGAACAACATCCTTTTTGGGGTGCAGTGAACACAATATTTTTGGGGTGCAGTGAACACAATCTTTGTGGGGTACAGTGAACAGAATCTTTGTGGGGTGCAGTGAACACAATCTTTGGGGGGTACAGTGAACACAATCTTTGTGAGGTGCAGTGAACACAATCTTTGTGGGGTGCAGTGAACACAATCATTGTGGGGTGCAGTGAACTCAATCTTTGTGGGGTACAGTGAACACAATCTCATACTGAAGGTTTGAGGGTGCTGCCTGTTCCATACTCCCCCTACTCCTCATCTAGCCTTTTAGGGGTACAAACAATAGTAATTGGGGCCTAGTGTGGTTGTGTACGTGTGATATACATACACTTTTTTGGGATCATATTTTCTATTCCGCTATTTAATCAAAAACCTTTGGGGATCAGTTAAATTGGGGGATAGTCTGTGTTGGTACGTGTGAGAGAGATCCACCTTTCCAAGTTGTTGGGGTTCATCTCATACTTCTGAAGGTTTGAGGGTGCTGCCTGTTCCATACTCCCCCTACTCCTCATCTAGCCTTTTAGGGGTACAAACAATAGTAATTGGGGCCCAGTGTGGTTGTGTACGTGTGATATACATACACTTTTTTGGGATCATATTTTCTATTCCGCTATTTAATCAAAAACCTTTGGGGATCAGTTAAATTGGGGGATAGTCTGTGTCGGTACGTGTGAGAGAGATCCACCTTTCCAAGTTGTTGGGGTTCATCTCATACTTCTGAAGGTTTGAGGGTGCTGCCTGTTCCATACCCCCCCTACTCCTCATCTAGCCTTTTAGGGGTACAAACAATAGTAATTGGGGCCTAGTGTGGTTGTGTACGTGCGAGATACATACACTTTTTTTGATCATATTTCCTACTCCGCTATTCAATAAAAACCTTTGAGGATCAATTGAATTGCGGGATAGTCTGTGTCGGTACGTGTGAGAGAGATCCACCTTTCCAAGTTGTTGGGGTTCATCTCATACTTCTGAAGGTTTGAGGGTGCTGCCTGTTCCATACTCCCCCTACTCCTCATCTAGCCTTTTAGGGGTACAAACAATAGTAATTGGGGCCCAGTGTGGTTGTGTACGTGTGATATACATACACTTTTTTGGGATCATATTTTCTATTCCGCTATTTAATCAAAAACCTTTGGGGATCAGTTAAATTGGGGGATAGTCTGTGTCGGTACGTGTGAGAGAGATCCACCTTTCCAAGTTGTTGGGGTTCATCTCATACTTCTGAAGGTTTGAGGGTGCTGCCTGTTCCATACCCCCCCTACTCCTCATCTAGCCTTTTAGGGGTACAAACAATAGTAATTGGGGCCTAGTGTGGTTGTGTACGTGCGAGATACATACACTTTTTTTGATCATATTTCCTATTCCGCTATTCAATAAAAACCTTTGAGGATCAATTGAATTGCGGGATAGTCTGTGTCGGTACGTGTGAGAGAGATCCACCTTTCCAAGTTGTTGGGGTTCATCTCATACTTCTGAAGGTTTGAGGGTGCTGCCTGTTCCATACTCCCCCTACTCCTCATCTAGCCTTTTAGGGGTACAAACAATAGTAATTGGGGCCTAGTGTGGTTGTGTACGTGTGATATACATACACTTTTTTGGGATCATATTTTCTATTCCGCTATTTAATCAAAAACCTTTGGGGATCAGTTAAATTGGGGGATAGTCTGTGTTGGTACGTGTGAGAGAGATCCACCTTTCCAAGTTGTTGGGGTTCATCTCATACTTCTGAAGGTTTGAGGGTGCTGCCTGTTCCATACTCCCCCTACTCCTCATCTAGCCTTTTAGGGGTACAAACAATAGTAATTGGGGCCCAGTGTGGTTGTGTACGTGTGATATACATACACTTTTTTGGGATCATATTTTCTATTCCGCTATTTAATCAAAAACCTTTGGGGATCAGTTAAATTGGGGGATAGTCTGTGTCGGTACGTGTGAGAGAGATCCACCTTTCCAAGTTGTTGGGGTTCATCTCATACTTCTGAAGGTTTGAGGGTGCTGCCTGTTCCATACCCCCCCTACTCCTCATCTAGCCTTTTAGGGGTACAAACAATAGTAATTGGGGCCTAGTGTGGTTGTGTACGTGCGAGATACATACACTTTTTTTGATCATATTTCCTATTCCGCTATTCAATAAAAACCTTTGAGGATCAATTGAATTGCGGGATAGTCTGTGTCGGTACGTGTGAGAGAGATCCACCTTTCCAAGTTGTTGGGGTTCATCTCATACTTCTTAAGGTTTGAGGGTGCTGCCTGTTCCATACTCCCCCTACTCCTAGCCTTTTAGGGGTACAAACAATAGTAATTGGGGCCTAGTGTGGTTGTGTACGTGTGATATACATACACTTTTTTGGGATCATATTTTCTATTCCGCTATTTAATCAAAAACCTTTGGGGATCAGTTAAATTGGGGGATAGTCTGTGTTGGTACGTGTGAGAGAGATCCACCTTTCCAAGTTGTTGGGGTTCATCTCATACTTCTGAAGGTTTGAGGGTGCTGCCTGTTCCATACTCCCCCTACTCCTAGCCTTTTAGGGGTACAAACAATAGTAATTGGGGCCTAGTGTGGTTGTGTACGTGTGATATACATACACTTTTTTTGGATCATATTTTCTATTCCGCTATTTAATCAAAAACCTTTGGGGATCAGTTAAATTGGGGGATAGTCTGTGTTGGTACGTGTGAGAGAGATCCACCTTTCCAAGTTGTTGGGGTTCATCTCATACTTCTGAAGGTTTGAGGGTGCTGCCTGTTCCATACTCCCCCTACTCCTAGCCTTTTAGGGGTACAAACAATAGTAATTGGGGCCTAGTGTGGTTGTGTACGTGTGATATACATACACTTTTTTGGGATCATATTTTCTATTCCGCTATTTAATCAAAAACCTTTGGGGATCAGTTAAATTGGGGGATAGTCTGTGTTGGTACGTGTGAGAGAGATCCACCTTTCCAAGTTGTTGGGGTTCATCTCATACTTCTGAAGGTTTGAGGGTGCTGCCTGTTCCATACTCCCCCTACTCCTCATCTAGCCTTTTAGGGGTACAAACAATAGTAATTGGGGCCCAGTGTGGTTGTGTACGTGTGATATACATACACTTTTTTGGGATCATATTTTCTATTCCGCTATTTAATCAAAAACCTTTGGGGATCAGTTAAATTGGGGGATAGTCTGTGTCGGTACGTGTGAGAGAGATCCACCTTTCCAAGTTGTTGGGGTTCATCTCATACTTCTGAAGGTTTGAGGGTGCTGCCTGTTCCATACCCCCCCTACTCCTCATCTAGCCTTTTAGGGGTACAAACAATAGTAATTGGGGCCTAGTGTGGTTGTGTACGTGCGAGATACATACACTTTTTTTGATCATATTTCCTACTCCGCTATTCAATAAAAACCTTTGAGGATCAATTGAATTGCGGGATAGTCTGTGTCGGTACGTGTGAGAGAGATCCACCTTTCCAAGTTGTTGGGGTTCATCTCATACTTCTGAAGGTTTGAGGGTGCTGCCTGTTCCATACTCCCCCTACTCCTCATCTAGCCTTTTAGGGGTACAAACAATAGTAATTGGGGCCCAGTGTGGTTGTGTACGTGTGATATACATACACTTTTTTGGGATCATATTTTCTATTCCGCTATTTAATCAAAAACCTTTGGGGATCAGTTAAATTGGGGGATAGTCTGTGTCGGTACGTGTGAGAGAGATCCACCTTTCCAAGTTGTTGGGGTTCATCTCATACTTCTGAAGGTTTGAGGGTGCTGCCTGTTCCATACCCCCCCTACTCCTCATCTAGCCTTTTAGGGGTACAAACAATAGTAATTGGGGCCTAGTGTGGTTGTGTACGTGCGAGATACATACACTTTTTTTGATCATATTTCCTACTCCGCTATTCAATAAAAACCTTTGAGGATCAATTGAATTGCGGGATAGTCTGTGTCGGTACGTGTGAGAGAGATCCACCTTTCCAAGTTGTTGGGGTTCATCTCATACTTCTGAAGGTTTGAGGGTGCTGCCTGTTCCATACTCCCCCTACTCCTCATCTAGCCTTTTAGGGGTACAAACAATAGTAATTGGGGCCTAGTGTGGTTGTGTATGTGTGATATACATACACTTTTTTTGGATCATATTTTCTATTCCGCTATTTAATCAAAAACCTTTGGGGATCAGTTAAATTGGGGGATAGTCTGTGTTGGTACGTGTGAGAGAGATCCACCTTTCCAAGTTGTTGGGGTTCATCTCATACTTCTGAAGGTTTGAGGGTGCTGCCTGTTCCATACTCCCCCTACTCCTCATCTAGCCTTTTAGGGGTACAAACAATAGTAATTGGGGCCCAGTGTGGTTGTGTACGTGTGATATACATACACTTTTTTGGGATCATATTTTCTATTCCGCTATTTAATCAAAAACCTTTGGGGATCAGTTAAATTGGGGGATAGTCTGTGTCGGTACGTGTGAGAGAGATCCACCTTTCCAAGTTGTTGGGGTTCATCTCATACTTCTGAAGGTTTGAGGGTGCTGCCTGTTCCATACCCCCCCTACTCCTCATCTAGCCTTTTAGGGGTACAAACAATAGTAATTGGGGCCTAGTGTGGTTGTGTACGTGCGAGATACATACACTTTTTTTGATCATATTTCCTATTCCGCTATTCAATAAAAACCTTTGAGGATCAATTGAATTGCGGGATAGTCTGTGTCGGTACGTGTGAGAGAGATCCACCTTTCCAAGTTGTTGGGGTTCATCTCATACTTCTTAAGGTTTGAGGGTGCTGCCTGTTCCATACTCCCCCTACTCCTAGCCTTTTAGGGGTACAAACAATAGTAATTGGGGCCTAGTGTGGTTGTGTACGTGTGATATACATACACTTTTTTGGGATCATATTTTCTATTCCGCTATTTAATCAAAAACCTTTGGGGATCAGTTAAATTGGGGGATAGTCTGTGTTGGTACGTGTGAGAGAGATCCACCTTTCCAAGTTGTTGGGGTTCATCTCATACTTCTGAAGGTTTGAGGGTGCTGCCTGTTCCATACTCCCCCTACTCCTAGCCTTTTAGGGGTACAAACAATAGTAATTGGGGCCTAGTGTGGTTGTGTACGTGTGATATACATACACTTTTTTTGGATCATATTTTCTATTCCGCTATTTAATCAAAAACCTTTGGGGATCAGTTAAATTGGGGGATAGTCTGTGTTGGTACGTGTGAGAGAGATCCACCTTTCCAAGTTGTTGGGGTTCATCTCATACTTCTGAAGGTTTGAGGGTGCTGCCTGTTCCATACTCCCCCTACTCCTAGCCTTTTAGGGGTACAAACAATAGTAATTGGGGCCTAGTGTGGTTGTGTACGTGTGATATACATACACTTTTTTGGGATCATATTTTCTATTCCGCTATTTAATCAAAAACCTTTGGGGATCAGTTAAATTGGGGGATAGTCTGTGTTGGTACGTGTGAGAGAGATCCACCTTTCCAAGTTGTTGGGGTTCATCTCATACTTCTGAAGGTTTGAGGGTGCTGCCTGTTCCATACTCCCCCTACTCCTCATCTAGCCTTTTAGGGGTACAAACAATAGTAATTGGGGCCCAGTGTGGTTGTGTACGTGTGATATACATACACTTTTTTGGGATCATATTTTCTATTCCGCTATTTAATCAAAAACCTTTGGGGATCAGTTAAATTGGGGGATAGTCTGTGTCGGTACGTGTGAGAGAGATCCACCTTTCCAAGTTGTTGGGGTTCATCTCATACTTCTGAAGGTTTGAGGGTGCTGCCTGTTCCATACCCCCCCTACTCCTCATCTAGCCTTTTAGGGGTACAAACAATAGTAATTGGGGCCTAGTGTGGTTGTGTACGTGCGAGATACATACACTTTTTTTGATCATATTTCCTACTCCGCTATTCAATAAAAACCTTTGAGGATCAATTGAATTGCGGGATAGTCTGTGTCGGTACGTGTGAGAGAGATCCACCTTTCCAAGTTGTTGGGGTTCATCTCATACTTCTGAAGGTTTGAGGGTGCTGCCTGTTCCATACTCCCCCTACTCCTCATCTAGCCTTTTAGGGGTACAAACAATAGTAATTGGGGCCCAGTGTGGTTGTGTACGTGTGATATACATACACTTTTTTGGGATCATATTTTCTATTCTGCTATTCAATAAAAACCTTTGAGGATCAATTGAATTGCGGGATAGTCTGTGTCGGTACGTGTGAGAGAGATCCACCTTTCCAAGTTGTTGGGGTTCATCTCATACTTCTGAAGGTTTGAGGGTGCTGCCTGTTCCATACTCCCCCTACTCCTCATCTAGCCTTTTAGGGGTACAAACAATAGTAATTGGGGCCTAGTGTGGTTGTGTACGTGTGATATACATACACTTTTTTTGGATCATATTTTCTATTCCGCTATTTAATCAAAAACCTTTGGGGATCAGTTAAATTGGGGGATAGTCTGTGTTGGTACGTGTGAGAGAGATCCACCTTTCCAAGTTGTTGGGGTTCATCTCATACTTCTGAAGGTTTGAGGGTGCTGCCTGTTCCATACTCCCCCTACTCCTCATCTAGCCTTTTAGGGGTACAAACAATAGTAATTGGGGCCCAGTGTGGTTGTGTACGTGTGATATACATACACTTTTTTGGGATCATATTTTCTATTCCGCTATTTAATCAAAAACCTTTGGGGATCAGTTAAATTGGGGGATAGTCTGTGTCGGTACGTGTGAGAGAGATCCACCTTTCCAAGTTGTTGGGGTTCATCTCATACTTCTGAAGGTTTGAGGGTGCTGCCTGTTCCATACCCCCCCTACTCCTCATCTAGCCTTTTAGGGGTACAAACAATAGTAATTGGGGCCTAGTGTGGTTGTGTACGTGCGAGATACATACACTTTTTTTGATCATATTTCCTATTCCGCTATTCAATAAAAACCTTTGAGGATCAATTGAATTGCGGGATAGTCTGTGTCGGTACGTGTGAGAGAGATCCACCTTTCCAAGTTGTTGGGGTTCATCTCATACTTCTGAAGGTTTGAGGGTGCTGCCTGTTCCATACTCCCCCTACTCCTAGCCTTTTAGGGGTACAAACAATAGTAATTGGGGCCTAGTGTGGTTGTGTACGTGTGATATACATACACTTTTTTGGGATCATATTTTCTATTCCGCTATTTAATCAAAAACCTTTGGGGATCAGTTAAATTGGGGGATAGTCTGTGTTGGTACGTGTGAGAGAGATCCACCTTTCCAAGTTGTTGGGGTTCATCTCATACTTCTGAAGGTTTGAGGGTGCTGCCTGTTCCATACCCCCCCTACTCCTCATCTAGCCTTTTAGGGGTACAAACAATAGTAATTGGGGCCTAGTGTGGTTGTGTACGTGCGAGATACATACACTTTTTTTGATCATATTTCCTATTCCGCTATTCAATAAAAACCTTTGAGGATCAATTGAATTGCGGGATAGTCTGTGTCGGTACGTGTGAGAGAGATCCACCTTTCCAAGTTGTTGGGGTTCATCTCATACTTCTGAAGGTTTGAGGGTGCTGCCTGTTCCATACTCCCCCTACTCCTCATCTAGCCTTTTAGGGGTACAAACAATAGTAATTGGGGCCCAGTGTGGTTGTGTACGTGTGATATACATACACTTTTTTTGGATCATATTTTCTATTCCGCTATTTAATTTAACTGGGCCTCCATGCGAGACCTGTGTGCCTTGTTGCGCTGTTTTGAGTACTCCACCAACATGGCCAGTGGCAATGACGCCGTTCTCAGCTTAACTATCCCACTTCCATGCCTCCTTGAAAAAACAATTCGGGCGATGATGGAAGAGGATGTGGCACAGGATGAGGAGGAGGAGGAGGATGAAGAGGTAACATTTCCAAGGCTTTCAGGGCAGTCATTCGCAAGGGGCTCCGAGGGTGGGTTCCTGCACACGCAAACGCCAGGGACGCAATTGTCCAGCAGGGGCACAGTTCTGGAGGATGAGGAGGATGAGGAGGAGGAGGAGCTGGAGGAGGAGATGGAACCATGTTCACAGCAGGGTGGCACCCAGGCCAGCTCATGGCCATCACTGGTGCGTGGCTGGGGGGATACAGAGGACACGGACGATACACCTCCCACAGAGGACAGCCTTTCGTTGCCTCTGGGCAGCCTGGCACACATGAGCGATTACATGCTGCAGTGTCTCCACAACGACCGCCGAGTTGCCCACATTCTAACTTGTGCTGATTACTGGGTGGCCACGCTGCTGGATCCCCGTTACAAGGACAACGTACCGTCCTTAATTCACTCACTGGAGCGCGATCGCAAGATGCGCGAGTACAAGCGCACGCTGGTAGACGCCATGCTGCTGGCATTCCCATCTGACAGCGGGGCCACAGTGGAAGCACAAGGCAGAGGAGGAGGAGGAGGAGGTCGCCAACGCAACCAGGGCACCGCCAGCACCTCAGAAGGCAGGGTTAGCATGGCCGAAATGTGGAAAAGCTTTGTCAGCACGCCACAACAAACAGCAGCACCAGCAGCTCAGATGGAACGTCTTAGCAGGAGGCAGCATTTTACCAACATGGTGGAGCAGTATGTGTGCACACGCCTACATGTAGTGAATGACGGGTCTGCCCCCTTCAACTTCTGGGTCTCCAAATTGGGCACATGGCTTGAGCTTGCCCTTTACGCCTTGGAGGTGCTGGCGTGCCCTGCAGCCAGTGTATTATCTGAACGGGTATTTAGCACGGCTGGGGGCGTTATAACAGACAAGCGCAGCCGCCTGTCCAGAGACAATGTGGACAAGCTCACGTTCATTAAAATGAACCAGGCATGGATCCCACGGGACTTTTCCGTACCTTATGCAGAATAGCAATGGATACCGACCTTACCCACCCATTGTTCCATTTTTGCTCTTTCTCACTCTTTTGGGGTGTACCCTCATTTAAAATTTTTGAAAAGAAGCAGTGTTGGCTACCTCGTCCTCCTCCTCAGGGCCAGATTAATGTAGGGGCTATTGGAGCTGCAGCTCCAGGCCCCTACCTTTTATATAGGCCCCGGGTTGGCCATATTCACTGTTACCGCTCTTCTGTCACTTGTAAACACAGAAGTCTGGCTTCTATGCTCGCTTCCCCAGGCAGCACCCTCAGAACCTCCCCACACAGCGTGAAGGCCGGACAAGGAGGGACAGTTGGCGATGCATGGATGTGTTTATGGGCTTCAGAGACAGCATCCCATGTTGAATTAGGCATGCATGGCTGCACCCTTCCTCCTCTGGGTGCATGGCAAGGCACGGCCCTTAAGGCCCTTCAAAATCCTCAGCACCAAGCCCATGATGCTGTTAATCCGGCCCTGGTCCTCCTCCACCGCCGCTTCCACCTACACCGCCCATAGGTGTGCGCAGCCTATTGCATTAAGGTGTGCACCCCAAAGTTGAAATACACATGCATGTGTTTGCCAGCAGGGAGAGTAATGTATCGGGGCCATGTACCTGTAGGCAAGGAGAAATAGAGCAGAGCAGGTCCCAGGGAGATCTTTCCCATCTCCTCACTGGCAATGCTATGTGCCCTAGGTGATTAGGGTGTGCCCAGGCACACCCAGCACACCCTGTGCGCACGCCTATGTCACCGCTAGGCTTGTGACGGTATCAGATTTTCATGCTGCGATTAATTGATTAAGGTTTTGCCACGGTATACGGTATTATCACGGTATTCTATTATTAAATTTAAATTATTAAATTTCCACCTCACTTCAATTTCATTGCTGAATTTAGGGGCTTTGGTTCACTTATGCACATTATTATATAGTCAGTCAGTACAGACTCTGTGAACCAGGCCTAAAATAGGTCATCAAGCAGTGTCTGGCCTAACTGGTGATAACTGGTTCTGGCGCTCGGCTCCGATCCGATGGCCTGGTCATTAAGAGGGCAAATCCTTGTGGTCAAGAAGTGGTTAAACCTGAAGGAGGTGTTGTTTATAAATTACTTTACTATTGCTTTAGGCCTGGTTCACATGTATGCGGGTTGGTGGTTCACATTTGCACAGGCATAGCAGCCCATTGATTTGAATGGGCTGCTATGCCCTCATTTTCCGCAGAAAAAAGGTGCATGCAGCATTTTTTTAAAATTCAGTGGCCTTGAAATCCATCCTGCTTTTGCACCATGCGACTAACCTGCAGTTCCTGCTCTGGCAAGCTTTCTGCATTTTTTGTATACGTGGGCACGGCATTTAAAAATAAACAGTTTGCGTGTGCAGCAACGGCAGGTAAGTCGCATGGTGCAAAAGAAGGATGGATTTCATGGCCACTGCATTTTTTTAAATTCTGCATGCACCTTTTTTCAGCTGAAAACGCAGGCATAGCAGCTCAAGCCCATTCACATCAATGGGCTGCTATGCCTGTGCAAATGTGGGCCCCCAACCCGCATACATGTGAACCAGGCCTAAAGCAATAGTAAAGTCATTAATTGGTTAAACCTGCAGGAGGACCGGTGTTTTTATCTATTAATGACTTTACTATTGCTTTAGGCCTGGTTCACATGTATGCGGGTTGGGGGCCCACATTTGCACAGGCATAGCAGCCCATTGATGTGAATGGGCTTGAGCTGCTATGCCTGCGTTTTCAGCTGAAAAAAGGTGCATGCAGAATTTAAAAAAATGCAGTGGCCATGAAATCCATCCTTCTTTTGCACCATGCGACTTACCTGCCGTTGCTGCACACGCAAACTGTTTATTTTTAAATGCCGTGCCCACGTATACAAAAAATGCAGAAAGCTTGCCAGAGCAGGAACTGCAGGTTAGTCGCATGGTGCAAAAGCAGGATGGATTTCAAGGCCACTGAATTTAAAAAAAATGCTGCATGCACCTTTTTTCTGCGGAAAATGAGGGCATAGCAGCCCGTTCAAATCAATGGGCTGCTATGCCTGTGCAAATGTGGGCCGCCAACCCGCATACATGTGAACCGCCAACCCGCATACATGTGAACCACCAACCCGCATACATGTGAACCAGGCCTAAAGCAATAGTAAAGTCATTAATAGATAAAAACACCGGTCCTCCTGCAGGTTTAACCACTTCTGGATCGCAAGGATTTGCCCCTTTAAAGACCAGGCCATCGGATCAGAGCGCCAGGACCAGTCATCACCAGGTAGGCCAGACACTGCTTGATGGCTATATAATAATGTAATGTGGGCTGCTAGGCGTGTGTGTGTGTATATATATATTTATTAGAGCTGCACGATTCTGGCCAAAATGAGAATCACGATTTTTTAGCTTGGAATAAAGATCACGATTCTCTCACGATTCTCTGTGTAACAAAAAAAAAAAAAATTGGGATAACTTTACTGTTACGTTTTTTTTTTTTTTTTTATTCATTAAAGTCTAATCATTGCGTTTGAAAGACTGCTGCGCAAATACAGTGTGACATAAAATATTACAACAATCGCCATTTTATTCTGTAGGGTCTCTGCTAAAAAAATATATAAAATGTTTGGGGGTTCTAAGTACTTTTCTAGCAAAAAAAAAACTGATTTTAACTTGCAAACAGCAAGTGTCAGAAAAAGATCCAGTCTTTAAGAGGTTAAACTTCCTTTCTCCCTGGCAGAGGGAAGGAAAAGATACAAATGTAATCATTTTTGTTTATAGTTAGGAGACTTAATGCTGAAAGGTGTTAGCTGAGTGAGTGAATGAGTCATCCAGCTCACTGAAATGTATCAATTCACAAGTCAGGCAGACTTGACAGAGAAACTCGGTATTTTAAAAATGCCACAATAACAATACCGTGGCTATGCAATACCGCGATATATCGAATTACCGAAAACCGGCATATGTCTAGTCACCGCCACATCCACCACCACCTCAACCTCCCTCCTACTCCATATGGGCCTCGTCCTTCAGAGATGAAGAAGAACATTGTTTTATTTTTCTGTTTTTTTTTGTTGTTTTAAGTTATTTCCCTATCCACATTTGTTTGCAGAGCACTTGCCATGCTCTTAATTACGTTTTGCTGCCATTTGCAGCACTCTAGCCCTTTCCTTTGGTGTTTTAGAGCCATTTTAGTGCCTTAAAGTTCGGGTCCCCATTGACTTCAATGGGGTTCGGTGTCCGGGAAAAGTTCGGTAAAAGTCCGGGACACGGACCCGGACTTTTTTTTAAAGTTCGGCCGAACCCGTCGAACACGGACATCTAGGTGTTCGCTCAACCCTAGTGGCAATACATTTTTTTGGAACAGAGACGTCTACAGGTCCAAACTGTGCATACACTAAGGATTTAAAAAGCTGGTGGAGGAAAGTAAACAGTGCTATCTAGGTAAGTATAGTGATTGGTGCGAGAAAGTGGGCTACACCTGTCTATGGTGTGAGGACATAAGGTTAAGGAAACTTTAGTTTCCTTAAAAAGTTTCCCTACCCTTAAACTGTGACGATTACTACATAAAGCTTTTTAATGGAATTGCCACTTTTATGTTTGTGAAAACGTATTCAATCATCATCCTTTCCCTCCCTGCCAATCATAGCAAGGCATACAGTATATTGAGTATAGTCAGGAGAGATGCAAGAGGGAATACTGCATCCCATGGTGACCCATACTTCCTGAGTAATGACATCAGTGCTCCTTATGATGTCACAGGAGCAAAGAAGAGGATTACAAGTACAACAACACTCTGGAAAGATAAGTAAGCAAAGACAAAGACTCAGGCATATACTGTATATATATATATATATATATATATATATACACAGTATCTCATAAAAGTAAGTACACCCCTCACATTTTTGTAAATATTTTATTATATCTTTTCATGTGACAACTGACAACACTGAAGAAATTACTTTGCTACATTGTAAAGTAGTGAGTGTACAGCTTGTATAAGAGTGTGAATTTGCTGTCCCCTCTAAGTAACTCAGCATGCAGCCATTAATGTTTAAACCGCTGGAAACAAGACTGAGTACACCCCTAAGTGAACATGTCCAAATTGGGCCCAATAATAAATATACCTTTCCCAGTGTCATGTGACTCATTATTGTTACAAGGTCTCAGGTGTGAATGGGGAGCAGGTGTGTTAAATTTGGTGTTATAGCCCTCACTCTCTCATACTGGTCACTGGAAGTTCAACTTGGTAACTCATGGCAAAGAACTCTCTGAGGATCTGAAAAAAATAATTGTTGCTCTACATAAAGATGACCTAGGCTATAAGACGATTGCCTAGACCCTAAACTGAGATGCAGCATGGTGCCCAAGACCATACAGCGTTTTAACAGTAGAGGTTCCACTCAAAACAGGAATTGCCATGGTCGGCTAAAGAGGTTGAGTGCAAATGCTCAGCGTCCTATCCAGAGGTTGTCTTTGGGAAATAGAAGTAGAATAGAGTGCTGCCAGCATTGCTGCAGAGGTTGAAGGGGTGGGTGGGGCAGCCTGTCAGTGCTCGCTGCATCAAATTGGTCTGCATGGCTGTCATCCCAGAAGTAAGCCTTCTAAAGATGATGCACAAGAAAGCCCGCAAACAGTTTCCTGAAGACAAGCAGACTAAGGACATTGAATACTGGAACCATGTCATGTGGTCTGATGAGACCAAGATAAACCTTTTTGGTTCAGATGGTGTCAAGCGTGTGTGGTGGCAACCAGATGAGGAGTACAAAGACAAGTGTGTCTTGCCTACAGTCAAGCATGGTGGTGGAAGTGTCATGGTCTGGGGCTGCATGAGTGCTGCTTGCACTGGGGAGCTACAGTTCATTGAGGGATCCATGAATGCCAACATGTACTGTGACATACTGAAAGAGAGCATGATCCCCTCCCTTCAGAGACTGGGCTGCAGGGCAGTATTCCAACCTGATAACGACCCCAAACACACCTCCAAGACGACCATTGCCTTGCTAAAGAAGCTGACAGTAAAGGTGATGGACTGGCTAAGCATGTCTCCAAACCTAAACCCTATTGAGCATCTGTGGGGCATCCTCAAATGGAAGGTGGAGGAGCACAAGGTCTCTAACATCCACTAGCTCTGTGATGTCGTCATGGAGGAGTGGAAAAGCTCTGGTGAACTCCATGTGCAATAGAGTTAAAGCAGTGCTGACAAAAAAATAATGGTGGCCACATAAAATATTGACACTTTGTTCCCAGTTTGGACATTGTCACTTAGGGGTGTACTCACTTTTGTTGCCAGCAGTTTAGACTGTTTTAATGGCTGTGTGTTGAGATTTTCAGAGGGGACAGCAAATTTACACTGTTATACAAGCTGTACACTCACTACTTTACATTGTAGCAAAGCCATTTCTTCAGTGTTGTCACGTGAAAAGAAATAATAAAATATTTAAAAAAAATGTCAAGGGTGTACTCACTTTTGTGAGATACTGTATATATATATATATACACTATATTACCAAAAGTATTGGGACACCTGCCTTTACACACACATGAACTTTAATGGCATCCCAGTCTTAGTCCGTAGGGTTCAATATTGAGTTAGCCCACCCTTTGCAGCTATTACAGCTTCAACTCTTCTGGGATGGCTTTCCACAAGGTTTAGGAATGTGTCTAAGGGAATGTTTGACCATTCTTCCAGACGCACATTTGTGAGGTCAGGCAATGATGTGAATGAAAAGGCTCATGGCTTGCAATCCCTGCTCTCATTCATCCCAAAGGTGTTCTATTGGGTTGAGGTCAATTTCCTCCACCCCAAACTCACTCATTTATGTCTTTATGGACCTTGCTTTGTCCACTTGTGCACAGTCATGGGCCATTCCAAACTGTTTCCACAAAGTTGGGAGCATGAATTTTGTAACCCTAAACCATTGCCTTGCTGCCAGCCCCTCTCTTTTAAGCTCCCATCCTGCACTGTATAACTCTTAGTAAGAAACAATGCCTCTAAATCAGTGTTTCTTAACCTTGTTGGAGGTACTGAACCCCACCAGTTTCATATGCGCATTCACCGAACCCTTCTTAATTGGAAAAATAAAATATGATTTTTTCAAATTCAAAACATAGGTATACATTTAGGTATATATTTATACATAGGTGCACAAAATGAAAAAAAAAAAACATTAAAGAACAAAACCATTAAGAACAAAGAACAAAAACATTAAAACATGATTTTCACACAAAAACGAAAACATAATTTGGGATAACTTAACTTCAGCCGCTTTTCCCAGCATGATATTCGCCATCTTCAACACAGCTGGTTTTATGAGTGTTTCACCAATGGTGTGTGGTTTGACCTGCTTTGCGATCAGGTAAGTAACTTCATACGATGCTATGAGGATCGTTTTTTTGATGGGTACAAAGCCGAGAACAGGCAGACTAGCCTTTTCAATGAATCTGGCTCTCCTCACCTTGAATTCAGCGAGCGTTGTGTTCTTGAATTTTCCATCTCCATGCAGCTTAAGGAAGTGTTCTCTTAGTTTTGCCGGTGCTAGACTAGAATTGCTCAACTTGGCATTGCAAATCATGCAGTTAGGACGCTGACTCCCATCACGTTCCGTTATACATGTGAATCCATAATGTTCATATTCGTCCGACCACTTTCTTTTTTTGCTCGACATAGTTAGTATGAAGGGATTAATATTAAGAAAGAAATCACACAACGTACAATTCGACTACTGGGCACGCTAAATTCCCTGCAGCACAGATAGGCCCAGCGATGTTGCGTGATCACCTGCAGCCAATGAGCGGGGCGTGTCATCACAAATCATATGAGTCGGGTGTGTGTCTTGACCTTCGCTGAACCCACGAGACTGACTCACCGAACCCCTGGGGTTCGATCGAACCCAGGTTAAGAACCACTGCTCTAAATACTTTTTTGAGAATTGTCTTTATACCTGTCATGTGACTCTCAGCTGCTCTGCTATTACTAGCCAGGGCTACAGCTGGAGTAGCCAAGCTCTCCCTCTGACATCAGCCGGGAGTCACGTGACCGCCGAGCTGGCCTCTCAGCTCCTCCCACTGTAGCCCTGGATAGTAATAGCAGAGCGGCTGGGAGTCACATGACAGGCCAAAAGACACTTTACAAAAAGGTATTTAGAAGCATTGTTTCTTAAAAATACATATACAGTGCAGAAAGGAAGCTTAAAAGAGAGGGTCTGGCAGTGACATTTGAATTTTTTTTTTTTAAGGTAATGAAAACTTTAAGTGTTCCCTTAACTGGAACCAAGGGGTCAAGCCTAACCCCTAAAAAACAACCCCATTCCATAATCCCCCCTCCACCAAATGGTTGGGACCAGTGCACAAAGCAAGGCCCATAAAGACATGGATGAGTGAGTTTAGGGTGGAGGAACTTGACTGGCCTGCACAGAGTCCAGTCCTCAATCTGATAGAACGCGTTTGGGATGAATTAGAGTGCAGACTGTGAGCCAGCCAGGCCTCCTCATCCAACATCAGTGCCTGACCTCACAAATGGGCTTCTGGAAGAATAGTCAAACATTCCCATGGACACACTCCTAAACCTTGTGGACAGCCTTCCCAGAAGAGATGAAGCTATTATAGCTGCAAAGGATGGGCTAACTCAATATTGAACCATTATTGACTAAGACTGGGTTGCCATTAAAGTTCATGTGCGTGTACAGGCAGGCATCTCAATACTTTTGACAATATAGTGTATATAATGCAGTGACTGTGACATTAACAAAATGTAGTTGCATAGTTATTTAGGTTTAAAAAAGGCACACAAGTCCATCTAGTTCAACACTGACTGCAGATGTCACTGTGATTTAGAACTTGCACCAGAAAAGATGCATACACTGCTACAGTAAACGGTTGGTGAATGTCACATTCATTGCTTTATAAATATGCTCCTGGCCAATTTAAAATGAAAGAAAAACAATTACAATAACAGTTTTTCCTCAGGCTTGGCCAATTCTTAAGGGATATCATTAGTAAGATCTCTTATTTTATTAACTACTAAGCATAACCAAAACATGTCTTAGAAAGATAATTAGTAGACTATTTCACAGTCATTGAAGCTAAAAATCTATACATTAAAAACATATTTTACATCCCAATAAAATTTGTAAAGTCGTTTAAATAAAACAAAAATTTAAATAAAGTAATGTGGTGTAAAGCTGGACATAATTAGATAGATCTGATCATTCAGAGAAAGAAAATAAAAGGATGCTAATTCCATATAAATTTCAACATGGACATTCACTAATCACTATTCAGTGGATGCTGGATAAACAAGACGTTTTTGTCTATGAGAAAATTAAAGTAGAACCCCAGCTAAAATTGATGAGTAAAGGAAGGTTTGGAACATATGCCATGCTGCAGATGAAAAAACTAGGGCTGAATAGATGGTGAAATAAAAAATGTGTTATCAGAACAAGATGACATGACCTGTGAATGGGAAGAGCATCTTGTGACTGATCAGATCTCCTCAATTCACAGATCAGTCACAGGATCCCCCACCCCCCCCTCGCCCCACACCCATTTACAGATCATGGTACAGGCAGTTTGATGAGTGAAAGAACTTTTCAAAAGGGCAGGAGTGGCATGCCCACCTCTGAATCTCTTTAGTGCAGCTGAGACCCACAGCTGTTCACCACTGCAGTACCAGAAGTTTAGCAACAGGAAAAGGACAGATCAACTCTACAGTGAAGATTTCCATAAAATCCAGCAGGCTTCACATTGTGGGAAATACATTGTTATGGGTAAGTAATGTAACTAAAGCTTTAGAGAAAAAAAAGTTTTCTTTTTATTTATTACTAAACTTCAGCTTTAAATACTGTACATACAATGCAAATGCTGTCATTGTGCAGTCTTACTGATCATCCCAATCATTCAGCATTAAAGAAAACCAACACTATGAATACATAAAAACAGCATGTACTATAAGGTACCTGCTGCTTCCATCAGCACACATCCTCACCTCTATCATCTTTTCTAGTAACGTGTCCTATAACTTGCTAGAAGTCTATGTTTTAATCGGTAATGCAGAATAGCAATGGTTAGTGAAATGATCATCCGTTTATTTGACCTCTTCACGCCAGGCAAACATACATATAGGCCTTCCGTGCTGAGAGCGCACTCCCAGCATGGTAGCCAGTGGTTACCGGAAAGCTCCCAATGCATACTAGGGATCGGGAGCTTTCCGATGATTTGACCACAGTGGAAGCCAATCACAGAGGTCACATGACCCGAATTCCCACCTCCCACCATTTAGAACCCTTTAAAGGGCTGGGAGGCAGCTGGCGGGAAAGGTTCTCTTTAGCATTTAGCCAGGTGGATTGTTCTAATATCCTCAGACCAAAAAAGCAAGTTGCCTATTCCTCTTATTCATTCATTCTCTTGTCACAACAAGACTGATTGTTGGACATCTATTTTCAGGTTATCCATCCCTACATAAAGAAAAGAATCTGCGCTTAGGATAAAGATTTTGATATGAAGATTGGCTGCAGCCTACCTCTAAACTGTTCACAGAATGTACAGTAAAGGTATAAGGACAACAAGTAGGTAAGTGGCGCTGCCAAAAAAAAAGCAAAATAGGGACAAAAGAAGTACTAAAGTGTCCACAGCGTAGATAACCAATTCTGAGTAAACGTACAGATATTAAAGTGACCTTTAAGTGACATACATAATTAAATATTCAATACATATTATGCAGAATAAATAGCTGATAAAAACACTTATACTTGTAGTTTAAAGTGCATATAAATGAAGTGACTAAAAAGGTCAGTGGTAGAATAATTGATATATCCAGTATAATTGGTGTACCATAAAAAGTGCAACAAACAGTAAAGGTGTATTTATAAAGTGCTACAGTGACTGTCTGTGCATAGGCTCTGTACAGAGCAAACCACACAAAGGAAAAGGGCAGGTGTGGGTATACAAAGGTCAAATGAAATAAATAACAGTGCAGGGGCAGGTGTGGGTATATAAAGGTAAATACCCAAAGGAAATAAATAACAGTGCTAAATATAAATTGATAGTAATTGAAAAAAATTGGATACCAAAACGCATATGTGAGGGTATAATTAAATCAAATACCCAAAGAAATAAATATCAGTGCAAGGGCAAGTGTGGGTATCTAAAGTGAATACCCAAAGGGAATAAGTAACCATGCTTCTTATAAAATAATGAATAGTGAAAAAAATGCGATGCCAAGTCGCATATGTGGCGAGAGAGGTGAATATTCCCATGACTTACAAAAAATGTAATATGGTAACAATCATAGATAAAGTGAGGTGTAATCCTCAAAGGAATATGCTATAGTAATAGTCCCAAGCACACAAAGTGCTTAAGTGCAGGGTTATAACTTGGGGCAGTTTATATTGGTATGATAGTCCAAAATGGCAAAATAAAGTGCTCCGGTGAAGATTTTCACTCAGTGCCGCTTCCCAACATGGGTGACTGATGTGACCTCAGTGACTCTTCAAGTGTGGCCGGTGTGATGGGTAAAGGTGCTCCCCACACTCCCAGAACCGCACTTACCAGAAGGGGGTACCCCTAAAGGGGTAATTGGCCTATACTCCAAGTTGGATGTGGCTCCTATATCCCTCACAGGTCCTTACTGGGTTCCTCTGGTTCTGGTGTCAGTAGAAGTCATAGCAGGAAGCACATGGTTGATACCCTGGACACACCTGGCCATTTGGGAGCATCCACTTTAAAGGCCCCCAGTGATATTTCCAACCAAACCAGGGTGATATGACTTCTACTGACACCAGAAGCAGAGGAACCCAGTAAGGACCTGTAAGGGATATAGGATGAATTCCCAGGGGGTGCTACTCCATCTGAGACAAGTCAACAACAGGAGTCTGAAGAGGAGTCAGAGGACGATGGTGCCGGGGCGGATGAGGAGGAGCAAGAAGAGCATGCTTTAAACCTTTTTGGGATCCCTGGTGTTGTCCATTAATGGGGGGAGGAGAACGAGGGCGACATTATCCTGGATGATGAGCTTAGCCAGGCCACTACACCGCTTCCAGTTTAGTGCGAATGGGGGCCTTCATGCTCCAGTGTTTGAAGAGGGACCCCCGTATAAAAAGAATAAAGGGCAAGGACCAGAACTGGGTGGCAACATACTTAGACCCCCGGTACAAACAAAAAATGGCGGAAATGTTTCCACCATCACAGAGGGCGGTCAGAATGTAGCACTTACAGGCCTTGCTTCGAGAAATGCTGCCTTCTGCTTTTGCGTGCGCTGGCAGAGGAGTTTCCACTCACAGAGAAACAGTTGCAGGTAGCAATCCAACAGCGCCTGCAAGAAGAGGGCGGTTTGAAGATGTGTTGGTCACTTCAGATATGAAATCATTCTTTCAGCCGACCCATCGACAGCTAAACTCCGGATCGAGCATCAGGGAATGCCTAGACCGACAGGTGCCCGACTACATTTGGTTAACGGCCGATGTGGAGGCTCTGAGGAATGATGAACCCCTGGTCTACTGGGTGGGCAGGCTTGACCTCTGGCCAGAGCTTGCACAATTTGCAATGGAACTGTTGGCTTGCCCCCCAGTCCAGTGTCCTGTCCGAAAGGACGTTCAGCGCAGCAGGGGGATCATGACTGATAAGTGCACTCACCTAGCTCATGACAGTGTTGACTACCTCACATTTATAAAAATGAATGAGGCATGGATCTCAGAGGAATTCAACACATGTGACCAGTAGACCATGTTTGATTAAAATTCCTCATGACAGGCCACAAATATCCACCAGACCACCATCCACCCACAACAATTCATGGTCCTTGTATTCGGTAAATACAGCGACATAAAAGGCATTTCATGTCCATTGATGCCTAATTTTTGGGGCCTTTCATGGCCGACAATTATTTTTTCTGTCAATGCCTAATGTACCTCCAGCCACAGAATACAACGTTCTTAACTGTCAGGTAAACGCATGTGGGCTAATTTTTGGTGCCTGGAATGGGCGACACTTACTTCTGTATCCTGTGAATGCCTAATGTACCTTCAGCCACAGAATACAAAGTTCTTAGCTGTCAGGTAAACGAATGTGGGCTAATTTTTGGGGCGTGGAATGGCCGACACTTACTTCTGTATCCTAGTAATGCCTAATGTACCTTCAGCCACAGAATACAACGTTCTTAGCTGTCAGGTAAACGCATGTGGGCTAATTTTTGGGGCCTGGAATTGGCGACACTTACTTCTGTATCCTGTGAATGCCAAATGTACCTTCAGCCACAGAATACAACGTTCTTAGCTGTCAGGTAAACGCATGTGTGCTAATTTTTGGGGCCTGGAATGAGCGACACTTACTTCTGTATTCTGTGAATGCCTAATGTACCTTCAGCCACAGAATACAACGTTCTTAGCTGTCAGGTAATACCATGTGGGCTAATTTTTGGGGCCTGTACTGGCCGACACTTACTTCTTTATCCTGTGAATGCCTAATTTTTCAGACTGGAATTGAAAATCAATTGGTGGAACGGATGTGGACCCATTTTACAGATGTGTGAATGGACCATATTTGTATTTGACATGTATTTACCGGCTGCTGTCAGTTCTGGCTGATTTAGGGAAAAAAAATTTTTTTTGCTGTATAAAAAAAAAAAAAAAAACATTTAGGGCAACTTTTCCAATAGCAATATGTCTGTTATGACAGCGTCCATGTGGTTGGACTATTTGTGCACAGCTAGTAAGTATTTTATGGCTGAAAATATGACCTAAAGGTTTTTAAAGTTCGCCTCCCATTAAAGTCAATGGGGCCAGCCGCGAACCGCAAGTTCATTTGAGAAAGTTTGCAGCTAATGTTCGCGAACCACCCCGGCCGATGTTCGTCCATCACTACTTGTACGTACAGCAGCCCTGGACACCTGCCAGACCCCAAGTTTCTGCCTAAGTTGCCTTGTTGTTGATTCTGCCTCGCTGATGATATAGTCTTACTGTGGGGTAGGCTTTTAACCCTTGGCTAATACATACTTTGAAAAAGTCAGTGTCTGCATAGTCCTCAAAGGGTTCTAGAGTAAAGGATCAGAGAACCTTTTAACCACTTGCCGACCGCCGCACGACTATCTACGGCGGCGGTCAGCCCCTCACAGGCAAAGTGACGTAGGGCTACGTCACTAGCTTGTGAGAGTCTAGAGAGCGAGCGCGCGCCGCCGGAGGTGCGCTCCCGCGTGGTCACGGACCCCCCCCCCCCGTGTGTGTGACCGGCGGACCCGATGTCCGCCGGCCACTCTGCGATCGGTGGGGGAGAGGGAGAAAGTCAGGCAGCTTGTGTAAACAAGCTGCCTGTCATTCTCCCCTCTGTATGAGAGATGATCATATGGATCTACTATGTAGATCCGTTGATCACTCTGCATACAGCTGAAGCCACAGCCAATCACAGTTAGAATCACGCCCCTAGGGACACACACAGCCCCTCCCTCTCAAATAAAGTTACCCCATTCACTACCAGTGTATTTTTACAGTAACAGTGCATATAGCACTGATTACTGTAGAAATGTCACTGGTAACCCCAAAAGTGTCAAAAATGTCAGTCAAGGGTCCGATCTGTCCGCCGCAATGTCGCAGTACCGCAAAAAAAATCGCAGATCGCCGCCATTACGCGTTAAAAAAAACAACAAAAACGACAAAAATCTTTCCCTTAGTTAGTAAACGCAATAACTTTTGCGCAAACCAATCAAAATACGCTTTTTGTGATTTTTTTTACCAAACATAGGTAGCATAAAACAAATTGGCCGAAAATGTTAAAAAATTTTGATTTTTACATTTTTTTTGGGGGGAATTTCATATAAAAAAAAAGGGAAAAATATTGCTATTTTTGCAAAATTTACGCTCTTTTTTTGTTTATAGCACGTGATCAAAAAATCGCACAGGTGATCAAATACCGCCAAAAGAAAGCTCTGTTTGTGGGAAAAAAGGACGCCAAATTTGTTTAGGTACAGAATCGCACGACCACGCAATTGTCCGTTAAAGTCCCGCAGTGCCGAATTGCAAAATACCCCCTGGTCGTTTAGCAGCCAAATCCTCCGGGGCTTAAGTGGTTAATGCCTTATGTGCAGTGAATTTGTAATTAGTGATGTCGCGAACATAAAATTCGCTGTTCGCGAACGGCGAACGCGAACATCGGCGAATGTTCGCGAACCGGCGAACATTGCGAACCGCCATAGACTTTAATAGGCAGGCGAATTTTAAAACCCACAGGGACTCTTTCTGGCCACAATAGTAATGGAAAAGTTGTTTCAAGGGGACAAACACCTGGACTGTAGCATGCCGGAGAGGGATCACACAAAAAAAAGTTCTTAAAAATTGTAATTTTTTGATAGAGAGCAAATTATTGGAAAAATTAAAAAAAAATAAAAATAAAAAATTTATTTGGATTTAGCATCTGGGGGGTCTAAAAGTGTACCTGTGAAGTTTCAGCTCTGTAGCATGTCCGGAACCAGAAAAAATTACGAATTAGGGTTAGGGCTAGGGTTAGGGCTAGGGTTAGGGTTAGGGTTAGGTTTAGGGTTAGGGTTATTTTTATGGCTAGGCTTAGAGGGTTAGGGTTAAGGTTAGAGGGTTAGGGTTATGGTTAAGAACTTTTTTTGTGTGATTTAGTGTCTAGGGGGTCTAAAAAGTGTACTTGTGAAGTTTCAGCTCTGTAGCATGTCCAGAACCAGAAAAAAAGATAATTTTTCAGTAGAGCAGGGATGGTGGGAACCCCTTTTACACCTATATGATCTTTTTTTCCTGGTTCTGGACATGCTGCAGAGCTGAAACTTCACAGGTACACCTTTTAGACCCCCCAAACAATAAATCCAATAAATTTTTTTTTGTTAAGTTTTTTTTTTTTTTTTTTAAGTTTTCCAATAATTGGCTCTCTATCAAAAATAACAATTTTTAAGAACTTTTTTGTGTGATTTAGTGTCTATGGGGTCTAAAAAGTGTACTTGTGAAGTTTCAGCTCTGTAGCATGTCCAGAACCAGAAAAAAAAGATAATTTTTCAGTAGAGCAGGGATGGTGGGAACCCCTTTTACACCTATATGATCTTTTTTCTGGTTCTGGACATGCAACATATATATATATATATTTAAAAAATACTCAAATACCAGCCCTCAAAGGGGCTTTTGGGGACAATATATATATATATATATATATATATCACAGAACAAAAAACATTACACAAATACCAGCCCTCAAAAGGGCTTTTGGGGACAATAGATATATATATATATATATATATATATATATCCAAAAAAAACCTCAAATACCAGCCCTAGGAAGGGCTTTTTGGGGTGCTGTCCTTACAGCAGGAGTGTACCAAGAACACTGTCTAACAAGACCGGGAACTGTCCCCAGCTTTAACAGCAGCAGCAGCACCAGCACTTTCCCTGCTCTCAGTAACACAGAAATGATCTAAGATGGATGCTGCCCTTGCTTATTTATAGGAGGTGGGAGGGAGGTATGCTGATTGGCCTGGAATGTGTCTTCTGACTGTGATGTTCAGGGTCAAAGTTTGCCTCAATGATGATGTATAGGAGGCGGACCGAACATCGCATATGTTCGCCCGCAGCGGCGAACGCGAACGTTCGAAGTTCGCCGGCGAACCGTTCGGTACATCTCTATTTGTAATTTGTTCAACGTGAACATACTGTAGCATAGATTTACTCTATGTTGTACAGGTTGACATTATGCCGTGAGTAATCAGTTACTATTTGGGAAAATGTAATCATTTCAACAGTTAAAGATCATCTAAGGCTCGGTTCACACTGCCACAACCTGAAAGTCGCTCTACTTACAAAGAGACTTTGCCAGGAGACTTTCTGGCGACTTGAATATTACTTTGAGGCAGAAGTCATCTTGAAGTAGTACAGAAACCTTTTCTAAAGTCAGAGTGACTTCAGTAGTGCTAATTAAGACAGTTCTCATTGACTAACATTGGATTTCACATGTCATTCATCTTGGGTTTCACAAGTCAGATCTCAAGTCGTGGCAGTGTGAATCGACCCTAAAACCATGACTTTTAATTATGTTGTGAATACACAATGAATGTTTAGAACCTCTATCAGGCCATTACTCTATCTATTTTGATGACCATTGTCAATAGTAGGTATGAACTTAGGCCCCTTTCACACAGGCAGACCGTTCAGATCCGCCTGTCCGTTTTTTTGGCGGATCTGAACGGTCCCCCCATGCATTCCTATGGGGCATCGGATCAGCGGCTCGATCCCCCGCTGAGAAAAACGGACTCCGTCCAACGGACGGAGTGTGTGAAAGGGGCCTTAGTTGTGTTCATATCCTAGTCAAAGCCCACCTGAGGTATCCCACCAGGAAGCTATCACTGCACAAATCCAATCATAAGCAGCTGAGGCATTCCTGCTCCAAAGATCCAAATATATAAGAGGTGTTTATATGAACAGCTGCAAGGAGGAGGATGACACTTATAATTGGGTTTGTGCATTGGTAGCTTCCTGGTGAGTTATCTCAAGTTGGTTCTGACAAGGATCAGAACATAACTGAACTCATCTCTGGTCCCTAGGATAAGTTATAGGCAGAAATTGAAAGGTTAGTTAATTGGAAGGTTGGCCTTTAGATTTCAGGGTCAACCTAATGGTGCTTTCAAACTACCTGGCTGTGCTTTGGCTGTAGCGCAGGTGAAGCATGGTGTACCCATGGTTTTCATGCAGGTTAGCTTTCCTATAGGCTTCTATTATATCCTGCAGTTTTGGTGGACTTTCATGAAAACGGCAGGTAAACTGCACTGCAGCCAAAACACAGTGGAACAGTGTGAAGCCGCCCTATAGGAAAGCTTAAATAAAAAAATATGGGCATGTTGGGGGGTGACACTTTTTTAAAACATAATTTCAATGCAGAAAGCCCGTGTTGAAAAAGACCACCTCTAGAGTCTTGGCTTTGAAACACTGAAACTATATTTAATGCCATGGGAGTTCATAAAGTGAAAAAAGTTTAATACAAGAATTTTTACAGGTGTTTTTTACAGTAAAACATTTTTTTCAATAGAAAGCTAAATTTTATTCTATTTATGCCAGGATTAACAAAACACACCACCACTGAGTGCAAAGAGCTTTCATGAAAAAGCAGAAAAACAGCCACTTTCTAGCAACTTCAATATGAAAGTTTAAATGCAATTAACAGCCTGGGGTTTGATTCAGTCCAGTCTAAGTTTTATAGTTTGGCATTTAGGCTAAATGGGATGGCGTGGAGCTGCCCCTGCGGTTCTACATTAGAGCAAAGCCAAAGCAGGCTGCTTGCACGGTCAGAAAATGAATTTCTGAATGTTTTTAATTGTTAGTGTGGTTCAATAGCAGCTGGAAGTGCTTTTCAAGGCTGTATTAGATGCGACTGAGCCTCAGCCTATGTGTGGGGGTGAGACCAGTTGTTGGGCTTTCAGTCCACTTTCAAGAAATTCTTAACCCCTTCATTACAATATTCACGAGCGTAATTACTTAAAGACTAACAAGGCATACAGATTGGATTATAAAAGGTTATAGACAAAATGTTCTCATAGCTGTACAATAGCTTTTGCTGGGTTATGCTTATGAATAAATGGATTGTTTTGAAAGTTTGACGTTTTGATAATGATTATAGAGGATTCAATAAGAAAAGGGGTGATGGATGTGAGTTCCCATTGTCCTGCATATGCATACAGTACATATTACACTGCAGTTTTCAATTTTGTCTTAGTAGGAGATTCAAACAGTCTGAATCTTATATTAAGTTATCACATAAGATAAAGTGTATATAAACCCAAAAACAAGGATGTAATATTTTGTAGCTTACAAGTACTTAAATGTGATGGCTACATTCTATGTTATTTAGTTTTAGTTTTGCTTTTTTTTTCTTTTCACCAGGTAACCATGCAAATAACATATGTTCTGTACCTTCATGGCTAAATTTACTCCTTGACTGTATCTATGAAAGTAGCCATGTTTGTCTTCCAAGCTAGACTTTAAACATTTCTTTTTTCATATCTTTTCTTTTTTTTGTAGTTGATAGGAATAATAGGTTACAAATAGGGTTGAGCGAACATGGACTGTATTGTTCGGGATCGTACCAGACTTTTGGGTGTTCGGTACCCGGACACGGACCCGAACATTTTACTGTATATTCAGGATACAGTCCGTTGTTCGGTAATTTTATTTCATGTTTTGGTGCGGTTTTAATGTTTTGGCGCGGTTTTATTGGCAAGGTTTCAAAAGCTGCAGGGCAGCCAATCAACAAGCGTTTAACTAGTGTGCCCTTAGAAGCCATCACAGCCATGCCTACTAATGGCATGGCTGTGATTGGCCAGTGCAGCATGTGACCCAGCCTCTATATAAGCTGGAGTCACGTAGCGCCGCACGTCACTCTGCTCTAACTACTGTAGGGAGAGGTTCCTGATGCTGCTGAGGGAGAGATAGGAGATTATTGTAGGGGCAGGCTGGAGATTGTTTTCAGGGAAAGAATAGGAGAATCTTCTCTAATCAGACAGCGATCTACATCGATTTTATTGTGTGGGGGTGCAGTGCACGATCTTTTTGCCCTGACCTGAGCCCAGTGAAGAGGAGGGAGAAAAAAAAATATATCAGTCCGTTAGGTGGGCGGCGTGCGGCGTGTAGCAGCCATGTAATGCAAGCTCAGTGCATATGTGTCTGCTTAATCTGGATTAAAAAAAAACAAAAAACTTTTTCCTTCATATTTTACAGTGACATACAGTATTTAGACACTGCTGTTCTAATCTGCTATTCAAAAATCACCAATTTAAGGGGAAAAAAATATTTTTCAGTTTTTCATTCAAATGTTTTTTTTTTTTTTATTCAATAGCGGAATAGAACAACAGTATCCAACCTGTTAGGCATGCGGCGTATAGCAGCCATGTAATGCAAGCTCAGTGCATATGTGTCTGCTTAGTCTGGATTTAAAAAAAAAAACTTTTTTCCTTCATATTTTACTGTGACATACATTGTTTAGACACTGCTGTTCTAATCTGCTATTCAAAAATCACCAATTTAAGGGGAAAAAAAAATATTTTTCAGTTTTTCATTCAAATAAGTTTTTTTTATTCAATAGCGGAATCGAATAACAACTGTATCCAACCTGTTAGGCGTGCGGCGTGTAGCAGCCATGTAATGCAAGATCAGTGCATATGTGTCTGCTTAATCTGGATTAAAAAAAAAAAAAAAAAACTTTTTTCCTTCATATTTTACTGTGTTTAGACACTGCTGTTCTAATCTGCTCTTCAAAAATCACCAATTAAAGGGAAAAATAAAATGTTTTCATTCATACGTTACTGTGAGATACACCCTTTGGATACTGTTGTTCTATTCCGCTATTCAATAAACACCCATTTAGGGGAAAGAAAGATATTCAATTTCGGCTTAGTCTGTATCTGTACGTGTGAGATACACCCTTTTAGATACTATTGTTCTATTCTGCTATTCAATAAACACCCATTTAGGGGAAAGAAAGATATTAAATTGAGGCCTAGTCTGTATCTGTACATGTGAGATACACCCTTTGGATACTGTTGTTCTATTCTGCTATTCAATAAACACCCATTTAGGGGAAAGAAAGATATTAAATTGCGGCCTAGTCTGAATCTGTATGTGTGAGATACACCCTTTTAGATACTGTTGTTCTATTCTGCTATTCAATAAACACCCATTTAGGGGAAAGAAAGATATTAAGTTGTGGCCTAGTCTGTATCTGAACGTGTGAGATACGCCCTTTTGGATACTGTTGTTCTATTCTGCTATTCAATAAACACCCATTTAGGGGAAAGAAAGATATTAAACTGCGGCCTAGTCTGTATCTGTACGTGTGAGATACACCCTTTGGATACTGTTGTTCTATTCTGCTTTCAATAAACACCCATTTAGGGGAAAGAAAGATATTAAATTGCGGCCTAGTCTGTATCTGTACATGTGAGCTACACCCTTTGGATACTGGTGTTCTATTCTGCTATTCAATAAACACCCATTTAGGGGAAAGAAAGATATTAAAATGCAGTGTAGTCTGTATCTGTACGTGTGAGATACACCCTTTGGATACTGTTGTTCTATTCTGCTATTCAATAAACACCCATTTAGGGGAAAGAAAGATATAAAATTGCAGCCTAGTCTGTATCTGTACGTGTGAGATACACCCTTTTAGATACTTTTGTTCTATTCTGCTATTCAATAAACACCCATTTAGGGGAAAGAAAGATATTAAATTGTGGCTTAGTCTGTATCTGTACATGTGAGATACACCCTTTTAGATACTGTTGTTCTATTCTGCTATTCAATAAACACCCATTTAGGGGAAAATTAATAATTTTGCAGCGTTTGCTAAATATGTTACTGTGAGATACACCCTTTAAACCTCCTTCCACCACCACCGAGGATTGCAGGGCGCTTCAGTTTGACTCCTGTTGCTAACTCCTCCTACTCTGCTTCCTCATCCTCTACCACCTCCGCATCCGAAGCAGTGATCATTTCCAAGGCTTTCAGGGCAGTCATTCACAAGTGGCTCTGAGGGTGGGTTCCTGCACCCACAAACGCCATGTACACAATTGTCCAGCAAGGGCACAGTTCTGGAGGATGACGAGGTGGAGGAGATGGAGGAGGAGGAACCATGTTCACAGCAGGGTGGCACCCAGATAACTGATAACAACAGATACTACACTTGATCTTAGCCAAAAGGTCGAGAAGCGATTCTGGTGTCATTCCCATCTGACAGCGGGGGCACAGTGGAAGCACAAGGCGAAGGCAGAGGAGAAGGAGGTCGCCAACGCAGCCAGGGCACCGCCAGCACCTCAGAAGGCAGGGTTAGCATGTATGAAACAGGGAAAAGCTTTGTCGGCACGCCACAACAACCAGGACCACCGGCTGTTTTTTTTTTTTAAGCCCGTGGTTTGTGAACACACTCAGACTATCACCTGGTGGGTACATAAATAAGTGCACACCAAAAAAGTGAAACACAAAAAGTGCACAGGGTGTACACATGGTCCCTGACCCACCGGGGCGCAAGGCTCCTAACAGACACTGGGGTACTTACACTGGCTAACCTGGCTGAAACCAGGCAGCCCTGTTCTTTAGGAGGTCTACTGAAACAGACCACCCCAAGTACTAGGTGGGGCTCTCCCGAAGAGAGACCCCATGAGAGAGAGCGAACCAAGCCAGAAGGCCATATCCACCACCTCCCAAGACTTTCAGGGACAGGCCCAAGGACCTACACCCTACTAATCACGCTGTTCAAAATAAAGTGTACCGCCACAATAAAAAACACAAAACGTGAGAAACACAACACATAAAAGTGGGGAAAGGGTTAGTGAAGAAGAAGTGCAAGGTTAGTGCCACGTTGCAATACTATGGCAGGCCCTTCAGCCAGGAATAAAAAATTCCTCTGGTCCTGACTCCTGACCAAAAGGCCCAGCCCTAGAGACAGGAGTGAAAAATGTGTGTAGGATGTGCAGTGTCCTTGGTGCCATACTCATAGTGTTGCCATCCACCGTGAATTATGGCACCCCTGGACTGCCACTCCAGGGGCACATACACCACAGGCTTTTTAGAATCCCAGTCCTTGGCAAGACCAGTGCAGCCCCATCCCTACCAGAAGGCCTCATAACTTAGACAGCTTTGGGAGAGCCCAGCCCACAACCGGGGACACATACCTTTTCCAAGGCCAGACTCAACCCAGAAGGGGGAAAAAAGCCCCCCCGCTGCCATCACCGTTCCTTACCATATACAGTTCCTTACCATTCCTTACGTACTATACACGTACTGAATGACGGGTCTACCCCCTTCAACTTCTGGGTCTCAAAATTGGGCACATGGCCTGAGCTTGCCCTTTACTCCTTGGAGGTGCTGGCATGCCCTGCAGCCAGTGTATTACCTGAACGTGTATTTAGCACGGCTGGGGGCGTTATCACAGACAAGCGCAGCCGCCTGTCCAGAGCCAGTGTGGACAAGCTCACGTTCATTAAAATGAACCAGGCATTAATCCCACAGGACTTGTCCGTACCTTGTGCAGAATAGACATGTATACCGGCCTTACCCAGCCATTGTTGTATTTTTGATCTTTATCACTCTTTTAGGGTGTACCCTAATTTAAAAAGAAATAAAATTAAAAACAAAAACCAGTGTTGGCTACCTCGTCCTCCTCCACCGCCGCTTCCACCTACACCGCCACATTCACCGCCACCTCAACCTCCTACTCCATATGGGCCTCGTCCTCCTAGACCAAGATGATTCCTTTTTATTTTTATGTTTTTTATGTTATTTTAAGTTATTTCCCTATCCACATTTGTTTGCAGAGCCCTTACCATGCTCTTAAGAAGATTTTGCTGCCATTTGCAGCCCTCTAGCCCTTTCCATGTTTTTTTAGAGCCATTTTAGTGCTCAAAAGTTCGGGTCACTATTGACTTCAATGGGGTTTGGGATCGGGTTAAAGTTGGGGTCACGAACCCGGACTTTTTTTTCAAGTTCGGCCGAACCCGCCGAAACTCGGACATCCAGGTGTTCGCTCAACTCTAGTTACAAAGGAAAAATAAGATTGTTTTTACTGTTTTTTTTTTTACTGCACACAGGTAGTGACAAGGGCAATTCTGAAAACTTTGTTAACCAGAAAAATTTGTTCTAAAGGCAGAGGTTTTTTTTCTTATCTTAATGCATTCTATGCAAATTTAGGATTAAATACCCTCTGTGTGCTGCAGCCCCCTCAGATCACTAATACTTACCTGAGCCCCATCTTGATCCAGCGATGTTCCAGAAAAGACTCGGATGTCCAGGACTCTCCATCCTGATTGGCTGAGACACAGCAGCGGGCACCATTGGCTCCTGCTGTTGTCAATCAAAGTCTGTGAGCCAATGAAGCGAAAGGGGGCGGGCCGAGACATGGCTCTGTGTCTGAATTGACACACAGAGCAGCGGCTTGGCTCAGGTGCCCCCATAGCAAGCTATGGATCTGGGCTGCTCTATGCAAAACCACTGCACAGAGCAGGTAAGTATGACATTTTTGATATTTTTAAACAAAAAAAAAAAAAGATTTTAGTATCACTTTAAGGGACCGGAAAATTAAATTTATTATGTGTTGGGTCTAGTTATGCTTGAATGACAGATTTATTATTTCATAATTTCTAAGTAAATATTTGACATTTCCTAGGAATTCTACCAGTATAAACTTTACAGTTTGAGGTTAAAACGGAATTTCACTCTCTTAATCAACATCGCCTTTTTTTTAATTCTTATGCTGTCAACATTAGTAACTAAACAAAAAAGTATATCATACACTGCCTGGCCAAAAAAAAAAAAAAATAATCACCAAAAAAAAAGGGTCACACACTGTAATATTTGTTTGCATTGTTTTGATAAGCCTCTGCAACGCCACAAGATTTATTTCCGTCCAGTGTTGCATTCATTTTGTACTAATGATGGGCGAGTCGGACCACTGGCCAAAGCCTTCTCCAGCACATCCCAAAGATTCTCAATGGGGTTAAATTCTGGACTCTGGTGGCCAATCAATGTTTGAAAATGATGTCTCATGCTCCCTGAACCACTCTTTCACAATTTGAGCCTGATGAATCCTGGCATTGTCATCTTGGAATATGCCCGTGCCATCAGGGAAGAAAAAATCCATTGATGGAATAATCTGGTCATTCAGTATATTCAGGTAGTCAGCTGACCTAAATCTTTGAGCACATGCAGTAACTATCCAATAGGATAGTTACTGCATGCTTAGTTTAGTTGCTTACTTCATTCCAGGTGGTGACTTGTTTTTGGCCAGGCAGTGTATTAACTTGTTTTCATTTTTTTTTTTACATTTCTTCAGTTACTTCCTGGTTTCCAGGCCTAGGCAAATGATGTCATACATCCAAAGAGTCTTCAGAAGGTGGAAAGGGGTTTTCTCATCTAAGCACACTTGCCTGCATGCCTGCATTGGCGTAGCGTGGGGGGTGCAGGGGGGGCCGGCCGCTCCGGGCGCAACATCTGGGGGGGCGCATCCGCAGTGTCACTCTGTCTGTCTGACTCTGGCATACACAGTTCACACACTGTCTGCGGCTGCCTCCATCTTTAGGCTGGGAGATGTCCAGCGCAGCCGCCCTATGGCTGAAAATGGTGGGTCGGGGGGGCTGGACTGTGCCTCACCTGTCCATTGGTGTAGGGTGGGGTGGCGTTGCAAGCCAAGCCCCGCCTATGCCGCCTCTCCTCACTGCTCAGTCAGTTTAGCAGCGAGAGAGTCAGCAGCCTGGCGCTGTCACAGAGTGTTTTTTTTTTTAATCACCTGATTAGAGCCAGAGGCTCTAATAGGCTTCAAAAAAGGGTGGACCCGGGGCGCAGAGCAGTGCGCCCCAAGCCCACCCATTGTGTGACAATAGCGAATGAAAATTCGCTATTTTTTGCACGCTGCATTGAAAGGGAGCACGCTGGTTTCTCTGCATTGAAAGGGGGCACCCTGGTCTCTCTGCATTGAAAGGGGGCACGCTGGTCACTCTGCATTGAAAGGGGGCACGCTGGTCACTCTGCATTGAAGAAGACACGCTGGTCACTCTGCATTGAAAGGGGGCACGTTGGTCTCTCTGCATTGAAAGGGGGCCCGCTGGTCACTCTGCATTGAAAGGGGGCACGTTGGTCTCTCTGCATTGAAAGGGGGCACGTTGGTCTCTCTGCATTGAAAGGGGGACACGCTGGTCATTCTGCATTGAAAGGAGGCATGCTAGTCAATCTGCATTGAAAGGGGGCACGCTGGTCTTTCTTCATTGAAAGGGGGCACGCTGGTCTCTCTGCATTTAAAGGGGGCACGCTGGTCTCTCTGCATTGAAAGGGGGCACGCTGGTGATTCAAATTTGTATTTAGATGCATTTTACTTTAATTTCACCAGTATTTTCATAACCAACAATAAATGTGCTTAGGGGGTAAGGGTTTCTTTAACTAATCTAGTGGAAGAGACTCGAGTGCTTAAATCCTGCGGGTTAGGGGGCGCAAATTACTTGCCTTGCCCCGGGTGCTGACAACCCACGCTACGCCACTGCATGCCTGAGCTAAGGGCAGATGGATTACAGGAAGTAAATGCTACCTTAATAATCTTCCCTTACTCCAGGCCAAGGCCAGAAATACTAGGATGTGTTTTTCAAAGTAATTTATCAGCAAAACAAAGTATGGAGACATGAAAGCACAAGTAAGTTTGCTTGAATATTAAAAATAAATGAATTCGAGTTTTTGGTTTCTGGTGTAGTTCCACTTTAAACAGTCTAAACATTTTAAGTAATATACAATAGAAATCAGAGCTGCGCTAACATACATTGAATGCATCTTTGAACCATGTATTAAATAAAGGAAAGGATGTTCTAAAAGTAAAATCCATCTAGGTAAAATACGCCAGTACAAAAACTGTGAAAAACAAAACAAAATTATGCATTAGTCCAAAATGTGATAAATCAGACTTTGTCCCATGATAATAACATCCGAAGTGTAGTATATCCTCCACCATAAAGATTGCCTGCTTACCAACTTGTAGAGACCTCTCAGGGTCAAACACACCTGTGGCCTAAACCCAGCCAGGGCCTTGATCCATCCACAGAAAGAGAAAGATTGGCAAGTCCCGCCAAGCACAGGTAGAACTAACATAGGGTCAGCAAGCAGAATGCGATCACAGATGCAGACCTCCTCAGAACTCAAAACACAGCTCAGGATGTCCCACTCAATGCCGTTCCTCTCTGGTGTGTGTATGAGCTTTTTTTTTCTCTTCTTAAATATTGTAAGTATCTTCGGTCAAGGGAGGTGTGGCTTCATAAATACTATTTTACCCTGAATTTCACCTTGGTATAATTAACTAGCATTGAATATCCATCAAGATATGTCGATCTGCATTTGTCAAAATCTGTCTCAAATAAAGTCAGTGTAATGTTCTGTCATATGGAATTTTTAAGGATTAACCTACAATTTTACCTTGATGTCCTTTAACATTTACATGTGACTACAAAACTTTACTGTGACCTAACAACCTAATAACATAATTTAATAAACAGATGTATTACATGTAAAGTAGTACAGTAGGTACAATCATCTACATATAACTCCTGTGATGTGAAATTATGCAAAAGACTTGCCCCCAAAAAATAAATATCATATACTGTAGTAGAGACATCTTCTTTACATGTCGTGTCAAAAGGTCACAAGCTGGGTGAGTGATCTTTGCTCTTGGCTGTGAGCGGCTTATCTTCATTGCAGCACTGCTGACTTTCTGTACAAAGTGATTTTACCTTCATCACGATTTCAGTGCAATTTTAATTACTATTTTAAATAAAATAACAAATGGAGAACACTATGGTTCCTTTTTTTATTTTATTTGAGAGCATAATTGTGGGATACAATTAAAACGATTGTGAATTCTCGTGTTTTATTTTTTTAAATAACAAACGTGTTATACTTACCTGCTCTGTGCATTAGGTTTTGCACAAGGCAGCCCTGATCCTAGTCTTCTCGGGTCCCTCTTCGCTGCTCCTGGCCCCTCCCTCCTGTTGAGTGCCCCCCAAGCAAGCAGCTTGCTATGGGGACATCCAAGCTGAACTGGAGCTCTGTGTGTCAATTCAGGCACGGAATTGATGTTCAGCCCCACCCCTCCCTTTTTCCTGATTGGCTGACTAACTTTGATTGACAGCAGCGGGAGCTAATGATACATGGACATCGCTGGATAGACTCGTGGATATCACTGGATAGAGATGGGACCAGATAAGTATTAGGGGTTCTGGGGAGGCTGCTACAAACAGAAGGCTTTTTAGCCTAATGCATAGAATGCATTAAGATAAAAAAAAAAAACCTTCTGCCTTTACGACTCCTTTAATTATGCTTGTGCCAGAGAGAATTCTTGGAGACTCAGTGGTGGATGGTAGTTTAACTGGGCTGAAGACTTTTTCTGCCTGGAGGAATATTGTTGCCATCTGGGTGTTATCATTTTGTTGGTTACTTGTGCCATTTTGGAGAGCTGCTGAGAAAGCTATTGTGGAGAACCACTGCCAATGGCAATGGTGAAGAGGCCATTTAATAGGACAAATCCTTTCATTTACAGGTGTGCTTTAAATCTAAACCTGGTATTATGGAACCACTGTGGTTTTTCAAAGAGAGTTGCATTGACAGTGTACCAGTACCAGTGCATATCTGGCAATAGACTTGTTTTTTTTTTTTTTTTGACAACTAGTTCAGCTCTTTAACCACTTGCTGACCAGTCACGTTGACTGTACTGCGGCAAAGTGGTTAGTTATCGTAGGTCTACGTCGCACAGGTGATCAAATACCACCAAAGGAAAGCTCTGTTTGTGGGGAAAAAAAAAACGTAAATATTGTTTGGGTATGCATTGCATGACCGTGCAATTGTCAGTTAAAGTCGCACAGTGCCGAATCGCAAAAAGTGGCCTGGACGTAAGACAGCAAAATCCTCTGGTGGTAAAGTGGTTAAATGTAATACATGAACCTTCAATCACAATATGATGCCTGCAGTAGCAGCTAACAGCTTGTGTGTGTTTTCCTTAGCCGACTTCTGGTTTGAAAGTGATGCGGTGGCTCTCTAGAAAGAGACAAATCCATGCCTCAACCTTTGCATGTAAACAACGAAACAGGAAGCGACAATGATTTTGTCACATCCAGTTACAGATCCAGCATTTCCTGGCTGGTACAGTCAGGGGACACATCTAACCAAGCAGATCTGCGCTCATTTAGATGGTGATAAGGGCAGGGTAGACACATTGGGGTCTCTTAGACCACTAATGTCTCCAAAAAGAGTACATGTCACCTGCCCAATACTATCAAAAAGGGGTTTAATAACCCTTTTGTGACACCAATCAAGTAAAAATAAATAAATAAAAGAATACAGTTTAAACAAATAAAATTATAATAAAATGTATAAAAGAAACTAACAAAAACATTGCCAAAGCCCCCTTTGCTCCACAAACACAAACGCACACCCAGGGTTTATGTAAATCCCGGTTGCACCACACATGTGACATATCACACAAATGTAGGCGTAAATAAAATACTTCTAGCTCAAGAGCTCCTAATTAACTAAACTGATGAGCTGTTTTTTTTTAGATATATGGAGATATCATGTGTGCACGCAATTTTAAGGCTTGGCATGTTGGCTATCTATTTACTCATCACATCTCATCCTTTATATTTTACCAAAAAATAGGTAGTTTATTGTGTGTGTTTATCATAAAATTTAATTTTCTTGAAAATTTGCGTTTAATAAACGCACAAAAATCATGTAACATACAAATTTGCAATTATCATCTTTTATTTTACAAGATCTCTGCTTTCAGAAAATATATAATGTTCTGGGGGTTTACCACTTGCCTACTGGGCACTTTTACCCCCTTCCTGCCCAGGCCAATTTTCAGCTTTCAGCGCTGTTGCACTTTGAATGACAATTGCATGGTCATGCAACACTGTACCCAAGCAAAATTTTTATAATTTTCTTTTCACACAAATAGAGCTTTATTTTGGTGGTATTTAATCATCACTGGGTTTTTTTTTTTTTTGCTAAATAAACATATAAAGACTGACAATTTTGAAAAAAAAAAAACGTTTTCATAGTTTGTTATAAAATTTTGAAAACAGGTAATTTTTCTCCTTTACTGATGTGTGCGCTGATGAGGCTGCACTGATGGACACTGACAGGCACTGATGAGGTGGCACTGATGAGGCAGCACTGAAGGCCATTGATGAGCACTGATAGGCTGCACTGACGGGCACTGATGAGGCAGCACTGGTGGGCATTGATGAGGAGGCACTGGTGGGCACTGTTGAGGCTGCACTGATAGTTGGCACTGATAGGCAGCCCTGATGGGCACTGATAGGCGCCACTGATAAGCAGCACTAATGGGCACTGGTAGGTGGCACTGATAGGTGACACTGATGAGGAGGCACTAATTGGCAGCATTTATGGGCACTGATTGGTAGCACTGATAGGTACTTATTGGCAGCACTGGTGGGCACTGATTGTCAGCACTAGTGGACACAGATTGGCAACATTTGTGGGTACAGATTGACAGCACTGGTGGGCACAGATTGGCAGCACTGGTGGGCACTGTTGGGACAGCACTGATAATCAGGACAATGATAATTAGTGCCCTGATTATAAGTGTACATGTCTCTTTTAGAGAAGCTGGGTATTGGCTCTCGTCTCCTCTCCTCACGCTGTCAGCCAATAACTGAACTCTCCTCACGCTGTCAGCCAATAATTGAATCTGTCATCAGCAGTGTCCTCCGGGATCTGGCGCATGGCGGGCATGATCAGGGGATGCAGTCATGTGATGGCATCCTAGAACTAGCCAGCCATGCTGTAGCCATCATTCAGCTATAGCCCTGTCGACTATAGAGAGACAAAAAAATGGCCTGGTCAGGATGGGGGGGGGTAAACCTTCCAGGAAGTCAGTTGGTTAAAAAGGGCCTGGATTTCTCCTAAATGCACATAATATAACTGGATACTAACATTTAAAAGGTAAAGTTGATCCAGGTAATACCCGATTGCCTGTTGGGAGATCAGGAAGGATCAAATTGGATCAGGCTTAATTGAGTTTTTTTTTTTTTCTGTTGAAAAGAAAATTAATGCTGCGCTACGGTGATATGTGAAGTATGTCCCAAAGTGCTGCTGTGCATAAAAAATCAAAATGATTTTAAAAGTGTAAGTGTAAAAGAAGACAGCGCAAATTTGAGTGTATAATACTTATAAAGTGCTCAATGTGCTGATAAATTATGTTATTGGTTAGTGCGTGTAAGGTATAAACCACATATAATCTTGAATGAATAAAAAAAGTAAATATAAATAAATATAAATGTAAAAAACACTTAACATATATATTAAAAGTGCAAATCACCACCTAATATATAGTGCAATTCATGAATGAAGAGAATAAATAGCATATAAAAGTCCAAATATCAAAAAAAGTCCCAAGATGCTATAGCCAGCAAGTGGCAAGTGAAGGTCGTTTGATTAGAAGGACAACCCGAAAAGGTGCCCAGGTGCTGGAAATTATATGCATGCGGCAATGGTGCGATGTTGGTGATCCTCTCCCCTAGGTAATTGACACTTACCGGACAATGTGGACCCTCAAACCTTATAGCATAAGGGTCTCACAGGCAAGGTCCGGCATATAATCCGGGTAAAGTGCTGTAGATGGAAATGACACCCAGTACGGGCTCCCTATGCAGTCTCACCGGATGGTCACCATCTTCACTTGCCTTTTTTGAGCTTGCTAGCCCTTTTTTTCTCCCTCTTGGAATACTTCCCTCAGCAGGAGACTATTAGTGGCTACACCTGCTTTGCTGCTGGACGTTCAACGTTTTTTTTTTTTCTGCCTTCCGCTGGATCAACTGTGTGTACAATTTGTTATGCCTATGACCCCAAGAACACCACCCCCACCATCAAACATGACACTAATACGGTGATCAGTGCTAAAAACATGCATTGTCACTGTACTTATGACACTGGCAGAGAATGGATTATCAGGGGGCAATCAATGGGTTGAATGTGTGCCTAGGGAGTGCTTACTAACTGTGGGGGAGGTGCTTTTACTACTTAAAGATATGGTTTGGTGTTCCTGCTTCACAGAAACACAGGATCCATGTCATCTGTACTCATAAAATGAATGTCTGCCTTGTTTACATAGGCAGACTGTCATTCTGTCAGAGTAATGAACGATTGGCGAGTCCCGGCAAACATCGGGACCTGCTGATAAGCTCCTGCTGTGTAAAATCACAGCGGCAGTGAGCTGCCGATGGCGTGCGTGCCCAAAACCCAGAAGTGCAGAATCACATATGTATATATATATATATATATATATATATATATATATATACAGTATATATACGTGATTCTGCATAAAGCGGCCGCCGTGTAGCAGTAAATCTGCTACGGGGTAATCATAAAGTGGTTAAAACAATCTCCTGAGCTGGCCTGAACCAGTTCTTGAGGGAGTCTATTTCACATTTTCACAGCTCTTACTGTGAAGAAGAAATCTCTTTTCCTCCAGACGTAAAGAGTGTCCACTTGTCTTCTGTGAGGAGGACCTTAAGGGAAATAACCCTACACCAGGTTAACAATGGGGACCATTCATGTAGTTATGTACATGTTGATCATATCCCCCTTAATCTCCTCTTCTCAAGAGAGAATTAATTCAGTTCAGCTAATCTTTCCTCATAGCTCTTCTCTGCAGTTTCCCCAGTTCTCCAATATTCTTTTTGTGAACTGGTGCCCAAAACTGAACTGTATATTCCAGATGAAGTCTTAATAATGATTTGTAAATGGGGAAAATAATATCTCTCTTCCTGCAGCCCATACCTTATTTTACACATTAAATTATTTTGCTCACTTTGGAAACTGCTGCTTGGCATTGCATGTTAATATTAAGCTTACAGTATGAACTACCAGAACACTCAGATCCTTCTCCTCCATTGATTCCCTCAGCTGTACACCCCGTAGTCTGTATGATGCATGTATATTTTTTAGCCCCTAAGTACATAACTTTACATATTTCAACATTAAATCTAATTAGCCACACAGTTGCCCAATAAAACAGTGCATTGGGGGTCGTCTTGTAAATTGTAGACATCATGTAGGGATGTTAATCCACTGCATAGCTTGGTGTCATCTGTAAAGACTAAAATGGTACTTTTAATCCCAGACCCTAGCATCTTAAATATTCCTAGTTTCCCAATTAACAATTAAAAATCTGAGAAGTAGCCGGACTAAACAAAATGCTAAGCATAAGGTGATGTTAGGTAGGCATGCATACTGTATATATTGCTCACAGTGTATGACAAAAATGCCTGTGTAGCGTACAGAACAGCCTCCTGCCTAGCAAACATGAAAGGAAAATATTTTATGAAATGTGGTTTCAGCTAATTTGCAGACCTAAAGCCATCAGGAATCACCAATCTAAACGGTTCCACTCCTGTAATTGAGGTCACGCTTACCCAAATACTCTTTGAATAATAAAAGACACTTAATTAGTTCTTATTGTGAGATAAAATGAGAAAATATAATTTTATTAAGGAAGTCAAGGTTTTGGCCGTGAACAAATCATTCCAGCTAGCAGAATACTCTGTGATCAGTGATTTAATTTAACATGATGACAACTGGCAAACCTTAGGAGAGCAGCCATTTCTCCCACGAGCAGCAGGCTAGGAGACATTGTGCTTATTATTCAGAGGTAGTGGCTGATGTATTACACACATCTCAGCCATGGGGCAACACTGCTGCAATTTGGAATGGTTTACTGCATAAATTATGTTTAGTGAAATAACTTTCTTGCAACTCAACTTTGAATCTTTTCTCTCCTGTGTTGTCAGTTTGCGTATGATTATCAAGAAGTTTGATGTCTGTAATAAATCATATAGATACCAAAAAATTCAAATACATATGTAAACTGTATGTAGTTTGACCTAAAAGAGTACCTGTCATTGGAAAAAAAGAATGTTTGCAGGTGTACAGTACAGAAAACAAGGTTCCAGGGCCTGTAAAAGGCTAGAGAGCTGAGAGTTAGAGGGACCTGGTGCTCATCAGTAGGGATGATCGAACTTTTGAAAAGTTCGGTCCGACCAGAACACCCGAATTTCCCGAAAGTTCGGTTCGGATTCCAGAACCCCATTGAAATCAATGGGACCGGAACTTATGGAATCAAAAAACACAATTTTGAAGCCCTAAAACCCAATAAATGCCCCTAAAAAGTGCCTAGGGTTCTGGGCCATGCCCCAGGGACTATGAATCAGGCAAAAAAAAGTTCTTAAAAATTGTCGTTTTTGATATATATACATATATATGAACTGCAAAAAGGTGTCCGATAATATTAAAGCAAAAGTAATATATTCAAACACTAGCAGCGCTATATAAACGAACTGAAGAATAAAATCCAAAGTCCTTTAAATTTCAAATGGGTATTTCCAGGTCATGTGGTAGGTTGGTTAAACACAATCCTTTATCCCAGGAAGGGTGTGAGGGGTCCTGACCGTAGCACCAGATTTCCACCACCACTTTGTGCACCCCCCCTATTCTTAAAACTCACCAGAAGATGGTGAATCAAGATCCTTCAAGGAACTCCACCACTAGGTTACAGCATTGGACACTGGACCCACTTTTCCTCTATTAACCGCACAATCTCCTCCGTTGCCAACAGACCATGTAAGTGAACAGAGTGGGGCAACAATAGTGTAATTCCGCCAATGACGTTTATTAAACACAAAAAACAGCACAATGTAGCCCCTTTCCCCTCAGGATGTCTACTTACAGGAAGTAGCATATAGTGAAGGCATTTAGTGGAAATATAAAATCCGCTGGATCACTCTGTACCAAACCTTATGGAATCTGGAAAGAGCTCCGGCGTATGTGTAGATGTCATTATGCGACCGCGCACAACGGCTCTGACGCATTTCGTCCTCCGACTTCCACAGACAGCGGTCGCATAAGGACATCTACACATACGCCGGAGCTCTTTCCAGATTCCATAAGGTTTGGTACAGAGTGATCCAGCGGATTTTATATTTCCACTCAATGCCTTCACTATATGCTACTTCCTGTAAGTAGACATCCTGAGGGGAAAGGGGCTACATTGTGCTGTTTTTTGTGTTTAATAAACGTCATTGGCGGAATTACACTATTGTTGCCCCACTCTGTTCACTTACATGGTCTGTTGGCAACGGAGGAGATTGTGTGGTTAATAGAGGAAAAGTGGGTCCAGTGTCCAATGCTGTAACCTAGTGGTGGAGTTCCTTGAAGGATCTTGATTCACCATCTTCTGGTGAGTTTTAAGAATAGGGGGGGTGCACAATGTGGTGGTGGAAATCTGGTGCTACGGTCAGGACCCCTCACACCCTTCCTGGGATAAAGGATTGTGTTTAACCAACCTACCACATGACCTGGAAATACCCATTTGAAATTTAAAGGACTTTGGATTTTATTCTTCAGTTCGTTTATATAGCGCTGCTAGTGTTTGAATATATTACTTTTGCTTTAATATTATCGGACACCTTTTTGCAGTTGATCATTTCTTTTATAGCAGCTGCTTTGACGTCAAGTCTGTATTATTGATTTTATTCTTGTGCCTTCTTATTTGTTTTAGCGCAGGGTGAGTGTATTTATGAGATTGTTCTTCACATATTTATCACTCCTTATTGTATATATATATATATATGTATACCCCTAACCCAGAATCTGCATTGTGGGGTCACCCTGACATGGCAGAGTTCGGTCACCCTGACATGGCAGAGTCAGTTCACCCTAAACTACACTACAGTCATCCTGACATGGCAGAGTCAGGTCACCCTAAACTACACTACGGTCACCCTGACATGGCAGAGTCAGTTCACCCTAAACTACACTACGGTCACCCTGACATGGCAGAGTCAGTTCACCCTAAATTACACTACGGTCACCCTGACATGGCAGAGTCAGTTCACCCTAAACCACACTACGATCACCCTGACATGGCAGAGTCAGGTCACCTAAACTACACTACGGTCACCCTGACATGGCAGAGTCAGGTCACCCTAAACTACACTACGGTCACCCTGACACTTAAAAGTATCCCTACAAAAACTAGATTATTGAATCTAAGTATAGTGGTATATAGTACCCTAACTACACTGCATATCCCTTTCCTCACACTAAAAGAACAGCTCCATACAGCAGAAGATAATTGCAAAATTACACTGGAGCTTTACAAGCAGCAGGAGAAACACAAATGCTTCTACTCTCTTCCACAGCCTCTGTATTACAGTGCTAGAGGTTTGGCGGGGCTATGTTATATACTGGGGTTCGTATTCACTCCTGATTGGCCTCTGGACCCCGTAGTCACTCCAATCACATTCCTAGCAGACTCCTGCCCCCTCAATTGGCTTTTACTGATGTTTCTGGGCCAATCACGGGCTTTTAAAGCCCAGTTCCTGTCCCATTGCATTTTGGGCGGTTCTGGTGACCGAATTCCGAACTTTTACCGCAAAGAGTTCGGAATTCGGCCGAATTTCGAACACCCAATGTTCGGGTCGAACCGATGGTCGACCCGAACCGTTCCATGATCCCTAATGGCTGGTAAACAACAAACTAAAACCGGAAGTGACAAAATGCTTGTCGCTTCTAGTCTCATAGATCATGGAGATAATCAGGGAACTTCCACATAACGGCAGGCTAGGGTTGCTTGGCTTACAGGAACTGGGGCTGTTGTAAGTGATGCTACACTAAGCTATATTCCATGACCAAACAAACACTGAAAAAGTCTCACACATGTGGCATTGTCATACTCAGGAGGTGTAGCAGAATGTGTTTTGGGGTGTAATTCTAAGTATGCCCTTGCTGAGTGTAAGAAATATCTAAATAAATTGTCAACTTTGTGTAAAAAAAAATTTCCATTTTCTCTCCGTGTAAAAGCTTGCGGCAAAAAATTACATTTTCAAAAGACTCACTATGCCTTTCAAAAAATACCTTGGCTATGTTTGTTTTCCAAAATGGGGTTCCTTTTGTGGTTTTTTCCTCTGTCCTGATGCTCAAGGGTCTCCAAAAATGTGATAGGTAGCCAGTAAATTAGAAGCATAATTTATGCCTCTGGAATGCCTGAAGGTGGTCTTTGGATTGTGGGCCCCTCTGTGCATCTAGGTTATGAAAAGGTCTTTTACATATGGTATCCCTAAACTCAGGAGGCATAGCAGAATGTATTTTGGGGTGTAATTGTGTCCATGCTGTGTGTGAGAAATAACCCTTTCAAATGACAACTTTGTGGAAAAACACATTTTATTTAATTTCCTAAAATTCAAAAAAATAATTACAAAATTCAAAAAACTCACCATGCTTCTTAATGAATACCTTGGACTGACTACTTTGCCAAAAGGGGCCATTTAGGGGGTATTTGTACTGTCCTTGAACTTTAGACCCCAAGTACATCAGGATTGATCAGCTTTCAAATATATATATCATAGTTTGTGGGCTCTATAACTTTCACAAAGAATAAAGAAAATACACTGATTTTGGGGGGTTTTTTTTACCACAAAAGGTAGCAGAATACATTTTGGCCTACGTTTATGAAGAATGATTATTTACTTGCAACATTTTATATAAAAAGCTAAGAAAATGCATTTTTTTTTCAAAATTGTTGGTATTTTTTCATTTACTGTATATAGCAAAAAAAAAAATAAAAATAAAAAATTCCAGTGATAATTAAATACTACCAAAAGAAAGCTCTATTTGATCAACAAAAGAAAAACGATAAAAATGTAATTTTGGGTATAGCGTTGCATGCCTGAGTATTTGGCATTCAAAGTGTGACAGCGCTGAAAGATGAAAATTGGCCTGGGCTGGAGAAGGTCAAAGTATCCAAACTTGAAGTGGTTAACTGTTGTAGTAAAGTCCTTGGAAACTTGTGCATAGCCCTCCTCATTAAAAATGCCCTCCTGCTTTTACACTGATTTATCATCTGTGGTCTTTTAATTTTTGTAGTAAACTTCCTACCTGTACGATTTTTCTCTGGCAAATTTTGGCAAATTCCATCAAGTTTATATTAGATATGCTTTAAGTCATATCAACTATTTTTTTGTAAAATACCTAATTGTTTGTAAAAGGGCAGGGTCAAAAAATAGCAGAAGAACAATCCCAGAATGTCCATATAGCATAGCTCTAACTGTTTCCTTACCTCATTCAATTATTTTATTTTTTGGTGTGAGATTGTCAAAAATACTTGCAAAGTGATTGCAGTTTTTCCAAGGTTATTCAGGTTCACCATGGAAGCAGAAGTGAAGAGTAAAGGACATTGGATTGCTTTTAGAGGCATCTTGTTATCAAAATGTCTTCTGAAGTCCATCAGGTTTTCCACGAGAAAAGGAGTTAAAAACACAGTTATACACAGTTTTCTAGAGTAGGGAAGAAATGAAGAGCTGTGGACAGCCTTGTAAACAGATTGTATTCCTGCAGAGATTGAAATGATATAGAAGATGTGATATAAATAAAAGCATTACATGCAGGTGGGTTATTTGTTAGTGGTGTCACTCTGCTATTGTAAGGTGTCCCTGGAAGATAGAGAGGAAGGGAGATCAGGAAAAGAAGCACAGGAGTCACCATGATGGGAAGGCAATTTAATTGGATGATGGAGACACAAGATCAGTGAAAGGTGTTAGGTTTGAAACAGCTGGAATGTATACAGTAAGCTTTTTCTGCTATACTGTATTTTTTTTTTAAAGCTATTTTCTAAAACAAACAGTTATGCATGTGAAAAAATACAGTGCCTAGATCTCCAGAAATACATCAAATACATGGAAAAAAAAAGATGTCTGACAGGCTTTTTACACACATAACATAGTTTTGTATTTGACTTTAGTATACCTTGTTTTTTTTACCTAGCACCACAGGTTCCAAGTATTCAAACCTCTGTTACAGTGTGTGCCCTTTTTTGTTGCACAGGTGGCAACAGCGTAACCAACATGTTTAAAAGCCTGCTGTAAAGCTTTGATGTTCCTTTAGGTAGTAAACAGAATATTTTTTATGTAATTTCCTATCCTATAATATTCATTACATAGAAACATTAATTGAGCTGTTGAAGAAGCCAAGGACAATGTGCAATGTGACAAAACATATTAGTGCAGCCGTTAGAGGACTGCTGGAAAAGCAAGTGAATATAACCAGTTTTTCCATGTATGCTGTTTAGGTAATTTAAAGCTGACTTCCAAATTTTTTTGTTTTTTTATACTTACATTGGTCCAGCTTGAACCAATGTAAGTATGAATGTTCCCTACCTGGATGATCCCAGTGGAAGGTGGAGAGGCAAGGCAGTGACAATCTCCACCTTGTCCATTTAATCATGTTAAGCAAAGGAACCTTTTGTGTTCACTAATGCCTCCTACACACGCGACTGCACACGATTTTTCTCGGCCAACAACAACCAACATCAGAAGTGATGTCATGTGCTGGTTTACTTTCCGTGTGTTTTTTCTTCTCTGAGCATGCCCAGTCTTGCTCATCTGATTTTTGTCTGCCGAAATCTGTACTGACTGACGGAAAATCGGCCGTTCTGTTGACGGCCAACAAAAATTTTATAGCACGCACACCAGATTTTGTTTGGCCGAAAAGTCGCAGTCGGTTGTCGGAAGCATCATACTAACAAGCCGAAAATCGGCCGATCGGACGTTGGCCGAAAATTCAATCGTTGTGTGTACGAGGCATAAGCAGCAGGGCTGCTACATGGCACGGAACCAAAAAGCTAGTGACTATCACTATAGTACCAGTGCCTACTGCATTTATTCCACCGTGAATCCTAAAAGGGACACTGTTGCAAGGAAAAAAACATGGTGATATACTGTAGACTCTGTTGAAAATATACATTTGCAGACTTATCTGACATATAATAGTTCCAGGGCAGTAAAAAAGTGATCAAGTATATCCTCACTAAACTACAACTAATGTGAGGCTCAAGAATCAGAACATGGCTGCTTCAAAAATAACATCTTTACAAAGTGTCTTGCCATTAAAGATGTTCCTTTTAAAGCTCACATTTGCTTCCTTGTCCTGTTTTGGGAAGCTACATTTGTTAAGACATAAGGTGCAATATGATCTTGACGTTTGGAACACTTAAATATTGTGCAGGGAATATTAAAAAACAGCTATGTGATGGGCACATGTAATGAACAGGTTCACAGACAATTGGGCAATTTTGCAGACACCTGCTACCAAAATTAATGAAAAATATTAGAGTCCCCTTTGTAAAAGAAGGACTTAGAGATACCAGCTTTTATATTTTTACTGCTATAAAATGTCTCTTTAGAGGGGTAGTAACAATGACTGTGTTGAACACAGGTGTATCACACATCCACTGTGCTCAGTCAATGTGTGCTCATTATCAGATAATTGAAAAAATCCTGCTCTAGTGACTACTGTATCTCTAACATTCCTAAAATTGTGGGACACGATTATCAGAAAATAACATTTCATGAACAGGTAGACAATGCTAATTTCACAAATGTATTGACCTGATTATCTCTAACTGAATACAGGTTTGCATTGCTATGTTAGTGTTGGGGATGGTCTAGTGCTTCCATAAAATAATTCAGCCACAAAGCATAAAATTAAACTGGTGTGAGCTAAAACATTGCTAAGTTAAAAAGAAAAAGGTAATCCACAGACAAATATCTCCCTGTAAGAGTAGGTGCCACATCCCGAGAAGCAATAACTATAAAGAGGAGGGATCCCCTATGGGTTTGGGATTTTATCGGCACTCAAAGACATACAAATTTGTATAAAAATAGTATTATATAAGTGTAATTATACTATTTTTATACAAATTTGTATGTCTTTGAGTGCCGATAAAATCCCAAACCCTTAGGGGATCCCTCCTCTTTATAGTTCTTTCTAAGTTAAAAAGGAACTGAAATGAGACCTCTTGTGGTATCTACAAATACCTGTGTTAGTCTTAACGATTATCCCTGTGTTCCTATGGAGCCCCCCTGGATCCTAGGTTCGAGCTATCGTTGGGGCCTCAACTTTAGCCAAGTTGAGATAAGTGCTCTTCCCATGATGATTGCCCATGTCGTCTGTTGTATACCTGTCAAATGCTATAAATTAAAGGGGCAGTAAGGATTTTGTGATTTGACAATTGAAGGAGAATAGCGGGGCTATATGCCAGGGGATATTTCAGCTTGGACAGGGATTAAGGCTCCATATACAGACTGGATTTATGCTTCAAGGGGTGGCACAGAAACACATTAAATCCCAACACTGGGGTAAAAATAACTGACCCTCCCACTCAGTCCTCTCTGAATACTGTGTTTAAACCCAAAATTCAATCTAACTCTATGTTTTCTCTTACATTAAGCCACAATCACATGCTCATTCAGTGTTGGGTCTCTCTCCTCTTGGCTTATTTTCTGGATATGTCTTTTGGGTGTCCATATCACTGCCTGTGTGATATGGGCATTTCGCCTTGGCTGGCCAGCAGAGGGGTTCTCCTAGGATTCAGAACAAGAATGACGTCAGATTGAGTGGAATGAAGAAAAGCAGCTGCCAAAGATAAACTTGCATCACTGGACTAGTGTTCCCTACAAGTGGAAATGGTGTCAGTGAAAAACCTAAATGGATGGACTAAGGTAAGTATAGCTCACCAGGCAATGAAAAACAAACACTTGAAATTATGTGTTAGAGGATGGTGGGTGGGAGGGAGGAATGAGCAAAAGTAGATTTTGCAGAGTTGAGCTTTAATCAATTTAAAGACCAATACATGTATGTTTTAGGCAAAACAAAGTGTCTATACTTTAGCACTATTGTTACCTCTGTAATGTTTTCAGTTAGATCAGCCCAACTTTAAAAGAGAAGCATGGTCAAAGCTTTCTTGGCCATGCTTCTCTTTGTGGGTCACAGGAGTGCACTTACTTTTGCTCTCCTGTGACCCAGAGTCAGCTTATAGAGTGCTATTGCCTGCTTTAAGTTAATGTGGCAGAGCTGCTCCAGGCTCTGGGTGGATCTTAAAAATAATGTTGGGATTCACACAGCTGCCTGATTGACAGCATACCGAGAACTGGGCAATCATTGTTCAGTTTTCGGTATTAGAACCAATGTGGGACAGCTGCAGTTTCACACCAATGCAGCATAGAGGTGAGTATGGATGTTTATTTAAAAAGAAAAAAAAAACTGTTCCCCTAATATTTCTGGACCATTGAGGTTTCCCAATGGGAATATTTTACTGCACTTGCAATTCACAAGTAACAAAGATCCTCTAGTCATATTAAACAACATTCTGTCATTTTTGAAGCTCAAAAGGCATACAGTAATTTCTTCTGTCTGACCACTGCCAAACAACTAGCCTAAATAGGTTATGTCTAGTGTTGAGCGAACACAGACTGTATTGTTCGGGTCCGTACCGGATAATTGGATTTTTGTTACCCGGACACGGACCCGAAAACTTTACTGTATGTTCGGGTTTAAAATCCGTGTTCGGTAATTTTATTTCCTGTATGTAATGGCGCGGTTTTAATGGCGGGCTTTCAACAGCCAATCAACAAGCGTTTAACTGGTGTGCCATAGAAGCCATCACAGCCATGCCTACTAATGGCATGGCTGTGATTGGCCAGCTGAAGCATGTGACCCAGGTCTTTATAAGCTCGAGACACAGTGCGTCAGTCTGCTGTAGTGTAGGGAGAGAGCACACATAACGGTGCTGGCTGCTGCTGATTAGGCACAGATAGGGAAAAACAACATTGTGTAGGCAGGGAAAGATATTTGAGCATTTTAGGGACAGGCTGAAGAGATTAGGCAGGGAGAGATTAGGAGACACAGGACAGAACAATCGTCCGTTAGCGATCTACATCGATTTTGCTGTGTGGGGGGTGGTGCAGTGAATGATCTTTTTGCCCTCACTTGAGCCCACTGAGGAGGAGGAGGAGGGAGAAAAAAAATATTTTTTATCAGTCTGTTGTGTGCAGCATTCAGCTATATTTTACTACAGAGTGCAGTTCTAATCTGCTATTTAAAAATTACAAACTTAAATGGGATTTTTTTTAAGAGCACTTGCCATGCTCTCAACTACATTTTGCTGCCATTTGCAGCACTCTAGCCCTTTCCATTGTTTTTTTAGAGCCATTTTAGTGCCTGAAAGTTCAGGTCCCAATTGACTTCAATGGGGTTCGGTGTCCGGGAAAAGTTCGGAAAAAGTCCGGGTCACGGACCCGGACTTTTTTTTTAAGTTCAGCCGAACACGGACATCCAGGTGTCCGCTCAACTCTAGTTATGTCCTCTATCCTGTACCCATAATCACCAAATAGGATGTATTTTTTTTTGTTTGTTTTTTTTCTGTCCTTGGAAAACTTTACATCAAAGTTGCAAGTTGTCCATTACAATGAGAAACATTAACAAGAGAATGAGTCATGGTAACAGCTTGGGAAGTTTATCTGTCTTCGATGACAAGTTGGCACTCCTAAGATGATTTAGCATAGCTCTCCTCACTGGCCCTCACCCTACATTTCTGTAAATAGGAACACTGTATATTCATCTTTCTTTACTACTGCTACTGCTGGCTAAAGGTTTTTAAAAAAGAATACTGAAGGTAGTAGCTGCACTATTAGATACACGTGAGAGTCAGCTAACACTCATTAAGGCAACAGAAAACTACTCTTTGGAAAAATCTTAGGCTTTGTAGCTGCATACTCATTAAAACTAACAGTGGTGTCTTGTATTAGAAACTGCTTGTCACAAATTAGCCTGCAGTTTCCTTCCTGTGTATTCTTACCACCTTGCTGCAGTGATTTTTGTACCCCAATTCTTTTCACATGTATGGTTTGTGTGGGCTTTTATTTTCTTCTCCTCCATCACATACTGGCCCTCTCCCTAGTTTGCTTGTCTATATAAGACATGCTCAGTGTAGCTCACATTTCCTCAGCAACTTCACAGTTCTCTGAATTCCTGTTTGCGTGCTACTTGCGTATACCCTGCCTGACTACCCATGTATCGACCTTGGCTTTGTTCACCATCTCTGCTTGTTTTCTGCCCGTCCTGACCTCGGCTTGTCTCTTGGAATTCCTGTTGTCTCCTGCTGTTTGTACTCACACATGAGTCATCTCTGCATCCTCAGCTGGGCATACCTGGGGGCCGCGACCTGATTCCAGCTTGCTGTGAGTCAATCCCCACCATTAGGGGCTCTGGTGATGAAGCAGGCTGGGGCTTAGACTCTGTGCCCTGGGAAACCCTGAGATAGCGATCCACAAGGGCTCACTAACACAGACGCTTGACAATGCCTGATAAAAACAATTTACTGTCATCATCAGAAAAATTAATCTCACACATCTCCTATTCTTACACACTGATATTGTCCTTCAAAAAAAAAAAAAATCACTTTTGCATTCATAGTTTCTAAAACCTTGCCCAAAAGCTAATCTCTATAAATTGCGCTGCACATATTAGTAATAGAAGGATATCTGTATGTGACATGCACAGGCAAATGTATGTCTGGTGGAAGGAGACAAATGCGTTAGGCCTTATCTATTTAATATGATTATAAATATAAATCGTGATATTGACTATGTCTGATATGAAGATGAAGACTGTAACATTAGAAATTTAACAGATGTTATTTTTTAGACGCTTGGTTTTTTTACCATTGTTTCTAGCTTGTTTCTCATCAAAACTACCATAAAAAAAAACTTGGGAAAAAAAACAATTATTAGCCATTAATCCATACTTAATTCTTAATTACTCATTGCTGAGCAAAATTTCCCTCACCTCCTGTTCGGACGACAGGTTTCAGAAATAACAGGAAGAGAAGTGAGATCTCCAAAACGGGACACAAACAGTATTTAAAATCAACAGACAAATCTCTTTAAAGAGGTTGTAAACCCAAACATTTTTTTTTTTTAACCTGAAAGAGAAACACATAATGAGCTAGTATGCATTGCATACTAGCTCATTATGAAATACTTACATTAGAACGAGCCCCCGCCGTGCCGCCCGCTTACCGCTATGACGGGCAACATGTTCAGTCGCTCGTCTTCCGGGATCGCGGCATCCGGCCATCTGATTGGCCGGAGCCGCGGTGACGTCACTCCCGCGCACGCACGCACCACGCGGGAGCCGACGGTCACGGAACGGGGCTCTGAAGGGACGGCACCAGCGGCCGTTCCTTCAGAGCCCATGCGCCAGTGATGTCACTGGCTGCATGTGAGGTAAATATCTCCGGTACATGTTTAGGAGATATTTACAGTACCTTTAGGTAAGCCTTATCATAGGCTTACCTATGGGTAAAAGTTGCAGAGGAGGGTTTACTTCCTCTTTAACCAGGATATAGTCAGCAATAGAAAAACAACATTGTAGACATTCTAACTCTCCCTCTCTCTATCCAAAACTAAATATTAAACTTTCTTTTAAGTTCACACTGTAGCCATTTTATTTGTGTAGTGATAAGTGATAATCATGTACAGGCTGCCACCATGACTGTAAGTGGAATAGCTGGGTCCTGTATTTTAAAAGCACACCCTTGAGTTTTTATTTTTCTGTTGACTGCATGCAAAATGTAAGAGGGTGCAAGTGGCAGGGATGGACATTTGACTCTACATAGTGTTTACTTGTAAAACCAATGTATATGCGGTCCCCGGGTTACAAACATCCAACCTAAAAATGACTCCTACTTACAAACAGAGGGAGACAACAGGAAGTGAGAGGAAATCCATTCCGAGGAAGGGTAATTCACTCCTGTAATAGTTTTGATGGGAAAAAGATGCCTCCAGTGAAGCTTTATCATCATTCTTTGTTTCCACAACAACCCAAAATGTTCAAAATCCAATTGTCACAGGGACAGAAGGTGAGGTGAAATCTTCTGAACAGGGGCACAGACAGCAAAACAAATGTTATAAGAGTGTTAACCCTTCCCTATATTTTATTTTTTGGCTGTGACTACAATTAAAAAAAATGTACCTGTTCCGACTTGCATACAAAGTCAACTTAAGAGCAAACCTACAGACCCTATCGTATTTATAACCTGGGGACTGCCTGTATTGGACTTAGTCAAAGTTCAATAGCTTGCAGAAAATAAAACAATTGCAAATTTCAATAATACAATTTTTGATTTATAAAATTTCAATAATAGTTAAAAAACAGAATGAGGAAATGATGTGAAATAGTAATTGTTCAGAATCCCAGCATTATATTAACAGTACACACTTGTCAGATTTCATTCAGCACACATAGCCTCATTGCCTTAATTGACACATCCATGTGTCTGATGCAGACAGCCCTCAATCCCCACTCAGCCCGCTTCTGGCATCCTGGTAGATCAACAAGAGGAACATTTTGCATATTGAGCCTGATGCCCTTGTGCATACTTCATGAAGCAAGGTGGGAATGCCAGGTCTTCACCACAGTATGTTACAGTGGCTATTTATTTGAGGATATAGTAGCAAACTTTCTCTCCCTGCCTTTTTTTCTAAAGGATTTTAATAATAAAGGATAAAGCCCCTTTCACACATGTCCGTTCCACTGACAGTCTCTTTTTTTCTCAGAGGGGATCGATCCGCCGATCCCCAGTAAGCAGGCGGATGACAGCTCTGTCTCCGCTCTGTGTGTGGAGACGGAGGTTTCAGATCCCCGCTGTCCTCTATGGGGGAATCGGATGAGAACAGACCACCTGTCCATTCTCATCTGATCCTATCCGCCAGATGGATGGAAAATAGGGTTTCCATCCATCCGGATTTGACGAACAGGATCGGATCGGATGTCAGCAGACATGTCTCCGCTGACATCTGCTGCCCCATAGAGATGCATGGGGCATCTGTTTAGATCCACCTGAACAACTGACAGGCGGATCTGAATGGACCATATGTGTGAAAGGGGCCTAAAGGATGTAGAAGAAGTAGGTGTCAACTATCAGAGTTGTACATGGGGTGCTCTATGCATTAGATTCTGCTACAGGTGAGCCACAATTAGAGGAAACCCTTTACTGCCTTTTTCCCTAGTTTAGTTCATGATGCTAGATGTGCTGTAAATTGAATTGTGAAGAAGTTATTGCCCCAGGGTCTACTTAAAGTGATACTACAGTGTAATTTTTTTTTACACTTTTCTTCTCTTCTCGGGTCCCTCTTTGGTGCTCCTGGCCCCACCCTCTTGCTGGGTGCCCCCACAGCAAGCAGCTTGCTATGGGAGCACCAGAGCAATCCATTCAGACACAAAGCTGCGGCTCAGCCCTGCCCCCTCTCTCCTTATTGGCTCACTGACTTTGATTGATAGCAGCAGGAGCCAGCAGGAGTGCTGTGTTTCAGCCAATCGGGAGGGAGAGTCCGGGACAGCCAAGTCTCTTGTACAACATCTCTGGATCAAGATGGCTTCAGGTAAGTATTAGGGGGGGTGCTGTACACAGAAGGTTTTTTTATCGTAATGCATAGAGTGCATTAAGATAAAAAAAAACTTCTGGCTTCACAACCACTTTAATGCTCTATTATCAGATTGATTTATATATGGTCAGAATAACATTGCTAATATGTGTATTTGAACTTTTTCATAGCAATGTACAGTGCTTTACATCGTTAGGGCAAACAGTATAGTTATAATACAATTCAATACAGGAGGAATCAGAGGACCCTGCTCATTCGAAAAAAAACAGATGTCTACAGATGTCCACTCCACTATTATAAAAAGGTGTAGTAATCACTGTATGTGGTTAACATCAGAAATGATAGTATTTTTATATCCATTACCTTTTTTAATTTACTTTTACATATTTATTTTTATCCACAATACCATGGCAAGTACACTGTACACTGAGGTCCTTAGAATGGTCACCTTTCATACATATGGTTTAAATCGTCTTTTGAAAAAATAATGACAAGCACCCCTGATGGTGGATTATTTGCCCTGACCCTTGTCACTTTAGCTGGTAGGTTTAGTCTGCAAATAAATGTGGATAAAACAAAAAAAAAAAAGCATGTGAAAAAAAGAATGTAGATGATGAACACTGTCATTACTTGTATTAGTTGCCTAAAAGTAACAGAATACAGTATTTTTCATGACAGAGGTCCTAATTTAGATTAAAGTGGGATGGACAGTTGGGTGATATTTTCATCCTGAATAGTATTAACATGTCTCAGTATTCATTGTGCCCACACAGAGTCCTTCAGAATAGGAGTTTGAGCTCTATTAATCACTGTTCATTAGCAGAGTTAAAGACAGATTCTACATTGTATGTTAGTACAAGCCTGAGAATAAAATGCACTGTAAAAATGACTTATCTCTGCCTCTGTAGCTATTATCTTTGCAATTACCATTTTACGAGCATTGTTTCTGCAACATCCAGAGCATGAGCACTCAGGCATATACTGTCGCTTCAGGTTTGTAGTGACGACTTTTCAATTCAAGCAGAATTTTTTAACACTAGGAGTGTTAATAGAATACAAAACCATTGACAGATAAATTATTTTCTGGGGAAAAATTATGTTAACCTTGGGGGAAAATTCTTATGTCATCACAGAATTAATATGGGTATTCTATTAAAATCAAAACCCTATAAAGAAGTGCAATTGGCTGTATCAAGCTGGTGTTTCTATTCGTTATCCTACCTGCATCAGAAAAAAATTGGTATCTGGCTTTTGTTGACAATAGTTACCTTTTACCATTTTTATTATTTTATATTGTTTATCGGTAAATAACCCTAATCAATAGGAAGACAGCAGATAAAAGGCAGTTTAAAATTGTAGTAATTCTAAATCTAAAATGTTTTTACCTTAATGCATTCCCTGCTCAGATGTGTGCTGTATTTTATCGAGTGAAGTAATCCATTGTGTTCATTGTGAGACGATCTTGGAACTTCTCCATGTCCCGATGGAGCAGCCCAATATCAGTTTTGAGAGGATCTATCTTTGAGGTAAGTGTGGCTTGGCAGCCATTGATTGCCTGGGGCTGTGAAGTTTTCTTGGTTAAGAGCAGCCAGATCACAGGGCTCCATCTGAGTCGCCATGTTGTTTCTTCTCACTATGCAATATTTTACTATGGTAGGAGATGGTTTAGCTACTACTGTCCATTTGTGCCCAGAGATCAATTTACCCCTGGTCATCACCAGTACACAAGGGAAAATAGAGTCCCACAGCCTCAATCCCATAAAAAAATCAGTATAAAAGACTATAAAGCAGCAGAGCTTTTCTCACATATCTGTTTCGGTCTCAATTTTAGACATACCCCCACAAACTAATATTTACAAATGCTGTTTAAATTGCTTTAAGGCTCCGTTCACACCTGAGCATATCGTTTTCAGGGTTTTTTGGGCATTTCAGGCATTTTTTCGTGCATTTTTCAGGCGTTTTTTTCAAGCGTTTTTTTGCAGGTGTTTGGAGGCAGGCATTGACATCTAACAAAAATGCTTGTAATCTGCCAAAAAATAAGATTATGTACTTTTTTGAGCTTCAGGCTTTTTGCTTCAGGAGACAAAATTCTCAAATGTGAACATGGGCCATCGAAATTAATGGGATTTTGCTTGTTGGGCGTTTTGAGACTTCAGAGATTAGTGTTTTACAAGCTAAAAAACGCTCAGGTGCGAACGGGACCTTAAATGACAGCTCTGGGCTGCTTCTCTTTGTTTGTAAACAAAGAGCCAGGGATTCTCTTCATCTGTACCATACCCTTATCTGTGATCCTTGGGTCATGTATAGATGTTAAGCCTGGATCACACACACATGCACGCGCACATTTAATTTTTGATGAAGGTCTGGCATGGATGTCAAAGGAGAACCCAAGAAAAAATAATCCACATCAGATCATTATCTAAGTATTTAGCCTGGCAGGCAAATAAAAAGAAGGGTGAGCATGCAACCCCTCTCCTGAACCATGCAAGGCCACATGCCCTCCACATGAGGTAGTACCTTGCCAGGTGGAACCACCTTGCAAAGTACCTTGTAAAGGTACCACGTAAAGGACCTCTCCTCTGTAACCCTAGACTGGTGGTTGTTTGGGTCTGTGGCTCGGGGACTTATCCAAATCTAGAAACCTCTTAAACAAATTAACAATAAGGGGCACCCAGAAACCCCTCTCTATAAGAATGAATACATGGTACCCACAAAGTAAATCCATTGTCAGTTATGTCATCCAGCGATGCAGATCTTTGTTAATCATGATGAACAACACCTGACAACCACTGACACGGTCCAATTCCCTCTGACTCAATGTATTGCTAAATAATATCACCCAATTCCCAGCATTAAACAGATAGAATGGAGTCTCTTGGATGATATCATTTATGGACATGCCCATATTCAGTCACCGTCATTATATCCAGGGTCACCCCGAGGATGACAGAGTTCATTGTCACTGAAGCGCATGAACCGCAAGATTTGCTCCTACACGGGCGAATGAATTGGGTCAGTGGACCAATATGACCGCAACTCACACTTTTAGTAATGCCCATGAGGAGGGATAGGTCCAGAAAAGTTTTACATTTGGAAACAGTGATACATTTCCATGCATATTCTCTGGCATGGGTTAAATTTGTATTTTCGGGAATGATTTGATCGGCATATAAATTGCTTTGGTCCACAATAGATCTGTAAAGATCTTCTGTGAAAAACAGCTCATTAAAATCAAGGGAAGTAAATTTGGCTGTTTCCACTTGAATTCTGGGTTGGCCAGTGAATGAGGGAAGTATGGGTGCTGCGGAAGTGGTGGGCTTCCAATCAGTTTTTGCAAGCGCATCAGGAAGGACATTATGGGCTCTACGGGCCTGTCTTTGAATTATTGGTGTCTGCGGGACACTACTTGTGCTAGCCACTCCACCAGCTTGCACTCTCCCCATCACCAAGTGTTACTGCAGTGCTGGTTTGACTACGGCCAGGATGTACTAGGTCTCTGGTGCTTGCCAGTTCACCTGAAGATTGAGCGGCACTAATACTTACACTCTGCTGCATATGAGAACCCAGCGGTTGTTGCACCTCAGCAACAGAAGCTCTAAGGAACAGGTTTTACGGCAATTCAAAATACTGTTTTTCTAATCAAGGGAAATGCTTTTACCATATCTATGTCTTTAATGATAAGTTCAGTAAATTAACAGGTTGTTTTCTAAAACATATTTTAGGTGCTTATATAAACTCCAGCCACTTCATCAGCACTAAGGATGCTTTTATGGTTAACCACTTCCCCCCGGTAGACATTATATGATGTCTTTTACATTGAGTGAAGATATCTGGATCATGGCTGCAGCTACAGGCATCATCCAGGTATCTTTTTTTTTTCATCTGGTGATTCCTTACATTGTAAAAGCCATCATGGTGGCTGTTTCCCCTCCCACCACCCTCCAGTGCTTCTCCGATCTCTCCTATGCTATCGGGGAGATGGGGAATGTATTTGCCAGATGGTCCCTGCCCATCTCTATGACACTTAGAGGCCAAAGGCGACATTGTCACTTCCGGCTCTGGCAGATGCAAACACTGCCATTTTCTTTGTTGGGAAGCCTGAGATTGATTTTTTTTTATTAATCTCAGGCTTTCCAGCATAGAGGAGAGATGTGGAGACTTATAGACCCCAAATCATTCCATAAAGAGGCCCTGTCATGCCCTTTTTCTTTTACAAGGGATGTTTACATTCATAATAGGAATAAAAGTGATCAAAAAATAAAAAATGAAAGGGAAAGTGTCAATATAAAAAAAAAATAAAATAAACAATAAATATATCTTTTTTTTAACGCGCCCCCTGCGCATGTACAGTATGTAAACAGCGATTGTTAACGTGGGAGAAATATTTATAGCACTAGACCTCTGTAACTCTAAACTGGTAACCTGTAAACATTTTTAAAGTGCTGCCTATGGAGATTTTTAAATACTATAATTTGGCACCATTCCGCAATTTTAAAGCATGACATGTTTGGTATATATTTAATTGGTGTAACATTGTCTTTCACATTATAAAAAAAAATTGGGGTAAATATTATGTTTTGTTTCTTTTTAATTTATGAAAGTTTTTTTTTTTTTTCCAAAAAATCGCTTTTGAAAAAGTGTTGCGCAAATACTGTAACTGTGTGACATAAAAAATTACAATGACAATGACTGCTATTTTATTTCTCAGGAAATCAAGGAACACTTTTTTAAATCAAAGTATAGCATCAAGTCAAGTAAACTCCTGGGATATTGATCTGGTCAGTTAAGTAGCATAGGTGGTTGTTAATCAGTTTCAGCTGCTTTGGTGTTAATGACATTAACAACAGGTGCACTAGCTGGGCAACAATGAGACTACTTCCAAAACAGGAATGGTTTTACAGGTGGAGGCCACTAACATTTTTTTCCCTACTCATTTTTTCTGACTGTTTTTCACTAGTTTTGCATTTGGCTAGGGCCAGTGTCACTACTGATAGCATGAGGCAATACCTGGACCCTATAGAGGTTGCACAGGCAGTCCAACTCTTCCAGGATGGCACATCAATAGATGCCATTGCCAGAAGGTTTGCTATTTTTCCCAGTATAGTCTCAAGAGCTTGGAGGAGATTCCAGAAGACAGGCAGTTACTCTACGAGAGCTGGACAGGGCCGTAGAAGGTCCTTAAGCAGGACTGGTATATGCTCCTTTGTGCAAGGAGGAACAGGATAAGCACTGTCAGAGCCCTACAAAAGGACCTCCGGCAGGTAATGGGTGTGAATGTTTCTGATCAAACAATCAATCAGACTTCATGAGGGTGGCCTGAGGGCCCGAGGTCATCTAGTGGGCCCTGTGCTCACTGCCCGGCAACCTGGAGATTGATTCGCATTTGTCATTGAACACCAGAATTGGCAGGTCCACCACTGGTGCCCTGTGTTTTTTTACAAATGAGAGCAGGTTTACCCTGAGTACATGTGACAGACGTAAAAGGGTCTGGAGAAGGTGTCGAGGATGTTATGCTGCCTGTAACATCATTCAGCATGACTGGCTTGGTGGTGGGTCAGTGATGGTTTGGGGAAGCATATCCATGGAGGAACGCACAGACCTCTACAGGCTAGACAATGGCACCCTGACTGCCATTAGGTTTAGAATTAAATCCTTGGACCCGTTGTCAGACACTACGCTGGTGCAGTGGGTCCTGGGTTCCTTCTGGTGCACAACAATGCCCGGCCTCATGTGATGAGAATATGCAGCCAGCTCCTGGAAGATGAAGGAATGGATACCATTGAATGGCCCCTACGCTCACCTGACCTAAATCCAATAGAACACCCCTGGGACATTATGTTTCGGTCCATCCAACTCTGCCAGGTTCCACCTCAGTCTGTTAAGGAGCTCAGTGATGCCCTGGTCCAGATCTGCGAGGAAATACCTCAGGACACCATCCACCGTCTCATTAGGAGCATGCCCCAATGTTGTCAGGCATGCATACAAGCACTTGGGGGCCATACAAACTACTGAGTATAATTTTGAGTTGCTGCAATGAAATTTCAGCAAAATAGACTAGTCTGCTGCTTAATTTTTTTCACTCTGCTTTTTGGGGTGTCTTTAAATTCATCCCTCTGTAGGTTCATAATTTTCATTTCCATCAAATGATGTGGCATCCTTTCATTCCTAACACATTACCCAGTCCATATCAGTGTGGATCCAGCATGCCATTTTTCCCCATTAAGATTTGTTGTTTTCTCAAAGTGTTCCTTTAATTTTTATATATCTATACATAGTATCTCACAAAAGTGAGTACACCCCTCACATTTTTGTAAATATTTTATTATATCTTTTCATGTGACAACACTGAAGAAATGACACAGTGTTACAATGTAAAGTAGCGAGTGCACAGCTTGTATAACAGTGTAGATTTGCTGTCCCCTCAAAATAACTCAACACACAGCCATTAATGTCTAAATCGCTGGCAACAAAAGTGAGTAAACCCCTAAGTGAAATGTCCAAATTGGGCCCAAAGTGTAAATTTTTTGTGTGGTCACCATTATTTTCCAGCACTGCCTTAAGCATGGAGTTCACCAGAGCTTCACAGGTTGCCACTGGAGTCCTCTTCCACCCTTCCATGATGACATCACAGAGCTGGTGGATATTAGAGACCTTGCACTCCTCCACCTTCCATTTGAGAATGCCCCACAGATGCTCAATAGGGTTTAGATCTATCACCTTTACCCTCAGCTTCTTTAGCAAGGCAGTGGTTGTCTTGGAGGTTTTTGGGGTCACGTCATTTTGGAATACTGCCCCGCGGCCCAGTTTCTGAAGTGAGGGGATCCTGCTCTGCATTCACTTTTGTAAGATACTGTGATATATATATATATATATAATTTTTAGGGGTTCTAAGTTATAGTAAGTAAAAAAATGATGTTTTTACATATAGGAGAGAAATGTCAGAATTGGCTTGGGTGGCAAGTGGTGAATATAATTCAAATGTGATAGACATGTATACTTTTATATTCCACAAAGCAATATCTTACCAAGAACTAGGAATCAAATATCCTAACAACAGTCACACACTAGTGGCTTGAAAATGGCCAGCATTTTGCCTTTGAAATATATTTTTTCTCTCCAGTCAGTTCTTGGTGACCCCTGCAAAATGTATTTAATACAATTTTTTCTATATACATTTTTTTCTATAGATCCATGCAAAATGCACATCTGTGTCTGAGATAAACAAACCTAGGGAATCTCTAAACACCTTTTCCAGTATTTTTCACATTGTTATATGAACTATGGATTTACTTTTTATGATATGATTGTATTGTTTATTCAATCAATTTTCACTTCTTAATGCACAATTCTTTGATTGCATAATTATTGAGCGCTGCACTTTTTCTTTATGTAATCTTTAAACACCTACCTGATCACAATACATTAAATATATGACTGGGGGGTCCCAAACAATGACTGCAGTCCGGCTCTCTTATTTCAAAAGCCACAACAAGAATTTCTTCTGTCAGCCTGATTTAGAATTTCAAGAGGCATGCTCCTGCTGCAGGAGAAGTACAGAGAAATGCAATAAGCACTAGAAGCCATCAGTTTTTTTAAGTTGAGTCAGATCAGTCAAAAACAAATTTATAAGTTGCTTTGGATCACTGTGATTTGCACATCGATATTTACCTTATTAAATAAGTCTGACATTTCGATTTTCAGGGTGATGGCCAGTTAAAGTGCTATTGTACAGTATTTCTGGACTGAGGAAGGCAATGAGAGAAATTTAAGACAGAAAGAACATACATTTTTTGTTAATAGGAACTGAGCTATGAAAAATGGAGGAACAGATGGGCAAACGTGCTGCACATAGGAGGCTTTTAGACATCAATCTTCCATCTAACCCTGAAAACGTGAGATGGGGAGTGCTATGAAATGCTATGGACAACACAAATATGCTTACTTTCTTCCCTTGTGATAAACAGGTTCCAAAATTTCATAGTATGTTGGGAAAATGAGCAAATGTTACTCTCCCGGTGTCACTTCTCAGACTACAATTAAAGCTAGCCTGGCTCTGAACCCATTTAAGAACTCCCTTACGGGGAATAATTCAGACAATGTCAGCCACTGGGAATGCCTAATATTTCATAGGGCAGCAGCCCTCTGCCTCTATGGTGTTCAGTCTTAACTGGTTAAAGCGAAAAGAAACCAGGGACTGATTTTCAATGATGGGCGGTAAGGGAAACCTCAGTGATCATTTACCAAATATCCATTTAGGTAAAGGAGCATCTGTCATGGATGGTGTGCAATGAAATCCTCTAGGCGCCCTTATACAGGCAGAATGAAGGTGAATAGCAGTTAGAGCAGAACTAGGAGCCTGATTATTTCAAGCCTCTTTCATTGTGTCTGGTTTGTGTACAGACTCAGAAATGAGCAGCCAAGCTACGCTATGAATGAAGAAATTTAAGAGAGCAAAGCATAGGTATGCAAATGGCTAGCTGTGTTTTACCATTAAACAGTATCTTTAACATAAGAAAAACTCTAGATACAGATATGTGAATGTTTGCACATTACAGTGGTAAAGAGCATGATCATTGGTCAGTGAAAATGTTAGCCCAATTAAAACTAGTTGTGATATGCAATTTAAAGCAGTATTAAATCCAAAAGCAAACATTTATTATATTGCAGTTTACCAATTCTTGGATGTGGTGGCTGCTTTTTAGACTTGCTTCCCCTTTTTTCACCTAGTGATCCAGCCAGTAAAAGCCCGTACACACGATACGTAAATCGGAAGGAAAGTTTTGTCCGAAGAATGATCTGCCGATTTTCGGATTGTTAGTATAGTGCTTTCGACAGCTGATTACGAATTTTCGGACAACAAAAACTGGATTTGCAGGCTATAAAATTTTTGTCGTACGTCAACACAACATCCGATTTTCATTTAATTAGTATAGTTTTCAGCCAAAAAATTTATAAGAGCAAGACTATGTGTTTAAAAGAAAAGTGCGCTAAAACAAAATGGTGTCCAAAAATTGTATAACAACATATGGATATATGGGTGGGAATGTGCAAACAAAGTCCATTTCTCTTTAAGTGTCCATGCTTGATCAAACAAATAGGTGCTCGACAATAAAGAAAAATCTCCAACTTCAGTGCAGCCCACCACCAGGTGAAATTCCTCCTTACCAGACGGAAAATAAGGTGTGCACGAATTAAACAATATGTTTCACTGCAACCGTGAATAAATCACTCCCCGCGTGAATCACCCAAAATGGTCTCTTACCAGAAGTGATAATAAAGAATGCGGAGTAATAGATTCAAAAATCCCCTTCCACTTCCTCTGTGTATATGATACACCTTGGTGCCTTTTCAGTCAGCCACTGGAAAGTAATCTGGTTCCAAAGATCTCATCAATGCTTCCTTCACCTTTAAACCCATGTCCAGGAGACGGTGACCAAAGGCCAATACTCTCCAGGGAACGGGGTGCAAAAAATAAGGGTCGCAATAGTGTGATATCTTCTCAACCAGTTTAATTAAAACAAGGGTTACACTTACAGTTATGCAGATGGAAACAGCTTGATAAAACGTAGGGCAGAATTTCTAATGGAAATGGGCTCGGATCCGGCTGCAGCACGGGCACTGAGCGGTGGTACGTGACGGTAACGCCTCCTCTCTGACGCGTTTCTTCCTATTGGACGTCTACCGAGATAGGAGTGGCTCGCGCACCATCACTTCCGCCTATTTATTTGCATGCGAACTCATTACATCACTTCCGGTGTCTGCAGAGGATGTATTACACTTTACATCTCTTTTAACCGAGGATAGATTCTCATTTTTCTCGCCCAAATGAGCCTGGGAGATGGGTGTATTGACAAAGCAACCCCCCTCCTCCCGGCGCACTGATATGAGCGAAACCAAACTTCGAGATATTACCGATCCAATGTACCTGCTAGGCACAGGAAGTGTGAGACTAGGCATGCTCAGAAACGAAAGAACACATTCAAATCAATTCAACACATGACATCACTTCTGGTTCTGAAGTAGAATTCTGTCGTACAGGAATTTTCGTATGAAAGTAACCTCTTAACTTTCGACATGAGACTAGCATGCAACAAAAAATGGACGACAGATCGTTCGATAATCTGATCGTGTGTACGGGGCTTTAGAAGAAGCTCTCTTATAAACGTATCAGTCAAAAGGTTGTGGCTAAACATTTGCTACTGACAGGGTTGCTTACAATAATCAGCTTTTTTTTTTAATTTTTGCAAAACCTTCATCCTAAAAGCAAAAAAAATTAAAAATAATAATTTGTTTTAACTGCTTGTGAGTAAATGCAGTGTCAGTTGGAGTTTGACTAGTATTTGTTAGTGTATCTAAATCTGCTAGAAAATCTAACACCCCCCTCCCTCTAGACTGACAATGCTGCTGTCTATAGGTGCCCCTCTGATCCTTCATCCAGAATGGGGGCACTCTAATACAGAAGGTGTGTTACTGGCCAGATCATCAGGTGAAAAAAGAGTGAAAAAAGAAAACTAATATATTACATTTTTGGTTTTGTGTATAATATCTATTTAATGTAGTTACTAGGATGTTTAAGACATAGTAGAACTTTGTTTTATTTAAATAAGTTCTGTGGGTTTTTTTTTAGGAGCTGGTGAGTAGGGAATCAGTACAACCAGCCTGTCCATAGATGGATTAAATCTTGGCCAGTCCCTACTAAACTGGTCCAGATTTAATTAATCTATGGTCAGCTTTAAAATGCCTCCATTTCTAGAGGATGCCTGTTATGGGGAAACGCGTCGGGTGGAGCCACATCTGTGATGTCATCACGCACAGGTCAGCTGGTGAGGTCTGCGGCCATGATTGTGAATTTTACAACCACTGCTAGATATTTTTATAGTTGTAAGTGCATTACCTTTTAAAAAAATCCTTATGCTGAATTACTGCACCATGAAGCTTCTTCTTTTCTCTGCCCTTTTGTGAGATCTGTGTCGGAAGGTATTCACTTGCCTGCATTGGTTGCTTCATTTTACATGCCTTTGTAGTGACACCAGTGCTGTGAATTACTGAAAGAGCCAGATCTTTGTCTACTATTCTGGGATTGAGAGCAGTGGCTCTTTTTGCAGAAGCGAGTTTGATCTCAATAATTTGAGATCAGCTTAATTTGGAAAAAGGCGTGATTATATGTAGGAATAGCACCTTCTGGGCATGTTAAACACAGATTTGTCTGTATTTATCACCAAGCCCTATTTGAGCACCTTGATACTATCTGTGAATTTGGACTTTTTCCCTTTATATATATTTATATATGGACATTTTTTTTTTTTGTTTACATATTTGAATTATATATATCTTGATATTATGATGCAACACGTTTTAAGATTAACATTTGTAAGACATTCCAGCCACATGAATTAATCAATTTGTTTAATTTATACATTTTTCACTAGATATTTATATTGTTACATTTCAATTGATAGATGTTTTAAAGTTTTTTTTTCCAGGTATTAATTTAAGGTATTGTATATGAATTTTGTATTTAAAGGGGGTATGAACACTTTTTTGTTGGTTTAAGTTCTGCTGAAGTCTTGTGTTAAGGCTTTATTAAGGTGTAGCAGCTTTAATCCCTTTTTAAAAACTAAGAGCGGGTTTTTCGTTGGCATATATATTTTCCAAATGTAAAATTTGTGTAAGCTGCGCTACCTCAAATAGGTGCCTTTCCACGGTCGTGACAAATGAATCATCAAATATGAAAGCTTCTGCTATAAGTTGTGTTGCCACAATCAATAATAAAAAAAATGGTGATAAAATAGCTGCACTATCCCTTAAAGTGAAAAAAAAAAAAATAAATTTCAATAATCAAAGTGCAAACAGTGCTCAAAATACACTGTATTGTCAAAAGTATTGGGACACCTGCCTCTACATGCACAACTGTCCTACAGTTTCTTCTGAAGCAGCCGGCATTTCTGGTGAAACCGGTCAGGCTTCCAGCTTAGTCCCATGCAGCCAGCTTTTGGGATACCTCCTCCCCTACCTCCTCCATTAACCACATGCAGGGGCCCATTGCATCAACCTCAGCTGAGTATATCCAACACCATGGCCCAAACAATGTTGGCAATACGGGGTGATATTGTCCACAAGTGGTATGGATTTTTCTGCATATCCATGTGAAGGTTTCTTGATGGAATTTTAATCTTAAATTAGCTCTGGAACGTATTTTACCACAGAATTCCTCTTTAAGGAATTTTCTGCAACATTCAGCCAGTAGCTATATATCATTATCCTATAATATGGAGGAGGCAATATCACACAATGTTTGATTTTGTAACACTACTGGGGCACATACATCCATATATATGTGCTAATATTTTTATTTTCCTTTTTTTTTACCCTTATTTTTGGGAGAGAATGTTGTTTACACATCTTCCATGCAGCAGTCATGGTTATGTGTTTTTTAAAAATTGGCCAGTTATGCTTTTATGTGATAGATAGTGAGTTTTATATTGTGTAGATAGTTGTGTTTAATAAAGCTGATTTCTATATTTCTATACATGTGTCAGATCACTGGGTCATGTTACACCCAATTCATGGATGCAGCATACTGAGTGTAATATTGAGGTTGAGCTCAATCAGGTTTTTATGTTTCCGTTTTTTTCTTAAAAATAGTGATCACACATTACATATAGATTGGGGCAATTGTTTTCTATCCAGAGGTAATCTTGAACACCCAAATGTTGTAAGTTGAATCTGCTCCTCCAGTGCTTTCTGTAACTGATCTCTCTCATTATTTTATTTAATGATATGGAACCTACCATTGTCTTGCTGAATTTATTTCAGTTATCAGAATTTCATACAGATAAAATTCAATACTTACATATATATGAAATCACACTAGGCAAATACAGTATGTGCAAGTATGGTATATATTGCATGACTGATGTAGCACCCTCCTAGGTAGGTGCTAGGAAGAAGCATATGGGTGGCCCTGTCTGCATATCAGGGGGGCCTGATTATTTAGCAAGGCTGCCATGTGTTACCCAGGGTGTCTGTTGAATCTGGGGAGTTTCCCCACTATGTCCAATGAGGGCTCTTATTGGACAGTGGAGGAAACCTAGCCAATAGTACACCAGGGCTTGTATCTATCCCAGAGTGCAGATTCTGCCGCAATGCATCCTGGAATGGGGTATAAGTCTGAGGGGAGCACATGACAGAAGGTCTTTGGTGGGAAGCAGAGTCCCAGGAGGAGGGTGATGGCTGTCTCTCCTCCTCTCAGCGCAAGCGGGAGTGTCCTGGGCAGTCAGCCTAGAGGACGAAGGTTGAGCTGGGCTGCAGAGAGGGATCCGGAGTGCTGTGGACCGAGTGGATCTGCTGGGCAGAAGTTTTGGGGAAAAACAGTATCGTGAGTACTTGGGACTGCCTAGGGGTCTGCCTAGGAGAGGGGACCACTCCAGAAGGTCAAGGGGATCCAGGAGCCAGCTAACCTGAGGGGAAGGTTTAGAGAAAGGGGGTGCCAGTGTTGAAGCCCTGAAGCTAAGTGAGAGAAAGAGGGGCCGGTGTGGGCCCTGAAGTGTTTACAGTGCACAGCAGCAGTATAAGTAGCTACCTCAGCAATGAGTGCTTAAGAGCAGGGGAGGGCTGGCAGCCTTAAGCCTGGGGGGCAAGTCCGGTCAAGTGGCCCGCTGAACTACCGAATCAACTCACCATCCATGCCCAGCTTTTTAGTGGGACTGCGACATTGCGACGGACAAATCTGACACATAGTGACACTTTTTGGGGACCAGTGACACTAATACAGTGATCAGTGCTAAAAAATGCACTGCTACTGTATAAATGACGATGGCAGGAAAGGGGTTAACACTAGGGGTGATCAAGGGGTTAAGTTTGCTCCTAGGGAATGCTTTCTTACTGTGTGGGGGATGGATGTACTAGAGAAAATAAAAAGATCTGTGTTTCAGCTCAGCTGAAACACAGATCTCCATCTTCCCGTGACAGAACAGCCGTCTGCCTTGTTTACAAAGGCAGACCGCCGTTCTGTCATTCTCCTGCATGATCGCAGGTGACCTGCTGATTGACTCCCGCTGTGTCGCGTCCCCTAGAATCCGTGCACAAAATCACGCATCGGTATGTGATTTTGCACAGCCAGGCCGCCCTGCCACACTATATATGCGGTGGGCGGTCTGGAAGTGGTTAAGCTGGATGAATGGGTCCTGTAGTCCTGCACTAGTTGGGGGATCGGGGGTGGGTGACACATGCTGAGCTCTGAGGGGCTTATGCTGGGACCTGTAGTCCTTCACTTTTGGGGGGATTACATCCCCAAAAGCAAAGGACTGCAAGTCCCAGCATGAACCCTGGCTGAGATCTACACATGTGACCTCCTCCTTTGCGGCCAGCTTACGCTCCCATGACACAAGGGGGAGCCCTAGGGGACCTCAGGGACCCAATACCTTTAAAGAGGTTGTAAACCCATGAAACTATTTTTTTTTTTTTTGCTGCAACCTGAAAGAGAAACCCATAATGAGCTAGTATGCATCGCATACTAGCTCATTATGAAATACTTACCTTAGAACGAGCCCCCGCCGTGCTGCCCGCTTACCTGTATGACGGGCGACATGTCCAGTCACCCGTCTTCCGGGATTGCGGCATCCGGCCATCTGATTGGCCAGAGCCGCGGGAGCCAACAGTCACGGCACCGGACTCTGAAGGAACGGCACCAGCGGCCGTTCCTTCAGAGCGCATGCGCCAGTGACGTCACTGGCTGCATGTCAGGTAAATATCTCTTTAAAGAGGAAGTAAACCCTCCTCTGACACTTTTACCTATAGGTAAGCCTTTATTAAGGCTTACCTATAGGTAGTGTAAATATCTCCTAAAAATGTACCGTTTAGGAGATATTTACCTTACATGCAGCCAGTGACGTTACTGGCGCATGCGCTCTGAAGGACCGGCCGCTGGTGCCATTTCTTCAGAGTCCGGTGCCGTGACCGTCGGCTCCCGCGCTTGTGCACGGGAGTGACGTCACCGCGGCTCCGGCCAATCAGATGGCCGGATGCCGCGATCCTGGAAGACAGGCGACTGGACATGTCGCCCGTCATCCAGCTAAACGGGCGGCACGGCGGGGGCTCATTCTAAGGTAAGTATTTCATAATGAGCTAGTATGCGATGCATATTAGCTCATTATGTCTCTCTTGCAGGGTCAAAAAGAAAAAAAAAAAAAAAAAGGGTTTACAACCTCTTTATCTGGACTGTATACAGCCTGTATATTGATGTATAGCTGCTCCTGGCTCTAAATACTTGTCTCATACCTGTATAATACAGGTATGAGACAGGTATATAGTGCCAGGGACAGCTATACATCAATATACAGGCTGTATACAGTGCCAGGGGGAAAGTACCGGGAAAAAATGTCCACATCATGTCACTTTTTTTTTTTGGTCACTCACTGGCTGCTCTTCTCCGAGTGACAGTGCCAGGGGGAAGGTACAGGGAATTAAAAATGTCCACATGTCACTTTTTTTTTTTTGTCACTCACTGGCTGCCGCTGCTCTTCTCCAGTCCCGACCACCTCACAGACACTGTCCACCGCACCGCAGCAGATAACTTCACTAGAATCAATCTGGATTGCCGCTGACCCGCCGCTGTTGCCCGTTGCAGACTTGCAGTTTACTAGGCCAGGCCAGCCACCTCTTCTGCATCGGCCCCACGTTGATGGGATGGAGGGAGGAGCCGGAGGTGGGAGGGGCCGGGCGGCTGGGGCCAGTGATCGGCGCGGAGGACGGCCGACGGTGCTTTGCATGATGGGTCTCCTCTCCTCTCTGCTCTGGAGACCGCTACGTCACTGGTTGCTAGACGCTAAGCGGCCGGTGATCTAGCAACCAGGTCTCCAGGGCAGGGCCAGGGCAGGAAGTGACAGCGTGTGTTACTGTGACTTACTGACTAGCAGCGACATACCGTACCGACGGACGGCGGGACTGACCCCAAACTGAGCGGCCTTTTCTGAGGGGGATTAGACCGGCCCGGGGGGAAATTGCCACCTTGCCCCCCGGGCCAGCCCGCCTCTGCTTAAGAGAGCTAAAGAAAGGACTTCTTTATGTGAGAAAGCAGTCCAGGGTCAGTTTGGAGTTAACAGGCAGCAAGCCAGCATTAACCAGCGTCAACCGGCGTTGACCGGGATTTAGCCAGCGTCAAGTCAGCGTCAAGAAGCGTTTTTCAGTTGTCCCTAGCAAGTTGTGCATAGTTGAGCCAAAGGAGTATCCCTTATAAAACGTGCATGTGCAAAATAGAAAGTGCATATAGTGCTAAAGGTGCACGCAATGAATATAAATATATAAAGTGCTACGTGCTGTTTATGGGCTGTGCCTTATATATCATACTTTAAACATCATATGTTATGCATATACTTATGCAAATAAAGTGCCAAGTGCTGATATTGCCAAAACCCCGTGTAGTGATTAAAAAATCAAACAAAGTATGGTGTCGGTAGGTGATTCACCGAAAACACCGCTGCTTACCACACTCTTTTGGCCGATACCTCGACACTTCTTCGGTCACTAAAATAAAGGATAAGCCTCCATTGCGTAGCATATGTTATGTTCAGACAAACAAACGTAGCATCCACTCACAGTTAGGGAGTTCACTATCAGCTTGGAGAGGTGTTTGCCGGACCGCTTCCGCGTTCCACCGGCTCAAACCACCGTTCCCGGAAGTGACGTATAGACGTACGTGAACCACGCCCTACGCGTTTCGTCATACGACGTCATCTGGAGCGTGCCGCCCATCTCTACTCCCGGTCTTTTTATAGGCTGGGATGGCGCCATCTTGGTGTACCTACTTTGCGACCGAACACGGCGGTTACTATCGATGTTAACTCCCTCTATACTAATATTAAACAAAAAGATGGTCTACAAGCGGTAGATTGGGCTCTGCACACCCACACAGACATGAAGGAGACGCAGATTGGATACATACTGGAAGGATTGAAAACAGCGATGGAATCAAATTACTTTTGGTACAAGGGCAATTATTTTGTCCAGAAGAAAGGAGTAGCTATGGGGGCTAAGTATGCCCCCAGTGTGGCAAACGTGTTTATGCAGAAGTGGGAGGAGGAGCAAGTTTTTAGCATACCAAGGAATAATTTGAAGTATTACCGTCGATATATCGATGATATTATCATCGTATGGAAGGGAAGTGAGGAATCCTTGCAGGAATTCTTTGACGAAATCAATATGAATATATATGGCATCACTTTTTCAGGAAATTTTCACCATGAACACATTGCCTTTCTGGATCTGGAATTAACAAAAAAGGAAGGAAGATTAAGCAGTAAAACGTATTTCAAAAAAACCGATCGAAACGGATATATTCCAAAAAGCAGCTGCCACCATCCCAAGTGGCTAGGGAACATTCCCAAAGGGCAACTGATGAGAATCAGAAGGAACTGCAGCGATATAAGAGACTTTGAAACACAGGCAGAATTATTGATTGGCAGGTTTGTGGAAAAAGGATACAAAAGAAGTGAATTAATTAACATCAAGAAAATAGTAGAAAGAATGAACAGAGAAGACCTGATAAAGGATGTGCCAAATAAAACCAGCGGAAATAAAAACACTGAATTTGCATTTCTAACTGGATACAATACTCAGCATAAGGCCTTAGAGAAAATTGTGAGAAAACACTGGCCTATCTTACAAGCAGATGCAACACTTAGAGACATCCTCCCTGCAAAACCCACTTTCATATATAGAAAAGCACCAAACCTAAGAAACCGGCTGGTGCACAACGTTGTGGATCCTCCTAAGCAAATAAATCTTCCAACCAGCCTAAAGGGTTTCTTCAGATGTGGAAAATGCCTCCCATGCAAAACATCTAAGGAAAAGAAAAGGAAAACAACTTCTTTTATGGCACAAAGCACAGGAAAAATGTATGAGATAAAGGAAACCATCACTTGCACAAGCACTCACGTCACTTATGTGGTGGAGTGCCCCTGTAAATTACAGTATGTAGGCCGCACCACCAGACCCCTATTTGTCCGCATTAGGGAGCACGTAAAGAATATCAGAAAAGGGTTTGAGAAACATAGTCTGTCACGACACTTCAAGTTCCATCATTCCCAAGACCCCACCGTAATGGTTTTTTACGCTATCGACAAAATCAAAAACAACTGGAGAGGAAGTAACAAGAAAATAGATGTGTCAAGGAACGAAACGAAGTGGATATATCAGATGCAGACCCTCCAACCTAAAGGCTTGAACATCGACATAGACTTGAACTGTTTTATTACTGATTTTTAACTTTTTAATTTTATAAGCCTGTGGTCTCCTTTTTTGGGTCCCCCCTTTGTTGGATCCTCCCTTGATCTTTTATAGTCCTCCTTTTAGTCCTTCTCCTCTTTACCCCCCCTTTTATCCTTGATTTTTGTTATAAACCTCCCTATAGGCCCTCAATTTGCATGGGGGTTTTTTGGGGTTTTGAGGTTTTTAAGGATTTTAAGGGTTTTTTAAGGATTTTTAAGGATTTTTAAGGAATTGTTTAGGAAATAGTCCTCCTTTGTATAGAAATCCATGAATCACAGCCTCTTGTCTTTTTAAAGATACAGTTTTAAGGACATATTTTTGAGCATATATATAATCCTTTCCCCTGTATACACATTTTTTATACATACCTTCCCATTTTTATCATTTTTACCTATTTAACGTATATGGTCCCCTATATAACATATATTGGGTCCTCTGGAAAAACTTGGATCTATAATGGATTTTTTATTACATACCCGTTTAGAACAACAAAGTCTACAAAGACATGGACTTACAGCACAGCGGATGGACTTACGGAGGAATTGCCTTTTAAAAGATTAATCTTGTTTAAAAAAACAAAAATAATTTTAAAAAACAAAAATATTTTTCAGCACGATTTCTATCTCACCGATTAGATTGGTATATGTATGGGCACCTTCTTTATAGTCTAGCACTATTTTGCGTAGACACATGGGCCCACGAGCTTATAATATATCAAGTACAATTAACACACACCACTGGATCACAATGTCACCACAATAAAATTATTTTGAGTATTTTTATTTGTATCACAGCACCACTGGGTATCGGCTCACTGCCGATCAAACCAGACACATCACTTTTAGCACATTTCATTTTATCAAACTTTTTATTTTCATTTTAACTACCAATAGTCATTTATGTTTAGTCGTACTTGTTGTTTTAATAAAGATTATTGTTTTATAAGTACGGCAAACACAGCATGAAGGGAGTTCACATGATGAGTAAATATTATTTAGGCTACGGGATAGGTATACCAAGATGGCCGCCGTGTTCGGTCGCAAAGTAGGTACACCAAGATGGCGCCATCCCAGCCTATAAAAAGACCGGGAGTAGAGATGGGCGGCACGCTCCAGATGACGTCGTATGACGAAACGCGTAGGGCGTGGTTCACGTACGTCTATACGTCACTTCCGGGAACGGTGGTTTGAGCCGGTGGAACGCGGAAGCGGTCCGGCAAACACCTCTCCAAGCTGATAGTGAACTCCCTAACTGTGAGTGGATGCTACGTTTGTTTGTCTGAACATAACATATGCTACGCAATGGAGGCTTATCCTTTATTTTAGTGACCGAAGAAGTGTCGAGGTATCGGCCAAAAGAGTGTGGTAAGCAGCGGTGTTTTCGGTGAATCACCTACCGACACCATACTTTGTTTGATTTTTTAATCACTACACGGGGTTTTGGCAATATCAGCACTTGGCACTTTATTTGCATAAGTATATGCATAACATATGATGTTTAAAGTATGATATATAAGGCACAGCCCATAAACAGCACGTAGCACTTTATATATTTATATTCATTGCGTGCACCTTTAGCACTATATGCACTTTCTATTTTGCACATGCACGTTTTATAAGTGGTAGCGCCGGTCCCAACATTTTTTGCAATTCTTTCTATTTTACTACCTCAGAGGTAGGTTGGAGGCAGCTTACACCACCTTTTTAAACCTTTTAAGCCTGATTCAGTATACGGAAAACTCCATAGCGCTGGTATACATTCCTTTTTTCTAAAGGAGTATCCCACTCATTCCCTTCTCCCATCCAAGTTCTCAATAAATACAAAAACCCAAAGATACTGGACTGGTCATTGTCTCAGCGCTCACACTTGGAGGAATATGCACAGGGGTACTTTTGTTGCACCCAGTGGCTCAGGGGAACCCATATCCAGCAAAACGGCTGGAAATCCTGCTACATAATAATGTCCAGTTCAGCAACAGGCAGAGTGGACAGCATAGGCCCAATATCAGGCTGCAGTCCTGGAAATGCTTACATGAATAATTTTTAAAGTCTCAACATTTTAGGTCAATGTATAAACATATCAGCTGGAGTTTGGCTTCAATATATTAGTGTATTTAAATCTGCTAGTACACCTAACACCCCCTTCCCCACCAGAGTGATAAAGCAGCTGTCCAAAGGTGTCCCCTGTGCTCATTCATCCAGTCTGGGGGGCACCCTAACACAGGAGGTGTGTTACTGGCAAGATCACAAGGTAAAAACTGTGGGAAAACAGCTTAAGATAACTGATTCAGGGATCACATCTAATGAATGATAAGCTGCAATATCTTACATTTTTAGTTTTGGGTTTACTGCCTTAGGACCTTTATGGACATTATAAAATTATTTTAAACTGCTTATAATTAAAGAATAAGTGAATTAGGTTACTTCCATTCTAATTGAATTTGTATGGTACCTAAAGCATATGTAAAAATCTTGAATAAAGCCTAACATAACAGAACCAAGGTGCTGCAACTATAAGCAGATGGTAAACATTTGGCATCCAATTCTTGGAGGAATTGCTCTGCAGAAAAAATGGTATCCTGCTGGTGAGAGGCATACAATTAAATCGAGCAGCATGCTGGGTATGAAGTGCCTGTTTCTGTCTGCCATCTCTCTTACCCGATCCCTGAGCTGTCTTGTTTATGGGAGAAACAGGGAAAAGAGAGGCATAAGAGCATTTTTCTTTTTATACAAATTAGGTTGATTGTTTTTGTCCTAGTTGGAACACTGAAATGGTAGCCTAGAAGCAACAGAGCAGACATTAAGCATCTTTTTTAGAGAATTGGGACTTAAGAAAAATGGAGATTATTTAACATAAATATAAATCTTTACTGATTAGCAGTTAAGGATCATCAAAGAAAAAGTAGGCAAGATACCCCAAGGCCGTTATTTGTAAACCGACACATTTTTATTTACAAGGTTTAAAACCGAGTGCCAGGCAAACTTAAAAACATGAAGTAATGGAATTATGTATGTATTAATAAAATAGTTAAATATACATTTAAATACAACAAATACAAGCACCTACATTTTTCTTGGTATTATTTACTAGTAATACTGTCAGAGAAACGGCCATGCTGCAACTGGCAACTCCGCCAGTACTTCCAATGGCCGCAATGGACTCAGGCCATAGACTCATTGTCAGTGAAATGGCTGTGCTGCAACTGGCAAATTTGCCAGTACTTCCCATGGCTGCAATGGACTCAGGCCATAGACTAATTCACTGGCCTATAAAAGGACTCTGCTCAGCCCATCTGATTGCTGGATTGTCTTCAGCTCTTCCTGTTTCCTGTGCATTGCTACTTCCTGGATTCCAGTTTGACCCGGCTTGTTTCTGACCTGTCTGCTCTCTCTCCTGGCTTTGACCCACGGCTTCGTCTGACCCTTCGATCCTGCTCCAGTGTTTGACCCTCGGCTTGTGTGACCATCCTTGCTCTCTTGTCCTCTGCCTGACTTCCAGTGTACCGATCCCGGCTTGCTCAACGGACTTGCTTCTGCTCAATCCCCTTGTCTTGGCGACCTGTTTGGACTGATACCTGTGTATGACCCTCGGCCTGACTTTTACCTGCACATTGCTTGATTCCCTGGAGGCCCTGCAAGTTGTTCCAGGATATCCTTGTGAACCTTTACCTGCACTCCACAAGCATCCAGTGCTCCTTGGAACGCGTCACCTCCTGTCCCACTTCCAGGGGTGATTCGCACCGAGCTGCAAGGGAAGCCCTCTCAGCATTTCGGCCTCTACCAAGAAGTGATCTGACAGTACAATCCAGCCATGTCAGAGGCCGACAGAGGTGCTTCCCAGCTCAAGGTTCTTTGTCAGCAAGTCTCCTCTTTAACACAGGCGGTCCAGAGACTGCAGGACGGTTATTTTCAACTAGAGGGTCGAGTGTTGAACCTAGCTGGCGCACCCTCTCCTTCCGACCCCAATCAATCGCCCGCTAGCTCCGGGGGCACCTCCACTCAGCAAGGACCAGCCGGCCCTGCGCAGGCAGCCATGGTTTTCCCACCTGAACCCAGGGTACCTACACCTGAACGCTTCCGTGGGGAACGGAGAAGGTTCAGATCCTTTAAGAATGCATGTCTCTTGTATTTAGCCCTTCAGCCCAGAACCTTCTCTTCAGAGACCGTCAAAGTAGGATTCATAATTTCTCTGTTGTCAGAAGAACCCCAGACCTGGGCCCATAACCTCCTTGAGCAAAAGAGCCCCTCATTGAACTCTGTAGACTCCTTCTTCCAGGCCATGGCCCAGTTATATGAGGACCCCCAACGGACTGTTACGGCTGAATCAGCCCTACATGCCTTACAACAAAATAAACGTCCTGTAGAGGACTATACCATTGACTTCCGCAGATGGGCCGCGGATACAGACTGGAATGAGCCAGCACTCAAGTACCAGTACCGTCACGGATTGTCTGAAGCCCTTAAGGACGAGTTAGCTCGGGTAGAAACCCCTACGTCTTTGGAAGGTCTAATCTCACTGGCAATCCAACTGGACAGGCGCCTGCGGGAGAGACGCTCAGAGCGCCTTCAAGGGGCCCGACCTACCTGGGTACTCCCGAAAGTCCCACTTGCTGCTTCACCCCATCCTGGGCCTTCTGTCTCCGGGGGATCAGAAGGAGAACCCATGCAGATTGGTCTAATCCGTTCTGCCTTGACCCCCGAGGAAAGACAACGTCGCCGTCAAGCTAACCTCTGCCTTTATTGTGGGGAATCTGGCCACTTCCTACGCAATTGTCCTGTGAGACCCAGTAAGTCCTATTCACGGCCTCTGCTGAACTGTCAAGTCGCTGGGTCATCCCCTACTCATCTTATTCTCCCTGTCTCCCTACAGGTAGCAGAAAAGAAGATTCGGCTTCTGGCGATCGTTGATTCCGGGGCATGTAGTTGCTTTCTGGACCGTTCTTTAGCTCAAAGACTGTGTGTTCCCATACAAGCTAAGGAACAGCGACTCCATATTCTTCTGGCTGATGGTTCTTTGCCCAGTTCCGGGCCTGTTACTGAAGAGACGTGCCCCATCTTCACCACGACAGATTCTCTTCACCAGGAATTCCTCCGATTTGACGTCCTTTCCTCACCAATGTTTCCCATTATTTTAGGACTTCCCTGGCTACAGGCCCACAACCCACAGATTGATTGGGTTAAGAGAAGGATCTCCTTCACGTCTAATTACTGCCTGAACCATTGTTTCCTACCTGGATCTGATACTTCTGCTGCTTGCCTGGCCGTCCAACCAGTACATGATCTCCCGGAAAATGTCCCCGCAGTTTATGAGGAATTCATGGACGTATTTGATAAAAAAAAGGCTGAAGCTCTGCCTCCTCACAGGCCTTATGATTGCCCTGTAGAACTTCTGCCTGGAGCCGAGATTCCTTTCGGAAGGATATTCCCGTTATCTGAGAAGGAGCTGGAAACCCTCCGGATTTATATTAACGAAAATTTGGAAAAGGGTTTTATCCGCCCCTCCTCCTCACCAGCAGGGGCCGGGATATTCTTTGTCGAAAAAAAGGATGGCACACTAAGACCTTGTGTAGATTACCGGGAGCTTAATAAAATTACTATTAAAAACCGGTATCCTCTACCTCTTATCCCAGAACTGTTTCAACGTTTCCGGGCAGCTCGGATCTTTACCAAATTGGATCTCCGTGGAGCTTACAACCTTGTTCGCATTAGGAAAGGAGATGAGTGGAAGACGGCGTTCAGAACGCGGTTTGGCCATTTTGAATACCTGGTCATGCCTTTCGGGCTGTGTAACGCCCCTGCTACCTTCCAACATCTAGTTAATGACATTTTTCGGGAATTCCTGGATCTCTTTCTGATTGTCTACCTAGATGACATACTCATTTTTTCCTCCACTCTGGAACTCCACCGGACCCATGTTAAAAAGGTACTATTTACTTTAAGGAAACACGGACTTTATGTGAAACCAGAGAAATGCGAATTCGAGAAGGACTCCATTCAATTCCTGGGTCTCATTATCTCAACAAACGGCATTTCCATGGATCCACAGAAAGTGCAGTCAATTCTCGATTGGCCAGCCCCCTGTGATAAGAAAGGAGTTCAACGCTTTGTGGGGTTTGCTAACTTCTATCGGAGGTTCGTGAAGGGGTTCTCTATGATTATCTCCCCCATTACCCAATTGACCCGCCAACAGGTCCGTTTCCATTGGTCACAGGAAGCTCAAACGGCCTTTGACAAACTGAAGACGTTGTTCACCTCAGCACCTATTCTCCAGCATCCTGATCCAACCCTACCTTATGTGCTTGAAGTGGATGCTTCAGAAATAGCCACTGGAGCAATCTTATCTCAAAGACAAGGCCCGAAGACTCTTCTGCACCCTGTGGCTTTCTTTTCCCGGAAGATGACACCTCCGGAGAGAAACTATGACGTAGGGGATCGGGAACTCTTGGCCATCAAATGTGCCTTGGAAGAGTGGAGATACTTGCTTGAAGGGGCTACTCATCCCATTTTAATATTCACAGACCACAAAAACCTGGAATACCTCAGGACAGCAAGACGCCTGAGACCCCGTCAAGCTCGATGGGCCTTGTTCTTTTCCCAGTTTAATTTTCATCTTACTTACAGGCCAGGGTCCAAGAACGGAAAAGCAGACGCCTTGTCCAGAATGTTTCCAGATACCCCAAACACAGCCGAACCTAACACCATCCTCTCGGCTCAAAATTTTTTGCTTATTCAAACGGATCTGCAATCAGCAATTAAGCAAGCCTCAGTTCAATGTCTCGAGCCTGGGACCTCTTCCTTGGAAAAACGCGGGGGATTCTTGTGGTTCCAAGAAAGGATTTTTGTTCCTTCACAGATCAGACTACAGGTCCTAAAGACTTTGCATGATCACAAGCTTGCCGGGCACTTCGGGGTCAGGAAGACATGTGAACTCATTCAGCGCCACTTTTGGTGGCCCAATTTAGTTCGGGACTGTAAATCCTATGTGGGTTCTTGTATTACGTGTCAGCGTAACAAGGGGGCTAAGACCAAGTCCTGGGGCCTGTTAAGGCCATTGCCCATCCCGGAACAGCCCTGGAAGCAACTTTCCATGGATTTTATAGTGGAATTACCACCTTCAGAAGGTTTCACTACTGTCCTGGTGGTGGTGGACCGTCTCTCGAAGATGGCGCACTTTTTGCCTATGATTGGCACACCTTCTGCCGTGGAAACAGCTAACATGTTTATTAAAGAAGTGGTCAGGCTACACGGTCTCCCGGACAGTATAGTATCGGACAGAGGCGTCCAATTCACTTCCAAATTCTGGAAAGAGCTTTGCAAATCCTTGTCCATTAAGATATGCCTATCATCAGCCTACCACCCGCAGAGTAATGGTCAAACGGAAAGGACCAACCAGACCCTTGAACAATACCTACATTGCTTTTGCACTTGCTCCCAAGATAACTGGGTCTCTTTACTTCCGTGCGCGGAATTCGCGTATAATAACGCCCTGCATTCTGCAACCAACCAGACCCCGTTCTGGGTGAATTACGGGTTCCATCCTTCTTTTTTGCCCAGTGCTTTCTCAGAAACATCAGTTCCTGCAGTGCAAGACCGGATAATGGCTATCAGGGATAACTACCGGGTGCTACAGGACTCCATATCCAAAGCCCAACAGGAGTACAAGAAATTTTATGACCGCAAGAAAAAGGAAAATCCTATGTATAAGGTCGGGGATAAGGTGTGGCTCTCCTCAAACAACCTACGACTATCTTGCCCTTCTAAAAAGTTGGGACCAAGGTTTATTGGGCCTTTTAGAATCAAAAGGATGATAAACCCTGTGGCTTTTGAACTGGCTTTACCTAATTCATACAAGATCCATCCTGTATTCCATGTTTCCCTGCTAAAGCCTGCAATTTCTAGCCCTTTCCCAGGGAGGGAAGAATTGCCTCCACCTCCAGTTTCAGTGGAGGGTGAACCTGAATATGAAGTGGAAACCATTCTGGATTGTCGAAGAAGGGGTGAGCTCATACAGTATCTTATTAAATGGAAAGGTTACCCCACTGAAGACAATTCCTGGGAACCCGCTAGTAACCTGCATGCCCCCAGGCTGGTACAGGAATTCCACAGGAGATTCCCGGAAAGATTGGCCCGGTTGGGCATCCGGAGGCTGCCCCTTGGGGGGGGCACTGTCAGAGAAACGGCCATGCTGCAACTGGCAACTCCGCCAGTACTTCCAATGGCCGCAATGGACTCAGGCCATAGACTCATTGTCAGTGAAATGGCTGGGCTGCAACTGGCAAATTTGCCAGTACTTCCCATGGCTGCAATGGACTCAGGCCATAGACTAATTCACTGGCCTATAAAAGGACTCTGCTCAGCCCATCTGATTGCTGGATTGTCTTCAGCTCTTCCTGTTTCCTGTGCATTGCTACTTCCTGGATTCCAGTTTGACCCGGCTTGTTTCTCACCTGTCTGCTCTCTCTCCTGGCTTTGACCCACGGCTTCGTCTGACCCTTCGATCCTGCTCCAGTGTTTGACCCTCGGCTTGTGTGACCATCCTTGCTCTCTTGTCCTCTGCCTGACTTCCAGTGTACCGATCCCGCCTTGCTCAACGGACTTGCTTCTGCTCAATCCCCTTGTCTTGGCGACCTGTTTGGACTGATACCTGTGTATGACCCTCGGCCTGGCTTTTACCTGCACATTGCTTGATTCCCTGGAGGCCCTGCAAGTTGTTCCAGGATATCCTTGTGAACCTTTACCTGCACTCCACAAGCATCCAGTGCTCCTTGGAACGCGTCACCTCCTGTCCCACTTCCAGGGGTGATTCGCACCGAGCTGCAAGGGAAGCCCTCTCAGCATTTCGACCTCTACCAAGAAGTGATCTGACAAATACTCTGCACAGTAGAAGTCTGTCAGAGGAAGAAGCAACAGTGGGAACCAAGAAGTTTTACAAGGAACATAGGGCTAGGGGGAGAGAGCAGAGTGAGGCCATCTGTCTTCTGCTTCTCTTTCAATATTCTATCATAGATTGGGGCAGGGAGGTGACAAAATAGTATTGCCTAATAGCAGTAGAGAAAATTCAGCAAACTGACTGCGCAGTGTGATAGGGCTGTGAAAATCTCTGTATTGGATGGTCAAAAATACAAAACCCTTTGGCAAATAAACAGCTCCCATATATATATATTTAATCTGTGTTTATCTCTTTGCCTAAACTTCAGCTTTACATGGGGCACTAAAATAAAAATAGGGAAAATACAACATTTCATTTTGTACTATACTTATTTTTAATGTTTTCATTCCCATATGCTAGAAGGGTGTATTTACTGGTGTATTGAAGTGCACTTGTGCACAAAGTATGGACATTATGCTAAGGATTGTAGCAATACTTCTGTAGAGAAGGGACAGATGCCAGTGTCAATATCTGCAGATTATTCTGATGGAACTATGGGATGATGGTACATTCATACAAGATCTTACTGAATGTTTCTCCATCCTTGACTTTACCCACGCGGGGTTTGGAACTAAATCAATCTTTTTTCCTGTTTCTTCCAAAGGTTCATATGTGGAAAGCTATTATCAAGCCACTTATCGAGATCTTTTGGCCCTCTGTAACACCCATAATAAACATTGTACACAACTTAACCAAATCTGAAAGGTTAGTCCTCAAAGCATTAGAACAAAATGGGAATAAAATAGTGAAGCAAGCTGACAAGGGTGGCAGCCTTGTTATTAAAAACAAGGTGGACTACCTCATGGAAGCTCCCCAGTTGCTATCTGTGTGCTGCTGATTTGCAGAAGGGACCGCTTGTCTTAGGTGAAACTATAAAGGAAAGAGATACCGTTGGTATTTAATCATGGGCAGGAGTAGAAATGCAAGACTTTAGAGGGAATATTCATTTCAGGGGTAGGGTGTGAACCCCAGAAGTGTAGTATACAGGTGCGCGTAAAATACATGCTACTTGGTAGGTTGTATTCCTTAATCAGCCATTTGACATTCTTGGGCTTGGAGTTGGTTAGGAAATCTTGAAGGGTTGTGATACCATAGCTTGGAAGCAGTTTCATAGAGAGCATGGGGATTTTGGCTTCAAGAAAGCGGAGAGGGAGGTTATAGTCTACCTTAGAACCTCCAGTTGACACTGACTTAGGAGGATGTTCCAGGCTTGTAAGGAAATTGGTATGGAGGGAAAGAGAACCCGGATGTCCCATGTCTTTCAAAGGTCGCCCATAAGGAAAGCAGTTAAGTCTGAGAACGGGCCTAGGGCTCTCTCTAAATCTATCCACATTGGAATATTGCACTCATAAAACCAATACTTGAGTTTGTCTAATCTAACTGCCCAAAAATAAGCACAAATGTCTACTAACCCAGCTCCTACCCCTTGCTTATGCAAGATTAAAATAGCTTGAGAGCATCTAACTTTATTGCCCCCCCCCCAAATAAACTTCCACATGAGACTCAACAGGGTTTGAAGGTAATGAGAAGGCCTGGGAATTGGTAGAGTGCTGACTATATAAAGAATTTGAGGTAGGATCAACATCTTAAATGCCGCTATTCTGCCTAGCCAGGAAATTTCCTTTTTTGGGATATCTTTTAGTTGGGTTTCCAGTTTAGCTATTAAAGGTTTGAAGTTGGCATTAATTAGGGATGATGTTGTGGTAGTCAGGGTGATACCTAAATATGGAATGCCATGTTTACTCCACATGTAGGGGAGGGTTTGTTTAAGTGTACACATTGTGGGCGTCCTATCTCCTAGATTTAAAATAAGAGATTTAGGGAAGTTGACTTTATAGTATCAAATGCTGATGAAGTCTGTTAGGATCTTGCGGACTTGCAGGAAGGAGTTAAGCAGGTCTGTCAGAAGTAGAATGATGTCATCCGCAAATAAGTTAATGACATGCAAGGTGGAATTAAACTGAGTTCTATAAGAGATAATTCTGGCACTAAGGAGGAGAACATAGTGGAAGCAAAGCTGTGTGAATAACAGGGTTGGATGGACTCAGGACTACCCCTTATTTTAATGTTAATGCTGCGAGAGCGATCTTCTAAATCCGCTAACTTATTTTTGATCCAATCTGTATCTGCTTGCTGTTCAGTGTAAGCATCTACAAGTCATTAATAGTATTAGTGCATTCCTCCATTTTATGCTCCATATAGGAAGCTCTGGATCCCATGTGTTTCATGTCACAAGCAAATTTTTGAATAAGAGAGGAAAAGTTAGCCATCAGGGAGGACTGCAGTGATATTAGCATGTCTTTCATTGTTGTATCGAGAACAGGTTGCCCTGTAGTAGGGAATGCAGAGATAGAAGATTGTAGGGATGTCATGGAGTTCAGAGAGTATAATTTATTACTCACAGTGGTCGTGGCCTGCTCCAGGGTATCCATCTGCATCCTTGCCTTAGCTGGGCTTCTGGAGACCCGCGTTGAAGGAGCTGAGTCAGGGAGGGAAGAGGATGGTAATCCCCCCTCCAGTTCCCTGGGATCTGTGTCCGGTAGGTCTGTATAGGCTGCGGGATCACTCCGGGCCACGGGCGCAGCGGCACCATCTTGGTTCCCTCCTGCCTGTGAGGCCAGCCTGGGGAAGAAGGCCGTGAGCTTTTTCGGGCGTCGTTCCTCCTTTCTATTGCAGGAAGACATCTCCCGGTGGTCTGGGAGGCGGATGAAGGTGATCGGTGGTGTCGATCTGGAGGTAACTTCCCCGATGCTAAGGGATAATCCTGCTGGCTACAGAGAGCTCTCAGCTTAGGCTGCCATTCCGCATGTGTGCAAGGTGGAATTAAACTGGAAACCTGTAATTGAGGGGTGCGCACATATTGCTTCTGCAAGGACTTTCATCATTGGATTGAAGATGGTTGGGGAGAGGGGGCTACCCTGTTGAGTCCCATTGGATATGCAAAACAGAGTAGATAGAAGGCCCAATGTATATACCTGTGCTGTGGGGCAGGAGTAGAGAGCTAAAATCACAGACAAGATAGGCCCCTGAAACCCAAACTTAGAGTAACAATGACATGTATTTCTAGTGGACCCTATTGAACGCCTTCTCTGTGTCTATGGAGAGCAGCAGAGAAGGTGTTCGGGTTCTTTCCGAATGGCGAATTATATTTATTATCCTTCCAGTGGCATCAGAGGTTTGCCTTCCCTTCACAAATCCCATCTGGTCTTATTGAACAAGAGAGGGAATAATATCTGCCAAACGTTTAGCCAATAACTTTAGGTTTAGGAGAGAGATTGGTCTGAAGTTGGCCAGTGTAGTGGGGTCTTTACCAGGTTTAGATAATGTGACTATGTATGCCTTCAGCATCTCCGGGAGGGAAAGATGAGGTTGATGCAGCTTTTGTGTAGACCTGTTGCATATATGGTGAAAGGAATTTACTGAACGTTTTTGAAATTCTCATTGGAAAAGTCATCCAGTCCTGGTGATTTCCTGTTCAGCAGAGTGGCTATTACTGATTTAATTTCAGATGTTGTGAATGGGGAGTTTAACTTTTGGAGGTGGGCTTCTGATAGGGTTAGCAGATTTAATCCTTGTAAAAACTGCTGTATGTTTGCAATGGTTGATTGGGGGGGTTGAGGGGTCTTGGTGTAGATTGTACAGTGCGCCATAGTAATTAATAAACTGGTTTGCTATGTCCTGTGGTTTAATAATTTTGTGGTGAAGGGTGGGGTGGATTAGATGTGCTATTCTAGTTTTAGTGTGTGCCGCCTTGGATCTGTTGGTCAGGTACTTGCCTGCTCTATTAGCGTCGGCATAGGAACTCAATTGCAAGCGTCTTTATCGTATTGCTGTAGGAGAAGTTCTCTCAGGCTCTCTCTTACCTTGGAGAGGGTGTTGGAGAGGGTTGTAAAGGGTGAATTTTTGTTTTGAGTTTCTAGTGTGCAAATTTCTGATAACAGGGAGGTAAGATGCAAGGTGTAGCGTTTTTTCTCTCTAATCCCTAATTGTATGCCTCTCATGAATGCTTTGTAGGCATTCCACAAGGTGAAGAGATCCTTACAGATGTCTCCTTATTATGAAAGAAATCCCAGAGATGCTGAAAGACTACAGGGGATTTTTGGGGTTCTTGTTCTTGAAGTTTAATATTACAGTGTCAGATGGGGAGGAAGGGGGGACATCCTGCAATTGATAGTAAAATTGCAGCATGGACGAGATGTCATAAATCTGAGTGGAAGGCACTTACTGCAGGAGCCACTTATCTGTTAGAAACATGTCAATGCGTGAAAACAGTGTCTATGCGGAAAAAAAAAAGATGTAGTCCTTTTCATTGGCATGGAGCCATCTCCATACATCGAGCAATTTCTGACTGTGAAGTAAGTTGCGCAAGGACGCGGCATGAGTTGTTTTACGAGCTGTTATTTCCATCTTTGGGTCAACAATTAAGTTAAATTCTCCGCACATGAGGAGATTGCTGTACTTCAGGGAATGTACACATTTAGGCAGTTTCTGTAGGAAGGGAAGCTGGTGAGAATTTGGAGCATTAACTGCCACCAGCTTTGAATTGATGTCTCCAGTAGAGATGGCCTTTGCTCGTTCTCTGTTCGCCGAACATGCGAACTTATGGCGATATTCGCGATCACTGGTTGATCCCTGCAATTATATCAGAATGCAGGGATGTCCACAGGACAGTAGCATGTCTTTCAGCATAGTATCTGACACAGGTCTGTCTGAAGTTGGGAAAGTAGTAATAGGGTCTATTGTATGGGTATGTGCTGCAGCATTGGTGTTACTGGCTTACCTCCATGTCAGGATCGGCTTGCAGATGGGCAGGGGGATCCATGGATAGTTTTGATTTCACGGGGCTGCTGGTTGATGGTCTGGAAGCCCCAGAAGAGGATCTGCCTTGTGTGGTGATTGTAGCAGGGGAATTGCGTGCTCTCCCATGACTACTTGGGGGTGCTGTGGCATTGTCTGCTGGCCGTTGCATGAAAGCACCACCTCCATTTTGTTGTGACCCACATGGGACCATGGAGAAGAAATCCGGCAGCTTGTCCGTGTTGGTGGGAGAAGTAGGAGGACTCTTCTAGATGCAGGTTATCTGTGGCAGGTAATCTCTGGCTGAGCAGAGCTCCCAACTCACATGTCCATCTTGGAACTCAGTGGTCAGGCCTCCCAATTTCTAGTGTTAACATGTGGTCACACCCCTTAAGCACCTGATAGATTATATGCTTGTACAAGCTATTTGTGGGGATTTGGGCACAGGTAAATCTTGTTTTAATTTTGTTATCACAACTCACTAGGCCCATTTTTATCATATAACTTTAAATACAGTGGGTACGGAAAGTATTCAGACCCCCTTAAATTTTTCACTCTTTGTTATATTGCAGCCATTTGCTAAAATCATTTAGGTTCATTCTTCTTCCTCATGAATGTACACATAGCACCCCATACTGACAGAAAAACACAGAATTGTTGACATTGTTGCAGATTTATTAAAAAAGAAAAACTGAAATATCACATGGTCCTAAGTATTCAGACCCTTTGCTCAGTATTTAGTAGAAGCCCCCTTTTGATCTAATACAGCCAGGAGTCTTTTTGGGAAAGATGCAACAAGTCTTTCACACCTGGATTTGGGGATCCTCTGCCATTCCTCCTTGCAGATCCTCTCTAGTTCTGTCAGGTTGGATGGTAAACGTTGGTGGACAGCCATTTTTAGGTCTCTCCAGAGATGCTCAATTGGGTTTAAGTCAGGGCTCTGGCTGGGCCATTCAAGAACAGTCACGGAGTTGTTGTGAAGCCACTCCTTCGTTATTTTAGCTGTGTGCTTAGGGTCATTGTCTTGTTGGAAGGTAAACCTTCAGCCCAGTCTGAGGTCCAGAGCACTCTGGAGAAAGTTTTTGTCCAGGATATCCCTGTACTTGGCCGCATTCATCTTTCCCTCGATTGCAACCAGTCGTCCTGTCCCTGCAGCTGAAAAACACCCCCACAGCAGCATGATGCTGCCACCACCATGCTTCACTGTTGGGACTGTATTGGACAGGTGATGAGAATTAAGGCCAAAAAGTTCTACTTTGGTCTCATCAGACCAGAGAATCTTATTTCTCACCATCTTGGAGTCCTTCAGGTGTTTTTTAGCAAACTCCATGCGGGCTTTCATGTGTCTTACACTGAGGAGAGGCTTCCGTCGGGCCACTCTGCCATAAAGCCCCGACTGGTGGAGGGCTGCAGTGATGGTTGACTTTCTACAACTTTCTCCCATCTCCGAACTGCATCTCTGGAGCTCAGCCACAGTGATCTTTGGGTTCTTCTTTACCTCTCTCACCAAGGCTCTTCTCCCCCGATAGCTCAGTTTGGCCGGACGGCCAGCTCTAGGAAGGGTTCTGGTCGTCCCAAACGTCTTCCATTTGAGGATTATGGAGGCCACTGTGCTCTTAGGAACCTTAAGTGCAGCAGAAATCTTTTTGTAACCTTGGCCAGATCTGTGCCTTGCCACAATTCTGTCTCTGAGCTCTTCAGGCAGTTCCTTTGACCTCATGATTCTCATTTGCTCTGACATGCATTGTGATCTGGAAGGTCTTATATAGACAGGTATGTGGCTTTCCTAATCAAGTCCAATCAGTATAATCAAACACAGCTGGACTCAAATGAAGGTGTAGAACCATCTCAAGGATGATCAGAAGAAATGGAAAGCACCTGAGTTAAATATAGTGTCACAGCAAAGGGTCTGAATACTTAAGACCATGTGATATTTCAGTTTTTTCTTTTTTAATAAATCTGCAACAATGTCAACAATTCTGTGTTTTTCTGTCAGTATGGGGTGCTATGTGTACATTCATGAGGAAGAAGAATGAACCTAAATGATTTTAGCAAATGGCTGCAATATAACAAAGAGTGAAAAATTTAAGGGGGTCTGAATACTTTCCGTACCCACTGTATATCATAAATCAATATAAAACACAAAAAGGCCCAGTATAATAATTTATCTGTATATGTTTCGCAGTGACTTTAGATTTCCGTGATTGACTGGTTTGTCTGCTTAGGCTTTATCCACTCTGTATTGAATGAAGAAGATCATTCAATGAATTGTGCTTTTTGGACAACAATCCACCCACAACTGAACTGGTCTACCTCAGCTAATTAAAACAATAGAGAGCTGTGGCTCCAATTATGCCTATATTGTTCAGGCCTCTCTACCCTATTGTCTTGCTATTTGAATGATGTGTGAATACACTAGGACCCATCATTTAAGGATCACTTGCCAGAGGTCAAAAATGCCTGCCAAGTGCCCCTTTCATGCTGTGAACAATTCTGTTAACAATGAAACAATGAATAATTTGGATATTAACAGAAGTAGTAAAAAAAAAACGTAACATCACATTTTTTCTTATTTGGTGCATTTCTTTTTTCTATTCACAAGGTGACAGTCTTTTGTTATTTTTGTAAATAAAATACATTTTACAGGGGTGACAGTAAAGGAAAAAAAAAAGCTCTGTGACTTATGAATAATTCTTTGAAAATGCTTAACATCCTTAGTGTGATGTTTGGGTGTTGAGGTGCTCCGCAAATGTACTCTGATTAAAAATAAATGAGGGACTTTATCAAGGTTTGTTAATTGCAAAGGCAATGGGATGTTAAGGGATAACAATCATTTAATCAGTTGAGAACACAAGCATCTCAAATTAACATTATTTGGATTATTGTGAAGCTGGAGGGTGACAGGCTACCATGTAACAAAAAACATGATTAGAAATAGCTGGTTTTGAAACATTCAAGATCCAATTAGATGGTCAATTTTAAGATTATGTATACAATTTCTAACATATTTTATAGATTAACATGTCTAATTTGTGCTATTTTCTACTATACCACTCCTAAATGTAGCAAATTGAATCTAACAGTGCAATGAATTCCTACCCTGAAGCAATAACAATTTCAGGTTGGTGCCCCAGGCGTGTAAGTGACTTGCCCAAGGTCACTAGGAGATGACATCTGGAATGTGAACCAGAATCACCTACTTCAAAGGCAGGATTTCTCAGTTACTACTTCATATGATGACATCCTGCCCCAGGGACCAAATGTAGATCACCCTTTAAGCTCACCGTGTAGGAGCAGCGGGAAAAACAATCCAGTTTTAGGACATTAATAAATTTTAACGACATTCAAGGAGATGCCTAGCTCAGATGGCAGTCACCTTGGGGTTCTGAGGAGCTTAGCTCAGTAATTGCCAGGCTTCTATTTTTAATTTTCAAGGACTCAATTTCCACAGGACAATATTGGTTATAAACCTGAGGTGGTGTGTTTTTAAGTAACTCAGAAATCACTGTCTTGAAACTACAGATCTACTCTGGTTTTAGCTAGGAGAACATGCCTTGAAAATTACTTAAATGTTTTGCTGTTAAATACACATCTAGCAAAAGCAATACCATTAATGCAAGCTATAATAATATGCCCTAGTTAAGCAAAAATGTAAATTGTTATTGCAGCCACAAATTTGGCACAGTTGTTCTTTTTGTCAGCAGTTTAGCGCTAGTAGGTACTGTGACCAAAAACATGTATCACCTGAAACTCTGACACTGCCCATCACTGGATCAACTGTAACACTTAGGCATATATTCACATAGCAACTAGAGTTGAGCGAACACCTGGATGTCCGGGTTCCGGGGGTTTGGCCAAACTTGAAAAAAAAGTCCGGGTTCGTGACCCGAACTTAACCCGAACTTTACCCCGATCCCCATTGAAGTCAATGCTGACCCAAACTTTTGAGCACTAAAATGGCTCTAAAAAAAACATGGAAAGGGCTAGAGGGATGCACATGGCAGCAACATATTCTTAAGAGCATGGAATGGCAAGTGCTCTGCAAACAAATGTGGATAGGGAAATAACTTAAAATAACATAAAAAACAAAAAAGAATCATCTTGATCTAGGAGGACGAGGCCCATATGGAGTAGGAGGTTGAGGTGGTGGTGGATGTGGCGGTGTAGGTGGAAGTGGCAGTGGAGGAGGATGAGGTAGCCAACACTGGTTTTTGTTTTTAATTTTAAATTTCTTTTTAAATTAGGGTACACCCCAAAAGAGTGAGAAAGATCAAAAATACAACAATGGCTGGGTAAGGCCGGTATACATGTCTATTCTGCACAAGGTACGGACAAGTCCTGTGGGATCCATGCCTGGTTAATTTTAATGAACGTGAGCTTGTCCACATTGGCTTTAGACAGACGGCTGCGCTTGTCTGTGATAACGCCCCCAGCCATGCTAAATACACGTTCAGGTAATACACTGGCTGCAGGGCAGGCCAGCACCTCCAAGGCGTAAAGGGCAAGCTCAGGCCATGTGCCCAATTTGGAGACCCAGAAGTTGAAGGGGGCAGACCAGTCATTCTGTACGTGTATAGTACGTAAGGAACGGTAAGGAACTGTATATGGTATATGGTAAGGAACGGTGATGGCGGCGGGGGGGGGTTGAGTCTGGCCTTGGAAAAGGTATGTGTTCCTGTGTAAGGTAAACCGGATTTCCTCCACCAGAAGGCCAGTCCGGACTTTTGCTCACGCCCGTGCACATTGCACACCTGCACTCACCAATTAGCATTTGGCTCCCAGTGGCCTATTTAAACTGCTCTAGTACTGTGAGCAGTTGCTGAATGGTCTTCAGCTTGTTCCCGTGGTTCTGAGACCTGATCTGTTGTTACTACTAACCTGTGTATGACCCGGCCTGCCTTTGGACTTTGCTTCTGCCTGTGCTCCTGCTCTGTTGCTTACTACCCTGACCTTGGCTTGCTTAAACGGACCTGATCTGCCTGCTTACCCTGTACCGCGCTGCCCGGCTGTTATCGACCTCGGCTTATCTTTTGGACTTGCTTGCTTGCTGATTCGGTACCTCACTGCCCGGTTTCCGCTGGCTACTGCTCCCACGCTCTGGTGCCAAGCTGCCACTGCACCCTGTTCCAAGGACTGCGACTACCAGCTGTACCCACCTACGGAGTGAAAACCACCAGCTAGCCGCTACGGCACTCGTGCCACTCCTTGCCTTACACTCTCTGTTCCCACCTTCAGGAGTGTCAGGCGGGAGGAGCAAGAGAGGCCTCCACAACATTCCAGTCTTCACCAGGTAAGTGATAGTACCATTCAGCCATGACTGAGACTGGAGGAGGCTCCTCTCTGCTTGAAGCGGTGTGCCAACAAATCACAGCCTTAATCCAAGTGGTGACCGGACTCCAGGAGAATTACTTCCGGATTGAAGGTCGTTTACGCTCCCTGCCCATTGTATCTCAAGCTTTTGTATCTGGCAATTCAGCTACTGCTCCTGCTCCAGCTCCTGCATCCACAGTAATGGTTCCTCCCCCGGAGCCTCGGGTACCTACCCTGGAACGCTTTTCAGGAAATCGCTATAAGTTTCGGGCCTTCCGCCATGCCTGCCAGTTGTATTTCGAGTTACAACCACAAACTTTCTCCCTTGAATTTACTAAAGTGGGCTTTGTCATTTCTCTCTTGCGTGAGGAACCACAGTCATGGGCTCATCAGCTTCTGGAAAAGGCAAGCCCAGTTCTTGCATCAGTCTCTTCCTTCTTTGAAGCAATGGCCCAGATCTATGATGATCCCCAACGGACCTCCTTATGCAGAAGCTATTCTGCATAAACTCCAGCAAGGACTTCAGCCTGTGGAGCACTATGTTGTTAAGTTTCGCAAATGGAGTTCCGACACTGCCTGGAACGATGCAGCCTTGCAGTACCAGTTTCGTTTGGGCCTTTCAGAGGCTCTTAAAGATGAACTTGCCAGACTAGATCCACCAACTACGCTCTCAAACTTGATCCAGCTTTCTATTCAGCTTGATCGCAGAATCCGAGAGAGGAGGGCAGAAAAATCTGGCAACATTCCACCTAAATGGACACCAGCAGCACCTGTATCTCCAGCTCCGCCACCATCCTCTTTCATGGTGGAGTCTGTTCAGTTGGGACTTCCTCGTTCACCTCTGTCAGCCAAGGAAAGACTTAGACGCAAGCAGAACAATTTATGCCTTTACTGTGGGGGCATTGGTCACTTTCTGCATGACTGCCCGATAAGACCACGTAAGACTGTCCTTGTTTCTGATACTTCCAGATATCCCCTGAAGAGCATCTCCTCTCACCTTTTGCTGACTCTCTCCCTGCAGCTACCTGGAGGGAGCATCCAAACTCAAGCCATTATTGACTCTGGGGCCTGCAGTTGTTTTATGGACTATTCGTTTGCTGAACAACACAAGGTTCCACTGCAAGCTAAAATGCAGCATCTGAAGATTCATTTGGCGGATGGCTTGAATCTCAAGTCAGGTCCTATCACACAAGAAACTTGTCCGCTACTGGCAGTAACCTCCTCTAATCATTCAGAATACCTAACCCTGGACATTATCCCATCACCTTTGTTCCCCATCATCCTGGGCATTCTGTGGTTGCAGGCACACAATCCCCAAATAAACTGGGAGTCTGGAGCTGTTTCATTCCCTACCACCTACTGCCAGCAACACTGTTTTCCCAATACGGTCACCACCTCGGCCCCCCTTATGGAACTGCAACCAGAGACTTCAGTTTCACAATATGTTCCATTAACTTACCATGATTTCTTAGATGTTTTTGATAGGAAGAATGCCGAGACCTTACCGCCGCATCGGCCGTAAGATTGCCCAATTGAACTGTTACTCGGGGCCGAGATTCCATTCGGACGTATATTTTTCCCCTATCAGAACTTGAGCTTGAGACATTGCGCCTATACATTAATGAGAACCTAGAAAGGGGATTCATCCGTCCATCCACATCCCCCGCTGGGGCTGGAATATTTTTTGTAGAAAAAAAGGATCACACCCTGAGACCCTGTGCGGACTATAGAGAGTTAAACAAAATAACAATTAAAAACAGGTACCCTCTTCCTCTTGTTCCAGAACTTTTCCAGCGGTTCAGAACAGCGAAAGTGTTCACAAAGCTTGACCTTCGAGGTGCATATAACCTAGTAAGGATCCAGAAGGGGGATGAATGGAAAACAGCTTTCCGGTCCCGCTTAGGGCATTTTGAGTATTTAGTCATGCCCTTTGGACTGTGTAATGCCCCAGCAACGTTCCAGCATTTCGTCAATGATATCTTTAGGGACTTCCTTGAACTTTTCATGATTGTGTACCTTGATGACATACTCATATTCTCCCCTTCCATTGAAGAACACCGGCTGCACGATAAAAAGGTCCTCAACCGTCTTCGGGAACATCGGTTGTACGCAAAGGCTGAGAAGTGTGAATTTGAGAAAGAAACAATCCAGTTTCTGGGGCTTATCATCGCAACATCAGACATTGCAATGGACCCGCAAAAAGTTAGTGCCATTCTTGAGTGGCCAGTGCCAGCAGATCGAAAAGGAGTCCAGAGATTTGTTGGATTTGCTAACTTTTATCATAAATTTATCAAGAACTTCTCAGCTATCATCAGCCCCATCACACAGCTTACTAAACAAAACACCCGATTTCAGTGGACTCAGGCAGCGCAACTCGCCTTTGATAAATTAAAAGCTCTCTTTACATCAGCACCAATTCTGCAACATCCTGATCCTGCATTACCTTATGTCCTGGAAGTCGATGCTTCGGAAAATGCAGTTGGTGCTATCGTTTCTCAGCAACAAGGCGCTAAGTCTCTTCTACACCCTGTGGCTTTCTTCTCAAGAAAACTCAGTCCATCAGAGAGGAATTATGATGTGGGAGACTGAGTTACTCGCCATCAAGTCCGCTCTGGAGGAATGGCGTTATCTGCTTGAGGGAGCAAGTCATCCAATCCTGATTTTCACGGACCACAAAAATTTAGAGTATCTCCGTACAGCTAAGCGTCTAAGACCCCGTCAGGCCAGGTGGGCCTTATTTTTTTCAAGATTCTCATTTCACATAACCTACAGACCTGGTTCTAAGAATGGGAAACCTGATGCCCTGTCACGTATGTTTCTGGAAGAAAAGGAAGCTACTCAACCTGACACCATCCTATCCTCGCAAAATTTTCTGTTACTGCAAGGAGATTTTGTGTCACAGCTCAAACAAGCATCAAAGGAGGAAGGTCCACCATGTGACTCACAATTGCAAAAATGGGATGGATTGTTCGTCCATGAGCAACAAATTTTTGTACCTTCAAGTCTTCGCCAGTCAGTCTTAAATTTGTGCCATGACCACCCTTTGGCAGGGCATTTTGGGATGCGCAAGACTCTGGAACTTTTACAACGGTCTTTTTGGTGGCCTAGCCTGAGGTCGGATTGCCAGGATTACGTAAGGACTTGTGAAACCTGTATTGGAAGCAAAGGAGACAAGACTAAAGCTTGGGGCCTATTAAGGCCTTTGCCCATTCCTACCAAGCCCTGGGAGATGATTAATATGGACTTTATTGTCGAGCTCCCAGTATCTGAAAACTTTACTTCTATTTTTGTGATCATTGATAGGCTATCAAAGATGGCACACTTTGTACCAATGATTGGAACACCATCTGCTCCAGAGACTGCAAAAGCATTTGTCAAAGAAATAGTGCGGTTGCATGGGGTTCCTCAGAGCATAACCTCTGACCGAGGGGTCCAGTTTACGTCCAAATTCTGGAAAGAACTTTGTAAGGCACTTAAGATTGAGACATGGTTTTCTTCAGCATATCATCCCCAGACGAATGGTCAGACAGAACGAACTAACCAGACCTTAGAGCAATACCTTTGGTGTTTTTCTTCTTTCTCACAGGATGATTGGGCTTCGCTCCTTCCTCTAGCAGAGTTCGCTTACAATGATTCTGTCCACTCGGCTACTGGTCAAACTCCATTCTTTGCAAACTTCAGATTCAATCCTTCTTTTTTACCTGATGCAGTCTTTGATTTACCTGTTCCAGCGGTTCAGGAGCGACTGACGTTTCTACAAAGCAACAATAAACTTCTGCAGGAAGCTATTGCCAAGGTTCAACAAGACAACAAGAAATTCTTTGATAAAAAGAGAAGGGGTGATCTGGATCTCAAGCCAGGGGACAAGGTTTGGTTATCAACCACTAATTTGAAGATGGCCTGTCTTACCAAGAAATTGGCCCCCAAGTACATCGGTCCATTTGCTGTAAAAAGAATGAGAGATCCAACAGCTTATGAACTTTTTCTTCTACTTTTTTCCAAGCTCATCCTGCCAAGAGGTCTCAGATGGGCATCCTGAGGCTGCCCATTGGGGGGGGCAATGTAAGGTAAACCGGATTTCCTCCACCAGAAGGCCAGTCCGGACTTTCGCTCACGCCCGTGCACATTGCACACCTGCACTCACCAATTAGCATTTGGCTCCCAGTGGCCTATTTAAACTGCTCTAGTACTGTGAGCAGTTGCTGAATGGTCTTCAGCTGGTTCCCGTGGTTCTGAGACCTGATCTGTTGTTACTACTAACCTGTGTATGACCCGGCCTGCCTTTGGACTTTGCTTCTGCCCGTGCTCCTGCTCTGTTGCTTACTACCCTGACCTTGGCTTGCTTAAACGGACCTGATCTGCCTGCTTACCCTGTACCGCGCTGCCCGGCTGTTATCGACCTCGGCTTATCTTCTGGACTTGCTTGCTTGCTGATTCGGTACCTCACTGCCCGGTTTCCGCTGGCTACTGCTCCCACGCTCTGGTGCCAAGCTGCCACTGCACCCTGTTCCAAGGACTGCGACTACCAGCTGTACCCACCTACGGAGTGAACACCACCAGCTAGCCGCTACGGCACTCGTGCCACTCCTTGCCTTACACTCTCTGTTCCCACCTTCAGGAGTGTCAGGCGGGAGGAGCAAGAGAGGCCTCCACAACATTCCAGTCTTCACCAGGTACGTGATATCCTGGTTGTGGGCCGGTCTTTCCCAAAGCGGTCTAAGTTCTGAGGCCTTCTGGTAGGGATGGGGCTGAACTGGTCTTGCCAGGGACCGGGATTCTGAAAAGACTGTGGCGTATGTGCCCCTGGAGTGGCAGTCCAGGGGTGCCATAATTCACGGTGGATGGCAACACTATGAGTAAGGCACCAAGGACACTGCACTTCCTACACACATTTTTCACACCTGCCTCTAGGGCCGGGCCTTTTGGACAGGAGTCAGGACCAGAGGAATTTTTTATTCCTGGCCAAAGGGTCTGCCATAGTATTGCAACGTTGCACTAACCTTGCACTAATTCTTCACTATCCCTTTCCCCACTTTTATGTGTTGTGTGTCTCACGTTTTGTGTTTTTTATTGTTGCGGTACACTTTATTTTGCACAGCGTTAATTGGTAGGGTGCAGGTCCTTGGGCCTATCCCTGAAAGTCTTGGGAGGGGGTGGATGGCCTTCTGGCTTGGTTCGCCCTCTCTCATGGGGTCTCTCTTCAGGAGAGCCCCACCTAGTACTTGGGGTGGTCTGTTTCAGCAGACCTCCTAAAGAACGGGGCTGCCTGGTTTCGGCCAGGTTAGCCAGTGTAAGTACTCCAGTCCCTGTCATGAGCCTTGCGCCCCGGGGGATCAGGGTTAGGGACCATGTGTACACCCTGTGCACTTTTTGTGGTTCACTTTTTTGGTGTGCACTTTTGTATGCACCCACCGGGTGATAGTCTGAGTGTGTTCACAAACCACGGGCTTTAAAAAAAAAAAAAAAAAAACAGCTGGTGGTCCTGGTTGTTTTGGCGTGCCGACAAAGCTTTTCCACATTTCATACATGCTAACCCTGCCTTCTGAGGTGCTGGCGGTGCCCTGGCTGTGTTAGCGACCTCCTCTTCCTCCTCCTCTGCCTTTTCCTTGTGCTTCCACTGTGCCCCCACTGTCAGGTAGGAATGCCACCAGCATCGCTTCTCGACCTTTTGGCTAAGATCAAGTGTAGTATCTGTTGTTATCAGTTATCTGGGTGCCACCCTGCTGTGAACATGGTTCCTCCTCCTCATCCTCCACCTCGTCATCCTCCAGAACTGTGCTCTTGCTGGACAATTGTGTACCTGGCGTTTGTGGGTGCAGGAACCCACCCTCAGAGCCACTTGTGAATGACTGCCCTTGGAAATGATCACTGCTCCGGATGCGGAGGCGGTAGTGGATGAGGATGAGGAAGCGAAGTAGGAGGAGTTAGCAACAGGAGTCAAACTGAAGCGCCCTGCAATCCTCGGTGGTGGAAGGAGATGCGCCAAACAAATTTAAAGGGTGTATGTCACAATAACATAATCAGCAAACGCTTCAAAATTATTAATTTTTCCCTAAATGGGTGTTTATCGAAAAGCGGAATAGAACAACAGTATCCAATGGGTGTATCTCACAGTAAAATATGCAGACTAGGCCGCAATTTCTTTTTTCCCTAAATGGGTTTTTTATTGAAAAGCAGAATAGAACAGTATCCAACGGGCGTATCTCACAGTAAAATATGCAGACTAGGCCGCAATTTAATTTTTTTTCCCTAAATGGGTGTTTATTGAATAGCGGAATAGAACAACAGTATCCAAATGGTGTATCTCACAGTAACGTATGAATGAAACATTTTTATTTTTCCCTTAAATTGTTGATTTTTGAATAGCAGATTAGAACAGCAGTGTCTAAACACTGTATGTCACTGTAAAATATGAAGGAAAAAAAGTTTTTCTTTTTTTAAATCCATTTTAAGCAGACATATATGCACTGAGCTTGCATTACATGGCTTCTACACGCCGCACGCCTAACAGGTTGGATACTGTTGTTGTTCTATTCCGCTATTGAGTAAAAAAAACCCATTTGAATTAAAACCTGAAAAATATTTTTTTTCCCCTTAAATTGTCGATTTTTGAATAGCAGATTAGAACAGCTGTGTCTAAACAATGTATGTCACTGTAAAATATGAAGGAAAAAAGTTTATTTTTTTAAATCCATATTAAGCAGACACATATGGACTGAGCTTGCATTACATGGCTGCTACACGCCACACGCCTAACAGGTTGAATACTGTTGTTTTTCTATTCCGCTATTGAGTAAAAAAACAAAAATTTGAATGAAAAAACCTGAAAAATATTTTTTTTCCCTTAAATTGTTGATTTTTGAATAGCAGATTAGAACAGCAGTGTCTAAACACTGTATGTCACTGTAAAAAATGAAGGAAAAAAGTTTTTTTTTTTAATCCAGATTAAGCAGACACATATGCACTGAGCTTGCATTACATGGCTGCTACACGCCGCACGCCGCCCACCTAACAGACTGATAAAAGTTTTTTTTTCTCCCTCCTCCTCACTGGGCTCAGGTCAGGGCAAAAAGATTGTGCACTGCACCCCCCACACAATAAAATCGATGTAGATCGCTGTCTGATTAAAGACGATTCTTCCTATTCTTTCCCTGAAAGCAACCTCCAGCCTGCCCCTACAATAATCTCCTATCTCTCCCTCAGCAGCATCAGGAACCTCTCCCTACAGTAGTTAGAGCAGAGTGACGTGCGGCGCTGTATGACTCCAGCTTATATAGAGGCTGGGTCACATGCTGCTCTGGCCAATCACAGCCATGCCATTAGTAGGCATGGCTGTGATGGCTTCTAAGGGCACACTAGTTAAATACTTGTTAATTGGCTGCCCTTCAGCTGTTGAAACCGCGCCATTAAAACCACGCCAAAACATTAAAACCGCGCCAAAACATGAAATAAAATTACCGAACAACAGACTGTATCCCGAATATACAGTAAAATGTTCGGGTCCGGGTACCGAACACTTAAAAGTCCGGTACGATCCTGAACAATACAGTCCGTGTCCACTCAACCCTAATGGCAATCCATCCTGTGAAGGTGTATGCACATTTGTTCTGTGTGAATAGGGAAAAAAACACTGGTATTAGGTTGGTTGCTTTGTTGGTCGAATGTTTCTCACTGATTTGAAAGGGAAAATGTTAAATTCCTATGATATGGGCTAGTGTCACCTAGTAGCCAAGTGCCATATTTTCCCTTGTAAATCAATGAAAAATGAAGAAATATTGGACCAGCACAAGAAATAGCCTAATAACGTAGTTACATAGTTGGTGAGGTCGAAACAAGACATCAGTCTATCCAGATCAACATTTGTTTTTCATTTTTTTTCCCTGTTCACAAGGAATTAATGCATTGCACTTTCACTGGATAAATGACTATACAAATTTTCTTATAACAAAATACATGTTCATGCAAAACTTTTTTTTCTTTTAACTAGAATTGGGATTGATTACAATCACTTTTGGCTTTTACTAATATCAGGAAGTATGGGGAAATCTTCAACAGGTACATAAACAGCAATATAAAGCTGTCCAGGGTCATAGCATTATCCTAATCTTCTAAATAAAAGAAAAGGGATTTATATTTCTGAATTTCTGTTGGTGATATTCTTTCTTTTCATGTCTGGTGAAACCATTGTCAACAGGGACAGTAAATGAGGGAAAATCTCTCAAACAGAGCCCTGGAGAAAACAGTAAATCTGTCAGTGGTTCTAGTAGTTCCCAATGCCATGCAAAACCACAAAAAAAGTTTTCACTGGACATTCTTTAAAGTGGTTATAAAACTTTTTACCTTAATGCATATCCTGCATAAAGGTAACAAATTTCTAAGCCCCACCCCTAAACATTTACCTGACACTGATCCAGTGCTGTTCCTGCCATAAAACAATATAAAATGATAACCATCATCACCATATTAAATATGTGAACTATATAAAAATGTGAAAATAAAATATATAATGCAGATCATTCGATAATAATATTCCATACATGTGCAACCTCAATTAAATTAACTTCTTCATTCCCGCTTTATAGCCGAAAGATGGCTACAGCGAGGACCTAAATTACAGGGAGGATGTCCATTTACATCCTCCAGTGTATGAGCTGCCTGCGCGCTCCGTGTGGGGTGTGCACGGCTTGCTCTGTGATCAGCGAGTCCATGAGACTCGATTGATCACAGAACAGAGTAAGGGGCCGGTCCCGACCCCTTACCACGTGATCAACTGTCAGCCAATGACGGCTGATCACATGATGTAAACAGTAGCTGGAGATCATCTTTTTATTTTCTTCAATCGCCAGGCTGCTGTCAGAGAGACATCAGTCCCAAAGAGGAACAGCAACTGTGCCCAACAATGCCACCTACCAGTGCCCACCTACCAGTGTAGGTCAGTGCCACTTACCAGTGCTCACCAGTGCCACCTATCAGTGCCACCTATTAATGCCCATTAGTGACACATATCAGTGCAAATCAGTGCCTCATCATCAGTGCTGCCTATCAGTGTCACCTACCAGTGCCTACCATTGCCTATCAGTGCCACCCATCAGTGCCACCTATCAGTGTCCATCAGTGCCACCTATTAGTGCCCATGAGTGCCACCTATCAGTGCCACCTATTAGTGCCCTTCAGTGCCACCTACCAGTGCCTATCATTGTCACCCATCAGTGCCTATCGGTGCCACCCATTAGTGACATCCATCAGTGACACCTATCAGTGCCCATCAGTGCAGCCTATCAGTGCCTATCGGAGTCCATCAGTGCCGCCTCATCAGTGCACATCAATGAAGGAGAAAAATTACCTGTTTGCAAAATTTTATAGCAAACTATAAAAATTGTTTTGTTTTGTTTTTTCAAAAGTTTCGGTCTTGTTTTGTTTGTTAAGCAAAAAATAAAAACCCCAGTAGTGAATAAATATCACCAAAAGAAAGCTCTATTTGTTTGAAAAAAATGCTAAAAATGTAATTTGGGTACAGTGTTACATGATCGCGCAATTGTCATTTAAAGTGTGACAACGCTGAAAGTTGAGAATTGGCTAGGGCAGGAAGGGGGCTTAAGTGCCCTGTAGGCCAGTGGTTAAACAAGTGATATATGACAAATCCAGCGAATATTAAAAACACCGCTAAAACAATTAATCTTTTAAAAATATGTATTCCATTTGTAAAGAACCAATATCATGGATCCACCTAGTTTCCGTTTTAAAAATTCCCTAGCTAGGTTAGTACCTCTCCATTGTCCTGAGATCCTAGTTATTCCCCAAAATTGCACAAGACATCTCTTTGTACGACCTAAGTAATGTAGGACACAAGAGCACTGAAACATGTATACCACATGAGTATTATTACTAGATATAAAACTCTTTATGATAACTCCTTTCCAGTTGTAGCTGATATCATTTTTTTTTCTTTTAAAATAATTTGTTAACCCCCTTTAGAATCGTTACACCTTCCAAAAGCATAAAATCCTTTCTCATTAAAAAAGGTGACATGCTTTTAACACTTTTTTTTTTTTTTTTTTAGACATCTTTCACTTCCATATTTTTAATTGCTGGTGCTTTTCTATGCATGAATTCAGGTTACCTTTAGCAGACGCATATTAAGATCTCTTTCATTAAAATAGGCCTATATGTTTTTTTTTTTTTTTTGTTTGTTTTGTTTTTTACACCTTTATTGCACATCAAGCAGCCCATGTATTAATATATTTATTTTTTTTTTTTGCTCAACTTAACAAAAAAAAAAAGGACTTAATTCCCCCATCCACACATTTTAGGTGGATGGGAGGAATCCCCCTTACTAAACTATAGCAGACAGTGCTGGTCAAGCGGCAAAAATCTGACAGGTTGGTGGAACATAGGTTGAATGATAGATTCTGTACAACCACCATGCCCATACATGGATTGAAATGAGTCTAGTTTCTGCTGAACCGGACAAATTTCGATCCTTGTATGGCTGGCCTAAAGTCGAATTATATGCAAAACGTTTCTTTTTATTCCATTTTGGATAAAGCAAATTTATTTTCGCCATCTGTGTCCCATTGCCAATATTTTCCTTCACTTCCTCACCCAAAGCCAAACAGGAAGTGAGAGTAAATCACTGAAAATTAAGGCAATCCCTTGGGGACCCCCAGGTCACCAGAACTAGTGTCCTCATTGGAAGATCCCCCCCCCCCCTGTTACTTTTCTGGGGACAACCCAACATTTGGGATTTTCTTTTACTTTCATAGTACTTTCATAGTAGTAGTAGTAGTTGAGGTTGAATAAAGACTATAGTCCATCCAGTTCAACCTGTGTAGGTGTGTGTGGCCGTAATCATTTCTCATACCCCTTAATGTTCTGATCCTTGAGATTTATGTCCAAGAGTCTTTTGAAAGTAGCCATACTTTCCGCAGTAACTACCTCTTGTGGTAGAGAATTCCACAATCTTGTAACCCTAACAGTAAGGAACCTCCTGCATTGCCTGAGGTTAAAACGCTTCTCCTCTAATCGCATTGTATGACCTTGTGTTCTCATGCAATCCTTGCGACTGAATAATTTTTTTTCTATGTTGAGTTCACCTTTGAGGTATTTGTAAATTGCTATCATGGCCCTTCTCTGGACTCTCTCCAGCTCCAACACATTCCTCCTGAGGACTGGTGACCAGAACTGGACAGAATACTCCAGATGTAGTCGGACCAGAGTTTTAAAAAGTGGTAGGATTATAGTTTTATCTCTGGAATACATCCCCTTCCATATGCATACTAATATGCTGCCGGCTTTGGCAGCTGCAGCTTGACATTGCATGCTATTGCCTAGTCTATCCTCTACTAAGACTTCCAGATCTTTCTCCATTTTTGATTCCCCCAAAGGCTCCCCCCCCCCCTAAAGTGTATTGTTCTTTTATGTTTTTAGTCCCCAAGTGCAAAACCTTACACTTCTCCAAATTAAACCTCATTTGCCATTTAGTTGCCCACTCTGTTATTTTGTTCAGGTCATTCTGTATGATATATGCCTCATGCTGTGCAGTTATTGCCCTGGCCAATTTTGTGTCATCTGCAAAAACTGAAATCGAGCTACCGATCCCATCCTCAATACTGTTTATGAATAAATTGAACAAGGTTGGTCCCTTCAAACTTGTTCAATGATAATGGTAAACAAGACAAATAGAGAGAATGCATCTAATAAAGGGGGGCACAGACAGTAATGATAACTGACAAGTGCTCTAATGGCACTTTTCCACTGCAAGTACCGGCTAGTACCAGCTCGGCTCTACTCGGCCCTGCTTGGCCCGGTTTGCTTTTCCACTGCGGTACCGCATGGTATAGTGTCGGAACGGTTCGGTACGGTACAGTATAGGTTTGCTTTTCCACTAAAGTAGTACTAAAGTTAAGTGGGTGGGATAACAACGGGGTGGGTGTGATTCTCTGACCAATCAGTGGCTAGAAGTGACTGCATGCAAAGGATTGTGGGATATGGTACCAGTTTGGTACCTGTTGGAACCACAATCGAGTAGGTACTTTTTTCTCAGAGCCGTACCGTACCGTACAGTTCGGTTCCATGCAGTGGAAAAGCAAACCTATACCGTACCGTACCGAACCGTTCCGACCCTATACCATGCGGTACCGCAGTGGAAAAGCACAAAAGCGTGCCGAACCGGTACGGTTCCATGCAGTGGAAAAGCGCCATAATACATCTTCACTCCATCTAAAACTCTAAAAAAAAATGTTTTGCCTTTAGTTATACTTTAAGTGATAATTGCCATTTTGGTCTCTTTATTGCCATTTTGGTCTCCCTCTGTTTATTTGTTCTACTTCTTAATTTATTCTGTAGACGTTTGACCTTTTGTATTGCTTTTTATTTTATATATATCTTCTCTGCCATTTCCTTTCTGTATACTTTTTTCCTATTTTGTAAAATTTTTGTTTCCTCCATGTGATCATATTCGGTTCTACAATTTCTTTTTAATCTCATAAATTGCCCTCTAGGGATGCTTCAACCACCTAGGGCAGTGATGGCGAAAGTTGGCACTCCAGATGTTTTGGAACTACATTTCCCATGACGCTCATGCACTCTGCAGTGTAGTTGAGCATCATGGGAAATGTAGCTCCAAAACATCTGGGGTGCCAAGGTTCGCCATCACTGACCTAGGGCAATGGTAGCTTATAAATGGCAGATACCTTTTCGTATCTCCTTCTTTAGATTATCCCTTTGTGAACTTTGTGGGATAGAGTGGACAGTACACCTGTCCGTTTTTATTGCCGTCTGTTTCAATGTTAAGAAGATTCACACTCTCTATTTGTCCTGTTTACCATTATCATTGAAAGTGAAAGTAAAAAAAATCCCAAATTTTGGGTTGTCCCCAGAAAAGTAATAGGTGGGAAATGTTCCCATGGGGACACTAGTTCTGATGACCTGGGGGTCCCCAAGGAATTCCATTTATTTGCAGGGATTTCCTCTCACTTCCTGTATCAATGGGATACAGATGGTAAACCCCCCCCCCCCTTTTCTATCCAAAATGGAAACAAAATTGTGCTATAGTTCTACTTTAATATTCCTATAAGTTTTTGGGACATTAGCTTGCTTCTGAACCCTTCTAAATGAACATTACATCATTTGAAAAAATTACAAAAATTCAGGTTTTTAGTTTGTAAATATGGCTTTTACTTCCCACATTGCCTTGGAATTTTTAACTAGCCCCTGAGAAAACTATGCTCCTATAGTTGCCCCAGTTTGTTGAATGTAAAATTCATTATTACAGCAAAAATAATTGTGGCAGATTGTGAGTGCAAATTGCAATACCTCTCTTAAGAGACTCCTTTATAGCTCTAGTATATCTTCCTTTGCATGTAAGTTGTATTTAACTGCTCAACATGCATCTTAATGATTATTATGGTGTATAGGGAATTTAAACCGGCTGTAGTTTAGACACTTTCTCAAATTCCTCTTTCTGTAAGATGTTTAAAAGGTTTTCAGTGTTTTTCAAATACACGTTTGTGCTAAAGACACATTATTGAACAAAAATATTCCTCTATACTTGAAGTAATTGAGCCATTACCATTCATTGTTGGCCTCCCTAGTGGTCAATCCTTATCCTTATACATTTGGGGTAGATAAATGTTTAGGATATGCCCTACAAAGGAAATCTTTTTTTTGTTCTAATAGAAGTTACCTTATTTACTTTATATTTACAGTGGGGATCAAAAGTTTGGGCACCCCAGGTAAAAATATGTATTAATGTGCATAAAGAAAAAGAAAGATGGAAAAATCTCCAAAAGGCTTTAAATGATAGATTAGACATTCTTATAATATGTAAAAAAAAAGTTAGATTTTATTTCCATCATTTACACTTTCAAAATAACAGAAACAAAAAAAAAATGGTGTCTGCAAAAGTTTGGGCACCCTGCAGAGTTAATATCTTGTACTGCCCCCTTTGGCAAGTATCACAGCTTGTAAACGCTTTTTGTAGCCAGCCAAGAGTCTTTCAATTCTTGTTTGAGGTATCTTTGCCCATTCTTCCTTACAAAAGTCTTCCAGTTCTTTGAGAATTCTGGGCTGTCTGTCACGCACTGCTCTTTCAAGGTCTATCCATAGATTTTCAATTATGTTGAGGTCAGGAGATTGTGAAGGCCATGGCAAAACCTTCAGTTTACGCCTCTTGATGTAATCCCCCCTGGATTTCAAGGTGTGTTTAGGATCATTATCCATTTGTAGAAGCCATTCTCTCTTTATCTTCAGCTTTTTCACAGATGGCATCAAGTTACCATCCAAAATTTACTGAAATTTTACTGAATTCATTTTTCCTTCTACTCGTGAGATGTTCCCTGTGCCACTGGCTGCAATACAACCCCAAAGCATGATTGATCCACCCCCATGCTTAACAGTTGGACAAAGGTTCTTTTCATTAAATTCTGTGCCCCTTCTTCTCCAAACGTACCTTTGCTCATTCCGGCCAAAAAGTTCAATTTTAACCTCATTGGTCCACAGAACTTGTTTCCAAAATGCATCAGGCTTGTCTATATGTTCATTTGCAAAGTTCAAATGCTGATTTTTGTGGTGAGGACGTAGAAGCGGTTTTCTTCTGATGACTCTTCCATGAAGACCATATTTGTACAAGTATCTCTTTATAGTGGAATAGTGTACCACAACTCCAGTGTCTGCCAGATCTTTCTGGAGGGATGGTGCAGTCAAACGTGGGTTTTGAATTGTTTTTCTCACAATCCTGCAAGCTGTTCTGTCTGATATTTTTCTTGGTCTTCCAGATCTTGCTTTTAACTTCCACTGTTCCTGATGACTGCCGTTTCTTAAATACATTCCGAACAGAGGATGTTGACATCTGAAAACGCTTTGCTATCTTCTTATAGCCTTCTCCAGCTTTGTGAGCGTCAACTATTTTCAGTTTCAGTTTTCTAGACAACTGCTTGGTGCTGATTGTTGGGGCAAGGTCAGATGAGTCTGGGCATTTAAAACCTTTGAGATTGACATCACCTGGTCTTCCCAGACGATGATTGAGAACAATCCATGACACTGACAGGTCTCAGCCTTGCAAAGAGGGCAGCGCATGCTATAAATTCTGCGGGGTGCCCAAACTTTTGCAGATGCCATTTTTTTGTTCTCTGTAATTTTGAAAGTGTCAATGATGGAAATAAAATCTAACTTTTGTTGACATATTATAAGAATGTCTAATCTGTAATTTGATGCCTTTTTGGACATTTTTCCATCTTTCCTTGGCTTCTTTATGCACAATAATACAAATTTTTACCTGGGGTGCCAAAACTTTCAATCCCCACTGTAGTTACATATTGTTATGTACGTAGTTGGTAAGGTTGAATAAAGACACGGTTCCATCCGATTCAACTTATATTTGCACATATACTGTATGTGTGTACTTATCACTTCAGATCTTGTTTATTGTTATTGTTGTTGAGAAACTCATCTAGGAGTTTTTTTAAGTTAAAACGGTTGTATCCTCAAAAAAAAAAAACAAAAAACAAACCCTGCAGGACAAAGGCATAATGAGCTAATATGCATCGCATACTAGCTCATTATGAGATACTTACCTTAGAACAAAGCCCCGACGTGGTCGCCCCAGACACCGCTGAGGCAGCCAAAATCTTCGCTCGGTGTCTCTTCTGGGTTTGGCGGCTCCGGGGCTGTGAGTGGCCACAGCCATGATGATGTCACTCCCACGCATGTGCGCGGGAGTTCACTTTCCGACAAGGAGCTCTGAGAGTCCGCCGGACGTTCAGACGGCATGTGCCGCTGGTGTCAGCAGCTGCATGCATGGGCAAATATCTTCTAAACCGTGCAGGTTTAGGAGATATTAATTTTTCAGTACCTACAGGTAAGCCCTATTATAGGCTTACCAGTAGGTAAAAGTTAAAAAGCGGAGTATACTACCGCTTTAACTACACTCTCCACTGAAAACAATAGCTGTGGAAGGGAGCTGCACATTTTAACCACTCTGACTGTAAAGAACCTCCTACACAATTTAAGATTAAATACCTTTTTTCAAAGTTTAAGATTAACCGTTTGCCGACCGCCGCCCGACTATATACGGCAGCGGTCAGCCCCTCCCAGGCAAAGTGACGTACCGGTACGTCACTAGCCTGGGAGCGAATAGGGGCGACCGCGCGCCACCGGAGGCGCTCTCCCGCCCCCGCTCGTACCCGAAGAAGCCGGCGCGTGTGACCGGCGGACCCGATATCCGCCGGTCACTCGCGATCGTCGGGTGGAGAGGGAGAAAGGCAGGCGGCTAATGTAAACAAAGCTGCCTGTCATTCTTCCCTGTGTAAAAGCACAGATCACTCAGTCCTGCTATGTAGGACCGTTGATCTGTGCTGTTACACACACAGCCACATCCAATCAAAGTAAGGAACACGCCCCTAGGGACACACTTAACCCCTCCCTCTCAAATAAAGTTAACCCCTTCCCTCCCAGTGTCATTTTTACAGTAACAGTGCATATGTATAGCACTGATTACTGTAGTAATGTCACTGGTACCCCCAAAAGTGTCAAAAATGTCAGTCAAGGGTCCGATCTGTCCTCCGTAATGTCGCAGTCCCGCAAAAAAAAAAAAATCGCAGATCGCCGCCATTACTCGTTAAAAAAAATCAATAAAAATGACAAAAATCTTTCCCTTAGTTAGTAAACGTAATAACTTTTGCGCAAACCAATCAAAATACGCTTTTTGCGATTTTTTTTACCAAACATATGTAGCAGAAAACAAATTGGCCTAACATGTTAAAAAATTTTGATTTTTACATTTTTTTGGGGGAATTCATATAAAAAAAATGTGAAAAATATTGTTATTTTTGCAAAATTGTCGCACTTTTTTTGTTTATATAGCGCATGATCAAAAAATCGCACAGGTGATCAATTACCACCAAAAGAAAGCTCTGTTTGTGGGGAAAAAAAGGATGTCAATTTCATTTGGGTACGGCGTTGCATGACCGCGCAATTGTCTGTTAAAGTCATGCAGTGCCGAATCGCAAAATACCCCCCTGGTCAGGAAGGGGGTAAAATCTTCCGGGGCTTAAGTGGTTAAATCACGTTTAGTCCAGGTGTCTAATTAAATGTCCTTAGATTGAATAATTTATTTCCAATACTATAGTCACTAATAAAATTGTGTATAATGCTGTCATATCCCCATTTTCAGGGAGAAAAAGTTTGATTTTTCTAATTTTTCCTCATAACTTGTATCCTTAGAACCAAATGTTAAAAAACATTAGTGTCCATTTTATAGGCTAACAGACAAGGACTGATAAAACAAATGGATGGGGGAGGCTGGGCATTTTCCTGGGTGACATGTACCAAAGTAAAAAAAATGTAAAAAATAAATTTTAGTGAGGAGCAGCAATTTAAGCAATGCTTACAGAAAAACATTAAACATGCAACATTTCATTAAATAAGATGCTTAAGGGATGACCCTAAAGTGGTTGTAAACCTCTGGCAAGAAATATGGACATAGCATATCCTTCTATAGTATGTTCTTATATTTCTGCCATGTCTTTTCATGACACCAAGAGGTAAAAATTCTCCAATTAGCTCTCACTGAGCTTTGCAGAGTGTTGCTTCCGGCCCCTGCTTTCTGAAAGCTCAGACAAGCTGTATTCATTCTTAACTTTTAGCGGCTGTAGAGAAGAAAAGACTGCAGATAAACAGGTACAACCTATGTAGGAGGATTTGTTCAATCTGTGTGTATCATCTAAGGCTAGTCACTTCAGTAGGTATATGTAAAGGTTTACAGCCACTCTAACCCTTTCGCATCTCACACCTGTGTACCCCCTATAGACATGACCATATTTTCACAGATCTGCTATGTGTTTATTCATGAGTTTATAAATGTGTGATTACTCATGTTAAAGAATTGATACATATATTGTTTTTGATGGGACACACACGTGGCTTTCTTGTGACCCTAAAGTCCTCTGAGAATTTTTTTAACGTTTTTGCATTTTAAGGGGAAAGAGTAAAAATCGAAAAAAAATGTTTGGTTTCAAGTTTGATCAGTAATATTTTGAACACAAGTACCAAGTATCGCCGGCATCTTCACTAAGGGAAACATGAAGTGAAGCCTTGCGGCTTCACAGCCTGTTTCCTACTGCACATGCGCGAGTCGCGCTGTGCTTTCTGAATGGTTTCGCTGTCTTCTGGGACCTGTGTCTCTCCCAGAAGGCAGCAGGGCGGAGGAGGAGGGGCCAGAAATGTTGCAGATTGCTGCAAAACAATTGGGATGTTAGCCGGAAGTGGGAGCAGTACCTGATTTTGAGGTAGGTTTTGGTACCTGGTTTTGAAGCAGCGGGGAGGGAGAGGAAGCAAACAAGCAGAGCTTCCCCTTTTGGGTGGAGCCCTGATTTAAGTAGTAAAGTAAGAGCATGTCCTGCTTAATTAGGAGTTAACGCCCTGTTCACACATTATATATTTCTCTCTCGCTCATAGATCTCTCTGACAGAGAATTTAGGAGATAAGACAGCTACAGTATTACTTTTGTTTTGGTTTACACATGTTAAACTGAATACTCATTGTGATTGGCTGTCAGAGTGATCATTCAATGAGGAAGGCTTCTGACTGGCTCCCCAGCAGCTCATCTTTCTACAGACATCAGGTCTCACGTGGCTGTGCATGGAAGGGAGCAGGGGGAGATAAGAAACTGTTGGGTGTACAGGAGATGCCTGGTGTACAGAAGAGAGGGTTTTATGGACGTGTGTAAGACGCCAAAGGCAACTGGTTAACCATAAAACAGGCACACTAACCTAGTGCATGTGCAAGGAAAACACATGGACTGTAAGTTTTGTTTAGCATCAATGACATATAGAATGAGTCAACCAAAATTGTTTATTATTGCATGTTGATACACACAAATATGTACCCTGTGTTACTGATTGGATATAGATAATGTTTGCTTTGGATGGAATGGGATATCTCCACACATGGGGAAAATGAGAGGTGCCCTTACCTTAAGGCCCCTTTCACACATACGGTCCGTTCAGTTCATCAGTTCAGTCACGTCAAAATTTATCAGTTTTCCATCCATTTTTCATCCGTTTTTCATCAGTTGTTATCTGTTTTTCATCCGTTTTTCGTCAGTTGTTATCCGTTTTTCACCCGTTGTTCATCCGTTTTTCATCAGTTGTTATCTGTTTTTCATCCGTTTTTCGTCAGTTATCTGTTTTTCATCCGTTGTCATCCGTTGTCATCCGCTTTTTCATCCGTTGTCATCCGTTTTTCATCCGTTGTCATCCGTTTTTCATCCGTTGTCATTCGTTTTTCATCCGTTGTCATTCGTTTTTCGTCCGATCCGTTTTTTTGACGGATGAAAAATAGGGCATTCATACGTTCAAAAAAATGGACATTGACAGAAGCGGATGAAAACGGATGTTAACTGATGATCATCCGTTGTCATCCGTTTTTACATAGAGATACATTGATGTCCGTTTTTCATCCGTCAACGGATAGATGAAAAACGGACAAACGGACAGCATGTGTGAAAGGGGCCTTAGGCAGTTACACCATTTGGTTATTTAAGTGCTGGTGCAAGGTAGAAGTTCTTTGGCTCTGTTGATATGGGCAAGTCCCTCAAAATGTGTTAGCAAGTTGGACTTCGAATGTCCCTCTGTGCGATATGTTGTGTGGAGGACTTGATGCTCATGTGTCATGACAAGTTTGATGTATCTGTTGGTTTGTGAGTATATTTCTTATCAATACATTTCATTTTTTTTCCCAAACAAGTCTTATCAATACATTTCATAAATAAAAGATGTTTTGAGGATAATGCACTAGGCTGGTGCGTCTTTTGTGTTTTTGAAGGTTGTAGTAGTGTGTCCAGACTTCCCCAGTTTTGAGAGGACAGCAAAGCATGGCATGTTCATAAGAGCGAGGATACAGATACAGAAATAAGAGTCAATTGCCTCTAGGAACCACTTTGAAGTGCTGGATATTGAGCATTTTTTTTTAGTTTACAACTACTTTAACCACTTGCCGACCGCCCACAGTATATTTACTGCAGCAGTCAGCCCCTCCTGGGAAAAGCGACGTAGTACTACTTCGCTCGCCCAGGAGCCTGTAGGGGGCAAGTGCGCGCCGCTGGAGGCGCGCTTCCGCTCGTTCACGGACATCCCCGCGCGAGTGACCGGCGGCTCCGATGTCCGCCGGCCACTCGCGATCTTCCGCTGGAGAAGGAGAAAGGCAGACGACTAATGTAAACAAAGCCGCCTGTCATTCTCCCTGGTGTAACTGTAGAGATCATATGATCATGCTATGTAGGATCGTATGTCTCTGTGGTTACATCACAAGCCATGCCCCTTGACAGTTAGAATCACGCCCTTAGGGACACACTTAACCCCTTGATCACTAATAAAGTTAACCCCCTTCCCTGCCAGTGTCATTTTTACAATAACAGTGCATATGTATAGCACTGATTACTGTAGTAATGTCACTGGTACCCCCAAAAGTGTCAAAAATGTTAGTCAGGGGTCCGATCTGTCCGCCGCAAAAAAAAATCGCAGATCGCGATAAAAATTACATAAATCTTTCCCTTAGTTAGTAAACGCAATAACTTTTGTGCAAACCAATCAAAATACGTTTATTGCGATATTTTTTTTACCAAAAATATGTAGCAGAAAACAAATTGGCCTAAAATGTTAAAAAATTTTGATTTTTACATTTTTTTGGGGGGAATTTCATATAAAAAATGTGAAAAATATTGTTATTTTTTAAAATTGATGCTTTTTTTTGTTTATAGCACAAAAAATAAAAATCACACAGGTGATCAAATACCACCAAAAGAAAGCCCTGTTTGTGGGAAAAGAAGGATGTCAATTTAATTTGGGTACAGCGTCGCACGACCGCGCAATTGTCCGATAAAATCACGCAGTGCCGAATCGCAAAATAGGCCCTGGTCTTTGAGCAGCCAAATCCTCCGGGGCTTAAGTGGTTAACCTGCTTGTGAAGAGGTGCATCTGTACTGTATATAAACTTTTACAGCAAAACTAACTACAAAGAAAAAGGGATCCACTTCATCTATATGAGAACCTTATTATAGATGAGTGTCTAAAATAGATGTTAATGGGAACCCCCACACAAAAACTGAGTGGGGGTTCCCTCCATTATTTACATCAGGCACTTTAGGTCTAGTATGTAGTAATTTGTGTGGGGTTCCCCTTAAAATCTATTCCAGATGCATGGGTCAGGTATAGAATTTAGGGAGGACCTTAAACAAAAAAGCTTTCATATCTAGTACCTGGAGAAAAACCACTGCTATATAATGGTGTTTGACTCCTGCCAAACAGGCTCAATGAACGGCATTTGGACGAATACTTGAACTAGCTAAGTTTGGTCCAAACCTGTGTTTGGACCGAAGCAGGAACTCATCCTGCTTTGCAGCTATCAATGGCTAAATCTTTAAATAAATATTTGCTTGTCCTTAGCAAAATATCTGGCAACAGAACATTGAAACGTTTTAATTATTAATTAACCATCGTAATATCATAAGGGTGAATTCTAAAGAAACATATCCTGTTTAATGGTTTAATGGAGGAACCGATCCACTTTTGAAGTATACTGCATTTGTCTTTTTTTTGTCTGAGGATTGCAGCCTTTTACCAGCCTCCTGACCCTATGTCACGCTATCTCTGTGACTTCTCTGCATGGCTACCCTACTTTCTCTCCTCTAAATTACCCACCATCATCCTCGGTGACTTTAACATTCCAGTCAATGTTAACACCTCAGCCGCTTCTCAACTACTCAACTTAACCACCTCTTTTAACCACTTAAGGACCGCTCACTGTGCCTCTACTGCGGCACAGTGGCTCGTTATCATCCAGCGACGTAGACCTACGTCGCTGGACTCCTCCCCCTGATCGCCGCCGTTCTTCCCCGATCGTCGGGGAATCTAGTTTGGGGATCCGCCCGCCTGTGTAAACAGAGCGGGCGGATCTCCTAAGTGACAGGGAGTGACAGATCGGAGTGTTCAGCGTAGCTGAACATCCGATCTGTCCCTCACTCACTCAGTCACCTCCCCCCCCACACGTCAGTAAGCACCAGGCATACATTAACCCCTCCCTCTCCAATAAAATTAACCCCTTCCCTCCCAGTGTCATTTTAACAGTGTATATATATAGCACTGATTACTGCAGTAATGTCACTGGTACCCCCAAAAGTGTCAAAAATGTCAGTCAAGGGTCCGATCTGTCTGCCGCAATGTCGTAGTCCCGCAAAAAAAAAAATCGCAGATCGCCGCCATTACGCGTTAAAAAAAACGCCAAAAATGACAGAAATCTTTCCCTTAGTTAGTAAACGCAATAACTTTTGCGCAAACCAATCAAAATACGCTTATTGTGATTTTTTTTACCAAACATAGGTAGCAGAAAACAAATTGGCCAAAAATTTTTAAAAAATTTGATTTTTACATATTTTTTGGGAGGAATTTCATATAAAAAATTTTAAAAATATTGTTATTTTTTCAAAATAAACGCTCTTTTTTTGTTTATAGCGCAAAAAGTAAAAATCGCACAGCTGATCAAATACCACCAAAAGAAAGCTCTGTTTGTGGGAAAAAAAGGACGTAAATTTCTTTTGGGTACGGCGTCGCACGACTACGCAATTGTCAGTTAAATTCGCACAGCGCCGAATCGCAAAAAGTGGCCTGGACGTAAGACAGCAAAATCCTCCGGTGGTAAAGTGGTTAACCTAACACAATGGACACAAAGCACCACTCACTCCAATGGCAATACTCTTGACCTCATATTCTCTCACCTCTGAACTCCCTGCAACCTCTCCAACACCCCTTTTCCTCTCTCTAATCACAGCCTTGTCAATTTCACACTCTTCTTGTCTCCTACCTCCCATTCCTCCAAACTATTACCTGTAGAAACTTTGCCACCTCAACCCTTTCCTTCTTCACTCCTCTGTCCTGCCCAGACCTGGCCAATTCTGACTACAACAACTTACTGTCATCGTCCCTAGACATACTCACTTCCCTCTTTATATGCAGATCCAGGCCTTGCCTGCTTTATCCCTGGCAAGCAGGTGACACCAGGAGTCTCAAGAGATGCAGCAATGGCCTTAAGCGAGCATGGCGTAAAACTAAATCACTGCAAAACTTCACCCTCTATAAATCTGCCCTTCTTAAATTCAACTCCTGCCTCCACACTGCTAAACAAACCTACTACACCACTCTCATCTAATCCCTCTCATCCAATCCTCATCTACTCTTTTCTCCCCTAATACCTTACTTCACCCCCACTGCCTTCACCCACCAACTTACTTAGTGCCCAGGAGATTGCTAGTCATTTTAAAAACAAAATAATCACAATTTGTGAGGAGATATCCAGCGTCCAGCCTTCTCCTCCAACCAATATACCAGGTCCAACACCACACTCACTACTTTCCTCCTTCGACCTTGTTATCACTGAGGAAGCTGTCAAACTCCTTTCTGAGGTCCAGCTCACCACCTGCCCCCTGGATGATGTCCCTTGGATCCTGTCCTCTCACGATTACTATGACCTCCTTCCTGCTCTATCCTAAACTCTCTAACCCTTATTTTCAACCTTTCCCTCCCTGCTCAAACATGCACTGGTTACCCCCATACTTAAAAAAACCTTCACTGGACCCCACCTGTATTAATACCTTAAGACCCATCTCCCATTTGCCTCCATGCTTCTTCAATGCCTTGTCCACAACTGGATGAGCTGCTACCTCACTAACAACAACCTCCTCGGTTCACTACAGTCTGTATTCTACTGAAACTGCCCTACTAAAAATCACTAATGACCAAATAACTGCTAAAACCAATAGCCATTACTCCATGCTCATACTCTTAGACCTTTCCGCTGCCTTTGACAATGTTAACCACTCGTTGCTTCTCAATAAACTCCACTCCCTTGGGCTCCGTAACTCTGCTCTTTCCTGGTTATCTTCTTACCTGTCTCAGCATGCCTTCAGTGTCACATACAACACCATCTCCTCTGCCCCCCTTCCTCTTTCTGTTGGGGTACTCCAAGGCTCTGGCCTTGGACCCCTCCTAATAACTCTCTACACCTTTTTCCTAAATCAGTTAATAACCTTCCATGGCTTCCAGTATCACATCTACAATGATGGCACCCAGATCCATCTCTCTTATCTCCAGCACACACCCTCAGTCTCCTCAAGTATCATAAATTTGCTGAGCGACATATCAATATGGATGTCACACCACTTCCTTAGCCACTTGCCCCATGGGCACTTAAACCCCCTTCCTGACCAGGCGCATTTTCAGCTTTCAGGGATCTCACAATCGGAATGACAATTATTCAGTCATGAAACACTGTACCCATATGACATGTTTGTTCTTTTTTCCAAACAAATAGAGCTTTCCTTTGGTGGTATTTAATTACCACTGGGTTTTTTTATTTTTTTTGCGCTATTTAATATTGTAAAAACATGCATTTTCTTCATTTCTGTTATAACATTTTGCAAATTAGTAATTTTTCTTTATGAATTCTGACCAAAATGTATACTGTACAGCTACATTTCCTGGATAAAAATAATCCAAATCAGTGTATATTAGTTGGTCTTTCTGAAGGTTATAGAGTCTACAAGCTATGGTGCCAATCATTGAAAATTGATCACCCCTGATAACTCCTGATCACTCCTGATCACTCCTGATCACACCTGATGTACTAATGGCCTATCTCATTTCCTGAGACATTAGCAAGCCCCCCCCCCACATGACTCCTTTTTGGAAAGTAGACATTCCAAGATATTTAGTAAGAGGCATGGTGAGTTTTTTGAAGTTGTAATTTTTTGCAAAATGAAGATTTTTTTCCCCACAAAATTGTCATATTAACAGGTTATTTCTCTCATATGGCATATGCATACTTGCAACTACACCCCAAAACATTTTCTGCTGCTCCTCCTGAGTATGGTGACACCACATAGAGACTTTTACACAGCTTGGCAACATAGAAAGGCCCAACATGCAGGGAGCACCATCAGGTGTTCTAAGAGCATGAATTACACATCTAACTTCTTGACTACCTATTACACTTTTGAAGGCCCTGGAGCACAAGGACATGATCTTGTATGTGTACTGAGGATCATGCCAGCTCGAGCTGCTGCAGTGTTTCTATCTCCTCTCCTCACATTGATACAGCGTGAGAGAGAGAGAAACCCTGCAGCAGCGTGAGCTTAACTGGCAATGGCGGCGGTTTGGTTAACAAGTGATTGCTTCATTGTTGGACAAAGCGATCAGGTGGTAAAGGGCCACTGTGATTGGCCCTTTACCCTGATCCTAGCCGGCCGTGCTGTAGCCATCATTCAGCTATATCGGCAAGTGGTTAAACTCAATCTTTCTAAAACTGAGTTTGTAATATCCCCCCGATCTCCTTCCCATGACTTTACTATTGAAATCAACAGCACAACCATTGGTGCCTCTACACATGCCAGGGTGCTAGGTGTAATCCTAAACTCTGACCTCTCCTTCAGCCCCCACATCCAATCACTGGCCAAATCTTGCTGCCTCAACCACTATAACATTTCCAGAATTCATGCCTTCCTGACTAACTAAACCACAAAACAACTTATTAACTCCTTGATTATATCCCACCTTGACTACTTCAACTCCCTTCTCACTGGCCTACCTTTACACAAGGCTACCCCCCCCCTTCTGCCCAGTATGTCTTGCTATCTAGCTCCCTTGTTACATCCTCCATGTCCAACTCAAGGACTTTTCCAGAACCTCTCCCATCCTCTGGAACTCCAGATGCCCAATATGTCTGGTCAGCTCCTACCCTGTCCGCCTTTAGGAAATCCTTGAATACTCATTTATTCAGGAAAGTCTACCCCACCTCTGCCTAAAAAAAACATACTTGAGTCACCTCCACCAGATCATCCCCTGTAGCTATTATCTTTTGTACCATCTCCCCCTCCTTTTAGAATATAAGCCCCGTGAGCAGGGCCTTCCCATTCCTTCTGTATTGAACGGTATTGTAATTGTACTGTCCCCCTTATATTGTGTATAATATATTGTGTATATTAATAATAAAAATAATAATGGCTACCTTCAAACATTCCAGTTTACAGTATAAAGTAATTAAAACTATTAAACAGACAGTGCCCCAAACCGACAGTGCATTAGCAAGGGCTTTTTTTCTCAGAGAATAGGTGCAGGAACTCCTCCCTTCTGAGTCACTTTTTTTCTCTGAGCACAGTTCCTTGGTTCCACCCTCTACCCACCTCCAAGCACAGTTCCTTGGTTCCACCCCCTACCCACCTGAGAGCACAGTTGCTTGGTTCCACCCTCTACCAACCTCCGAGCACAGTTCCTTGGTTCCACCCTTCACCCACCTCCAAGCAAAGTTTCTTGGTTCCGCCATCTACCCACTTCCGATTACCATTCTTTGATTCCACCCTCCACCCACCTCCAAGCACAGTTCCTTGGTTCCACCCTCTACCCACTTTCAAGCACAGTTCCTTGGTTCAACCCTCTACCCACCTCCGAGCACTGTTCCTTGGTTCCAGCCTCTACCCACCTCTGAGCACAGTTCTTTGATTCCACCCTCTACCCACTTTCGAGCACAGTTCCTTGGTTCCACCCTCTACCCACCTCCGAGTACAGTTCCTTGGTTCCACCCTCTGTCCACTTTTGAGCACCAATCCTTGGTGCCACCCCCTACCCACCTCTGAGCACTGTTCCTTGGTTCCAACCTCGACCCACCTCCGAGCTCTGTTCCCTTGTTCCACCCCCTACCCACCTCCCAGTAGCTTCCCTGTTAGAGAAAAAAGAGCCAAGTATCATTTTGTGGTGCTTAATAATTTGTATGGAATTTGTTAATGATAAGAAGAAAAGTAGAAAAATAAATCCCCAACAGCCAGCAGCAATGACCCCCCCCCCCCCACACACACACACACACCAGCAACAATATAGATTTGCCTAAAAACAAGAGACCCCCCCCAGCAACAATGAACCCCCACAACAAAATACCACCCCAGCAGCAGCAAAAGATCTCCCAACAGTCAGCATCAACAGACTCTCCAGCAGCCAGCAACAATAGTCCCCCACCCTGAACAGTAGATCTCTTCCAGCAACAGTTGACCCCTAGCAACAATAGACCTCCCCCAGGAGCAATAGACCACCACCGAAAAATAGATCCCCTCCAGCAACAAAAGATCCCCCAAGAGCCAGCACCCCTTGCAATTACATGCATTCAGTGCTGGAGGTGCCAGATCTGTGTTTCCCCGCATTCCCCCTGAAAAAAAGCCCTGGACACAATAATTTGCATGCCTGTGGTGTCCCTAAAAGAGCCTAAGGCTCATCCTGACATGCCACTGTGAGACATAGTCCTCTGCTTAAAAGACTACCTCATTAATGAAGAACTTTGTGCCTCTAGAAATACTCCTAATACTGAAGGAGATGGCATTAAAATCCAACTGTTTCCAGGACTCTACCAAATTTGATCACAGATGTAAAATGAAAGAATTCACCACAGTGCTCTTGTCTGCTCATATTCAATAACGCTGAAGTTTCCTTTTCAAGCTGATTGTGCTACACAATGGATTTACCTACTGTATATAGCCTCTTCAGTATCGGAAAGAAAACCTCTTCTAGTAAAGCGGGGTCTCCTGGATCCTGAATCAGATCCTCGTAAACCATCAACTCCCCATCCATCTCCTATATGGACAACTCCATTACCCCGTTGTGACCGTGGAAGATGGTGCGAAAGCTTCAGAGACTTGGCTACATGATGTGGACTGTCTACCTAGTTTTTCACCTCTGTCTTCAATTGCATCACAGTAAATTGCTTCCTTAAGTAGTTTTAACTGACTTATTTTTTACTGAACTTTTGGATCTGTTGTTTCCACTCATGTGAATGGCCACTGGGCCTGTTTTACAAAAGTTCTAATAAATTCCCTCACTATTTTTATTTTTCATTAAGAACTGTCTCTGTACTCAGACTCTAATACCCTTTTGCACGGCTAGATAACATATAATCAGATAGAGTCACTGTCTCCATGCTTCCATGCATCTCCATTTCCCCTGATCACATTCAATATTTGACAGGGCATCAGACATGAGTTGTGTGCTCAACCTGGTTTCATGTCTACTAACCATCCCCTTGCTGGTTCTCTTTAGCATTTTAGTCCTAGGGCATATATGCTGTGGTTTGCTATGGTTCTTCATTTTTTTTTTTCTCGCAAGGCATTCGCAATCTTAATATGCCTATACTACAACCGCTTCTTGGGAAGATGTTATTCTATTATTGATGGACTCTATTGGTGTTTCCAAAATATGCCATCATCTCTGAGTTCATGCCTATAGTAAGATCTTTAACTTTAAGGAAATATTCGTTTTTTCCATATGCTTTAAACTCATAAGGTTATTCTTTTTTCTGAACTGTATCTCATAGCATCCAAGGTTTTAGTAATGTTGCATAAACAAAAGGATGCATTCTGCCATTATAAATGGTTGGGAGCAGAAGTTATCCTCCTATCAGAGATTAACTTTTTCTCCTCTAACCATCCCAGATTTTTTGACAAAGCCTACAAACAATGCTATTTTACCTCCTTTTCTTCTGCATCTCATGGAGTAGCCATTTTTCAGCAAAAACTCTATAACTTTTAATATACAGCTTATGCGGTATATAAAGATCAACACAATAGATTTATTTTACTTCAAGGTTCCCTACTGTGTTGTACCCTAACCATTGCTGAATGGGTCTCCTATCTCTTTTTCCAAGAAAATCTTTGAGGTTTTGGATTGTGATCAATATACACATATAATTGTTGGAGGCAACTTTAATTTATCTGGCCAACCTGTATGGGATAGAAGCCGAGTTGTTAACTCATCTAAGGCTTTTCCTAAGTCCCTGTCCAGATCTCACAACTCATTTCAATACATGGCAAGCTCCCAACATGGGGGCCAAATAATATACTGCACTTTTTATTCTCATCCATATGACAGTTTTCCTCAATTGGGTTACAGTATATTTTAAGTATGCCTATACTCTTAGCCAATTCATTTCCAGCTTTAATTCACACTTGCTGTTGGTCAAATCACCACATCAGTCACTTTTATGGAGAACTCACAACTTGACAGAACATAACACTCTTTAACGATTATCCAAATATCTAGCTGAATATTTTATGCTGAATGCTACAGATGATATTTTGCCCTCACCCAATAGATAGCCCATAAGGCTGTAATGAGAGACCATCTAATTACCAATACAGCAGTACATTACAGTGGATGTAATTAATTAAACCATCCCCACCCTTAACAGTATAAAGCTAGAGCACCCTTATGAGGATAGCACTTTGCTGGGGGGGGGGGGGGGGGGGGCGTTGCTATGGTTCTTTCCTTTTGTGATTCTTTCTCTAAATTATTCTTTATACAAATGATATGCACTTTAGGTTCTACACTTCCATGATTTTATGAAGCAAAAATACATAGCAAGCTGCATTGAAAAGAACCAAACAGGCTGCAGGTGACCCTGTCTCCCTTTTCAGCTCTTCTTTCACTATATAACATGCACTTTCTGCCACTCCTTCTGACAGTTGTGTGCTCTCTCCTTAAACTCTCTTTTCTTCACCCTTCTTCTTTTGTTACCCTAGTGCATTCAACACTGGTACAAATGCACAGCATTATATTTTTACGGACACTGATATCATAGCGGTGTTATGGTGTAATACCTTGTGTCATTTTATTATTTTATGGTGCCACTTATTTTGTGATTCTATTTATGATTTTTTTTTTTTTTAATTGCTTTATATTGTTTTGCTTTTTTATTGTAGAGGTTCCACATATAGTGTTAATACAGTGTTGTATTGTAATATTTAGGCCATAGGGGAGCGCTGTACCAACTCTAGCACTTTCCCTCCACGTTCTGTTTATCACAAATTCTTTAACCTACTTGAAGTTACCGAAACCTAGCTTCATGAATTTGACACCGCTTCTCCTGCTTCTTTCTCCCATGGTGGCCTTCTCTGGACTCACTCCCCCAGACCCAGTGGATAGAAGGGAGGTGGAGTGGGAATCCTTCTAGCCCCACACAGCACCTATCAGGTACTTCACCCACCACCCTCTCTGACACTCTCCTCTTTTGAGGCACATTGTATTCACCTATTTTCTCCCATTTCTCTGTGATCTACCGCCCCCCTGGACCGACATCAACCTTCCCTGATGACTTCTCTGCCTGGCTACCCTACTTTCTCTCTTCTGAAATCCCCACAATCATTCTCATTGACTTCAACAAGAAAGCTGTTGACATCCAACTACCAGAGTTAAGTATTTTTTGAAATTTGGGGATATTGGGAATAGGAGTATATGTTTAAGTTGTGGTATTTTGTGTAAAATGTATGGTACATTGTATGTGTAAGAAGCTTTGTGTATTTTGATGTCCAGTAAAGTTTTGTTTTATGCTTTTTATTAAAACTGCTCTTGGTGTGTCTATTCATTTTAAATATTCACTAGATATTTCAGTGGCTGTCCAGTATATCTTCATTATAAATTTTGTTATTCCCACATTTGTTACAACTGCTGTAGTTCGGCAGAATAATGCATGGTCACTATATATAGAATATTTGGATGAAATAATGTGTTATAGAGGGTGTATGAGTATTATTGATTGAATTGTTGCTAGAATCAGCAGTTGAGTGAATAAACCCTTAGCACAGTCACATTGAGCCAGGACAATACATAAAGATTGTGATTGTTGTTTTTGCATTTGTGTTCCCCCGAAAGCAAAGATGCATACACTGTTTAAAAAAAGCAAGAGAGCGGGAGGGAAGGAATCAGCTTCTAAGTATGGAGCGATTCCAACATGGATCTGTTCTGGGTACTGAAAACCCATTGCAGAGGAATTGATTAAATATCTTGCTCCAATCTATCCAGACCTTGGTATGCAGGTTTTGCGTTTAGATTTGAGCGTATATTCTAAGAAGGCGCGGAAAGCCGCTGCCACTAGTGGGTGGTTAGTTATGCAGGCCCTTTGCCGCAAGGTGCAGAAAAATGAAGCACTTGAGAAAGAGTTGCAGAAATTTAAAGATGTTGGTTATGACTAAAGAATGTATGCAAAGTAATGCAAGTCAAGTAGCTGCCCAAGAGGAGAAGTGTAAAGGGAGAAAGATGATTGCAGATCCCACATGGAATCCTGATGACACGCCCCCGTCTTCAGATGAAGAGTATGTGTCCTATTCTGATGATAGTGATGATTTGGATGAGTGTCAGGCATGTCCAATAATCACACAGCAGAGAAAAAGGAAAATAACTTGTGAGCATGGTGGAGAGAATGGTTTGCGGGAAAAATGCTTGTGATGAACTAAATGAAGCGGTAAAGGGGTAAACCCAAACAGAGCTCAAGGAGCAGCTTGCAGTGGTGACCACATGTTTGGAAGACACTGCAAGCAAGGCAAATGATTTAGGAAATATTGCATTTAGAGTTCAAACCCATGTAGGTAGAGCTGAAGATTTGAATAAGTGGTGTGCATCCCTCATAAATAGGTCTAACGATGCCCTAACGAAGGACAAAGGCCATAAGCCTGTAAGCAAAAGTAGGACATGTGGCACTGTTACTTCCCATAAGCGGGAAGCTGAAGATCTGATCAGCTATGGCCAAGTTGAGTCAGATGAAAGTAAGGCAAGGCCTATGGTTTCCAGAAGAAACATGTGGACTGATTTACCCAAGGTGGGGGTCCCTAGAAAGCAAATAGATGGAATTCCTACACCAGCTTTGTTTAAGAGGTGGATACAAGTGGTTGGGAATTGTAGATTCAGCCACTCTAAGTGTTTTTGCTGTCATAGAATGGGGCATTTTGCTAGATACTGCCATGCTGTGAAGATTGGACAACAGCAGGCTTGTGTTCGGAGAGACATGCAAGTTTATTTGTTTTTTTGGAAGTCAATGCCTTTCCATGAAAGGGTTGCAAGGCAACAGTGGGCACCATACAACAGTTTTGCAGTTAAAAATGGGCAGATTGAGAAATGTGAGCAGTGAGCTATGTTTTTTGGCACAGGTGAAAGGAACATATAATCTGCTTTGTCTCTTACTCTTTTAAGATACTGAGCATCGAGAGGTAAAGCAGGCAGAGCAGATGACCAAGCCAGATGCGATGGGGCAGACCAGAAGATCGGATGAGAGCCTGAGGAAGATGCGGATGATATCCTGATGGTGGCGGAATTGGAGTGGACTTTCACTTGAGCATTTCCTTATGACCAGGAGAAGGACAAGGCACTTTCATCATCTGGGATTTTATTTCCACAAACTGCCAAAGACATTGCTAACCTTGCTCAAAGTAATGTAGCAGCTCAAGAGGTGGAATATGTTGATATAGATATTGATGATTTTATAGCAGAAGTTTTTGATAGTTAGATTCTGAGTTAAGACGCTAGTCCCCCCCCCCCCAGCCATTGATATCCAAATAAACCAGTCCAATTGTTTTAGGAGCTAAACAGAGGAACAAGAAGTATGGGGAGGAGGCGTTTAGGACTTATGAAACAAGCATGTGTTCAGATGTAGGAGAGTTGTTTTTGGAACACAAAAGGAACAACATGTCTGCTTTAGACTGGATAAGCAGTTTAGACTTTGAGCAAAGAATCATGAAGATTTTATCTTGATTCCTTCTTTGAGTAACTGTTTAGGATATGTATTGCATGCACATTGTACACATTGTGCAGATGTCAAGATAATTAGCTTGTGCATGTTGTAGACACAATTGTGTGATCTGCGTGATGTATATTGGGGAAAAAAGCATTGAGGAAAGCTAGGCCCCTACGAGAAGTAGAAATGTATGAATTGTAATTATTGCCTATGTATGGGATCAACAGGTGGATTGTTTCAGTTGTGGATATTTTTAACTGATTTATGACAAATGTTCCCATACATGTGTAATAATATCTCTCACCCACAGGTGGTTTGGTGAGATTTTCACGTTGCGTGTTTAAAGATGGTTGCCACATATCCAATTGACCATGTGGTTGTGTGGTGAAGTGCAACCATGTGTTGCTGACCTCACTCACAAAAATGACCTGTGAGTGGTCAAGAGGAATAATTACAACCTGTGGGTGGTCTCTGGCATACAGGACTATAAAAAGAGTCCATAGCATGAGGAATAGTCTGTTTTTTGGAGCTGTGGAAAGACCAAGCATGCATCAAGTATTTCTTATTGTCCTGTTTCTCTAGCTATCCAGTGCAAGCTGTTGACATTCAACTACCAGAGTTAAGTATTATTTGACCTTTCTTTGGGATATTTGGAATAGGAGTGTATGTTTGAATCTTGTTAAAGGTTATGGTAACTTTCATGTGCAAGAAGCTTTTTGTATTTTAAAGTCCAGTAAGTTTTGTTTTATGCTTTTTATCAAAACTGCTCTTGGTGCTTCTGTTCATTTTAAATATTCACTAAATATTTCAGTGGCTTTCCAGTATACCTTCATTATAAATGTTGCTGTTCCCACCTTTGTTACACCAGCAGCAAACCCCTCCTGTTACCTGTTATCGGGTTTCATGTAATGGCTATGATTGGTCAAAGCGATCACATGGTAACAATGTAAACATTCTATCATGAATGGCCTTCCATTGATGAACAGCTCGCTTACTGTTGTGATCTGTGATTGGCCCACAGCAATCACATGGTGTCTGGCTACCTGTACCATTTGATTAGCTTAGCCAATTTCAGATCACAATCAAAAACAAGCCATTCAAGAATAGAAAACCCATTTTTTTTTTCACTAACCCATTTTTTTAATAGTGTATCAGTTTCCCTTGTATACTTCTGGAATTTTTAGAACGCTAGATAATAATGAACTAAACGTGTTGCTTATGTTAATGGCTTATCGGCTCAATTGAGTAAGTAAGCAAAGGAAAAGGGAAGAGAGTGAGAAGAGGGAAGAAGAAGGAGGGAGGGGAATTTTTGTTGTGTTTTATTTATTTTTTCTTCTTGTTTGTTTGCTTTTTATTCTTTTTGTATATGTTGATATGGAAAGGAAAAAAAAAATCAAAATAAAACCTGAATTAAAATAAAAAAGAATGAAAAAACCCATATATGACAGCTAAAGCTATTGTTTATACAGTGATCTTGACCGTATAAGTAATAACAGTGTAAAAAAAAAAAAAAAATCAAAATAAAACCTGAATTAAAATAAAAAAGAATGAAAAAACCCATATATGACAGTTAAAACTATTGTTTATACAGTGATCTTGACTGTATAAGTAATAACAGTGTAAAAAAAAAAAAAAAAAAAACTCTGATTCTCCCCCCCAAGAAGAGTACAGTGTCACTATGTTGACACTGAGCTACTCTGCTGACAGGATGTAAAACAATGTTAAAAAAAATGAATAAAAAAAAAATATATATATTTTTAGAAAATATATTTTTATACATACCTCATTAACCAGTATCCCTGATCACCGCCTCACCAGTCATATGATGATGCTGTACTGCACTGATGACAGTATGTAAAAATAAATTTGAAAAAATAAAAATATATTTAATTTCTTAATTTTCCAAAAAATTGTGACAAAAAAATTACAGCTTCAAAAAAAATTGCCATGTCTCTTACGTAATACCTTAAACTGTGTTCTCAAGAAGAGGGTAAAATTTCTGGAGCTCAAGGATTAAAGTCCTGAATCCTATATCATGCCCCCAAACTAGAATTAAGCTTCCTGGATGCAAGGCAAGAGTGCCCCCTCTCACCCTTCCTCTTTGCATTAGCAAAAGAACCACTGGCCTTTATAATCAGACATAGGGCAAAATTCACTAGGCGATATTTTACCTCATCCGAGTATGCGGGAAAATAATGCACAACATTCAGAAAAAAAAACTGTGTAATTCACAAAGAAACTCTCCTTAAAATCTTGCATGCATTATCTTTCCGCAGTATGCCTTAAATACTGCATAAAACCATGCGGTAATTTATCGCAAGCATCTGATATGATGCTTTTCCAAAAAAGTGTAAGGCAGCCAGCAATTTAGTTATGGCTGGTATGGCATGGCTTCTCTGTGTTAAGGGCTCAAGGTACCCTATGAGTTGGATATAAAGCTCCATAATAAATGGCTTGGATACCCTGAACTTCTGCAGGGTATCAGCATCCGTGAATTGATCCAGCGGTTTCTTTCCTTTGGAAGGACCACTTGAGATCTTCTCCTCCTGCTCCACTTGTGCATTTCTTTAAATTCCAGAAGACTGGATTCAAAGGGCTCAATCATCTTTGCTTTTCCATCTGCCAGCCTCCAGAAACAACTCCTGACTAAAATCTAGCTGACACCTGCTCCAGCTTGCACTTTCTCCACCTATTTTTAAACCAATCACTGGGGGTCTGACCATTGTCATAGTTATCGAAAGCTTGGACCAGTACTTAATTACCGCATGCATTTATTCATTTATTTCCTTTTGTGAATTTACTTTAATTTCTTTCTATGTGGGGATTTAACAAGCATTTTTGAGCTAAATACAAGCGATAGTGAATTGACATTTCCATTATCGCATGCAATAAGTGGTAACGTGACTGTCAAAACACATGCGATAACCTTTAGTGTATTGCACCCATAATGTTGATATAAAGTGATATGCTAAGAATAACAGAGATTTTAGGCTTTTTATGTATGCTAATGATGTCCTTTTATTTATGACGGACCGTGATCTTTCAGGTCTCGGGGTCAGTGTATCAAAGTGGTCTGCTATGCCTATAAAACTATACCCTTCAGTAGCTAATTTCAATTTTACATACCTAATTTTAATTTTCTTTCACTCATTCCCTCCCCTATTTGGGTGTTCACATTACCACATCTTTTAAATTGCTGTATCAGACAAACTTCTGTTTTTTTCTCAAATTAAATATTTGCTGAGATTGTTGTCATCCTATCGTATTTCATTCCTTAGTAGAGTCATGCCAATCAAGATGTCCATCGTGGTCAATTTGCTGTTCTGTTTCCGAGTCTTATCAATCCATATATGATTTAAGTGATCCCTGTGCAATATAACACCTAAGGAGTAGGACTAATATATTATTGGTTTTCATGCACATGTCACTATTATTGTTTTTTACAGCATCTGTCACTTTAATGTATTTTTTTTGCATTTGTTTTTAATGTTTTGGTATATGATCTACACATTTTACTTTTTTTTATTAGGCTTGGCATATTATATGCAACACAATTGGTTTGAATATTGATTTAGAAACACACTAGTATTTGTAAAAGACACTCATTACAAGCAACACCACACCCACTGCATTTTCCATTATACCTCAACATCTACCTAGGTAGTTGTTTAAATGGAGGCAGCTGCTTTATCCATTCACTAATTTGTCCATGGCACAAAAATACCCTTCCAATTTTCCATATATTTAGTAGACTTTCTTCTAGCGTATAATCTTGGGATGATATTAAATTCTTCTGTTTTTTGTTTTTTTTTTCACTGCAATGGTTTTTTATAATTTTTTCACCTTGATGGCACAAAATAATATATCAAATGTATATTTATATATCATATCAGGCATCATATAGAGTGCATATACATCTGCTGTGGAATCTCTTAGTCCAGCCATTGTTTCTTAGGCCTCGTACACATGATCAGATTATCAGACAAATTTTCATCCGTTTTTTGTTGCATGCTAGTCTCATATCGAAAGTGAAGAGGTTACTCTCATACGAAAATTCTCGTACAACAGAATTCAACTTCACAAGTGATGTAATGTGTGCATACTCACACAGCCATTAAAGCATTTATTTTATGTAGAGTGAAATATACCTGGTTGATCCTGCCTTCAGTTGTCCCTGCCAACGTCTCCTTGTCCCCATTACAGGCTGAGATTGTTGTAGACCAGCTGGTGCTCTCTACTGAGATTGATCAGCTTTCATTTCCTTTCCAAGCTCTTCATCTCCTTTTTCTTTTTTGTGCAGCCCATATGACTAGAGATGGGCGAACAGTTCGAGCCAAGCAAAGGTTTGGCCGAACATCGCCTGTTCGCCCTTTTGGCAAACACTCAAAATTGCAGGCAGCAAGGCAGGAGGTTCGCCCACGAGCGACCCATAATGCACTGCGTGATTCACAGTGCATTCTAGGGCCCGAATTGGATGAAGCCTTGCACCTGACCAACTTTGCCAATTAGGGCACAGAGCACTGTCGGAACCCCAATTGGACAAAGTGATGATGACATTCTCCAATCATGGCTCAGTTCTCATAGCCCCACCCCACATTATAAAAGGCTCCTTCCCATGGGAAGTCTTTGCAGTGTCAAGTTGAAGATAGATAGACCAGGGATGATTTTGCTACTAGCAGTAAGTGTGTTCACTTATTGCGACTCTGAGTGTAGAGTGTTAGTATAGTGTGTGAGAATAGTGTGTCAGTGTAGTTTGTTAGTTCAGTGTTTAACAAAGCATTACATAATATTTAGTGATGCTGGTGTTCCCCCTTTTTTATTTATTTTTTCTAGTTTTTACATTTCTGTCAGCATCAGTCCTCTTTAACCACTTAAGCCCCGGAAGATTTTACCCCCATTCCGACCAGGGGTTTTTTTGCAATTTTTTACTGCGTGACTTTAACGGACAATTGCGCGGTCGTGCGACGCTGTACCTAAACTAATTTCACGTCTTTTTTTTTCCACAAACAGAGCTTTCTTCTGGTGGCATTTGATCACCTGTGCGATTTTTTGATCATGCGCTATTAACAAAAAAAGAGCGTAAATTTTGCAAAAATAACAAGATTTTTCACATTTTTTTATATGAAATTCCCAAAAAAAAATGTAAAAATCAAAATTGTTTAATATTTTCGGTCAATTTGTTTTATGCTACGTATGTTTGGAAAAAAAATCGCAAAAAGCGTATTTTGATTGGTTTGCGCAAAAGTTATCGCGTTTACTAACAAAGGGAAATATTTTTGTCATTTTTGGTGTTTTTTTAACGTGTAATGGCGGCGATCTGCAATTTTTTTGCGGGACTGCGACATTGCAGCAGACAGATCGGACCCTTGACTGACATTTTTGACACTTTTGGGGGACATTACTGCAGTAATCAGTGCTAAAAATATGCACTGTCCTGTAAAAATTACACTGGCAGGGAAGGGGTTAACTGTATTGGAGAGGGAGGGGTTAAGTGTGTCCTAGGGGCGTGTTTCTAACTGTGATGGGACATGTAGAATAGAGATGTACCGAACGGTTCGCCGGCGAACGGTTCCCGGCGAACTTCGAACGTTCGCGTTCGCCGCTGCGGGCGAACATATGCGATGTTCGGTCCGCCTCCTATACATCATCATTGAGGCAAACTTTGACCCTGAACATCACAGTCAGCAGACACATTCCAGGCCAATCAGCATACCTCCCTCCCACACCCTCCCACCTCCTATAAATAAGCAAGGGCAGCATCCATTTTAGATCATTTCTGTGTTACTGAGAGCAGGGAAAGTGCTGGTGCTGCTGCTGCTGTTATAGCTGGGGACAGTTCCCGGTCTTGTTAGCCAGTGTTCTTGGTACACTCCTGCTGTAAGGACAGCACCCCAAAAAGCCCTTCCTAGGGCTGGTATTTGAGGTTTTTTTTGGATATATATATATATATATATATATATATATATATATATATATATATATATTGTCCCCAAAAGCCCTTTTGAGGGCTGGTATTTGTGTAATTTTTTGTGTTCTGTGATATATATATATATATATATATATATATATATATATATATATATATATATATATTGTCCCCAAAAGCCCCTTTGAGGGCTGGTATTTGAGTATTTTTTTAATATATATATATATATGTGTAGCATGTCCAGAACCAGAAAAAAAAGGTCATATAGGTGTAAAAGGGGTTCCCACCATCCCTGCTCTACTGAAAAATTATCTTTTTTTCTGGTTCTGGACATGATACAGGTACACTTTTTAGACCCCCCTAGACACTAAATCACACAAAAAAAGTTCTTAAAAATTGTCATTTTTGATAGAGAGCCAATTATTGGAAAAAAAAAAAAAAACTTAACAAAAAAAAAATTTCTTTGGATTTATTGTCTGGGGGGTCTAAAAAGTGTACCTGTGAAGTTTCAGCTCTGTAGCATGTCCAGAACCAGAAAAAAAATAGAATCAGGGTTAGGGTTAGGGTTAGGGCTAGGGTTAGGGTCAGGGCTAAGGTTAGGGTTATTTTTAGTGCTTAGGGTTAGAGTTAGAGGGGTAGGGGTAGGGCTACTAACTCTAACCCTAAGTATCTCACCGTAACCCTAACCCTAGCCCCTAACACTAAACCTAACCCTAACCCTCTAACCATAAACCTAACCCTCTAACCTTAACCCTAACCCTCTAAGCCTAGCCATAAAAATAACCCTAACCCTAACCCTAACCCTAGCCCTAACCCTAACCCTAACCCTAACCCTAGCCCTAACCCTAACCCTAATTCGTATTTTTTTCTGGTTCCGGACATGCTACAGAGCTGAAACTTCACAGGTACACCTTTTAGACCCCCCAGATGCTAAATCCAAAGAATTTTTTTATTTTTATTTTTTTTTAATTTTTCCAATAATTGGCTCTCTATCAAAAAATTACAATTTTTAAGAACTTTTTTTTGTGTGATCCCTCTCCGGCATGCCACAGTCCAGGTGTTTGTCCCCTTGAAACAACTTTTCCATTACCATTGTGGCCAGAAAGAGTCCCTGTGGGTTTTAAAATTCGCCTGCCTATTAAAGTCTATGGCGGTTTGCAATGTTCGCCGGTTCGCGAACATTCGCCGATGTTCGCGTTCGCCGTTCGCGAACAGCGAATTTTATGTTCGCGACATCACTAATGTAGAACCGTCTGATCTCCATTTTTACACAGGGGAGAATGACAGGTGGCTTGTTTACATAAGCCGCCCGCCTTTCTCCTGCTCTACCGACGATCGTAGTGTGACCGGCGGACATCGGGCCTCCGTGAACAAGCCGCGGCGGGCACGCGCTCGCCCGCTTTTGGCTCACAAACCGGTCACAGGCTAGTGACGTATATATACGTCACTTTGCCTGGCCGGGGCTGACCGTCTACTTGCGGCGGTCGGCAAGCGGTTAAAGTGCACCAAACCCACCTTTCATTGAATAAAGGGCATCCAATTATACATTTCCCAGTATCTATACAAATTGGGTAATAAGCCCCCCCATCATGTCTGAGAGGCTAACATGGAGAGGCAGACATTCTCATGCCACTATGAGGGGGCCAGCAGTGCCTGTGTCCACAGCCAAGGTGGACATGGTCCATCCTCAGGTCGGCACCTTTGTCTCGGTTTAGTAATGTTGCCTGTGCTATCCAGCAACAGCAAGCAGAGGAGGTGGTGGACTGGCTTACTAAACCATCCTCATCTTCTATAACCCAAGCTGGCACTAGTGCGCAGTCCACCGCAGCTGCCAGAGTGGCATATTCTGCCTCCTTGTCCACAGCTACTCCTGCAATAGATCTCATACATGGAGTAGTCAGCTGAATAATTTGAACACAGTGTCAACCACTAGCTTCTTGAAGATGCACAGGCAATAGTTGATTCTGATGCTGGTTCTGAGGTAGAGGAAGGGCTAACATGAGCCTACAAAGAGGGAGAACACTGATAAACAACACATTGGCAGTTATGTTGCTTTAGCCACAGTGTATTGCCAAGTTGGCTCCAGTGATAATAAGAATGGAGGGGATGCTGATCATGAGGTCAATGATATGCCTTGGGTGCCAGATAGAGCCAAGGAGGAAAGTGAGGGGGAGAAACAACCCCAAGAGTCAGGATGTTCTCCAGAGGCAGGCATTAATGGAAGAGTAGAGGGCAGCCACCCTATTCCATCAGATTGTGGAGCTGTTATCTTCAGGCCCACTTCCCACCGCTCAACTGTGTGGGCTTTTTTTTAGCACATGTGCATCCGATTGCACTGTTGCAATTTGCAATCTCTGCCGTAAGCAGATCAAGAGTGGCAAAAACACCAGCCATTTGGGCACCACATGCTTGACAAGGCATTTAACCTCCTACCACTCAGTCCATTTGCAAGAGCACCTGAAAGTCACACACAAGGGACACAATACTTCTCCTCCTCACCTCTCGTGTCTAAGCCTGCTATATCACATGACCTCTCAGCAGACTCCACTGACAGGGATGGTGGTACAGCAAATGGTATCACAGTTCCTTTCAACACGTCTGCCAGCAGCACACCACCAGCTGCAGGGTATAGCAGGCAAATTTCTCTGCCCCAGCTGCTGCAGTGCAAAAAATATGATCCCTGCCACCCACATGCCCAGCATCTAAATTCCATCTTGTTCAATTTGCTGGCTTTACAACTCCTGGTTTTCCATCTGGTGGATTTTGCCCCCTTCTGCGAATTTGCGGACCACAATGACAGGTTCCCAATCACTATTTCTTTGCACATAAGGCCATTCCAGCTCTGTACCATCATGTGGAAAGCAATGTTTTTGCATCGTTGGGCAAGGCAGTCAGCCGCAAGGTCCACCTTACTGCTTATTCGTGGTCCAGCAAGCATGGTCAGGGATAGGGTTGCCACCTCATCCCTTTAAACTCGAGCACATATTACACAGGTTGTGAGGCTAATTCAATGCAGATAAGGCACTATTGGCACTTTCCACTGCAAGTACCGGCTCGTACCGGCTGGGCTCTACTCGGCCCTGCTTGGCCCGGTTTGCTTTTCCACTGCTGGTACCACATGGTATAGTGTCGGAACGGTTCGGTACGGTACGGTATAGGTTTGCTTTTCCACTAAAGTAGTACTAAAGTTAAGTGGGTGGGATGACAACGGGGTGGGTGGGATTCTCTGACCAATCAGTGGCTAGTAGTGACTGCATGCAAAGGATTGTGGGATATGGTACCAGTTTGGTACCTGTTGGAACCACAATCGAGTAGGTACTGTTTTTTCAGAGCCGTACCGTACTGTACCGTTCGGTTCCATGCAGTGGAAAAGCAAACCTATACCGTACCATACCAAACCGTTCCGACCCTATACCATGCGGTACCAGCAGTGGAAAAGCACAAAAGCGTGCCGAACCGGTATGGTTCCATGCAGTGGAAAAGCACCATTAGTGAGATTAAATATTATCTTAATTAGCCACAGAACCTGTGAACCTAATATGTGTTCGAGTTTAAAGGGATGAGGTGGCAACCCTAGTCAGGGATGATGTATTTTACTCACAGCACACTGGGTAACTCTACTTGCAACTAGGAAGGATGTAGGACATGGCACAGTGTTGGAGCTTGTTTTGCTGCCATGCCTCCATACAGCTGGTGGTAATAATGTGAGATCTGTCAGCTCCACCCCCTCCTCTGCTGGGTTGTCCTATGAACCACCAGTACCCCCTAAACATTCAAGGGGCCATTCAAAAAGTCAGGTTAAAAGATGACACGCAGTGCTTCAGCTGGTCTGTCTAGGGGAAAAGAGCCACAACAAGATTAATTTAGCTCTGCAGGGGCAGACCCAGAGGTTGTTCACACCACAGAATCTTGAGTCAGGAAGAGTGGTGTGCAATAAAGGCACTAACCTTCTGGACAGGGAAAGTTGACACATGTGCCATGCCTGGCACAAGTCCTCAATTTGGCGGTGCAGTACTTCCTAAACAAGTACCCAGGTTTGCAATATCTTCTAAAGCCATTTCAGGCGGTCATACACAGCCAGTGTTCGGTTGGCTTAAATTCAGGGGTAATTCCACCTGCTCATAAACCGCCTGATTTGTAACATGCCCACCAGGTGGAACTCAACTTTGGCATGCATGCACGGTACTGTCACCATTGGAGGAGGTGACAAGGATGGTGAGCCGTGATAATGCATGTATCAGTGACACAATCCCTGTTGTGTTCCTGCTGGAGCAAACTCTGCAGTGCATTATGGACAGGGCACTGTAGACAAAGCAGTGGGAGGAAAAGAAGGACTTCCTTTCCTCTCAAGGCCTGCTTTATACAAACATCATTCTTGTGATGCCACAGAACACGAGAAGAGGGAGGAGGATGATTCTGGCAGTTTTGGAGGCATTGGAGTAGAGAAAGACATATGTCAAACCTTAAGAGATGGCTTAAGGGAGTAACCTTGGGAGTAGTACATGACTGGGAGGAGGCAGTTCCAGATACTGTAATCCTCAGTGACCTAGAGGAGTCTGCCTCACATGCCTCCACAAACTTGCTGTGCATGGGCTCCCTCATTTTTCAAAGCCTGCAAAAGGACCTGAGAATTCATGGCATCAAGGATAAAGATCATTTTTGGTTGGCAACCCTCCTTGACATCTGTTAAAAGGGGAAAGTCCAGAGGTTAAAATATCTTGGACATCTCAAGAAAGATTTTATGTAATGCTTTTACAGACTCTGGTAGGTAACAGTCTCATGGAAAAGCTTATTTTGTGGCTTCTGATGGTCAAAGAAGGAACAGTGGAGAAGGGGGCCGCCTCAGTGGTGCATTTCAAAATTAATTTTATTCCTCTGTGCCAAGGGCTGTCAGCTTCAACATCCCATCTGCAGCATCTGCATTAAATGTTGTAAGATTTAGGGGGTTTCCAGTAGACGATACAATGGGTTTCTGGGTCATAGATAATAGATCACTGGCCAGAAATTGCCCAGTATGCAATTGGTTGCCCTGCATCCAGTGTGCTTTCCGAACAAGCATTCAGTGCTGACAGAGGTTTTGTGATAGATAAAAGTGTGCATCTTTCCACAGACTCCGTTGACCAGCTGATATTTCTCAAAATGAATCTGTCCTGGATTAGCAGCAGCTTTCAAACCCCTGATGCAGATGTCGCTGATTAAGTGTTATTGGAATCTGCAATCTCTGCAAGACTGTCTAGGCTGCCTATCTTTGTGGGTGTTAATTTTATCTTGAAGTAATTTTTGGTATAGGTTTCATGGGCACAATTAACAACCAAGGACCAATTTTTCCACACCTGTTTGCAAGGTGCATCAAATTTAATTTTTTTTGCAGCAAGGCCAATTTTTGCTTTCATCAAGAGTACCTCTAGAAGGTTATGGGTTTAGGGCACTAACAACACCCAAAGACCAATTTAGCAGCACCTGTTTGACAAGGGCGTCAACGTTTAATTTTTTATAGTAAGGACAATTCTTGCTTTCATCAAGCCTACCTCTAGAAGATTATGGGGAGAAGGCACCAACAATATCAAAAGACCAATTTATCTACACACATTTGACAAAGACGTCCAAATTAAATTTTTTACAGCAATTTTGGGGGCATGTTCTCATCTCCTTTTAAAATTACGAATGGCACTAGGCAAGGCTGCCCTCTATCGTCATTAATATTTGACTTGCTAATGGAACCATTGGCGGAGAAGATTAGGTCTTCCTCAGCAATCCGGGGCATCCCTTTGAAGTCAGGGCAACACAAAATCCCACTATTTGCGGATGACGTGATTCTTTCCCTGTCTGACCCTATCCGCTCTCTCACGGCAGCATATGATATCCATCAACAATTTTTTTTTTTTTTTGGAAAACAAACGTTTATTGGGTTCACATAATAACAACAAAACAAACGTATGCAGTCGGCACACCAGGTCACATCACATCAGTAGTATATAATACAACATTGTCACAGAAGGTACAGAAATCAGGCAAGAAAAAGAAAAAGAACAAAATACATGCCTATGGGGGGAAATAGCATCGCACACAGGCAAGTATAACAGCAAGTATAACTGAAACCCCATCCCATAGCGTCCATGAGTATAAGCAGGGTACACAAGGCTCACCACAATCCCAGAGATCACCCAGGAGAACAGGTGTCAGAGGACTGAAGCCACTTGTCCCAGACCCTATGATAACTGCCAAGAGAACCCCGGTTAGTATATATGACTTTCCTGTAGGACAAGGATTGATTGATGTCAGCCTTCCACATAGCTAGATCAGGCCAGACGGACTGTATCCACGTGCGGGCAATCAGTTTTCTTGCGCTAAAGAGGGTTTCATGTAGGAATTTTATGGTATATTTATCAACGTCCTCATCAGGTATAATACCCAGCAGGCAGACCCTAGGATCTAGTGTGACAGGAGCCCCCATACGGTCGTGCAGGAAGCGAACCACCTGCGCCCAGAAGCCCTGGATATGAGGACAGTGCCACAACAGATGTCCAAAGGTGCCCGGTGACAATAAACACTTGGGGCACACAGGGTCTCTGGAGGGAACGAATCTGGCTATTCTGTCAGGAGAGAGGTACGCTCTATGTAATATATACACCTGTGTCAATCTGTCAGACAACTTGGGCGAGACTAGCTTACAGGCCCCAAGAGCCTCCGTCCAGTCATCATCGTCAAGGTCTCCAACATCGTCAGTCCAGCGAGGGCGAACACTGAACGCCAGGGCCGTGGCCGTTTTGGTTGTCAGCATCTCATATAAAAGGGAGATAAGTTTACGGGAGTCAGAACCAGTCAGGACATCCAACAGGTCAACAGTGGGCAAGTCCGGGTAACGGCCCCCAAACTGAGCGTGAAGGGCATGGCGAAGTTGATAATACCGATAATACATGGAGGGGGGGAGGTCAAAGTCAGTCCGTAACTGGGAGAAGGGCCTAAGTGCTCCCCCCCGCAATACATGGGAGAGATACACGACCCCCCTGGCCATCCACAGTCCAGGGTCCGGTAGTTGTAGAAATTCAGGTAAATGTCTATTGAACCACAAGGGAGTTTTAGCGTGGAACAGCGAGTCACCAGTCCTGGATAGCGCCAAATCCCATATCCTCCTATAGTGAGAAGAGACAGCACTCGTCACCTGGGTGTTTGAAGGCCCACCCGCGCCCCGGAGAATATCACAGAAGGGGTGAGGACTCGAGGTCAATACTGGGGGGCAGGCCAAGGCCATATATCTGGGAGCATCCAGTGCATTGACGTGATATAAATGGGATAACTGCGATGCAAGGTAGTACGCCCCAAAATCCGGAACAGCAAGCCCTCCCAGTGCAGTCGGCTTCTGAGCGTGACGCCACGCCAGCTTGTGTCTACTGGGACCCCACACAAAAGTTTTCAGCAAACGTTCAAGAATTGCAAAGTATTTGTAAGGAATATACACAGGGGAGTGCCATAAAACATAAAGAATTTTAGGTAGGAGGATCATTTTAATCAAATTTACATGGTCCATCACGCCGACGGGAAGACGGGACCATATTTGAGTCTTATGCTTAACTAGGGCGTACAGAGGCTCAATATTAAGAGCGATATAATCAGCGAGGGTACGGGATACCTGCACCCCCAAATATTTAAGCGTAGAAACGCGAAGTAAAGGGAGGAATCCTTCAACAATTTAATACAGTTTTGTATTACAAGATTAATGCTTCCAAGTCCCAACTACTTGGCATTGGACTCAACCCAGACTTGTGTCAAAGCATATGCTGCAGGTTTCCCTTCCAATGGGCTACCCATTCCATCCCTTATTTGGGTATGAATTTAACCCCCAGCACCGCCAACCTCTTTCAACATAACTTTCCCCCTTTCCTAGCAGAGAATAAAGCTGAAACAAAGCGTCTACAAATATTTTTCCTTTCATGGTCTGGTCGTTTAGTGGCATTCAAAATGCTACTTCTCCCCAAAATACTATATCACACCCTTCCAATATTCATACACAACTCCGATCTGACTGATTTGCAATGTAATGTTTTTAAATTTGTATTGGCAGATAAGAAGCTTAGAATCAGGCAAACTATACAGATGAAGGGGAAACTTGCGGGAGGAATGAGTCTACCGATAGTAAAGGATTATTACATAGCCTCCTTTCTCGACCAGGTTAGGAGCTGGTTCCCCTCCTCACATCCCAAACTGTGGTCAACATTAGAAGCTGAGTGGATAGAGCCCAATTCCTTAAGTAACCTCATATTGATGTTTCCCCATATCAGGGACGACAGACTTTTACACCACCGACTATTACTCCCACCCAGCTGGCCTGGAGAGCATTGTTTAGCAACATTACCACTTACTCTGACTTAGTAAATGTACAGATACCTATTGACGCTCTCACAATTGTATTGAAGGACTTGCCCTTCTCAGACTGGAAGAACGGAGGTATCGCTACCATTGCAGATTTAACTACTGAGCATGGGATTGTTCCTTTCACGGAACTCTCCCAACGCTTTTCGCTATCATGGAAGACTGTATTCCCATATTTGCGTGTCAAACATTTTCTACTGTCTGTGGGGCACTCTTACGCACATATCCCTTTGAAGATATGGAGGTACTGGTCTATCCTTACGTCCCCTGGTAAAGGCATCTTGCTGTTCTACCCGCGCTTCCAAAACAAGCTAACATTTTGTGAAGCCTGCCTGTATGGACAAATGGGAAAGAGACCTGGGTACTTCAATATCAAATGTGCAATGGCTGAAAGCCATTAACCCTCCTCTTGTGTTAGGGTCAGAACCGACCCGTTTTCAGGTTTTGAATGTCTATAAGTATCACATAAATGTGTTTATTGCATCAAGATTTTTTTACTTTGTCAGGAGCCTCTATTTAAACAATGTAATATAAAAAGAATCCTTTTCACTAAATTATAAAATACTGTGGTGAAAATTAAGACATTTATGGTGTTAGGGTCAATTCTGGCCCAGTTATAATATAGGATTATAGGACACTAATAAGTGCCAAAACTGAAATCATAAACACTCTCTCTGCTTAGTAACACTGACAGCCAATCACCTCTCAACCCTGTGAGCTGTAGTTAGGGACAATAAAAATTGAAGAAAGAGAAAGATGGGGCTTTACAGGCCGGTGGGAGCAGAAGGATCAGATGCAAAACCAGTATTGTAAAACCAAAATTACATTTTATTGATAAACATGAAATAAAATACGCATGGACAACCATGCATACTTAGAAATGACAGACTAACATGTATAGGTAAAAACATATAAAGTCACTAGTAATACAGAAACAATCCCCAAAGGGGATATGACCACAAAAGCCTGTGTAGGATGGAAAATGGGTCTCAAGTTGGATTCGGTCAATGTAGGTCCCCAGCAAGCCGACGCGTTTCGCTCAGGGCTTCTTTAGGGCCTGAGAGACCATAACAGACCGGTGTTTCCTTATTGGTAGTGACTCATGCTAGGCGACAAGGTTGTAGTGATGACAGATGCTGTTTGGAAGATTTTACTTCCGTATTTCCGATAAAAATTCTTATACAAAAATCATCGACAGATTAATTGCACTGGATTCAATACTTTATAGTCCCCACTGCGTCACCAATGCCAGGGCTTCTAGGTTTACCCTCACTGTAATCTCTTGACCAAAGAATCGCAATCAGAAAAGGCAGTAGTCCTCTCCTTGGCGTATTTCCAAATTTATATATATATATATATATGTTCATCAAATAGGTATGATGGATCTACTTCTACATAGGAGTGGCTTCAAACAGGACAAAAATCAACCTTCTCTTTGCGATTCAAGAGATGCTGATGTTCACGGTCTAAAGGCCCTGGATAGTGGCAGTGAATGACCTCTTCTTAGTGTGTAAGGTACTCCAGGCAGGAAGGGGGATGCATGTGTGTCTATTTTTCATTTATATGGACAATTGGTCCTGGGCTGATTAGCCCTCCATCTTCAACTCTTCAGACAGCCTGTCTGAAGAGTTGAAGATGGAGGGCTAATCAGCCCAGGACCAATTGTCCATATAAATGAAAAATAGACACACATGCATCCCCCTTCCTGCCTGGAGTACCTTACACACTAAGAAGAGGTCATTCACTGCCACTATCCAGGGCCTTTAGACCGTGAACATCAGCATCTCTTGAATCGCAAAGAGAAGGTTGATTTTTGTCCTGTTTGAAGCCACTCCTATGTAGAAGTAGATCCATCATACCTATTTGATGAACATATATATATATATAAATTTGGAAATACGCCAAGGAGAGGACTACTGCCTTTTCTGATTGCGATTCTTTGGTCAAGAGATTACAGTGAGGGTAAACCTAGAAGCCCTGGCATTGGTGACGCAGTGGGGACTATAAAGTATTGGATCCAGTGCAATTAATCTGTTGATGATTTTTGTATAAGAATTTTTATCGGAAATACGGAAGTAAAATCTTCCAAACAGCATCTGTCATCACTACAACCTTGTCGCCTAGCATGAGTCACTACCAATAAGGAAACACCGGTCTGTTATGGTCTCTCAGGCCCTGAGGAAGCCCTGAGCGAAACGCGTCAGCTTGCTGGGGACCTACATTGACCGAATCCAACTTGAGACCCATTTTCCATCCTACACAGGCTTTTGTGGTCATATCCCCTTTGGGGATTGTTTCTGTATTACTAGTGACTTTATATGTTTTTACCTATACATGTTAGTCTGTCATTTCTAAGTATGCATGGTTGTCCATGCGTATTTTATTTCATGTTTATCAATAAAATGTAATTTTGGTTTTACAATACTGGTTTTGCATCTGATCCTTCTGCTCCCACCGGCCTGTAAAGCCCCATCTTTCTCTTTCTTCAATTTTTATTGGTCCTACAGGGGTAAGGGCCTAAAATTGCACGGTACTTTACGTATATACTGTAGTTAGGGAGGGTCCTATCTCTTTGCCTGCTTGTCTGCTTCTCTAAATAAAGTAAAGAAACATAGGACCAATACATTTCAGAGTTGCTGGTTTATTTTACCATTTTTTAAATTTGAAAATGAGAGGTATGCTATCAAAAGAAAGGTCTAAGAGTTCACACCAAAAATATTAAACCAAATCTTTTCAAGGATAAAGAAGCCTAACAAGGTAACCAAGAGCTAAGAAGCAAATTGGATGATAAATAATTGTTCAGAGAGTACTTTATGGCTGATTTAAGACACCGGTCAAAACCGACCCGTTAACATCATGGATAGTAACAGAAAGCTAACATAAGAGGAGGGTTAAACAAAATTACCAACACTCGAGATGTGCTAATTATTGGGAAACAGCACAAAAACTGCAACAGAAATGTTACTTTACACCATACCTGCTACATAAATTCTCTGCATCACATGAAGACACATGTTGGTGAGGATGCGGGCAGGTAGGCACGCTCCTTCATACCACATGGTCATGTCCGCATTTAAATAATTTTTGGTCCGCAACGTTTAATTTGATGGAGAAAGTGACAGGTGTCCGCATTAAATCTAACCCAGCCTTGGCCATCCTGAGTGTTGGTACTGAAAATATCCACCCCTCCCTCAGGCCCATATGTATGCAAATTATTTTCGCTGCTAGGGTGAGCTTTATGAGATACTGGAAAACTAGCGTAATCCCTGATGTCAAGGAGGTAATTAACCAGATCCATGAGATCTACTGTATATATATGAACAATTGATGGCCTCTAAATATGGTTCTCGGAATAAATTTAAGCTGTCTTGGCAACCTTGGTGCACTTATTTTAATATGTCTTGAGGGTTTAGCTTGCAGATGCAGTTTTTCTTTACAATGCTTTCCTGATGTTTCAATCAGTTAATTACTTGGGGTGTGTGTCGGTCCATCTCCCTACCTGCCACATGATGTTCCCATTTGGGGTGCTGTGGCAGAGGTGGCTCGCCATGTCCACTCCCAATGTTATAGTTCTACCCATCGTTCAGGTCTACTACATGTTATACTGATACCACGTGTATACTATTTGCCATGTCTATTTGTGTCATTCACTTTGTATTTTTTTCTCTATGTCATTGCAATGTTTGATGTTATGTGACTGTTATTGTATGTTTAAAACTTTCAATAAAAATCTACTTAAAAAAAATAATATTTACAGCAAGGCCAATTCTTGCTTTTCTCAAGATTACCTCTAGAAGTTACAGGGTGAAGGCACCAACACTCAATGACCAATTTATACTCACTTGTTTGACAGGAGCGTCAACTTAAAAATTTTTACAGCAAGGCCAATTCTTGCTTTCATCAAGACTACCTCTAGAAGGTTTCGGGGTGAAGGCTCCAACAACATCTAAATCTAAAAAAAAAAAAATGCCCGGATTCTTTCTTAAATGGACATATTATAACTGGGTACTGACATTTATAGGTAAAGTTTATCCAGGGAAAATCTGATTGCCTCTCAGAGGGATGAGGAAGGATTTTTTTCCCCTGCTGTAGCAAATTAGATCATGCTTTGCTGGTTTTTTTCGCCTTCCTCTGGAACAACTGTGGGTAAAGGATTGTGTATATGGGATTGTATGATTTTTTTAATTTTTTTATTTGGTAAAACTAGATGGAGTTCTTTACTACAAGAAAAAAAATCCACAAAAGATACAGCAGTTTCAAAACTGGCCAGCAGCTGGACAATTTGAATAAAGGAAAAAAGGCCTAACTGGGATATGCCTACATTTTATTTTTGCAATGGTAATAGAGGAATGTAGTGAATGTAAGTGTATTGAAAACTATAAAGGATATTGGGTGTACGGATCTATACACACAAAATAATAACAATAATAATAATAATAATGTACCCCTGCACTGCAATTCAAAGAACCTCAGCATAGTTTGTTAAAACAGATGTAAATCCAACCACTAAATTCTCACATACGCTTTAACAGCTGGTAATATTGATATAAAGTGCTTGGGCACTTTGTGTTAAAATATGTCAATGCTCTGCTCCAGTCTCCTGCCTGTAAATTATCCTGTCACATGCTCTTATCACACTGTCACATTCCACTGTTGTCAAGATTTAAAGTGGTATGTCAATAAAAAAAAAAATATAATACAGTCAGCAACAATTGGGAAATATTCTGTTTGCCAAAAACATACACAGCCTGTTATCACTGTAATGCATGTGCACAGGGACAGACTGTAAAGAATCTGTAAAAAAAAATCAAATGCAGCAAGCAAAAATTAGGAAATGTGCCCTGTGAAAAACACAAGCCGGACATTAGTATAGTTAATGTAGACAATGACAAGCTCTAAATAAATCAGTGGCAGCCAGCATAGTAAAAAAGCCTGGTATGTGTATTTTTTTGCTACCTGCAGAACATACATTTTACATCTAGTTTCAAAGACTGTTGTTTAACTACTATGTCAATATAGCTGCCAGGAACACAGCCTTTTATATTAAGGGGGCTGGGCTATCTGAACACCCCATTATTGACCCTTCTGACCTGTATGACCTAGATTGAAAGGCCAGGATGTTCATTATTGGTATTTTTTTTGCTATGGTGGCAAAATCGTGCATTTGTTTTCTGGGTCAGAGAACTGCAAACAGGCTGGGTTCACCTCATATCCATTGGTTTATATCCATAATTTTATCCAATAAAGCTGTTAAAGGCCATGGTACATAAGCTATAACTATAGTTGCTAAAAATCTTTGTTATAAAGTTGTTAACACGGCATAGCTGTAAGTTAGGATATTTTATTGTGAGGCCAGTTAGAGGCTAATGTGAATGGTACAATTTACTCTGTAATCCACCATAGAGCATGTCATGTAAGTGTTATACACATACTGGAGATAGATAGATAGATAGATAGATAGATAGATAGATAGATAGATAGATAGATAGATAGATAGATAGATAGATAGATAGATAGATAGATAGATAGATAGATAGATAGATAGATAGATAGATAGATAGATAGATAGATAGATACTGTATATACAGTGCTCAGCACAAATGAGTACACCCTTTTGAAAAGTAAGATTTCTATCAATATCTCAATGAACACAAGAACAATTTCCAAAATTTTTACAAAACTGAGTCTTATAGAACATTTGTTTAGCTCATTACATGACAGCCAAGGGCATGGAGTGATGGTAGCATTTTCTCTTTCAATATAGAGCAGTACATCTATAAATTCATGATACCATCAATGAAATGCAGCTCCCAGACACCATGCATTTTTTTTCATACTCCTCATCTTTGCTATGCCATGTAGTTTTGAATCCACCAGTTCCAAAATAATTTATCTTTTCTCATCACTCCAGAGTACAGAATCCCAGTAGTCTTCTTCTATTTAAGCATGGGCCCTGGCATATTCTAGGTGGACTTTTTGTACATGGGCTTTAGGAGAGGCTTCCTTCGTGGACGACACCCATGCATGCCATTCCTCTGCAGTGTACGCCATATTGTGTCACAGGAAACAATCACCCCAGTTTGGCTTTCTACTTCTTTAGCTAACTGAAGTGAACTTGCATGGGGATTTTCTGCAACCCTTCTCATCAGAAACGCTCCTGTCCAGTTGTTAACTTCCATGGATGGCCTGGACATCTTTGAGAGATGGTTGCAGTTCCATCTTTGTTACATTTTTGTATCACTTTTGCTACAGTATTTTGACTAATAATAAGTAACGTTTTGCTGATCTTCTTGTAGCCTTTACCTTTCTTGTGTAAATAAATTATTTTCTTTCTCGGGCCTTGTGACATTTCTCTTCCATGGGGTTCCATTGCTGATAGTATGAAATGGGAAGGGTTTCCTTTGGTAAGTATCATCCTTTTATAATCAACTGTCTGCTGATCACCTGTTTAATGAATAATTAGACTCACCTGTAGTTGAATTCTTGTTAATAAGGATTTTGTTGTCTAAAATGTAACTTTGCTTCTAAGACTTTCATTGGGATGTATTCATTTTTTGCAACATGGTCTTGAAAGAATTTGTAAGGAAAAATACTTTTTTGTGTGTGCAAATTACAAATCTTAGATGCAATCAATGGCCCACATTTGCAAATTTGTGGGATTATTTTGTAGTACTGTATAGTGTCCCATAGAAAATGATGAAATCTGTTGGGGGGTGCTCAATTATGCTGAGCACTCTATATATATATATATATATATATATATATATATATTGTAACAGGAAGTCAGCTAAATCTGGGAATGTAGTCACAGGAAGGAGATACATTTCTACCTGATTTAGAAAGTCCATTAATTAATTTAGGGTGTTGGCTACAGAGCTAGCCAGCAGGAAGTTGAAAGGCCTTCACCTGTTCAGAATGAGGGAGTTAAGGCTCTATAATTTGTTCAGAGAAATTCCTATTGTTTGCTGCCTCCAGAAGCTGCCTCCAGAAGCCATGTGGGCTGGGAGCAGGAGGACAGTCAGCGTGTGCCTCCCGACAGGATGTGTGGGCCTGGGAGAAGACCCCCCGGAGTGATGTGTGCCCGGGACGGTAACCAAGGGTGAATACGTCTCAAAGGTGAGAAGACGAACTGTTGATGTGAAAGAAACAAAGGACTGTGTTGCCCTGTGAAGCTATTATAAAAGGACTATTGAGTGTCCGCTGTAGGACAAGGAAGTCTGCCCGACGGTAGGTTGGAGACAGACACTTAGGCAGGTTCCAGTTGTGAGAAGGTAGCCGCCCACAGAGGCAAGGATTTATTTTCTGTTTTATTTTATTTTGGATGTTTTGCTGCATACAGCCTGGTGAAGAAAACACCATTTAATAAACCACACTGTTTGTTTGCAAGCACTTGTCGGCTACCTCTCTGGGAAAACGCACCCCCCAAGGGGTCATCCACACCCGCCACCGAGCTAATCCCTCACATATGGTGGAGGATGCGGGCATAAGCAGAGATCCCTGCAAGGAAGTGCAAATGTTTGATGAACTTTGTCTGGTGCATGAGATTGCACAATCTATGTGTGCAGGAGAGAAGATCCTGACAGAAAAAAAAAAAAGTGTTTTAAAGAGACAGCGGTCTCAAAATTATTTGATGAACTTTGTTGTGTCTGGTGCAAGTGACTGCACAAACTGTGTGTGCAGGAAAAGAGATCTTGCAAGAGAGAGAAAAACTACATGTGTTAAAGAGACAGTGGTCTGAAAATTTTTTGCTGGACTGTGAAAAATTTGTTTGTGGAGTTATTGAAGATGGGGCGTTCAAAACGCCTGAAGAATGCAAAGATAGATGAAATGAGAGACCGGATTCTATGGATGGAGGGGATGTTACCGTCTGAACCAGCCCCATCCATGCCTAAAGAGAGTCTACTAAAGAGGAAGGTTGTTGTCCCTAGCAACACTGATGAAACTGCTATGGAGACGCAGTGTGCTCAGATGAAAAGTAAACTCAAAATGGAGGAGATGTTGAAACATCTGATTATATCAAATGCAGCTCAACAGCAAGCAAATGCAGCTCAACAGCAGGCAAATGCGGATTTTCAGCAGAGCTTTGCAGCTCAACAAAAGGCTCATCAAGAGAGCATGGCAGGCTGGAAACAGAGACGCCAGCAGCCAATGGAGGCCATCGGTTTGGAGGAAACCGAGTATGTGTGCAGGGCTGAGTTGGATGCCTTGCAACGGAAAATGGAAGAAAAGGAACAAGCCTTGGAATTGCTTAAAATGGAGCATAGAAACTTGCAGGAAACAAATGAACTACTCAAGTCTCATGTGTCACAGTGGGAGGAATCCACTGCTCTTCTTTTGGTCGAGTTGCAAAAACGCAGAGAGACTATAATGGAGAAAGATACCATCCTCATGGAAAAAGAAAGTGAAATTCAGACTTTGCAGAAGCAAAGTATGGCTGATATGTTGGAGTTGCGTAATCAGCTGGAAAAAAGTCTTCAGTCTTTGGGAGCTACAAAAATAGACCTGCAGGAGTCGCAGGAACAGAATGTTGCTCTGAAAGCGACATTGTCTCTCAGCGACAAAGAGAAAAGTGAAAGAGAGGCTAAATTACTGAGTACTGTGTATGAGCTCACTACTTTAAGCAATGTGGTAGATGAATGGCGTGCGGACTGTGAAAGTTGGAAAGGGGAAGCCCAACGTGTCCAGCAGCAGTTAAAGGAGAAAGAAGCCTGTGTGGCAGAATTACATTCTTATTCCCAGATGCTAGCCAATGAGGTGAAGGCTCTTATGCAGGGAAAAGAAGATTGTGAACATAAGAGGGAAAAAGTAGAGGCACAGCTTCTGGAATCGCAAGTCAAGGTGTCAGAAGGTGACCGATTGTGTGCTAAGCTGTCAGAGAAGGCAAACCGACTGCAGGTTGAGTTGGACAATGTTACAAATCAGCTTTCTCAAGCAGACAGCAAATCTAGAGAAATTGCGGAAGATTTTTCTATCTTGGAATCACAGCTGCAAGACACGCAGGAACTCTTACAGGAAGAGAGTTGTCAAAGGCTGAGTTTTAGCACAAAGCTCAAACAAATGGAAGATGAGAAAAATGGCTTCCTGGAACAATTAAAAGAGGAGGCGGAAGCAAAGAAAAACCTATCAGAGCAAGTCGCAACATTGCAAGCTCAGATAGCGGTTATGAAAAAACGCATGGAAGAAAGCGTTGGTTCATTACAGTGTGTTGAAGATGTGAAAAAGAAGTTTGATCAGATGCTTGGTGAAGAGAAGAATGTGTCTGCAAAATATGCAGAAGAACGCGCACGTGCAGAAACGGAGGTGCGTGATAACGAGAGCAAAGCCCTGTTCTTGGCTCGCTCTTTGGAGGAAGCTCTAGAGTGTAAGGCTGAACTAGAAAGTGTTAAACAGCTGCGTACAGAAATGGAAGAATTGGTCAGCTCCAAGGATGATGTTGTGAAAAGCGTTCAGGAGCTAGAAAAGTCTAAGCGAGCCTTAGAACAGCAACTAGAAGAGATGAAGATTCCGTTGCAGGAACTGGAAGAGGAATTCCAGGCAACAGAGGATCTGTCCCAAAGAGGGGATAGTGTGCCTGATGCAGTTTTTAAAAGGATCAGTGTTTTGGGGTCTGTCCTGAGTGAGCCTCAGAAATGTGACGACATGTGGCTTGAATCACCCCTTTGGAATAAACCGTTCCTTCAAAAACTTCAAGCATTGGAAAATGTATCATTAGAGCTTCAGCAAACAAAGGAGCTGAGTAAGAAATGTGGTGATTTCTCAGTTCAGGCTGAAAACCTAGTGGAGAAAACTAAGGCTGTTGGTGAAAACGTGAAGCAAATGAATAAGTGCCTTTCAGGGAGTGTTTCCAAAATGGAACTGGTGAAAGACGGGTGGCAGAAGTTTGATCGTGATCTTGAGATGCATTCCATGTGGAATTCAGATAGAGAAAAAGAACTAGGTGACCTTGAGCGGTCAAATAGTTCAGCAGAAAGTGCATTGAAGAAACCTGTAAAAGAATGTGTTGCAGTTCCATGCTTCTTCACTGATGCAGAGAGGAGGTCTATAATGGATACCACCCAGATCGCTGGGTTCAACTGTGTTGTTGCCTTTGACCCCTATGTTGGTGGAAGGAAAGTTGATGATGTTCTGGTTGGCTACTTCTGTGAAGAGTTTGGCAAGAAATATAAACTGAATATCAAATCAAATAGTAGGCCTTTACTGCGACTCGCTCAGGAGGGCGAAAAGTTTAAGAAGTTGATGAGTGCAAATGCTTCAGATCTGCCTATGAATATGAAATGTTTGAATGATATTGATATCTCTGGGAAAAGGAACAGGGGTCACTTTGAAGAAATGTGTGACAGCCTGTTGTCTCAATTGGAAAATCCTCTGCACAGCATCTTAGAGCAAGCAAAGCTCAAGAAGGAAGATCATTCCCTTTTACAACAAAAAGTCAATGATTGTGTACAGCTGTATGGAGAGGCAACTCAAGTCACAGAGGGATGTCAAGAGTCCCTACTTGGAACAAAGCTTAGTGAAGCAAAGGTTCTCAAAGTTTTGTGGAAAACATTTATGGATTGCAGAGAGAGGCGTCTTAAGAATGTTGAAGACATTAAGACTAGCCCAATTGAGTTGCCTATGGATCACGGTCCTCCATGGTGGATTGGACAGACGGTTATGAGGGACAAGCTGTCTGACATTTATGAGAAAGCTGTCAATGAAGATGACAGAAACGAGAAGGAGCGAAATGATGCCAAAAATGCAGTTGAAGAATGTGTATATGAGATGAGAGACAAACTGTGTGGCATTTATGAGAAATCCGTCAATGAAGATGACAAAACAGTTTCATCCGGAAGCTTGAGGATAATAGGAGGCTTATCAGTGAGTCAGCAGTGCTTGACACATGCGTGCCTGGAAATCTGTGTCCCAACCCTAGGGTTGAAACAAGAGGGGGGGGTATGTAACAGGAAGTCAGCTAAATCTGGGAATGTAGTCACAGGAAGGAGATACATTTCTACCTGATTTAGAAAGTCCATTAATTAATTTAGGGTGTTGGCTACAGAGCTAGCCAGCAGGAAGTTGAAAGGCCTTCACCTGTTCAGAATGAGGGAGTTAAGGCTCTATAATTTGTTCAGAGAAATTCCTATTGTTTGCTGCCTCCAGAAGCTGCCTCCAGAAGCCATGTGGGCTGGGAGCAGGAGGACAGTCAGCGTGTGCCTCCCGACAGGATGTGTGGGCCTGGGAGAAGACCCCCCGGAGTGATGTGTGCCCGGGACGGTAACCAAGGGTGAATACGTCTCAAAGGTGAGAAGACGAACTGTTGATGTGAAAGAAACAAAGGACTGTGTTGCCCTGTGAAGCTATTATAAAAGGACTATTGAGTGTCCGCTGTAGGACAAGGAAGTCTGCCCGACGGTAGGTTGGAGACAGACACTTAGGCAGGTTCCAGTTGTGAGAAGGTAGCCGCCCACAGAGGCAAGGATTTATTTTCTGTTTTATTTTATTTTGGATGTTTTGCTGCATACAGCCTGGTGAAGAAAACACCATTTAATAAACCACACTGTTTGTTTGCAAGCACTTGTCGGCTACCTCTCTGGGAAAACGCACCCCCCAAGGGGTCATCCACACCCGCCACCGAGCTAATCCCTCACAATATATATATATATATAATATATAAACAGTATACTGTGTGTGTGTGTGTGTATATATATATATATATATATATATATATATTTATATATATATATATACACAGTGGGTACGGAAAGTATTCAGACCCCCTTAAATTTTTCACTCTTTGTTATATTGCAGCCATTTGCTAAAATCATTTAGGTTCATTCTTCTTCCTCATGAATGTACACATAGCACCCCATACTGACAGAAATACACAGAATTGTTGACATTGTTGCAGATTTATTCAAAAAGAAAAACTGAAATATCACATGGTCCTAAGTATTCAGACCCTTTGCTCAGTATTTAGTAGAAGCCCCCTTTTGATCTAATACAGCCAGGAGTCTTTTTGGGAAAGATGCAACAAGTCTTTCACACCTGGATTTGGGGATCCTCTACCATTCCTCCATGCAGATCCTCTCCAGTTCTGTCAGGTTGGATGGTAAATGTTGGTTGACAGCCATTTTTAGGTCTCTCCAGAGATGCTCAATTGGGTTTAAGTCAGGGCTCTGACTGGGCCATTCAAGAACAGTCACGGAGTTGTTGTGAAGCCACTCTTTCGTTATTTTAGCTGTGTGCTTAGGGTCATTGTCTTGTTGGAAGGTAAACCTTCGGCCCAGTCTGAGGTCCAGAGCACTCTGGAGAAGGTTTTTGTCCAGGATATCCCTGTACTTGGCCGCATTCATCTTTTCCTCGATTGCAACCAGTCGTCCTGTCCCTGCAGCTGAAAAACACCCCCACAGCATGATGCTGCCACCACCATGCTTCACTGTTGGGACTGTATTGGACAGCTGATGAGCAGTGCCTGGTTTTCTCCACACATACCGCTTAGAATTAAGGCCAAAACGTTCTATTTTGGTCTCATCAGACCAGAGAATCTTATTTCTCACCATCTTGGAGTCCTTCAGGTGTTTTTTAGCAAACTCCATGCGGGCTTTCATGTGTCTTACACTGAGGAGAGGCTTCCGTCGGGCCACTCTGCCATAAAGCCCCGACTGGTGGAGGGCTGCAGTGATGGTTGACTTTCTACAACTTTCTCCCATCTGCTGACTGCATCTCTGGAGCTCAGCCACAGTGATCTTTGGGTTCTTCTTTACCTCTCTCACCAAGGCTCTTCTCCCCCGATAGCTCAGTTTGGCCGGACGGCCAGCTCTAGGAAGGGTTCTGGTCGTCCCAAACGTCTTCCATTTGAGGATTATGGAGGCCACTGTGCTCTTAGGAACCTTAAGTGCAGCAGAAATCTTTTTGTAACCTTGGCCAGATCTGTGCCTTGCCACAATTCTGTCTCTGAGCTCTTCAGGCAGTTCCTTTGACCTCATGATTCTCATTTGCTCTGACATGCATTGTGATCTGGAAGGTCTTATATAGACAGGTGTGTGGCTTTCCTAATCAAGTCCAATCAGTATAATCAAACACAGCTGGACTCAAATGAAGGTGTAGAACCATCTCAAGGATGATCAGAAGAAATGGAAAGCACCTGAGTTAAATTTATGAGTGTCACAGCAAAGGGTCTGAATACTTAGGACCATGTGATATTTCAGTTTTTCTTTTTTAATAAATCTGCAACAATGTCAACAATTCTGTGTTTTTCCGTCAATATGGGGAGCTGTGTGTACATTCATGAGGAAGAAGAATGAACTTAAATGATTTTAGCAAATGGCTGCAATATAACAAAGAGTGAAAAATTTAAGGGGGTCTGAATACTTTCCGTACCCACTGTATAGATATATATATATATATCTATACACACACTACAAAGCTACAAAGACTATGATATATATATATATATATATATATATATATATATATATATATATATATATATATATATATATATATATACACACATACACACACACACTACAAAGCTACAAAGACTGTGATATATAGATATATATATATATATATATATATATATGTGCAAACACACACATACACCTTAAAACGTAACATGCAAAATAGTGAATGTGTGTTTCTTGCTTACTTTTCTGGCAGCTCAGACAATGCTCAGTTATATGGATAATGAATGTTCCTGCAGACATATTTATATCCCGGTTCAAGGCCGATTGAGCAAAGAAATGATACTGGCATATGCCAGGTTGTGTGAGGCTGAGGATGACAGGCGTTTGTTAGCAGAAGGCAGCCTGTTCCCGCTATTCTATTTCAGGCTGTGACAAATGCGGGTTCATTTTTATGGGTCAGGAACAGCCTCTGGTTAAAATAATTGTAGTGCAGTTTCTGCTCAGTTAACGATCTGCAGAGGAGCAAGGCTGGGAGAAAAGACACATTCCATTCAGCTGGGGGAGAAATGATTTCCATACTTATTTAACCCCTTTATGTTCTGTATAGAGGACAATGACCATTTTAACCTTAATTAAGCAAAGTAAAACAAGACAGAACCAAATGTCCAGAGATGTTTCTTCAAACACACAATATTATGTTCTTTGGATGTGAGAGCAAGTGTACATTTCGATAACTCTTTTCATTTACAATACTTTAACTACCTGCTGCTGCTCATTGTCTTTCTGAATACCCTGTCCATTTAAAATAACTAGATTTCCCCTGCCACATTGTCTAAAACCTAAGCCGAATTGTATGGAATTTTTATAATAACAATAAGGAATAAAAATTACTTTAAAAAAAAAAAAAAAAATCTGAATGATTCTAAGACCAAACAGTGGATTATGAGTCTATACAAATAATAATAATAATAATTTCAATAAAATCAGATGTACTAGTTAATGTTGTTAAAGAATTGACAGACTATTACATATAGATATTTTTAATCCCCTGTCCCACAGAAAAAAAATACAATTGATCAGACAAGGATTGATTAAAAATTCATAGTCAAAATGTTCAGTATGTTCAGAATTATAAATAAGGCTTTTCTATGCATGGGAATGTGGTTTTAACTATAGACTAAGGATAAGGTTTGGATTCACAGGTATTACTGTATGGGGTTTTTCAACCACGATGCACTGCATGATAGGCCAAATGAAGGGTGCCACAGAGCAGCCATAGTGGCAATGTATTGAAGCTGTTGAAGGGAAAGGACAGATTCAGTTCAGAAACGTTCTTTTAGGTGTAATTGCTAGCGTTTTGAAGAATTAAACCAATTGCTGACTTCTTCATCTGACATTGTAGTTCCTAAACCACTTCAAATTTTATGACATGTATTCACTGCACCCCTGACCCACCATTGAACATTAAGCATATGCCGGTTCTGCCTATTATCCATACCGTAAATAACGCTTTCCTGCTGCAGGGCAATTTTACACTGCTGTATTTTCAGTGGTATCTTAATCTTTGTAGTAAAATACCTGCCTGTACTCTATGTCTTATTTTGGCTAATTGTTCCTCAATGAGAGTGTCCTGCTGCTGACCAGTCTTACGCTGCTTTGTCATCTGCAATCTACTAATTTGTAGTGGGAGTTTGAGAAAGACTGCAAAGCAGCAGGACAATTTTCCAAAAAATCCTTGGCATACCACTGTCCATTTTCTATCCACTGGTCTAAGTGGGCCTGTTACCGCTTAATGAAAAAGTAACTAGCTTAAATGAATCAGATTGGCATGTTTATGCTGTTTGTATTAAATCAATTTGTAAAAGAAAATTAATTCCACAGCCAAAAGTGCATTGCCAGAGCGTGCTGTCATTGAAGCAGTCCTTAGCATTGTGCTGTGATACCAAGTACAGCTTTAAAGCAACCCCCAAGCTTGTAATTTAAATGATTTGTGTTTTTTATTGTAACCTTCAATCATCCAAAGGATTTTTTTTTTGGTATTGGTACTTGTCCCATATGGCAGTGCTCACTTCCCATGCCAGGATTGCCCATCATTGCATAACAAGTGTTGTTCCCCATAAACTTTAATGAGGTTCACTACAAAGTTTACGAAACAGTTTTCAAACTTAACTTGGACAGATGCCCTCATCCCTACTATAGACTTGTGTTAGAGACTTTTGAAAATGGGTGTACTTGCAGGCTGCTATGTTGTGCTATTGGGTGCTATAAAACTACAAAACTTACAAAGCGGAACGCTCACACCTATACACACTCTCTAAACGTATATTGAGGCACAAAATTGTATTCTAAAGTGGTGCCACCCTCCCAAATGTGCTAGTGCTAGTATCCCTTTAAATCTGTTTGCATAGCAATTTTCAGAATCAGCATATCATAACATTAACAAAACAAAAACAATGCATCAGTCCATAAAGTGTCCTTTGGTATGAATTTGCTTGCATATGCTCAACCTTTCATAAAAAACAGGCTTGTGCTTCCTTAATTCGTTTTCACCCCTTTGGCCTCTCTTCCACAGCCAGTGTATGTTCCAGGTACTGTTCCTGTCTTAGGAAAGTTGCTCAGTTTTCGAACTCCTCAGCAGATTTTTGGTCAAAATGCAAGATCTCCACTGCGTCATTCAGTGAACAGATGAAAAAAAATGGGATTTTTTTTAGTCAATGTTTCTAGTTGTTATGTATGTGACTAGTTGTTCTGTTTATTGCTTCTTGACTAACTGAGCCTCCAATAGCAGTCGTAAGGGGGTCACCCTTAGTGCTTTTCTTTTTGTATCTAGTTTCCTACTCCAAGAGGTGGTGCTCTAACCCAATGGTAAAAGATCAGGTTCTCCGCTGTGTCCTTAAATGAACACAGAAAACATTTTTTGAGAATAATAATATAAGTACAACAAATTAAAATTTTCCTCTACATTTCCCTAATAATGGCTTTTCAAATTAAATAGAATCATTTAAAGGTCAAATTAAAGGTTTAGCATGTAAGCACTTTTAACAGTTAAATAGTCCATTTTATATAGAGATCTATAGAGACTAAAAAAGATGGACAACTGGAGAGGAAAGAGGGATAGGGGTAGGTAGGTATGCACATGAGTATTCTCGAACACAATTATATTCAAAAGTGGTACCGCACCCCCAAATGCTAATGTGCTAGTATCCCTTTAAATCTGTTTGCATAGCAATTTACAGAATCAGCATATTGTATCAAACCATATATAACATTAACAAAACAAAACAAACAATGCATCAATCTGTAAAGTGTCCTTTGGTATGAATTTGCTTGCATATGCTCAATCTTTCATAAAAAAAACAGGCTTGTGTTCACATATCCAAACGATTGCTTCCTTAATTAGTTTTCACCACTATGTGCTATAATCATCCACATACATTTTATAGTGGGGTGTGATGCGCTTTAAGGTTATTGTGAATATTATATAAAGTGCTTCTGTGTAACTATTGCCCTCTTGAGCAGTTATATAAAAATAGTTCAGCTAAAGTGCTAATACATATATTTCATTCCAAAATAAATACATAAATTCAACGCTACTATAATATAAAGTGCTAGTGTTGGCATCCCTTTCAAGTTTTGGTATTTGAAAGTGAATAAGTGCTTCTTATAAACAAAAAAGTGCTCTGTGCATCCAGTGCTAATATAAATATCACATCAATAGTGAAAAAATATGAAAAATGATATACTGCATATGTGCAAATCCAATAAATATAACAATAAGTGTCCAATCCAAATGATACGCCAGACAATTCCAAATTTATCTGAAAGTTCTATATACAGATAAAAACGTAATAGTGATATATTCGTGCAATTTTTTTTCCTCCACCTTTAGTCTCCTTGGCGTGAACCTTTCACTTCTAGGTGTGCTATATTCTCACCTAAGACAATAATATGCCTGTATTATTAAACCGGGGTTGGTGGTTGTTCCTCTCCTTCCTCTATTCCAGCACGGTTTCTGAGAGACACAATCTCCTCCCACGGATCCGTTACTTCCTTCCCGAAGTTGTGGTGTATATGGGGACCTTTAATAGCCTCCTTTGCAATGCGACCTCTTTAGTTGTATCTCTCCTCCTTGGGGCTCATTAAAGCAATGGGGCCATCATTGTGTAGTATTATAGCATTTATTAAAGAAAAAAATAGCAGACTTACATTTAAAACAGCTTTCTCCTGTATGAAATAAGCAGCCATGGGAGCTCTGTCACGTACCGTACGTCACTTCCGGGTTCAGGGTTCCTACGTGTTGCGTCACGGTATCACGTGACTTCCTCAGGGCATCTTGATTCATTGAGGAAGTCACGTGATATCGTGATGCAACGCGTAGGAACCCGGAAGTGACGTGCGGTACGGGACAGAGCTCCCATGGTGGCTTATTTCATACAGGAGAAAGTTGTTTTAAATATAAGTCTGCTATTTTTTTATTTAATAAATGCTATAATACTACACAATGATGGCCCCATTGCTTTAATGAGCCCCAAGGAGGAGAGATACAACTAAAGAGTAGGGATGATCGAACGGTTCGGGACGACCATCGGTTCGACCCGAACATTGGCTGTTCGAGGTTCGGCCGAATTTAGAACTTTTTGCCCAAAAAGTTTGGAATTCGGCAACCAGAACCGACCAAAATGCAATTGTTCAGGAAATGGGCTTTAAAAGCCCGTGATTGGACCAGAACCATTAGCAAAAGCCAATTGAGGGGGCAGTAGAATATTAGGAATGTGATTGGAGTGACTAGGGCGTCCATAGACCAATCATTAGTGAATACGCCCCCCAGTATATAAGATAGCCCCCGCCAAATTCCTAGCATTCTTATACGGGACATGGAAGAGAGTGGAATGCTGTTCTGTTACTTCTGTTACAAAGTGTTACAAAGTGTCATTTAGCAATTTTTAGTGTGATGAAAGGGATTTCTAGTGTAGTTAGGTGCTCTTTTACACTTTAGTTAGCTTTAATTTATTCAGTTTCTGTAGGGAAAGTGTTAAGTGTAAGGGGACCGTAGTGCAGTGTAGGGTTAACTGACAGTGACTGCTATGGCAGGGTGACAAAACCCTTCCATAGCAGGGTGACCGCTATAGAGAAAAGCTAGTTTCTCTGAAGTCACTTTCGCTGCAGTAATATGGCTTCGGCCCCGTCAGCATTCTTTTTGGCTGCAGGCGTCCATAGGGATCTTTTGAGCACATGTTTGGAGTCAGGCATGACATCTGAACATGTGTATAGGGGGTATATATACACACTCATGTATGTATATATACACCTAGACATATATAGGTGTGAAAGGAGCAGAAAAAATGACTTGCGCTAATGAAATAATTAACACCAATATAGTTACGCTCCTATCACACCTATATATGTCTAAGTGTAAAATACATATAAGTATGTGTGTATATATACCACTATACACAAGTTCAGATGTTTTTCCTGCCTCCAAAAACCCCCAAAAAATGCCTGCAACAACAGCGCAGGAACCACATTTCTATAACATCCACATACATTAGTGATAATCCCCTCATCCGATGTGCCTTCACACTTTTGTCCCTCGCTGGGGATCTGTTTTATACTGTTTTACTCTTTGGTGGCAATCGTGAGTTTAGAATCTTTCTTCTCTTACACTTATCTCCATATGCCCTAATTATAAAGAGAGAAAGCTGGACATAGTGCTTTATCTTTTAAAACAACCAGTTTATTAAACACTAATAGGGTTGAGCAGACACCTAGATGTCCGTGTTCGACGGGTTCGGCCGAACTTTAAAAAAAAGTCCGGGTCCGTGTCCCGGACTTTTACCGAACTTTTCCCGGACACCGAACCCCATTGAAGTCAATGGGGACCCGAACTTTAAGGCACTAAAATGGCTCTAAAACACCAAAGGAAAGGGCTAGAGTGCTGCAAATGGCAGCAAAACGTAATTAAGAGCATGGCAAGTGCTCTGCAAACAAATGTGGATAGGGAAATAACTTAAAACAACAAAAAAAAACAGAAAAATAAAACAATGTTCTTCTTCATCTCTGAAGGACGAGGCCCATATGGAGTAGGAGGGAGGTTGAGGTGGTGGTGGATGTGGCGGTGACATAGGCATGCGCACAGGGTGTGCCGGGTGTGCCTGGGCACACCCTAATCACCTAGGGCACATAGCATTGCCAGTGAGGAGATGGGAAAGATCTCCCTCGGACCTGCTCTGCTCTATTTCTCTTTGTCTACAGGTACATGGCCCCGATACATTACTCTCCCTGCTGGCAAACACATGCATGTGTATTTCAACTTTGGGGTGCACACCTTAATGCAATAGGCTGCGCACACCTATGGGTGGTGTAGGTGGAAGCGGCGGTGGAGGAGGACCAGGGCCGGATTAAGAGCATCATGGGCTTGGTGCTGAGGATTTTGAAGGGCCTTAAGGGCCGTGCCTTGCCATGCACCCAGAGGAGGAAGGGTGCAGCCATGCATGCCTAATTCAACATGGGATGCTGTCTCTGAAGCCCATAAACACATCCATGCATCGGCAACTGTCCCTCCTTGTCCGGCCTTCGCGCTGTGTGGGGAGGTTCTGAGGGTGCTGCCCGGGGAAGCGAGCATAGAAGCCAGACTTCTGTGCTTACAAGTGACAGAAGAGCGGTAACAGTGAATATGGCCAACCCGGGGCCTATATAAAAGGTAGGGGCCTGGAGCTGCAGCTCCAATAGCCCCTACGTTAATCTGGCCCTGAGGAGGAGGACGAGGTAGCCAACACTGCTTCTTTTCACAAATTTTAAATGAGGGTACACCCCAAAAGAGTGAGAAAGAGCAAAAATGGAACAATGGGTGGGTAAGGTCGGTATCCATTGCTATTCTGCACAAGGTACGGAAAAGTCCCGTGGGATCCATGCCTGGTTCATTTTAATGAACGTGAGCTTGTCCACATTGTCTCTGGACAGGCGGCTGCGCTTGTCTGTTATAACGCCCCCAGCCGTGCTAAATACCCGTTCAGATAATACACTGGCTGCAGGGCACGCCAGCACCTCCAAGGCATAAAGGGAAAACTCAGGCCATGTGCCCAATTTGGAGACCCAGAAGTTGAAGGGGGCAGACCCCTCATTCACTACATGTAGGCGTGTGCACACATACTGCTCCACCATGTTGGTAAAATGCTGCCTCCTGCTAAGACGTTCCATCTGAGCTGCTGGTGCTGCTGTTTGTTGTGGCGTGCTGACAAAGCTTTTCCACATTTCGGCCATGCTAACCCTGCCTTCTGAGGTGCTGGCGGTGCCCTGGTTGCGTTGGCGACCTCCTCCTCCTCCTCCTCCTCCTCTGCCTTGTGCTTCCACTGCGGCCCCGCTGTCAGATGGGAATGCCAGCAGCATGTCGTCTACCAGCGTGCGCTTGTACTCGCGCATCTTGCGATCGCGCTCCAGTGAGTGAATTAAGGACGGTACGTTGTCCTTGTAACGGGGATCCAGCAGCGTGGCCACCCAGTAATCAGCACAAGTTAGAATGTGGGCAACTCGGCGGTCGTTGTGGAGACACTACAGCATGTAATCGCTCATGTGTGCCAGGCTGCCCAGAGGCAACGAAAGGCTGTCCTCTGTGGGAGGTGTATCGTCCGTGTCCTCTGTATCCCCCCAGCCACGCACCAGTGATGGCCATGAGCTGGCCTGGGTGCCACCCTGCTGTGAACATGGTTCCATCTCCTCCTCCAGCTCCTCATCCTCCAGAACTGTGCCCCTGCTGGACAATTGTGTCCCTGGCGTTTGTGTGTGCAGGAACCCACCCTCGGAGCCCCTTGCGAATGACTGCCCTGAAAGCCTTGGAAATGTTACCTCTTCATCCTCCTCCTCCTCCTCATCCTGTGCCACATCCTCTTCCATCATCGCCCGAATTGTTTTTTCAAGGAGGCATAGAAGTGGGATAGTTAAGCTGAGAACGGCGTCATTGCCACTGGCCATGTTGGTGGAGTACTCAAAACAGCGCAAATAGGCACACAGGTCTCGCATGGAGGCCCAGTTATTGGTGGTGAAGTGGTGCTGTTCCGCAGAGCGACTCACGCGTGCGTGCTGCAGCTGAAACTCCACTATGGCCTGCTGCTGCTCGCACAGTCTTTCCAGCATGTGCAAGGTGGAGTTCCACCTTGTGGGCACGTCACATATGAGGCGGTGAGCGGGAAGGCCGAAGTTACGCTGCAGCGCTGCCAGGCGAGCAGCAGCAGGGTGAGAACGCCGAAAGTGCGCACAAACGGCCCGCACTTTCTGCAGCAGCTCTGACATATCGGGGTAGTTTTTAAGGAACCTCTGCACCACCAAATTCAGCACATGCGCCAGGCAAGGGATGTGCGTCAAACCGGCTAGGCCCAGAGCTGCTATGAGATTTCGCCCAGGCCGGGCTTGAGGCTCGCCGGCAGCAACCACTCATTTGTCTGCTGTTCCATGCTCCTCCACAACTCCTGCGCGGTGTGTGGTTTGTCCCCCAAACAGGCAAGTTGTAAAACTGCCTGCTGTCGTTTACCCCTGGCCGTGCTGAAGTTGGTGGTGAAGGTGTTACGCTGTCCGGATGAGGAGGCGGTAGAGGATGAGGAAGCGGAGTAGGAGGAGTTAGGAACAGGAGGCAAACTGAAGCGCCCTGCAATCCTCGGTGGTGGAAGGACATGCGCCAAATTGCTATCCGCCTCAGGCCCATCCGGCACTGCATTTACCCAGTGTGCCGTTAGGGAGATATAACGCCCCTGACCGTGCTTACTGGTCCACGTATCGGTAGTTAGGTGGACCTTGGCACAGATGGCGTTGCGCAGTGCACACCTGATTTTTTCCCCCACTTGGTTGTGCAGGGAAGGGATGGCTTGCCTGGAAAAGTAGTGGCGGCTGGGCACGACGTACTGTGGGACAGCCACCGACATAAGGTTTTTAAAACTGTGCGTCTCCACCAGACGGAATGACAGCATTTCAAAGGCCAAGAATTTTGAAATGCTGGCATTCAGGGCCAGGGATCGCGGGTGGGTAGGGGGGTACTTCCTCTTCCTCTCAAGTGTTTGGGAGATGGAAAGCTGAACGCTTCCACAGGACATTGTGGAGATGGTTGTTGGTGACCCAGGTGGTGGTGTTGCTGACAGATCGTCTGTTTGCGGGGTGGCAGGTGCCGGTATCACTACAGATGTGGCTGGAGCGGCCGAGACTGCAGCAGAAGAGGAAGCAGGATGAGCCAGAGACGTTTCTTGGTTTTGAAGGTGTGTACTCAACTGCAGCTCGTGCTTTGCACTTAGATGCCTGATCATGCAGGTTGTGCTCAGGTTGAGAAGGTTTATGCCTCGCTTCAAGCTCTGATTGCACAGGGTGCAAACCACTCGTGTCCTGTCATCAGCACATTTTCTAAAGAACTTCCACGCTAGAGAACTCCTTTGAGCTGACTTTGGTGCGCTCGTTCCCTTGCTGCGTTGGGCAGTAGCGGGCGTTGTGTCTAGGGCACGGCCGCTCAGCTTCTGCACCCTGCTCCCTCTTCTGCTGTGCTGGTGGCTCTGTGCGACCACCGCCTCTTCCTCCAAACTACTCAGGTCACCTGCATGACGTTCATTCCATGTGGGGTCGAGGACCTCATCGTCCTCCACATCATCTTCCACCCAGTCTTCACCCCTGCCCTCCTTGTCGGTCTCCACAATGCTGAACGCCGCAGCAGTTGGCACCTGCGTTTCGTCATCATCGGAGACGTGCTGCGATTATCCTTGCATGTACTCCTCTTGAGAAATAAGTGGTTGGGCATCGCTGCACTCAATCTCTTCCACTTCTGGGGCAGGGCTAGGTGGATGGCCCTGGGAAACCCTGCTGACAGAGTCATCAAAAAGAAGAAGAGACTGCTGTATGGCTTGGGGCTCAGACTGCTTGCCTGATTTGCAAGGGGGTGAGGTGAAAGACGGTTGGACATCGGCTGCAGGTGCCAACTGTGACCTTTCTGCAGTAGACTGGGTGGGAGACAATGTGAAGGAACTGGAGGCACTGTCAGCAGCAAACCAATCTACTATCGCCTCCACTTGTTCTGGCCTCATCACTTCTAGGGGCGTATGATGCCCTACCAAATACTGATGCAGGTTTTGTCGCCTACTCACACTTGAGGAAGGTGTTTCACTTGTGCGTGTAGCTGGCACAGATCGACCACGTCCTCTCCTTGCAACAGGAGCTCTACCAGCAGCACCACGACCCAGGCCACGGCCCTTATTTAACGGTCTCCTCATATTTCTGTAATTTAAGATCTTGCCCTAGAAAGGTTTTTATTGAATAGCGGAATAGGAAATATGATCCAAAAAAGTGTATGTATCTCGCACGTGCAAAACCACACTAGGCCCCAATTACTATTGTTTCTACCCCTAAAAGGATGAATGAGGAGTAGGAGGAGTATGGAACAGACAGCACCCTCAAATCTTCAGAAGTATGAGATGAACCCCAAAAACTTGGAAAGGTGGATCTCACACGTACCGACACAGACTATCACGCAATTTAATTGATCCCCAAAGGTTTTAATTGAATAGCGGAATAGAAAATATGATCAAAAAGAAAGTGTATGTATCTCACACGTACACCACCACACTAGGCCCCAATTACTATTGTTTGTACCCCTAAAAGGATGGTTGAGCAGTAGGAGGAGGAGTATGGAACAGGCAGCACCCTCAAATCTTCAGAAGTATGAGATGAACCCCAAAAACTTGGAAAGGTGGATCTCACACGTACCGACACAGACTAACACGCAATTTAATTGATCCCCAAAGGTTTTAATTGAATAGCGGAATAGAAAATATGATCAAAAAGAAAGTGTATGTATCTCACACGTACACCACCACACTAGGCCCCAATTACTATTGTTTGTACCCCTAAAAGGATGGTTGAGGAGTAGGAGGAGGAGTATGGAACAGGCAGCACCCTCAAATCTTCAGAAGAATGAGATGAACCCCAAAAACTTGGAAAGGTGGATCTCACACGTACCGACACAGACTATCACGCAATTTAATTGATCCCCAAAGGTTTTAATTGAATAGCGGAATAGAAAATATGATCAAAAAGAAAGTGTATGTATCTCATACGTACACCACCACACTAGGCCCCAATTACTATTGTTTGTACCCCTAAAAGGATGGTTGAGCAGTAGGAGGAGGAGTATGGAACAGGCAGCACCCTCAAATCTTCAGAAGTATGAGATGAACCCCAAAAAAACTTGGAAAGGTGGATCTCACACGTACCGACACAGACTATCACGCAATTTAATTGATCCCCAAAGGTTTTAATTGAATAGCGGAATAGAAAATATGATCAAAAAGAAAGTGTATGTATCTCACACGTACACCACCACACTAGGCCCCAATTACTATTGTTTGTACCCCTAAAAGGATGGTTGAGCAGTAGGAGGAGGAGTATGGAACAGGCAGCACCCTCAAATCTTCAGAAGTATGAGATGAACCCCAAAAACTTGGAAAGGTGGATCTCACACGTACCGACACAGACTATCACGCAATTTAATTGATCCCCAAAGGTTTTAATTGAATAGCGGAATAGAAAATATGATCAAAAAGAAAGTGTATGTATCTCACACGTACACCACCACACTAGGCCCCAATTACTATTGTTTGTACCCCTAAAAGGATGGTTGAGCAGTAGGAGGAGGAGTATGGAACAGGCAGCACCCTCAAATCTTCAGAAGTATGAGATGAACCCCAAAAACTTGGAAAGGTGGATCTCACACGTACCGACACAGACTATCACGCAATTTAATTGATCCCCAAAGGTTTTAATTGAATAGCGGAAAAGAAAATATGATCAAAAAGAAAGTGTATGTATCTCACACGTACACCACCACACTAGGCCCCAATTACTATTGTTTGTACCCCTAAAAGGATGGTTGAGGAGTAGGAGGAGGAGTATGGAACAGGCAGCACCCTCAAATCTTCAGAAGTATGAGATGAACCCTAAAAACTTGGAAAGGTGGATCTCACACGTACCGACACAGACTATCACGCAATTTAATTGATCCCCAAAGGTTTTAATTGAATAGCGGAATAGAAAATATGATCAAAAAGAAAGTGTATGTATCTCACACGTACACCACCACACTAGGCCCCAATTACTATTGTTTGTACCCCTAAAAGGATGGTTGAGGAGTAGGAGGAGGAGTATGGAACAGGCAGCACCCTCAAATCTTCAGAAGTATGAGATGAACCCCAAAAACTTGGAAAGGTGGATCTCACACGTACCGACACAGACTATCACGCAATTTAATTGATCCCCAAAGGTTTTAATTGAATAGCGGAATAGAAAATATGATCAAAAAGAAAGTGTATGTTTCTCACACGTACACCACCACACTAGGCCCCAATTACTATTGTTTGTACCCCTAAAAGGATGGTTGAGGAGTAGGAGGAGGAGTATGGAACAGGCAGCACCCTCAAATCTTCAGAAGTATGAGATGAACCCCAAAAACTTGGAAAGGTGGATCTCACACGTACCGACACAGACTATCACGCAATTTAATTGATCCCCAAAGGTTTTAATTGAATAGCGGAATAGAAAATATGATCAAAAAGAAAGTGTATGTATCTCACACGTACACCACCACACTAGGCCCCAATTACTATTGTTTGTACCCCTAAAAGGATGGTTGAGGAGTAGGAGGAGGAGTATGGAACAGGCAGCACCCTCAAATCTTCAGAAGTATGAGATGAACCCCAAAAACTTGGAAAGGTGGATCTCACACGTACCGACACAGACTATCACGCAATTTAATTGATCCCCAAAGGTTTTAATTGAATAGCGGAATAGAAAATATGATCAAAAAGAAAGTGTATGTATCTCACACGTACACCACCACACTAGGCCCCAATTACTATTGTTTGTACCCCTAAAAGGATGGTTGAGGAGTAGGAGGAGGAGTATGGAACAGGCAGCACCCTCAAATCTTCAGAAGTATGAGGCGAACCCCAAAAACTTGGAAAGGTGGATCTCACACGTACCGACACAGACTATCACGCAATTTAATTGATCCCCAAAGGTTTTAATTGAATAGCGGAATAGAAAATATGATCAAAAAGAAAGTGTATGTATCTCATACGTACACCACCACACTAGGCCCCAATTACTATTGTTTGTACCCCTAAAAGGATGGTTGAGCAGTAGGAGGAGGAGTATGGAACAGGCAGCACCCTCAAATCTTCAGAAGTATGAGATGAACCCCAAAAACTTGGAAAGGTGGATCTCACACATACCGACACAGACTATCACGCAATTTAATTGATCCCCAAAGGATTTAATTGAATAGCGGAATAGAAAATATGATCAAAAAGAAAGTGTATGTATCTCACACGTACACCACCACACTAGGCCCCAATTACTATTGTTTGTACCCCTAAAAGGATGGTTGAGCAGTAGGAGGAGGAGTATGGAACAGGCAGCACCCTCAAATCTTCAGAAGTATGAGATGAACCCCAAAAACTTGGAAAGGTGGATCTCACACGTACCGACACAGACTATCACGCAATGTAATTGATCCCCAAAGGTTTTAATTGAATAGCGGAATAGAAAATATGATCAAAAAGAAAGTGTATGTATCTCACACGTACACCACCACACTAGGCCCCAATTACTATTGTTTGTACCCCTAAAAGGATGGTTGAGCAGTAGGAGGAGGAGTATGGAACAGGCAGCACCCTCAAATCTTCAGAAGTATGAGATTGTGTTCACTGTACCCCACAAAGATTGTGTTCACTGCACCCCACAAAGATTGTGTTCACTGCACCTCAAAAAGGATTTTGTTCACTGCACCCCAGAAAGATTGTGTTCACTGCACCCTAAAAGGATTTTATTCACTGCACCCCAAAAAGATTGTGTTCACTGTACCCCCCAAAGATTGTGTTCACTGCACCCCACAAAGATTCTGTTCCCTGTACCCCACAAAGATTGTGTTCACTGCACCCCACAAAGGATTTTGTTCACTGCACCCCAAAAAGATTGTGTTCACTGCACTCCAAAAATAATGTTGTTCACTGCACCCCAAAAAGGATTTTGTTCACTGCACCCCAAAAAGATTGTGTTCACTGCACCCCACAAAGATTGTGTTCACTGCACCCCACAAAGGATTTTGTTCACTGCACTCCAAAAAGATTGTGTTCACTGTACCCCCCAAAGATTGTGTTCACTGCACCCCACAAAGGATTTTGTTCACTGCACCCCAAAAAGATTGTGTTCACTGTACCCCCCAAAGATTGTGTTCACTGCACCCCACAAAGATTCTGTTCACTGTACCCCACAAAGATTGTGTTCACTGCACCCCACAAAGGATTTTGTTCACTGCACCCCAAAAAGATTGTGTTCACTGCACCCCAAAAAGGATGTTGTTCACTGCACCCCAAAAAGGATTTTGTTCACTGCACCCCAAAAAGATTGTGTTCACTGCACCCCACAAAGATTGTGTTCACTGCACCCCACAAAGGATTTTGTTCACTGCACCCCAAAAAAGATTGTGTTCACTGTACCCCCCAAAGATTGTGTTCACTGCACCCCACAAAGATTCTGTTCACTGTACCCCACAAAGATTGTGTTCACTGCACCCCACAAAGGATTTTGTTCACTGCACCCCAAAAAGATTGTGATCACTGCACCCCAAAAAGGATTTTGTTCACTGCACCCCAAAAAGGATGTTGTTCACTGCACCCCAAAAAGATTGTGTTCACTGCACCCCACAAAGATTGTGTTCACTGCACCCCACAAAGGATTCTGTTCACTGCACCCCAAAAAGATTGTGTTCACTGCACCCCAAAAAGGATTTTGTTCACTGCACCCCAAAAAGGATGTTGTTCACTGCACCCCAAAAAGGATTTTGTTCACTCCATCCCAAAAAGATTGTGTTCACTGCACCCCACAAAGATTGTGTTCACTGCACCCCAAAAAGGATTTTGTTCACTGCACCCCAAAAAGATTGTGTTCACTGTACCCCCCAAAGATTGTGTTCACTGCACCCCACAAAGATTCTGTTCACTGTACCCCACAAAGATTGTGTTCACTGCACCCCACAAAGGATTTTGTTCACTGCACCCCAAAAAGATTGTGTTCACTGCACCCCAAAAAGGATGTTGTTCACTGCACCCCAAAAAGGATTTTGTTCACTGCACCCCAAAAAGATTGTGTTCACTGCACCCCACAAAGGATTTTGTTCTCTGCACCCCAAAAAGATTGTGTTCACTGCACCCCAAAAAGGATTTTGTTCACTGCACCCCAAAAAGGATGTTGTTCACTGCACCCCAAAAAGGATTTTGTTCACTCCACCCCAAAAAGATTGTGTTCACTGCACCCCACAAAGATTGTGTTCACTGCACCCCAAAAATGATTTTGTTCACTGCACCCCACAAAGATTGTGTTCACTGCACCCCAAAAAGGATGTTGTTCACTGCACCCCAAAAAGATTGTGTTCACTGCACCCCACAAAGATTGTGTTCACTGCACCCCACAAAGGATTTTGTTCACTGCACCCCAAAAAGATTGTGTTCACTGCACCCCAAAAAGGATGTTGTTCACTGCACCCCAAAAAGGATTTTGTTCACTGCACCCCAAAAAGATTTTGTTCACTGCACCCCAAAAAGGACGTTGTTCACTGCACCCCAAAAAGATTGTGTTCACTGCAGCCCAAAAAGATTGTGTTCACTGCAGCTCACACACAGAAAAATGGATGTGGATCACTGACACCTGCCTATCTCCTATCCCACACCACACAGCAATATCGATTGTAGTTTGTAGAACACAGTTTCCCTAAAATTTAGCAGCAGCCTCTCCCTAACAGGATTGAGAAGAGATCGTAGATCGGGACTAAGTGCAGACCCCACACAGCAATATCGATTGTAGTTTGTAGAACACTCTGACCCTAAAATTCAGCAGCAGCCTCTCCCTAACAGGATTGAGAAGAGATCGTAGATCAGGATTGAGTGCAGACCCCACCCCCCACACAGCAATATCGATTGTAGTTTGTAGAAGACACTGACCCTATAATTCAGCAGACTCTATCCCTAAAATGCCTACAACTCGCCCTGCCTAAACACTCCGACCTGTCCCTCAATTCTATCAGGACACAAATGGTTTTTTCCTGCCTGTCTTTCCCTAATCAGCAGCCAGCACGTTGATGTGTGCTCTGTCCCTGATCTAAGCAGCAGAATGAAGACGCTGCGGCTGCCTGGAACTTATAAAGACTTGGTCACATGCTTCAGACGGCCAATCACAGCTACTGAGACATTTGCAGGCATGGCTGGGATGGCTTAAGGCACACCAGTTAAACGATTGTTGATTGGCTGTTGAAAGCCCGCCATGAAAAGAGCGCCAAAGCATGCAAAACCCGGAAATAAAACGACCGAACACGGATTTTTACCCGAACATACAGTAAAGTGTCCGTGTCCGTGTTCGGGTACAAAAAATCCAATTATTCGGTACGAACACGAATAATACAGTCCGTGTTCGCTCAACACTAAACACTAAATATATAAGGACTCACTTTTTCTCGGTGCTTAGAGTGCACCAAACTGTAAAAAGCATTCAGTCTTCACAATGCGGGTACAAGACAATCAGACTATATTACTACCACAGTTTGCTCACTATGCACGCCTCAGCATGATGACAGATTGGCCCCTCCCCTATGCGTTACATCACAGGGTCACATGGCTTTCTCAGGGGGATATACCTGCCATCAGACCATGCCAACTTATATATAGCCCAACTGGGCGCCATTTTCCTGAAGCTCCATTTCCACAGCAGCATAAGGTGCAATCTTGCCTTAGTCCCTGGACTTCTAGTGGTCAGTGTTCGCACCAATCTCTTCATGATCTGATCGGTGTTGCATACATGTGTCCCCAAGAGACACCCTGCCATCGTGTCATTCAAAAACTGATGTACAATACACAATCAATAATATTCCATCCGTTTCATGAATAACCATGTGTAGTTCGATTTCGATGTTAACCACTTCCATACAGAGCAGTTTGACACCCTTCCTGCCCAGACCAATTTTCAGCTTTCAGCACTCTCACACTTTGAATGACAATTGCTCAGTCATGCTACACTGTAACCAAACAAAATTTTTATCATTTTTTTCACACAAATAGAGCTTTCTTTTGGTGGTATTTGATCACAACTGGGTTTTTTTTTTTTTGTGATATATGCAAAAAAAGAGCAAAAATTTTGAAAAAAAAACACTTTTTTTTAGTTTCAATTATGAAATTTTGCAAAAAATACATTTTTCTTCATACATTTGGGCCAAAATGTATACTGCTACATGTCTCTGGTAAAATTAACCCAAATTAGTGTATATTATTTAGTCTGTGTGAAAGTTATTGAGTCTAGAAGCTATGGTACCAATTACTGAAAATTGATCACACCAGATGTACTGACGGCCTATCTCCTTTCTTGAGGCCCTGAAATGTCAGGACAGTACAAATACCGACCAAATGACCCCTTTTTGTAAAGTAGACAGTCCAAGGTATTTAGTAAGAGGCATGGTGAGTTTTTTGAAGTTGTAATTTTTTCCCACAATTCTTGGGAAAATGAAGAAAAAATTTTTTTTTTCTTTTTTTTCCCACAAAGTTGTCAATTTATAAGCTATTTCTAACACATAGCATGTACACAGCAAAAATTACACCCAAAAATACATTCTGCTACTCCTTCCGAGTATGGCGATACCACATGTGTGAGCCTTTACACAGCCTGGCCACAAAAAGAGACTCCACGTTCAAGAAGCACATTCAGGCGTTCTAGGAGCATAAATACACATAAAACTTTCTTACTACCTATCACACTTTTCAAGGCCCTAGAGCACCAATACAATGGAAAAGTCCACAAAATGACCCCATTTTGGAAAGCAAACACTCCAACGTATATTCTATGAGGCATTATGGGTCGTTTGAACATATCATTTTTTTCCACAGGTTTTTGGAAAATGTGGGAAAAAAATGAAAACTTTTTTTTTTTACACAAAGTTGTCAATTTATAGGATATTCCTAACACATAGCATGTACACAGCAAAAATGACACCCCAAAATACATTCTGCCACTCCTCCTGAGTATGGCAATACCACATGTGTGAGACTTTTTCACAGCCTAGCCATATAGAGGGGCCTAACATCCAAGGAGCATCATCATGCATCCTAGCCACTTGCCTAGGCCTATTTTTGACATTTGGTGTTTACAAGCTAAAATCAGTTGTTTTGCTAGAAAACTGCTTAGAACCCCCAAACATTATATATTTTTTTTTAGCAGAGACCCTAGAGAATAAAATGGAGATTATTGCAATATTTTTTATCACACCGTATTTGCGTAGCGGTCTTCCAAACGCAATTTTTTGGGAAAAAATTCACTTTTTTTAATTAAAAAATAAGAAACCAGTAAAGTTAGCCCAATTTTTTTCCATAATGTGAAAGCTAATGTTACGCCGAGTAAATAGATACCCAACATGTCATGTTTCAAAATTGCGCACGCTCACGGAATGGTGACAAACTTTGGTACTTAAAAATCCCCATAGGCGACAATTTAAAAATTTCTACAGGTTGCCATATTTGAGTTACAGAGGAGGTCTAGGGCTCAAATTATTCCCCTTGCTCTAACGATCGCGGCGATACCTCACATGTGTGGTTTGAACACCGTTTACATATGTGGGCGGGGTTTCTGTATGCATTCGCTTCTGCGCGCGAGCTAACGGGGACAGGGCGCTTTAATTTTTTTTTTTTTTTTTTTTTACTATTTATTTTATTTATTATTTTTTATTTTTACACTGTTTAAAAAAAAAAAAAAAAATTGATCATTTTTATTTCTATTAAAAGAAATGTAAATATTCTTCGTAATAGAAATAGGCACGACAGGACCTCTTTTTTGTGAGATCTGGGGTCAAAAAGTCCTCAGATCTCACAAGTACACTAAAAGATAGAAAAAAATAAATAAATAAATAATTATAATATAAAATGAAAAAAAAAAAAAAGGACCTTTAAACCGGTTGCTAGGCAACAACATTTTCCGTAGCTCCGGTCCTCCAAGACCATAGAGTCAAGTGAGGGCAAGCTTGCCCTCACTCGACATCCTGTCTGTGAGGATTCGGGACCGGATCGTTTTCCCCGCTGCCGGCAGGTCCGGTAAGCGGGGAAAAGGACCGGAACGCGTCGGGAGGGGGGGGGGGGGGCGCCTCTTCCGCCATCCCGGAAGGGTGATCCCACAGCGAATCCGCCGCTGGGACCACCCTTATCGGAAAGCCAACCGTCCACCGTTTAAAAAAATACCAGGGTTATGGCAGCTATCTGCTGCTATAACACCGGTATTTAGGTTTAAACGGAGGACGTATATAAACCTTTTTGGACTTGGACATGGTGGCTGTATGAAGGGTGACAGGTACTCGGGTACTTTGTTGGGCAGGTGACAGGTACTCTGGTACTGATGAGCAGGTGGCAGGTACTCGGGTACTCCGATAGGCAGGTGACAGGTACTCGGGTACTCTGATGGGCAGGTGACAGGCAGGTGATAGGTACTGATGAGTAGTACTCACTGACTGATAGGTGATAGGTGATACTGTACTGATGGGTACTGATGATCAGTACTGATACGCGATAGGTACTGATGAGTACTGATGAGTAGTGATGGGTACTGATGAGCAGGCGGCAAGTACTTGGGTACTTCAGGCGTCAGGTACTCTGATGAGCAGGTGGAAGGTACTCGGGTACTCTGATGGGTAGGTGACAGGTACTCAGGTACTCTGATGACGGGTACTCCATTGACAGGTACTCAAAGTACCCGAGTACCTGTCATCAGAGTACCCGAGTACCTGTCATCAGAGTACCCGAGTACCCGTCATCAGAGTACCCGAGTACCTGTCATCAGAGTACCCGAGTACCCGTCATCAGAGTACCCGAGTACCTGTCATCAGAGTACCCGAGTACCTGTCAGAGTACCCGAGTACCCGTCATCAGAGTACCCGAGTACCCGTCATCAGAGTACTCGAGTACCTGTCATCAGAGTACCCGAGTACCCGTCATCAGAGTACCTGAGTACCCGTCATCAGAGTACCCGAGTACCCGTCATCAGAGTACCCGAGTACCTGTCATCAGAGTACCCGAGTACCTGTCATCAGAGTACCCGTCAGAGTACCCGAGTACCTGTCATCAGAGTACCTGAGTACCTGTCATCAGAGTACCCGAATACCTGTCACCAGCCCATCAGAGTACCCAAGTACCTGTCATCTGAGTACCTGATGGGCTGGTGACAGGTACTCGGGTACTTTGATGGGCTAGTGACAGGTGCTCTTTATTGGGGGGGGGGCAATCAGTGTGTTTAGGGTGCACTGTAGTTGGTAACTAGCTGTTACCACAATCTCCTCCTCACACAGGATCAGTGTGTGAGGAGGAGAACACGGTGACAGCTAGTTACCGTGTTCTCTGTTGACATTTGTGACCGGCTGTGATTGGACACAGTCGGTCACGTGGTAAAGAGCCAATTTCATTGGCTCTTTACCTAGATCGGGGATCGACTCTGTCCGAGGGACGAGCCTCGTCCCCGATCGCTGCTCTGCGCGCCCCCGGGGGCGCGCATTGCAGAGAGAACGAGCGGCTCGTGCTGGAGCCGCTCATGTGATCGGCTGTGATTGACACAGCCGATCACGTGGTAAACAGCCAATTTCTATTGGCTGTTTACCTTGATCAGTGATGGGCTATGTCCGAGGGACGAGCCTCATCCCTGATCGCGCCGCTGCGCGCCGCCGGGGGCGCGCAGTAGCAGCTAGAACGGGCCGACGTCATATGACGGCGGCCCGGATCTAGACAACCACTTTGCCGACGTCATTTTACATGACTCGGTATGGAAGTGGTTAAAGAAATCTTGTTATTATATACTACCACTTTTGCTTATACAGATAAAGTGCAAAAACACTAATAAAGCTTAAGGTAAGCGTATAATAAAGCATAAGGTTCATAACAAAAGTACGAAGAGCATGTAATTTTGGGGCAAAGAAACACATAAATGTCATTGGAGGGGGTTATAAACTTAGGGAGCTGAGCAAAAAAGATTAAAAATGGATTCATGAGCTCAGCAAGTGAATGTATGTATAGATCAACTGCCAACTGCCCTGAGATTTATGGGCAGCCCGTAAAAACAGGGCACCCTTTTATCCTGTCCACAAATGCCCGTAGGAGCTGAAAAGAGCCAGTAAAAATGGCTGCACAGGCTCGGGTGAGAACTGTGCATGCGCAGTTATTAAAATCTCAGAGTCAACCTGATCCTGAGTCCGCACCGCCCGTTGATGGTGTCATGCCGCAAGCCGCATTTCCCGCGGAGCAGCGAGCTGACAGAGGAGACTTGTTGAGGTGTGAACAGTGCAGGAGAGCCGAAGGACTGGTGGAACCAGCCCCGGTGAGAGAGATGGAAAGCGTAGACTGACCCCCCGAATGGACACACAAGTGGAGTGTAAGCATACAAGCCAATTTTACCTTAGAGTGGTTCCCACCACCTGGCCTGCAACATACATACATCCATCCATCCATTGCTTGGGTGGCTGCTATCTATGAGATGTCCACTGGCAGGCGCAGGCAGCAGTTATCAGACAAGAATGGCAGTGGTGAGATTGTACAGAATAACAGATGTTCACAATCTTTGTCTTGCTATCTCCTGTATTCCGTCAGCATCCTGTGACTGTCACCGGTACCCTGTCCTTATCCTCTGACCACCCCCTGTACCATTTCTGTATCCTCTGACCGCCTCCTGTATCCCTTCCGCATCCTCTGACTGCCACCGGTATTCTGTCTGTATCCTCTGACCGCCACCTGTATCCTGTCCGCAACCTCTGACACCACCTATACCATTTCTATATCCTTTGACTGTCTCTTGTATCCCGTCTGTATCCCCTGACCACCTCCTGTACCAATTCTGTATCCTCTGACTGCCTCCTGTATCCTGTCCATATCCTCTGACCACCTTCTGTATCATTTCTTCCTCCTCTTACCTCCACCTGTATCTTGTCCATATCCTCTGATGACCCCCTGTACCATTTCCTTATCCTCTGCCCGCCTACTTTATCCCATCCGCATCCTCTGACCGCCACCTGTGTCCTGTCTGTATCCTCTGACCACCCCTGTACCATTTCCGTATCCTCTGTCCGCCTCCTGTATCCTGTCTGTATCCTCTGACCATGACAGTCAGCAGCTCTTTGCTCATGGATCTGTAAGAACCGAGCGATCAGCGGTGTTCGATCACTCAGTTCTCAGTGCAGAGGCGCCAGGGGACAGATGCAGCATTGGACCGATGCTGCATCCACCTATGCAAGTATAAATCTAAAAAAAAAAAACATTCCCATACATCACTTTTAATTTTTTATTAGTTGTCTCTATTTATGTTGATACTGGGGGATTAGAGATTAGTACAAGGGGGGTGGTTTGTTTATATTAAGTAAATATAGGCGACAGTTGAGAATAGTTAGACACATTTATATAGGATCTGGAGTAGTTAAAACGTAGACCTAATGACACCGTGGTATCACATGCGTTTTTAAAAATTGCATTCAAAATATTTTATTTATTTTTTTCACAAATCTAATTTTTTAAAAAAGTTGCATTTTTTTAAAAATTGCATAATTTTAAAAAAAAAAAATCAAATTTTTTAACAAAACACAATTTAAAAATTGCTTATTATGCTTATTTATAAAAGTAGACTCTACTGGACTTTTTATTTTTTAAATATTGTATTATTCTGTTGTTTATTTGTGTTTTTGCACTTTTCCTGTATAAGCAAAAGTGGTATTATATAAACAGCATGGTTTCTATGACATCAGAAGTGAACCACACATTTTTAATCATGAAATGGATGGAATATTGTTCATTGTATATAGTATGTCATTTTTGGATTAACACAATGGCAGGGTGTCTCTTGGGGACACATATTTCCCACACCAATGAGATCATGAAGGGATTTTACATTGCATCTCACCATGTGTTGTGTATAGAGCAGTATACAGAGCACCAGATCCATGGCAAAATGGTGCAAACACTGGCCACTAGAGGTCCAGGGACTAAGGCAAGATGGCACCTTATGCGGCTGTGGAGGTGGAGCGTCAGGAAAATGGCACCCAATCAGGCTATATACAAGTTGGCATGGCGTGATAGCAGGTATATCCCCTGAGGAAGCCACGTGACCCTGTGGCGTGAAGTGTAAGGGAGGGGCCAATCTGCCATCACTCTGAGGCGCGCATTATCAGCACACCGTGGTAAAACTGTCTCATTGTCTTATACCCGTGGTGGCAATCAGACAGAACTTAATGCTTTTTACAGTTTGGTGCACTCTAAGCATCGGGAAAATGTGAGTGTTTTTATATTTAGTGTTTAATAAACCAGTTGTTTTAAAATATAAAGCACTATGTCCAGCTTTTTCTCTTCATGATTTGGATGTATGGAGGTAAGTGTAAGAGAAGGAGGATTCTAAACTCAAGATTGCCACCAAAAGAGTGAAACAGCATAAAACAGATCCCCCAGAGAGGGACAAGAGCATGAAGGCACATGGGATGAGAGGATTATTACTAATATATGTGGATGATTGGAATACATAGTGGTAAACACTAATTAAAGAAGCAGTCATGTGAACCTGTTTTTTTATGAAAGATTGAGCATATGCAAGCAAATTCATATCAAAGGACACTTTACGGACTGATGCATTGTTTGTTTTGTTAATGCTATATATGGTTTGATACGATATGCTGATTCAGAAAATTTCTATGCAAACAGATTTAAAGAGATACTAGCATATTAGCATTTGGGAGCGCGGCACCACTTTTGAATATAATTGTGTTCGAGACTACTCATGTGCACACCTGCCCCCATCCCTCTTTCCTCTCCAGTTTTCCCTCTTTTTGGTCTCTATAGAACTCTATTTAAAATGTGCTATTTAACTGTCAAAAGTGTTTTACACACTAAACCTTTAATTTGATCTTTAAGTTATTCTTTTTATTTTGAAAAGCCAGTATAAGGGAGATGTAGAGGAAAAATAGAATTTGTTGTATTTATTTTTTTTTTTTCTCAATACATTTTTTCTGTGTTCCTTTAAGGACATGGTGGAGAACCTAATCTCTGACCACTGGGTTAGAGCACCACCTCTTGGAGTGGCAAACGACACAAAAAGAAAAGCACTAAGGGTGGCCTCTTATGGTGGCCAAACCTTCCGACTGCTATAGACAGCTCAGAAGCAGTAAATAGAACAAGTCATGTACATAACAAATAGAAACAGTGACTACAAAAATCCAATTTTTTCATCTGTTCGCTGAATGACACAGTGGAGGTCTTGAATTTTGATCAAAGAAGTGATCTTTTTGACCCCCCCCCCCAAAAAAAAAAAAAAGAATGTAGGTACTTCAGGCCCAAGAAGGGACTGATGTCCATTTTGATTTGAGGATATGGAAAAAGTTGGAGATGGACAATAAACCTTTGAAACTTAAACTACTAGAGCAGCATGGAAATCTGCTAGACTGGATGGAGATACAAGATACAAGCAGACATGTACAAAGGAACTCTATCCAGACCCTGGAAACCACTTCTTGTAACCAAGTATTCAAGTTGCTTCCTGACCAGGTGACTGCATTGGCTAGCAGACGGTTAACCCCCTCCTACACTCACAAGTCAAGGCATCCCCTCTCACCAAAGAGGATGTCACAGATGTCAGCAGGCTTGGGGGATGTAGGGGACCAGGGTGTTCAAGGATCAAAGTGGAAAGAAGACGAATCCTGTCTCATAAATATAGCTGATGCACCTAACTATTGATCAGGCTAAGAGTACAGTGATTAGTTATGGGGTCCTTAGACACTGGTGAATCCTCCACAGGATTGTCAGTGTTCTATTGAGGCAGAACAGTGGTAGCAACAGTGGGAACAGCACTGCTTAAAAAATTACTTTGACAAACTTGTATTGGAATTTAAAGTTTACGTTTCACAATCCCCCAACAGGACACCTTGGCGTAGCATGTATCTTGGAAGATGTTAGTAGTCTTAGGAATTCAAAGGGATCTATGCAGGCAGTAACACTACAAGCTCCTTATCCATTTCTAGATTGGCACATGCAATAGCAGTCAGAGCTGAGTTTAACGGTTGAGGGGTGTGGCCATTCGTGGGTGCCACCCCTAGTATGTGCTTTTGTTTTTGGATCTAGTGTGTTTTTCCTGAAGGTAGTGCTATAGCCCAATGGTCAGGGATCTCGATTTCCACTGTGTCCTTCAAAGCACAGAAGAGAAGGGGTAAGCATAGCCAGGATTTGAACCGGGACAGACGTGCAGACTCTGAGCACCGGCATCATCCATCTTTTTTCTCCTGTTTAGCAAGCTGCTCATCCCATCTCACACAAGGCTACTGGTTCTATAGATAGCCAGGAACACATTGTGCTACCTGTCATATTCTCCAGGAGCCCAGTAAAGCAAGTGAAATAACTAAAGCCGCAGGAACCATCAAAGGCTCCATCTTGTCCTCTTTGGATTGCAAGGCAGGCTAGCACACTCCACACATGGCAAAGACCTCTTCAACCCCCATGGTTGGTGCGGGTAAGTCACCCCCTTCTACTGCTCCTGCTTCACCTGCAGTTGTAGACAAGGAGCAGGAGGCGATCACTAAACCCATCCTGGATGCCATTGAAAGGTGCAAAGCTGCCCTTATGCTGGACATACAGCATCTTGCCTCAGAATGCACACTGATCAGACATGATCTGGACAAGTTCTGGGGGAGGCTTACAGAGGCAGAGGATCACATTGAATCTGTAGAAGATCTCCAAGGCTCTTACTCGGCTCAGATCGCTGAACTACAGTCACAAGTCTCCTCCTTGGTTAAGAAGGTAGAGGATGCTAAAAATCTACAGCGATGCAATAATACCAGAGTAGTGGGCTTACTTGAGGGCGCCGAAGGCTCTAAACTAGCTGTATATGCAGAAGCATTTTTTAAGCCACGCCTTGATATGTTTGATATGCCTCCTTAATAGGTTGTTAAAAGGGCCCATCTGGTTGCAGCTGGCACACGTCCTCTAGAAGATCCTCCACTTCCCTTTTTGGTGCACTTCTTGAATTTCAGGAATCGTGACAGTCTCCCAGAAGCTAGGAAATGCCAGGAGCTTCCCTTTAAAAACACAAGAGTCATGCTTTTTCCTGATTTTTCAGCTGGATCTCAGAAGCCCCAAAGATAATTCACGGAAGTGTGGCAGCGACAGAGAGAGAAATATTGGTTACAGCATCCTTTAGTCGAGCAGACTTCGGGTTCCACATCTTGGGGTGGTTAAATTCTTTGATACCCCGCTGGAAGTCAGCGACTGGTTGGATACCCTTTGAGTGAATATTGCTCCTGGGCTGTCCCCTGTGGCCCTCACAGAATGTTTTATACTGTTTTATAGTTCTTTCTTGACTATTTTGCTTTAGGCTTCAGCTACATTGCACTACCTGGCTCTTCTGGAATGGAGTTATACTGTTTATTGCAAGATTCTCGCTTCAAGGCTGGCACCTTACAATTTCTCCTGTTATGTGACCCTGGAGGTCTGGGTGCAGACCTCTGCCATCAGCTCTGTAGCCATTATTCTGCATACTTCTGCAATCAGATGACTGCTTACTACACAAATACAGTTTAGGGAGCCAGGCCTTTTTGTGACAGACAGTTGCAGACTTTAGAGGTTTTGGGTGTGGTTACGCCTTTCTACTATAGTTTTGTTTTGGGCTAAGGCTGTGTTTATAGTTCGCAAAAGTGAGTATTTGGTTTTTTGGACTGTTTTTGGACTCTTAGCGCCCATTCACACTAGCGCGACACGACTTGCTGGGGCGACATGTGAAGTCATATCATTAAAGTCAATGCAAGTCGCCTCCAGGTCGCCCCAAAGTAGTACAGGACCCTTTTTCTAAGTCGGAGCGACTTGTGTTGCTCCTATTAGAACGGGTCCTGTGCTAATCAATGGCAGGCGACCGACCGCGACTTGTCAGGCGACCAAGTCGCCTGACAAGTCGCGCTAGTGTGAATGGGGTCTTAGCGCAATGCCTTTTATCATTGTTGCTCCTTCATTATTTGCATGATGTATCTTATACTTGTGGTTCCACAGGGCACATGTCCTATCTCATGTTAGTATATACTGTATGTTTCATTACGGTCAATAATGTAGGTTACTAAACTTCAACTAGTCTCGTGGAATGTCAGGGGTTGAAATTAAAAATTTAAAATAGCCCAGGTATTCCAATATCTAAAGCCCATTAGACCTAACATGGTATTTCTCCAAGAGACTCACATGGGCAGTGGCAGGGTCCTGACTCTCCGCCATCCATGGGTGCAGAGGGAGCTACATGCTACTCTATCCTAATTAGCAAGTTGTCCCATGTACTGTGCACCAGGTAATAACAGATCCTGGGAGCCGGCTTTTTATAAAAAAAGAATGCAGTGGTAGCAGATTTATTTACCTGTAAGTTGGTGTGATAAATGCCTATAGTCTTCTGCCTTTTCAAATACAAGTCCTTTATGATATTGCGAGTAGAGTTGGGTGAACGGTTCGGACCAAACATCTCCTGTTCGCCCGTTTGGTGAACACTCGAATTTGCCCCGCCAAATGCACAGTGCATTCCAAGTCCTGATTGGACAAAGCTTTGCCAAATCAGGGTGCAGTGAATAGCTGGTGTTTAAGGAGCGGGCCGGAAAGCCAGCCGTGGCGTCCTTAACAACCAATGAGTCATCAGCTGTCAAATGGGCTTCCCCGCTTACAGCTGAATAAAAAAAAAAAAAAAAAAAAGCATTGCTGGCAATAAAAAAGTTAAAAAAAAAAAAAAAAAGCATGGCCCCCCTAATCCATAAACAGGTCTACACCAAAATTTGTTTTAAAAAAAACAGCATGGGGTCCCCCCAAAATCCTGATTGTCAAATGGCAAGCCAGGCATTTGGCGGTTTGCCTTAGTTAACTGCGGAACCTTTTGTTTCTTCTTTTTCGGGTGTGGTGGGCATTACGATTGACATTGGATTTACATCGGGGACACTGTTTTTTTATTTTTTATTTTTATAAAGGACTTGTGAAAAACTCTCTTTGTATTTTTATTACTTTTTGACACTCTTTTGGTGAATGGTTATGGGTACTATGTACCCCATATTCATTCACATAGTGGGGCTGGGATTTGGATGCCCCCTTGTTAAAGGGGGCTTCCAGATTCCAATAAGCCCCCTGCCCAAGGACCCCCACAACTACAGTTCAGGGTTGTGGGGTTGAGGCCCTTATCCCCATCAACATAGCACCCACACCCCCATGTTGAGGGCATGTTGCCTGGTATGGTTCAGGAGGGAGGAGTGTGCTCGCTTGCCCCCCTCTATCCTGGCCTGCTGGACTGCATGCTCAGATAAGGGTCTGGTATGGATTTTGGGGGAACAAATGCCATTTTTTTTAACATTTTTCTAGTGCAGGCAATGGTATTGTATTTAAATGTCATTTGATTCATTATTTTTTCTTTAGAAATCCAATTTTTGCTGCAGCATATGCTGCCACTTTACAGGCACACTAAGGTGGGGGGGGGGGGGCTCCAAGGCACTATATTTTAGGACATTTTTTATTTTTATTGTTTCAGTTTAAGCATCAATAAAATCACTGCTCCTGTAAAAACTATGTTTAAAAAGAAAAAAAAAAAACATTTGCATTGATACATGTCCCCCAGGGCAGTACCCGGACCCCCATACCCTTTTTATGGCCAGATACTTGCATATAATCCTTCAAAATGGGGACTTTTGATTTTTCCAAGTGCGAGTCTCATAGACTTTATTAAAAAATATAATTAGCGCAATTCCTGTAGATTAGTCTCTATTATGTCTAATCAATGTGGTTTAAATATTAAATCCTAGTAATAATGCTTTTTTTTTGTGAAAATTAAAAATAAATTTAATAATAATAAAAAGTGCTGGTGCATGTGCAAACCATGCAAATAAATATATCCAACTATAGTGAAAACATCTTATATCTTACTCAATAATAGTTGTATAAATATGTGTTGTCTATTTGTAGAAAAAATATATTTTGATGCCCAGATGAATCTTCAATTTTAAATTGTGCTAGTGCAATAAATATTTAACCAAAAAGTGCTAGTGCAATTGAAAAAAGCATATACAAATTAATATTTTTAGACTGCAATTGATCAACAGGAATATATATATAAATCAAATAATATATATAAATAATTCAGTGAAAAAATCTATATTATAAATAACAAGTCCATCAAACAAATCCAAAAATTCTTCCAGTGATAAAGTGCAAAGTGCTGCTTGATCACAAACGAAGTGTTCACACGTGAAGATCCTCTCACCCACAGTGCTATAATGGTTTGTACAGATCAAACTCACCAGAAGCTTTGCTGGTAAAATTATAAACCAGCCAACAAGCAAGCATAAACTCCCACGGCAAACAGACAGACACCTTCTCCTTGTAAACACACCTGGATGGATCAGGGTTTAGGAAGGTCCATATAGATAAACATCGAAAGGGATACTGACCATTGTGTAAAATTGTAAATCGTTTATTAAACTAATACAATCAATTACACTCACATAGGCCAGTGTCTGCTAGACACAAGGAATCTGCATGTGTAAAAATCCTCCACTATCCCGGTCTCTGTGGTAGTGTACCCGGAGCCTGGATACAGTGTAGCAAAGTAGCAATGCGATGCGGTGATGCCTCAATGTCCTAAGCCACGCCCTACCCGTTTCGTCACCTGACGTCTTCATGGGGCTGCCCACTTAAAAGTGCAAGGAGTGGTGGATGTCAGTGATACCTAATTTCCAAGGTAATAACTGGGATGACATGTGGGATTGGCCTTTGAAACATTTAGTGTCATCTAGGGACTGTCTCAATACAAAATTCTGCATCAAATTTATTACACTCCAGCAGACTTGCCAAGATTTATGTTTCTGACTCGGCAAACTGTTGGCATTGTAAGCATTCCCCAGCAGATTTTGAGCATGTCTTTTGGCAATGCCTGCAAATACAGCTTTTATGGCAGGAAGTGGTTCACACCCTTGAAAATATTATAGCCCTTCATGTACTATTGCTGTGCATTTACTTGGCCTGGTGGAAGAACTAGCACCCATTAGGGCACAGTTAAACGTATTGTCTATTACTTTGCTTACTTTTTTTACACACAGGGCCCTTTCCTTAGCTTCCTGCAAGGCTCTAATCAACAAGGCAATCCCATTTTATAATTTACTCTGCATTTCATGACAACTCGATCACCTTGCCCATCGCTTTTTGCTACTCTGGTTTTGCAGCGCTCAATGCCACTTGTCCAATTTTGGACCAAACCTCTGCTCCAAGTCTTTTCCCATTACCTTGGAATGATGAGGTTCTGTCTAGAGGTAAACACTTCAAATAATTTCTACACCACAGTTCAGTAACCTACTGGCCATCATTCTTTCCAGGTCAGGCAACACAGGATAATGGAAGTGTAACAATTAAAAAATATATATAAATATAAAAAATTATATATATATATTGTAGAGAGTCAGCCTGGGACAGGCTGAAGAGAGGGTTAATTATAGAGGGCAGGTACTTCTCTTGCAGACCTGTTTATTAAGCACCTGATCTGAAAGTGTCAGTGGTGCTGTGGTGGGAGCTGTGTGAGGTGCTTTTTGTTGAGAGCTGCTTGCTAGGAGTAAAGATACCAGCACGCTGAGAGGAAAGTGCCAATTTTCCTCTGAGTGAAAATTGTCAGATCTCGGGGCCTCCCGGGAAGATTTCCTTAGTGCTCAGTTGAGGGACCCTACTTTGATCCCCGCCAGGGAACAGGCCACAGTATTAAATGGTGAGTCACAGCAACCTGGGGCGGATACAAATTTCCCCCATTTTGCTGTGAATCATGACTTGTTGTACAGTCTAACCAAAGTCAATGATGAAGTGTTGGAACAACTGCTGGTACTCAAAACTTTTAGGTCTAAAGTGCTACATTTAGCTCATAGTCAGGTACTTGGGGGTCACCTTGGCGCGGCTAAAACTCAGGAACAGGTTTTGCAGCGTTTTATTGGCCCGGAGTAAATCGGGAAATTAAGAACTACTGTAAGTCCTGCCCCACCTGTCAAAGAGCCACGCCAACACCCCATTTTCGTAGTCCGCTGGTACCACCATCAATTGTCGAAGTAGAGGCCATCCAGAAGTGGCCCCACCCACTCACAAAAAAGCAGGTGCATTCCTTCCTTGGCATTGTGGGGTATTACAGGAGTTTGATTCCCAACTTTGCCAGTCTAGCAGCACCTTTAACAGATCTCACAAAAGGAAGGAACCCGACTGGTTCAGAGGGCAGAAGCAGCGTTCTGCCGTTTGAAGCAAGCTTTGTGCCAGGAACCAGTGCTTGTAGCCCCAGACTTCCAAAAAGAGTTCCTGGTACAAACGGATGCCTCAAAATCGGGTCTGGGTGCAGTTCTGTCCCAGATGGTTGGGGGAGATGAGCACCCCATTGTGTATGTGAGCTGGAAGCTCTCGCCGGCCGAGAAGAATTATTCCATTGTGGAAAGGGAGTGTCTGGCGATAAAATGGGCTTTGGAGACACTCAGCTACTACCTGTTGGGCCAACCCTTTAAGTTGGTGTCAGACCATGCACCCCTTACCTGTTTATTAAGCACCTGATTTGAAAGCTTCAGTGGTGCTGTGGTGGGAGCTGTGTGAGCAGCTGTATGTTGAGAGCTGCTTGCTAGGAGTGAAGATACCAGCACGCTGAGAGGGGAGCGCCATTGTTGTCTGTGACCTGTATTGGGTGAGCCAAGTCTTAGGAGAGACTGTAGCTCTTGCTAGAGCTGTGTTACAAGTTGCCTGTAAGCCTGCTTGCTGCAAAAACTGTGCTTTACCCTGCTGTGGAATATTATTTGAGGACAAGCCTGTCATTTTCTGTTTGTATTGCTGTTTTGCTGAATAAAAGCACATTTCATTTCACTGGACTGTCTCTGAGCCGGCTGTTCACCCCTCTGATCCCGTACAATATATATATATATATATATATTTAAATCTTTAATTGTTACACTTTCATTATTAAAAATAAAATATATTGTAATATATTTTGCTAGCAGCATAAAAGCTACCTATGAGCTGTGTCGACCTAATATATCTGGCTTCAAGGACCAATCATTTTTCAACAACCAACCTCCTCACTCCGTACATACATTTACACACATATACTGTACATAAATAATTAATAGAATAAAGCAGCATCTGCACCACGCTGTGGCAATTTGTGGGTATGGCCAAATTGTGCTAACAGTGGAAGGAGCTTAAAGGGGCATGGTTAAGTAAAATGTGAGCCTACTTACTGTATAAACACACACAGTGCTTTTAAATGTTATCCTTCTGCCACTACTATTCCTCAAAAAAAAAAACTCCACAGTACAGATCTTAAAGCGGAGTTCAGGCCACACAAAAAAAAAACAATAAACATACCCCCGGGACAGTCAGGGCTAGTACATTCCACAATGGCTAGCCTCTGATCTGTCCCGGTTCGCACTTACCTTTTAGAAGAAATACTCCCTTTTAAAATTTCTTCTCCAGCGCTGCCATCTCAGGTGTGGGCAGCTTGAAGCCAGTGCGATCCTCTTCAGTGTCCTCTTCCATCCTCTTAGGTCCCACGATACACTGCGCCAGCCCCGCCGTCACCCCCGCCGCAGCGTCATCCCTGCACAGCTTCTGGGCATGCCCAGAAGCTGTTTAGCAAGGTATGACGCGCCTGAACTGGAACTGATGTCGGGGCCGGTGCAGGCGCATTGATTCCTGGGAGCGATGACGTTCAGCTCCCAGGAATCATTGCAAAGCGGAAATGACGGCACGGGCCGCACGGCCGAGGGAGGAAGTGGAAGGAAGGTGAGCATTTTTTTTCTGCAATTACAAGGTAAGTAAAAAAAATAAATCGTAACTTCCCATTTCTTTTTCAGGTGACAAATAGGAAGCGGATGGCCCAAAATCGACTATGTCGATTTTGTGGCCGGAACTCCGATTTAACCAACAGCACCAGTTTCCTCCTAGTACAGATACCTCCCAGTACAGATCACTCCAGTACAGAACCTCAAGTACAGAACTCCCAGTACAGACACCTCCCAGTTAATATCACCCCATTACAGATTCCTTCAGTACAGTTCCCCCCAGTACAGACCCCACCAGTACAACCCCCAAAAAAGACTTCTCCAGTACTTACCCTTCAATACACACCTTCCTGCCGTGGAGAACTCCTCCCTTAAAATATCAGATTCAGTGGTAGTTCAGAGTGCGGAAAGTCCTCCCTCACCTGCATCCTTTGACTGGACCTGAGGAGGAGCCCTCCCATAGCTTTAAACTGCTACTGTCAGATGGGCAGAAGTGGTGCTATAAAGCTAATATCATAGGTGCTGCAGCACAGCACACCGCACAACACAAAAAAAAATAAAAAATTAGGTGGTGTATTGCATTGTAACCACTGTCATACTGGGAATTTTTTATTTTTTTTTTTATTCTAGATAGCATGTTCTTTCAGTCAAGTGGGCTGTGCAGATGTAGATTTAACTCATTTTATTGCTTTTACCATCATAATGGAAGCATCACTATAGGTTAATTTCCTATTTTGTGTGGGGGGGGGGGGTAATAAAAAAGACGTGGTTGAGCAGTGTTTTTACAACCCCAACTGTTCCCCCTTAAGATACCAAGGCTATACTTGTGCTCTAGCCATGATGCTTTGCTTTAGGCCATGGCAATTCTTAGATCCCCCTGTTGCCTTCAGTAGGCATTACTGTCTGCCGAACATGACCTGTTCAATGAATTGTTTTTGCAGGAATTGTTGCTTGCTTTTCCATGGGGAAAGCAAATTAATTTTGGGTAGGTATTACCTCTTTTTTCCCATCTTGTTATGCCACTTGTAGTTACATGGCTGAGAATAATGATTCCTATGGCACATGCATTAATCTTAGTCATTTTAGTCTTGTATCTGTTTTACTATGTGTGTGTGTGCTCAAAGGTATCAAATAGGGTTTCTGGCTATGTGTTCTGTTCTATGACTTGTGATTATTGTTGTTTAATTGAGTTGGGAGGATTTGCTGATACAGAGAAGTTAAAATGTCAGGGAAAAGATTCTGAAACCCCACCATTTGCTTAATCAATATCTCCTGCTGGTTTAAGGAACTAGGAGTAATCTTAGATTTTCCAAACATATAAAGCATCCTTTAAACTGCATAAATGAATCCATTCAATAAAAGAAATTATTCATCACTGATGTTTCCTTTCTTTCTCATGCATTATTGGCTGTTTAAATAACTTGTCTAATTTAATAAGAAGTGTAAGAATCATGGAGCAATTATTTGGTATAATGCTGAATTATACAGCAGAGAATAACAGCTTTGTCAAACAATACCGAACATTTCACAGAACAGGGACGGATGTAGGATGTGGATAATAAATTTAATCATGTACAAACTCCTTTCTCTAAACTGTTTCAGTTCTAGCTATGCCTGGAGTTGAAGCAATACTAGCCATGCCAAGAGTAGCTGAAAAATAGCAGAACTTAAATTTTATGTAAACCCAGTTACTAAAATATTATACACTGTGTGCACAATTATTAGTGAAGGGAGTATTTTGACCAAATCATCATTTTTATGCATATTGTCCAACTCCAAGCTGTATAAACTTGAATGCTTATTGGATTCACCCATAACAGGTTATGTGTATTTGTGTAATATATCAAAGGTGTGCATAATTTTTAGGCAGCTTCTTTTACTCAGGCAAAATGGGCCAAAAAAGAGATTTAACTGACTCTGAAAAGTCAAAATTAGTAACAATACTTTCAGAGGGATGCAGCACTCTTGAAATTTCTAAGACATTGGGACGTGATCAAACATTTTGTTGCAAATAGTTAACAGGGTCGTAAGAAAGATGTTGAGAAAAAAAAGACACAAATTAACTGCCAAAGATTTGAGAGGAATCAAACGTGAGGCTACTAGAAACCCATTATCCTCCAATGCTTTCATATTCCAGAACTGCAACCTACCTGGAGTGCCCAGAATTTCAAGGTGTTCAGCGCTCAGAGATATGGCCAAGGTAAGGTAGGCTGAAACCCAAACACCACTGAGCAAGACACATAAGCTGAAACAACTGAAGACAGATTTTTCGAAGCTTTTATGGACTGATGAGATGAGAGTGACTCTTTTTTCAATCAATACATTTTTTATTGAGTTTCAAATACAGATGAAAAACAGAAAATCACAGTAACAGAATGTGATATAGGAAAATAACCACAACAAGGTAGAACATTATCAAAAAGTGGATAATACAGTGTTCAAACAGTAGTATTAGCTTCGTACAAGTGCTTAGGCATCATGCATGTAAAGGTTAACAAAGTTTATTCTGATGAAGGGAGGAGAAGAGAGGCACCAAAATACCCCGACTTAGAACCCCTAGGGGAACAATGTCACCAAGCCACGGGTTGTCGACACCCCTCATCATCCCCAGGACCAGAATGAGTAGAACTAAGCAAAATAAAAAGTTACATTATAAGCTTCTAATATCAGGTGTTAAATAGGGCCACTCCGACCAAGCTTTTTGAAATTTTTGATGGGTTAATGCGTTGAAGGATAAAGCTTTTTCTAGTTTATAGTTCTCATTAACCAGGGTGATTGTCTCAGAAAGATTTGGGGTGTCGTTGGTTTTCCACTTACGTAATATTAAAATTCTGGCAGCCGAAAGGAGATGTACAATCATTTGTCTATACGTCAGTGGGTATAGTTCAATATTTAGATTTAGTAATGCCAACTCTGGTTTGGGCGGAGTTAAGATTAAGATGAGAGTGACTCTTGATGGACCAGAAGGATGGGCCTATGCCTGGATCAGTAACAGGCACAGGGCTCCACTTTGGGTTGAATGATGGATTTAAAATCAACTCCCAAACCTACTGCCAGTTTTTAGAAGACACTTTCTTTAAGAAGACCATGATATTTATGCAGGGCAGTGTTGCAGTGCATGCATCAAAGCAGGGGCAGACTGACATTGGGGCACTCAGGCACTGCCAGAGGGCCAGTAAGGGGCCCCAAAGGGAGTTAAAAGTGGGATTAGCACACTGCAGCTACGATCTGTTTTGAAAGTGGGCAGCAGCGGGAGAGTAAGTGGAGGTGGCTGGGAAAATTAGGTCTTACAGATTTTGTGGTGTTAAGGAAGAAATCTAAAGCGGCAGTGGACCTGCACTAGAAGACAAGCTTTAAAGGATCAGGTCTGGTGGGCTGGTGATGACTCCTTACACAGGCTGCAGTGTCTAAATTGAGTGACAGTGTATATATCTTGTCCTGGTTCTTTTACTCTTGCACTCGCTATCTCTGGCTGGTGTTCCATCAGAATAGGCGACCCATCAGATTAGGTAACGGAAGTGACGTTCTGTCAGCTGAATACCTAGTGCGCATGCGCAGGTTTGCTAATCTGACAGAACACCTGCAGTCAGAAGGTGCCAGCGGGCATCTTACTACACCCAGCTACGTCCTACATTTCTCAGTCATTTAACAAATAAAGTGAGTGTATATACAGTAAATCATTATAATATATTGAGATCTGTCATGTTGTTTTCATGTTACATTTTCAAAGCCTAAAGGTTTGGTGCTGACCAGTGCAGGGTGTGCCAAGATGGCTTCCACCACCTTCCTACTGCTGGCGTCCAGCTTCTTTCCAAATGTAACATTCAAAACAGCATCATAGATTTCAATATACTATATTTATTTATATCCGCTCAGTTTATTGCTAAAATGACTGTGAAATTCAAGACGTAGCTGGGTGTAGTAACATGTCTGCTGCTGCCTTCTGACAGCAGGTGTTCTGTCACATTAGCAAACCTGCTACGCATGCGCAGTAAGTACTCAGCTGACGGAATGGCACTTCTGTTACCTAATCTGACGGGTCGCGTATTCTGACGGAACACTGGCCACTGTTTGCTTCCAACAAGCTGATCCATTTAACCCTTGATACACCTATCAGTTTTACAGTTTTTGAGCTTTATATGCCACAGATTTAAAGGGTAACTCCACTTTTGAGGGGAAAAAAAAACAACAAACAAAGAAAAAACAATATAGCGTATACAATTTTGACACAAATTATATTGTAATTGAATGTTACTAAAAATGACCTTTCCTTTTCAATCTGCAGCTGTTATCATTTTCTGAAAATGCATTGCAATATATCTATCTGTAGCTAGTCTGTACACACAATGTGTACTGTCCACACCCCAGAAACATCAATTCCTGCTTACGGGATTGGCTCACCAATTTTCCCAGAAGTCCGCCTAAGATACAAGTGAGATTTCTGGCATCCCCTGCAACAAAAATGTCCTTTTTGGTGAGATACTCCCAATAGGAACACGTCTAAAGGATGTAGGCCCAGCAGCTTTGCTCATTAGAGCCCTGCAGCTGCCACAGCTGACAGATAATTATGAAACCACTCCCATTAGACCCACTCAGCACAGAGGCACAAACAATTATTTCTTCAGAATAACAAAAGGTAAGAATCTGCAACAAAGTTTGTTAACCACTTTACCACCGGAGGATTTTGCTGTCTTCCGTCCAGGCCACTTTTTGCGATTCGGCGCTGTGCGACTTTAACTGACAATTGCGCGGTCGTGCGACGCCATACCCAAACGAAATTTACGTCCTTTTTTTCCCACAAACAGAGCTTTCTTTTGGTGGTATTTGATCACCTGTGCGATTTTTACTTTTTGCGCTATAAACAAAAAAAAAGCGTTTATTTTGAAAAAATAACAATATTTTTAACATTTTTTTATATGAAATTCCCCCCAAAAAAGATGTAAAAACCAATTTTTTAAAAAAAATTTGGCCAATTTGTTTTCTGCTACCTATGTTTGGTAAAAAAAAAAATCGCAATAAGCGTATTTTGATTGGTTTGCGCAAAAGTTATTGCGTTTACTAACAAAGGGAAAGATTTCTGTCATTTTTGGTGTTTTTTTTTTTTAACGCGTAATGGCGGCGATCTGCGATTTTTTTTGTGGGACTGGGACATTGCGGCGGACAGATCGGACCCTTGACTGACATTTTTGACACTTTTGGGGGTACCAGTGACATTACTGCAGTAATCAGTGCTATATAAATGCACTGTTACTGTAAAAATGACACTGGCAGGGAAGGGGTTAATTTTATTGGAGAGGGAGGGGTTAATGTATGCCTGGTGCTTACTGACGTGTAGGGGGGGAGGTGACTGAGTGATTCATGGACAGATCGGATGTCCAGCTATGCTGAACAGTCCGATCTGTCACTCCCTGTCACTATGGAGATCCGCCCGCTTGTGTTTACACAGGCGGGCGGATCTCCACACTAGATCCCCGGCGATCGGGGCAGAGCAGCGGCGATCGCCACTGCTCCTCCCCTGGCCCGACTCCCGCTGTGAATGAAAACAGCGGGAGTGAGCCTCCGGCGGCGCGCAAGCGCCGCCCAGAAGGGGGAGTGTCTGACGACGTTAATACTACGTCGTCAGACGATAACGAACCACTTTGCCGCAGTAGTACTACCGTACTCAGACGGCAAGTGGTTAAAATCCCTGCAATGTACAGAGATCACCCAGAGGGGAATGTTTTTTTTCTCAGCAAAAGTGGAGTTATGCTTTAAATACTGTACTGACCCCAAAGCGCATACAGTGGCTCACATTCAGTATATCTATTCTCCCAGTCTCATGAAGGGAGATAAGCTGCTCAGACTGCATTTTCTGTTTACTAACCTGCTTACCTGCTAACTCCTTCAAATCTAGCAATATATTTCAGCCTTTATTTTATGTTGGCACTTCTGTAAACTGCCACAATCTGCTTCAATACTTACCTGCTAGCTCCTGCAATGCTATTAAATATAACAGAGCATGTCATTATTGCTTGTACCTCTGCATATTGCTGCACTTTCCTTATCTCTGTGATCTATATGAGAGAATGCAGGGATATGCCATGTGACATCTATTTTGATAATTCCTGGGTGCAACTCTGAGTCACAGCAAAGGTGTTCCCATAGTGATTTCCTTACATAACTGGACATTAATGCTCTTCGAAAGATATACCGTATGCCACATTAGGCTTCAGTGAATGAACTTTATGACATCTTCAGTTTGAGTAGTTATTACAGTCGTCCAAATACAATTCCTGTAGGCGTACTATTATCAGCAAGTGTGCAAATATATCACCCATGCAATGATTACCCGTGATATGCATTGGTATATTTGGTAACAGTGACTATACATAAATTGTGAGTTGGTGCTCAAAGTCAATATTGGAAAGCTACTTACTGTATTATTATTGTTTTTTTGTGTATGTATCCATCTGTAAGGGAAGCATTTAGAGCCGGTTCACACTGAGGCGATCCGACTTCGAGGGGCGACCTGTGAAGTCGCGGTGCACAGCGTGCACCACGACTTCGGCGCGACTTGCAGGGACTTCACATAATGGAAGTCTATGCAAGTCACTCCCAGGTCGCCCCAAAGTAGTACAGGACCCTTTTTCTAAGTCGGAGTGACTTGTGTCGCTCCTATTAGAACGGGTTCTGTACTACTCAATGGCGAGCGACCAACCGCGACTTGTCAGGCTGACAAGTCGCCTGACAAGTCGCGCTAGTCTGAATGGGGTCTAAGTGTGCAAATATATTACCCATGCAATGATTACCCGTGATATGCATTGGTATATTTGGTAACAGTGACCATACATAAATTGTGAGTTGTTGCTCAAAGTCAATACTGGAATGCTACTTACTGTATTATTATTGTTTTTTTTTGTTTATGTATCCTTTTGTAAGTGGCCTGGGCACACAAGGGGGCCCAGACAGCAGGGGGAATCATTGCAGAGGACAAGTGGGGGGCACTTACAATTCGATGACCTGTGCAGTTCTTTGCAGCGGCTAAAAGCAACTTTACCAGCTGCTGCAAGGGGAGACACATATTCAGGACAATTTTCTTGTAATACCCCCCCCCAAGCCACACTGATCTGCCTCCTTGTCCTGCCCACATCTGATTCTACCTGCTGTATACACCCTGTGTGCCCTGGCCCCCCTCCCTCAGCACTGCTGGTTTTCCTGTCCCGCTGGCTGCTGCTGTTATTCAGGATGGAAAGCAGTGGAAGGGTGCAGTAGATATGTTTTTACTAGCCCTTTCCTTTTCTGAATGGGCACAGTGAGTGATCGGCACTGATTACCCTCTGTGTTCATTCATAACTGAACATAGTAAACTTTTACTAGCTTCAGTGTATGAATTAACAGCAGCCTCTATTTCCTATTTATTCATCTTCAGTGCATTTGAGGGTACAGAGAAAGAATTTGAAGAATCAGCTCTTTTCCTTGACTCAAAGGTGAGATGCCGCCTCCCCCTAAGAGCGTTGTAAAAAAATTTAAAAAATATTTAAAAAAAAATAATAATTTAAAACCTTTATCAAAAAATAATAATAAAAAAAAGGACTCATTCACATGGGTTCTCTGCCCCATACATTCTGAATGAGTGGTTTGTTTGTGCAGCTGGAGCCTCATGTTACTCTGTGAGGATGCAGAAACACAGCCACTGGTCCTAATTTGATAAGTGTGTGGGTGAGTGGCCCCAAATACACACTGTCAGTGTTTGGAGGCCATACAGCTCCCTCCACAAACCTTCCAATTATGACCTGTAGCTGTGTTCATAAAGCTGTTGCATCCCCATATCGAAACATAGGCTCCCTGTACACAACAATAACCACAAAAAAAAAACTAAAAAAAAGAAAAACAGATTCACACTGTATAGGCCACAGCATCTATGTGAATGAGCACCAAGACCTAATTTACATACAGAGCTTTAATAACCGAATACAGTTTTATCTTTCAGGTTTAGCAGGTTTTTTTGTAAGTTATGATGTTTGTGTCTGCTAATAATGATTTTATTTTTTTTTTTGGGGGGGGGGGGGGTCACTGTCAGGAAGGCTGTACTGGGCCTTGTGATTTTTAACAGCAGCCCTGGGGGCTCCCTGTACCTTTGTACCTATAATGGGTCACAAGCTTTAAGTCTCCAGCTCTATGGACACTCTGCCTCCTTAGCCCTGCCACTTCCTCCTCAGCCTATCATGAAACACTCAGTTTTGGTCCATCAGAGGATGCGTCTGTGCAGTGCACAGGCCAACAGACCAGAGAGGCCAACATAGTGCTGCCCATAGACCATCTATGAGGAGAGGCAGCGGAGTATCCAGGGCTTGATGGAGCTACAGAGCCCGGTTTTAGCAGGACTCCCAGTGACTGGAGCCTACAAGCTGCCTTCGTGAAGAAGAGACACACAGAGAAGATCGAGGGCTGCAAATACCTGGCCCAGAGCTGGAGGATGAAGGATCAGGTGAGAGAGACACCGGGGACACCACTGAGGGGGGAAGGCATACTTGAGGAAAGGGGTGAAATAAACCAGGGGTATGGGAGACCAGGGATACCTTATGGAGGGGGACAGTTAAAAATGTAGGTGGGGCTTTGTGTGGGTGTGGTTTGTGTCGGCAGGGACACAAGGGGCTCCATGATCTTCTATTGCCCGGGGGCCCCATGAGTTGGCAGTCCTCCCCTGCATCGAAGTACTCCACTGCGTAGCTAGCCAGTAAAGGTCTTAAAGATTAAAGTATAATGGCATAGCCCCCTTCCTCACCTTACCTAAACCCTATTGAGAACTTGTGGGCCCTTCTTAAATGGGAGATTTATGGTGAAGGAAAACAATATATCTCTCTGAACAGTCTTTAGGAGACTGTGGTTGCTGCTGCACAAAAAGTTGATCATTAACAGATCAAGAAACTGACAGACTCCATGAATGGAAGGCGTATGACTGTTACTGAAAAGAAGAGTGGCTATTGTGGTCACTTTTTTTTTTTTTTGAAATGTCGGAAATCTTTATTTGTAAATTTTGAGTTGTTTATTATTCTCACTTTAACAGTTGAAAATAAACAAGTTAGATGGGAACATTTTAGTTTTTCATTTAGTTGCATAATACTTTTCACACTAAGTCCCTGTTCACATTTGTGCGATGCGGGAACGCTGCAAATATGCAGCGTGATCCTGCATCGCATCCGCACCCCTGGCAGTTCACACTGCCATATGCGATATGCAGGGGGTGTCAATTAAAAGTTAATGACACCCCCAGTTGTGATCGCATATCGCAGTGCGATCTGCAAGTTCGCACAGAATTGGATGGCACTAGTATGAACCACTATGCGATCCGATTCTGCTGCGGATAAAGAAAAGGGTCAGATGCGTGTTTAGTGCGGATGCGGTGCGAATTCAGCCATACAAACTGTATGGCTGAAATTTGCACCGCACATGAGATCGCATGTAATTTAGGAGCAGTGCGCTCCGAATTACATGCGATCTCCGTGATCGCACTAATGTGAACCAGGGCTAATATTTGCCCAATAATTGTGCCCACATATATATTCTCCTCAGGCCCCTTTCACACTTGTGCGACTTGTCCTGGACTGAAAAGTTGCATGACAAGTCATACTCCATGATTTCCAATGAGTACCATTCATATTATTTGCAAAGTCACATGACAAGTCGTACTCCATGATTTCCAAAGAGTACCATTCATATTTGTGCAAATTCAAGGTAGTCCCTGCACTACTTTGGTCCAACTTTGATGCGTTTTGAGGTCCACAGACCTCAAGATTACACAGGCATTGCTTCAAGTCCAGTCAAAATCATAGCAAAATCACGTGACTTTTAGTTCACACAAGTGTGAATGGGGCCTAAGAAAGGCAAAAACTCACTTTTACTTTTTAAAGTATTTAGGTTTGAGGTTTATTAAGATTTTGGTTTGACCAAGAGCACGGTAATGGTTCAATAATGAAATGAATCCTCAAAAATACAACTTGTCTAATAATTGTACACATAGTGTATAAGCGTTTTAGTGTGATGCCTAAATAACAGTTCAATATCTTCAACACGTATCTTTTTTTTTTTTTAAATAATACCTGGTGATTCTTCTTGTTATAAGATGCCAACATTCTGTTCCTCTCTCCTAATCATGTTCCTACATTGTCACTCTGACACATAGAGGTGGATTTGCTAAAGGCAAATTGACTGTGCACTTTTCAAGTGCAGTTGCAATAATTATCCCCAGAGCTTAAATGTTGCACCTTCTCCCATTACACATACAGCTATGGGGGGGGGGGGGGTATCCCCACAAAAACCACTAGCCCCTCAATCCCCTTCCTTCCTGCAGTTTTGCAGGAAAGGCTGGATGATACGATTGTGCACCCCCTAGTGGCCAGAACTAGAGCATGCACAGTTTAAACAACTTGGAACTATCACTAGGGGGTACACAATTGTCATGACCAGCTTGTCCTGCCAATAGTAGAGGGTTTATGGTGAGGTCTTTCTACAGCTGCATGTATAATGGGTGGAGGTGCAGCATTTAGAATGGTATGAGCGCTGGTATATAATGTTCAAAAGTGGGAATGAGCTCAGGCATGTTCGGACACAAGTCTAAACCCACCTGAGGTATCAAGCCAGGAAGCTGTCACTGCAGACAGCCAATAATAAGTGGCAGAGGTATACCCTGCCCCACAGCTGAAGATATACAAGGCTACAGGGTGGGGAATGCCTCCACCACTGGCTGTCTGCAGTGACAGATTCCTGGTGGGATAACTCAGGTGGGATTAGACTTGTGTCCAAACAGGCTTGAGCTCATTCCTACTTCTCTCATCTCTACTCAGGAGATTGATGGAATTGCATTGGGGATATTTTGAAAACTCTTTCTGTAATTTAAGCTGAACACCTAATAATACATCAAAGATTCCATGATACCAATGCAAAGCAGAAGGTCCACTCTGTATATAAAAATCCTTGGTCACACTGCTCTGTTCAAACAAATATCCATCTTTTTTTATTTAGTAAAATACATTAACAATCCAAGGATTGTTGCTTAGTCCATTGCAATCACAATCAAATGTAAGCTCACACTAAGGTACAAAGAAAATAGGAGAGGTGAGAAATTTGGGGTGGGAACTGGAGTCTATGATGTTTCGCACCTGTCTGTACTTAAGGATGCCTCTGAGCATTCATAAAGTAATTGCAGGTGCTAATCACAGACTGCAGCTCCTGCCTCCCTATCTCACCTCGCCTGTTTATGTCTGTATAGTAATGTGAGTATAACATTTAGATGGGATTTTAATGGACTGAGCATGGATACTTTAAATTTTAAATTGCCTGTAATATTTTTTTTGTCCTGAAATGTTTGCATTTCATTGAGAGGGATAAAATTGCATGCAATTAAAATACTTAACTTTTAGATTGAAGACAGATTGGATTTTCATGTTATGTTTAGCTCACACACAGGTCCTTGAATTCTTTGTGATTTTTTTTTTTTTTTTTTGTACGGTTAAAGGGGAGCTCCAGCCCCAACCAAAAAATTTAAAGTCCGCAGCCACAAATAATGTAGCTGCTAACTCTTAATATAGGACACTTATGTGTCCAAGAATTCCGCTATGTCGGCACCCCAGCCAATTTTTCTATTGGCTTTCGGGTGCTGCCACCGCCATTTGTTGTAAGGGAAACCGGCAGTGAAGCCATGGCCCAGCAGCAGGGGAAGGAGGAGGGGGGCTTCCAAGGAACCTTATCGTGGCGAGGTCTCTCGTAAGTGGGGATGGGTACCTGTCAAAAACAGGTACCCGCTCCCCCAAAAGGTGACAAATGTGGCAGTGGAGGGGGGAGGAAGCAATCAAGTGGAGCTTACCTTTTGGGTGGAGCTCCGCCTTAACTAAAACCATAGCACCATGTTGTATAGTATGATATTCAAATCTCTATAAAACACACTGGTGCTTTGACTCAAAGTTTTTCCTTATACTATTATCGTAAAATAAGTGGCACTAAGGCCCGGTTCACACTGGTGGGACATGCACTCTGACTTTGAGAGCACACATTTCAAAATCAATGCTCCCCTTTGAGCGCTGTCCTAACTGATCCCGTTCCTGCACTACTTTGGTCCCACTTGGGTGCATTTCAGCCCATTGAATATAATGAAAGTCGCATTTAAGTTAGATTACCATCTTAACCACTTGCCGACTGCCTAACGCCGATCTACGTCGGCAGTCAGCCCCTCACAGGCAAAGTGACGTAGGGCTACGTCACTAGCTTGTGAGGGTCTAGGGAGCGAGCGCGCGCCCCCGGAGGCGCGCTCCCGCTCCCGCGTGGTCACGGACCCCCCCGCGCGTGTGACCAGCGGACCCGATGTCCGCCGGCCACTCGGCGATCGGCGGGGGAGAGGGAGAATGTCAGGCAGCTCGTGTAAACAAGCTGCCTGTCATTCTCCTCGCTGTAAAGACACTGATAAAACGGATCTAGTATGTAGATCCGTTGATCAGTGTCCTTACAGCTCAAGCCACAGCCAATCACAGTAGAAAGCACGCCCCTAGGGATACACACAGCCCCTCCCTTCCAAATAAAGTTAACCCCTTCACAACCAGTGTATTTTTACAGTAACAGTGCATATGTATAGCACTGATTACTGTAGAAATGTCACTGGTAACCCCAAAAGTGTCACAAATGTCAGTCAAGGGTCCGATCTGTCCGCCCCAATGTCGCAGTACCGCAAAAAAAAAAAATCGCAGATCGCCGCCATTACGCGTTAAAAAAAAAAACAACAAAAATGACAAAAATCTTTCCCTTTGTTAGTAAACGCGATAACTTTTGCGCAAACCAATCAAAATACGCTTTTTGCGATTTTTTTTTTTTACCAAACATATGTAGCATAAAACAAATTGGCCAAAAATTTTAAAAAATTTTGATTTTTACTTTTTTTTTGGGGGGAATTTCATATAAAAAAATGTGAAAAATATTGTTATTTTTGCAAAATTGACGCTCTTTTTTTGTTTATAGCGCGTGATCAAAAAAATCGCACAGGTGATCAAATACCACCAAAAGAAAGCTCTGTTTGTGGGAAAAAAAGGACGTCAAATTCGTTTAGGTACAGCGTCGCACGACCGCGCAATTGTCCGTTAAAGTCACGCAGTGCCGAATCGCAAAATACCCCCTGGTCAGGAAGGGGGTAAAATCTTCCGGGGCTTAAGTGGTTAACTGACTTGTGACATGCAACATGTGCTTAGAGGTGAAATTTCCCGAAAGACCCCCTGCTCCTGTAGCCCCTCCTCCTGCTATAACTTTTGCGCAAACCAATCAATATACACTTTTTAGGATTTTTTTTTTTTTTTTACCAAAAATATGTAGCAGAATACATATTGGCCTAAATTGAGGAAGAAATTTGATTTTTTTTTTTTTTAAATGCATTGGTTATGTTTTATAGCAGAAAGTAAAAAATCAATATATTTTTTTTCCAAAATCGTGGTTCTTTTTTGTTTACAGCGCAAAAAATAAAAACCGCAGAGGTGATCAAATACCCCCAAAAGAAAGCTCTATTTGTGGAAAAAAAATTTGATTGGGTACAGCTTTGCACGACCACGTAATTGTCAGTTAAAGCAACACAGTGCCGTATCACAAAAAATGACCTGGTCAGGAAGGGGGGCAAAACCATCCGGAGCTGAAGTGGTTAAGGCTTCTTTGCTCTGGATTTTTTGTATTATTTATTTTATGTTTTTTACTTACTGCACTTACATGTATATGCTTTGCATTGTGGTGCAAAAAATGAAGCATGCTTTACTTTTTTAAATGTATGTAAATATACTGGAATTACGCACACTAGGCTTGTTGAGATAGATTTTTTTTTTTTTTCACATGCGCTTGTACTATAATTAAAAATGCTTTTGACTGCATATGGTATGAATGAGGCCTAATGCCCCGTACACACATTCAGATAATCGGACGACTTATCGTTCGCATTTTGTTGAATGATCCTAACATCGAATTCAACAATGCGTACAAACCGTATGATTTTTGTCATACGATTCGGGAAAAGCTTCCTGGTTGTGTAGCTACATATCAGATGGTGCAAAACAAAAACAATGGCAGCCAGGCTTTTTCTGTGCTATTTTAGTGTTTCTGATCATGCGCAGTCTTTGTCGATCGATTTTAAGAGGACGCATAGTGTACTAATAAAACAATTGTCGTTTATCGTACGACAGAAGTTTTCCTGTTTGTCCCTTTTGGATTTTGTTGGATGAACTGTCGTGATTGGCTGTCGAAAGCTGTGTACTAACGATCAGATTATCGTGCGATCAGGTCGAAGGCAAGTTTTATCGTACGATTATCTGAACGTGTGTACAGGGCATTAGTGAGCTAGTCGCACATTTTTTTCTTTTTCAGGTTATTAAAAAAAAATGTTTAGCAATATGACCACATCTTAAGAACACAGGGCATAAATTCAAACATTTTTTGATAGCAAAGCATACTCATAAAGTACTGTAGATCTTAATCATTGGTGATCAGCTATAGTTTGTTGGATTGCAATTGAACATATGCAGTCATATGTACTGTACATGTTTTATGTTATACACTCATTTGTACAATTGTATGCTCATGTTCTGTTGCTTGTTTTGTTCCTGCTCTTTTTTACTTTATTTAGTAAATTGGCATTGTATTTTAGAATTGTTCTTAAATCACCAGCCAGGTGTAAGAATGTTGTGAAAATGACATACTCCTTTTTTAGTATTGTTATGTAATGGTATCAGCCAATGATCAGACCAGTGGTGATGTGCAATTTCTACTTTACTTAACAATGTGGAACGTAGATTACACAGGAGATCATGTGAACAGGGGTTTGCAGTACAAAACAGCAATATGAGGAAAGGAGAAATATTCATAAAACGTGTGAAAACAATTCTATTGCAGTTCTAGTAATGGCCACTAGATGGCAGCAGAGTATTCTGAGTTCAGTTTACAGATAGGAAAAGATCTGAATATTCTCACGTGTTCCCAGAGATTGATCGTTCATTCAGCAGACTGGGAGTTGAGGGTATTTCCTGCTGGCACAGACTTCACACAGGCACTGCTGATGCTGACTTTGGTCAGGAGGCTCTGGGGGCCGTAGATAGGACCAACCGACTGCTTGGACAACTTCTCCACATGGACTGTAACAGAGTCCTCTCCAGTGACTGGGGCTTGGATAAATACCGCGTGCTCTTGTGCTCACTGCTGGAGGCCCACACACCAGGCTTATCGAATGAGGACCCAGCACCTGGGGACAGCTCACTTGCCCAGTCACTGCTGTCCCATCAGGCAGGATCTCTCTGAGCACAGGAAGCTGGGCGGAGCTGGCATTTATACTCCCTGGGCATGTCCTGGAACTCAGGGGATGCTGGGAGCCCAGAGGATTATGGGGAATTGAGTTAAAGGGACTTGCACCTGCATCTGGATAAAGGGGCACACCACTACAGTATCACTAGTTTTTGCATGGTGGTGCTAAGAATGTTCCTGACTGCAAGCAATGGAAGATAATGGAATGAACCTACAGTATCTATGAAGCTACAGCTTCAAGGTACAAAGGTATCCAGTATTTGAATACCAAATTACAATGATTTCTGAAATAATTTGATTATTTTTCTTAACACAAAGATTGGTAATACCATCATAGGACTGTAGGCAGAACCTATATATAATAACCTAAAATAAAACAGTGGACTCAAAAACATGTGAATTCAATAGGCCGCTGCATTTTTTTTTATTGGTTTTTATTTTAAAATCTTATTTAATTCCTACATTGTAAAACAGTTTAAAAATGTTACCAACAACATATTTAGCTCAGCCTATTGAAGCTCGAGCTAATAATTACTACGATTTAAAGTCCTCTTTTCAAAAGAAAGGGATAAGACCTCATAACATGAGCCATGACTAGGGGCGGGAGGGCAGGATGTGCCTTTTCTTCCAGATCCCTGCCTACTGCATCTCAAGTGACGCATTTGTTTCTTTTTATAGAGGTCAAATCTTGCCAAAACTGTTGACAACAGCATGTGACATACTGAACACCAATCACAGGTAAGTAGATAACTGACAAATTTGAATCTAAAAATTTTGTTTAACCACTTGCATATATACTGCGGCAGGCTGGCTCGGCTGCGCAAATCGCTGTACCTGTATGGCGATTTGTGGGAGCAATCCTGGGGGCTTGTGCGCCCCCATTCGCCAGCGGGGGAAGCTGATTCATGGGGCCGGTGGCCGTGATTGCCAACGGGCACCCACGATTGCACCCCGTGGAGACAGAACGGGGGTCTGCTGTTGTAAACAAAGGAGACCGTTGTTCTTTCAGGAATCAATATAGAGTGCCTGTGTTCTTCCTATTTAGGATCACAGGTCTCTGTGTTGATTCCACAAGCCCATCCCCCCTCACAGTTGGAAGACTCCTCCTAGGCATACATTTAATCCTTTGATCACCCCTGGGTTAACCTCTTCCCTGCCAGTGTCATTATTACAGTAACAGTGCATATTTTTAGTACTGATTACTGTATTAATGTCACTGGCTCTCCCACAGGTCCGATCTGTCCACTGCAATGTTGCAGTCCTGCTAAAAATCGCTGAGCGCTGCCATTACTAGTAAGTAAAAATAAATACAGTAAATAAAAATGACAAATCTTTCACCTAGTTTGCGCAAACCAAAATATTCTTATTGGGATTTTATTTTTTTTATCAAAAATATATAGCAGAATACAAAACCTAAAATGATGAAAAAAAAATGATTTTACATCTTTTTTTATTGGGAATGTTATATAGCAGAAAGTGAAAAATATATATATTTTTTTTTTCTTTTTGTTTCCAACAGTTTATTAGAAGTATAAAACATTACAGAGAACAATAAAACAACAGTATGGTGTCAAACAGCAAGTCGACAAGCAATACAGGATGTAAGTAAGATGACAAAAACACAACATATCTTAAAAAAAAAAACATTGGGTAACCACTCGTGAGGCTATGCTACACCTGAGGGCTAAAGAGAGGTAACCATTAGATGGGTATGGAGTTGGGCTATGGTGTGGTCCTTGACCATGGCTGCAAACAGGCAAAAGTACCTCAGTTGAAAGTTGATAGTTCCAATGTGTGATTAGGATGAGGACTACTGGATGAGAACTGTCAGGTGTGAATGGAGTATGGTTTATGATCGAGGATTAGAGCTACGCTTGGTTGCACGGGCGAGCATTGTCGAACATTCCAGTTGTCTCTGTCTAGGTTATTCAGCACACTAGTGATAAGCCTGGTAAGTATGTGGGTGTGAATTCATTATAATAGGGAGAAGGGGGATGGAGGAGGGGTGGGCAAAGGGGAAAATTGGGTAGTTGGTCTGGTAGAAGAGGAAAAGTAGGAGAGAGGGGAAAGAGAGAGGGAAGAGGGAAAAAAAAAAGGCACTGAAGCCTCCCGCTCTGCAACAAGTAGTGGTGCTAATAGGAGATCTTGTGGTGAGAAGCGTTAGAGCGGTGATGCCATGTTTGTTGTCTGGAAGAACGGAATCAGAGAGGGTGGCGCAATTACCCAATCACATGAACTATATGGTTGAGGATGTGCATCGATTAGAGGGTCTGGAGGTCTAAGAGGTAGGCTCCTGGTGTAATGTCAGGGAAGTCGGTCAATTAACCCAGCGTGAGTATGCAGTGGTTGTTTTGAAGTGTATCCAGCAGGCCCATTTGGAGTTGTAGGCCTGTGGATCGTCCAGCGATATGTGGATTAAATCTACCATCTTGGCTATTCTATCTATATTAGTGAGCCATTATTTGATTGTAGGGGGAAGTACTGAGTTCCAATGTCTAGGAACACACTGTTTGGCCGCGTTTATCATGTGCATAGTCAACAATTTATGATAAGTTTTTCGCGGAAGGGACGTGTGGTGTAGTAGGAATAGCGCTGGTGTGAACTCGAGGGATAATGTTGTTACCTGCGAAACTATCTGTTGAACCTCCTTCCAGAAGGGTTGAAGCTGTGGGCACGACCACCATATGTGCAGTAATGAGCCAGTGTCAGCATGGCAATGCCAGCACTTGTCGGGGATTGCAGGCTAGAATTTGTGGATTACAGAGAGGGCACGTTACCACCTTGATTGTATTTTGTAGCCAGTCTCCTGCATTGAGACGTTGACAGAGCCTTTGTGGATAAAGGTAAAGATCTGAAACCAATTGTTGGTTGTGAGATTGATCTTTAAGGCTGGCCATACACTATACAATTTTCTTATTCCATTTCCTTTAGATTTACCTTAAACTATGCAGTGCAAGGGCCTGCCTGACTGCATACAAATTGAAAGTGTTTAGGTTTGACCCTATATTACATGGTTTTGGTAAATCTAAAGGAAAGTCGAACAAGAAAATTGTATAGTGTATGGCCAGCCTAAGTCTCTTTCCCATAGTGCGCAGGCTTTGGTACAAGGTTGTTTTGTTGTCACAAGGAGAAGCGGATAGATGCTAGAGATAAGTCCCTTTTGTGGTATATTGCGCGTGCATAGAAGTTCGAAGGGGTGAACGGTCTATCACATGTATTGAGCTTGTTTATTGATTGGAGATATCGAGAGAGTAGAAGGAATGCCCATGGAGGTATGGGTGGCCTACTCATTAAAGACGCCAGCTCCGGGGCAGAGAGAATAGCTTTCCCTTTAAAGATTTGACGGGCCGCCATTGTCGTGTGAGACCAGAACTGGGAGAGATAATGAGGGCTCATACCCGGAGGGAAGTCGGGGTTCATTTTAATAGGCGTCAAGGGACCAGTGATGGATGAAATGGTTTGGGATTTACACGCTTCGTGAAAGCACTTAATAGTGGCGCCTATCAAAGGGAGGGTTTGCAGAGTCTTTGGGACATGTTTATCTAGAGTCCAGGGGATTTCGGCTAGAGGTAGAGGCGAGAGAGAGAAGCTTTGAGGGAAACCCAATCTTTCTGCTGACGGTGGACATTCCAGTCCACTATTCTAGTCAAATGGCAGGCAGTGTGATATTTGTGCAAGTCAGGGAGACCTATTCCACCCCTGTCCTTAGGGAGTGTCAGCAGTGAGAAACTGATCCTGGGCCTATTCCCATTCCAGATAAAGTCAGAACAAGTTTTTTTGTAGGACATAAAAAATGCTGGAGGTATGTGTATGGGGATGGCTTGTAGAATGTACAACAGGCGGGGAAGGACGTTCATTTTTATAACAGCAACTCGACCAAACCAAGAGAGATGAGGTCAGAGGTGATAGATCGAAATAGGGAGAGAAAGTTAGTTTCATATAAGTTAGATAGGTGAGCAGGGATTTGGATGCCCAGGTATATGACAGCGGATAGTTGCCAATGAAATGGGAAGTTGGTGCGACATTGGTCTAACGTTTGTTGGGGGAGTGAAATGTTCAGGGCGAATGATTTTTAGAAATTTGTTTTCATGTTGGAAAGAAATTGATAATTGTCAAATTCTGATAGAACAACTGGGAGTGTAATTATTGGGTTTGTGAGGAACAGCAGAATGTCATCAGCAAAGGCTGCTAACTTATATTCTTTACCTGCAAGCTGCACCCCTTTGACGTCTGGGTTGTTTTTGAGACTGTTTAGGAAGGGTTCCAGGGTCATGACGGAAGAGTATGGGAGAAAAGGGACAAGCCTTGTGCCGTTTGTGATGGGGAAGGCACTCGACAGGGCACCATACACCCGGACTCTAGCTCTCGGGTTCGCGTAACATGATTTAGCCTGTCATCCGAGGGCCTAGTCCCATGACAACAAGGGTAGCCTCCATATAGTCCCAGGCTACCCTGTCAAATGCCTTCTCCACATCCAGTGAGAGAAAACTATGTTGCTTGGATTGGGAGAGGGCGTGATGGAGATTAAGGGCTTTCACAGTATTGTCTCTTGCCTCACGGCCTGGAACAAAGCCTACCTGGTCTGGGTTAATAGTGTGCGGGAGGAAAGGGAGAATCCTATTGCCAAGTATCCTATTGCTACGTTGAGAAACAAAATGGGTCTGTAATTGGCAGGTTGTGTCGGGTCTTTGCCTTCTATGGGTATCTCAACGATATGGGCTTCTACTGCTCCTGTGGGGAGTGGATCAAGTTTGGATAACGTGTTAAAGGCTGTACCTACTGTACCTAATGTATGGTTAACTGAGCCTTTTTTGACCATAGGCTTGTGCTAGGAAGTGGCTGCTTTTATTTCCAAACTCATAAAAAATCTTAGGGCAAAGGCTTTTTTGTTGCGTTTTATGTAGCGTCTCTTGGATTGCAGAACGTATACTCAGTACTTCCTCAAGTGCTTTTTGTGCTAGCGATTGTTTGTGGCGGGTCTCAGCGGGTCTCAGCTATCTGCAATTTAGCAAAAAGATTTGCCAAATAAGCTTGTTTCTCTCTTTTTATGGCGGCTGCTAAAGCTATCAATTTGCCTCTCAAAACACATTTATACGCCTCCCACTGGTTCATGGGGGATGTATCTGGAGTGGTGTTTATTTGGAAATATTCTTGGAGGCAAGTTTTGAGTTCGAAGAATTTGGTTTCATTGGTAAGGAGATTTGCATCCAACCTCAGGTCGTGGGTTGACGTTACAGTCAGGAAGAGCAGGGGATATGGAGATGGGGTTGTGTCAGAACGGATGGTTCAATTGTGACCGCAGTTAGGCATTAACAAATAATCAATGCATGAGTACCTATTATGGGGGGGGGAGTAGAACGTATAATCCCTTGATGTCGGATGAAAGGTGCACCAGGTGTCATGCAGGAGGAGGGTTTGTAAACACAATTTGATTTGCCTGAGAGACCTGAAGGGGATGCAAGATGTACCGGACGAAGTGTCGTGAGAGGATCTAAAAGCTAAGTTTTAAAGTCCCCTCCAAGGATTAGGACACCCTCTTGGAAGGCCGGTAGATGATGAGCTATCTGTCTAAAGAAGGTTGTTTGATGTTCAGGCTGTAGATATTCGCCAGAGTGATCGGAGTGTTCCTAAACTTCCCTTTCAAGAATACGTAACGGCTTTGGTCATCAATCATGCTGTCCGTAATTTGCAGGGGAGTATGCCCAGATATCAGAATGGACACTCCTTTTGATTTTGAGGAGGCAGAGGTAGCGGTATAGACATGAGGATAAGAAGTATTGGTGAGTTTGGGGATGGAATTGGTCTTAAAGTGGGTCTCCTGGAGGAAAGCTACGTCTGCTCGAAGGTTGCGTAGGCTTGCCAGGAATTTAGACCTCTTTTCCGGTATGTTTAGTCCTTTTATATTTAAAGATACCAATTTGAAGGGGTGAGATTTGGAATGCATAGTTTTGGTAGACATTGGTAAAGATAATTGCACAAAATATAGAGTCTGAAATGGTGGGTGTGAATGTGCGGGTTTGCGAAGCCTATCTCTTCCGAACTCTACGCAGAGGTGGAAATGTGTGAGGTTGTCTAGAGAGCGGTAGCAGGGGCAGAAGAAGAAAGAAGAGAAAAAAAAAAAAAGGAGGGGGGGGCAAGGGCAAAGATGAGAGAGAGTGTGGGGAAAAGGAGGGAAGAAAGAGCTGAGGTAAATAAGGAGGGGAGAGTGAGGAGGGAGGTTGACCGAGGGCGGGTAAAATCCTGTTACCTAGCCTTCATGAAGGGGGGGGGGGGGTTTGTGGGTTCGGGGAATCAGCGGTTACTACCTGAGGCCGCTGTGTGAGGAGGTGGTAGGAGTAGGCCGTGAACAAACGGAATCTCCAGCTCCTGAGGAGACCATTTGGGAGACATTGATGCCGGAAGTGGTGCCATGACAGAGCAGGGTAACGCAGTGGGGGGCAGATGGGGTTATATTTTGACAGTATATGGCTATAAGTGGGGGAACTGTCAACAACAAGTTTGATTAGCACTGTTCGAGTGTATATGAGATATGAACCTGATACACAAGCAGGAAGCCCGTCATGCAATGAAGCGGGTATAATGGAAGTCCTTACCGTAGATAGCTGGTGGTATAATTATGATAATCATGAATGTGCATTTAGGTGTCCCGTTATGAGAATGAGTGGAAGATATAACATGGTTTGGCACATGAGAGCTCATGGCTCCCCGAAGAGGATACATAGAGAGAGCATGGTCCAATGTATAATACTCTCATCTCTACCAGTAGTGAGAGTGCGCAGGGCATCATTCCCAAGGGACAAAGGAGGATGTTCGTGTGTAGAAAACATGGGTCTAGCATTCACAAACAAAACCCTTTCTGGTTATAGCAATAAAAAACCCTATGGAAGTGTGAGATTTTCAAAGCAGTAATGATAAAATATACATGCAGAAGAACAACATATTAGTTAGCCCAGACAAGTATTGAATAACTTGAGCAACAGTGTTAGGAAACGGATTATTGCTTACACAGGATAAGTCATGGAGTTATGCAAGATAAACCAGTACAGCAAAAACGTGACCACTTGAACTGTCAGAGAGAGTTAGATTGGGGGAGCAGCCCCCATGAGAAGACCAGAGGACAATGTTTTGGTTGGAGGCCTCTAGGAGAGGGCTGGTGGATGAAGAGAGGGGAGTAAGGAGAGTGTCTTCAGAAGAATCCCGCAAGGGGAGTAGTATGGAGGAATAAGTAGTTAGGCAGAGAGAAAATTGTGAAAAGGAAAAAGAGGTGAAGAAAAATAACATGAAGCGGATATGAAAAACAGATTGGCTAATCTATATCAGAGGAAGGGATAGGGAGTAAAGCAAGACCAAAAAAAAAAAAAAGAAAATCAGTTACGTGACATGCGTTTTTTTTTTTTTTCATAAAATACATGCTTTTGAACCTTGACGAGCTCCCAGCGTGAGGAAAGCGCAATGTTCGGATTGTAGTCGGGTGGGAACACAGCAAAGGGATTTGAAATGATCCTTTCGTTGCCTTCTGGCCAGTCTTCATTAGCACCGGTTCCGTGCAGAGCACTTCTGTGGAAGAGTGAGGTGAAGTCTGCGGAAATGATCAGGGGAGCCGAGTTAAAGGAACAGCCTTCATTCTCCAGTCTCCAACGTTCGGACTGTAAAAAGGTACGTCTAGGTACATTCAAGAGCATGTAACAGTGATAAAAGGGCAATATTGTCATGGGACAAGGTGGTATACAGAAGTAAATTGTTGAAGCAAGTATCCATCAGTTTTTGCAGGGCATCCATCATGAAAGGTGGTGGTAGGGGAAAAGGGACAGCTTAGCATGGAGCTGTGGGCTTAGTCTCTCTCCTGGGATGCGAAGCGGTAAGTTTAGCCAATGGCTAAGTATTTAAAAGGGCGTATGATAAAAAGCAGGTGTCAAGACTAGGCACTGTGTGGATCATGGGGAGTGTCAGGCTCTACAATGCGCTGGAGAGGCGGTAGGGCTGCCATTACTTTGTGGAGCTCTGTCCTCTCTCCCATGGGGGGGGGGGGGCGGGTGTACACGGTGGTGGCGGATAATAAATTTGCCGCTTCGTGCCCCCTGTCAATTGAGAGGGATCTTCTCATTGACGGTGCTCTAAACTCCCTGTACCACTCCTGAAGATCATTGTAAGGGGTTCCCAGTGTAGAACAAAAGTGATCAAGATCTTCCGGGACCTTCAGCAAAGCTGTGTGGTCATTGTTGGAAGCAGACAGATAGATGGGGAACTTCCATCTGTATGTTATAGCCCTGGCTCGGAGTATCTCAAGAAGAGGGCGAAGTTCCCTTCTGCACTGGAGGGTGATGTTTGATAAGTCCTGGAAAATTTTAATCTCGGCTCCCTGATATTGTAAGTGTTGTCTAATCCTAGCATTTCTAAGGATATCCTCCTTCAGGGGTAAGCTAGAGAGGCAGAAAACTATGTCTCTCAGGGGATCTGATTCCAGTCCCCTGGGACAAAGTGCTCTGTGCGCTCTCTCCATGCTGACCGGAGTTTAAGAGGGCCTTCCAAGCAGGTCATTGAAGATGGCCATCACTGCTTATATTAACATCTGGAAATCGATGGACTCGGGGACACCTCTCACCCTGAGATTGTTCCTCTGTCCCCGATTGTCAAGATCCTCCATCTGTCCGTTAAGGTCTAGCAACTGCAGGGAGTGGAAGTCAGAGGATTGTTGTAGCTGGGTGATGGATGTCTCATGGCACGTAGTCATTGTCTCTATTTCGTCCACTCTGCCCGCAACGGTGTGGAGTGCTGATTTTAGATCCGCTAAGGCCACTGAGAGGGTGGAGGTAATAGCAGCCACTGCACGGAGGTCACTCAGGCCAATTGGCGGGTTGGTACCTTGGCAGGCAGGTAGTCAAGCAAGCGGGAGGTTCGTCGCCATTAGCACTCTTGTTGGAAGAGGGAGACTGGCACGCTGGGGATGTAGCAGACCGCATGGTGTCTCTGGTTGGCGGCCAAAAGAACTCCTGGATATCTCTGCTGTTCTGGGGAGTAGAGTCTCGGGGAAACCTCGATCTGGTAGCCGAGGCACTGCGGGAGGACCTTTTTTATATTTAATCGGCACAAAGAGGGGTTGTCTCGGCAATGCAAACCTAAAGCTGGGTCTCAAGGAGCAGGAGCTAGAGACTACACGTCCATTAATGTCCAGGCCACACCCCAATATTATTATTATTATTATTATTTTTTTTTTTATCTCCAAAATTGTCGCTTTTTTTTTTTTTTTTTTTTTTTTTTTTTTTTTTTAGTGCAAAAGAAAAAAATAATCGCACAGGTGATCAGATGGCATTAAAAAAAAAAAATCTATATTTGTGGGGAAAAAAAAACATCAATTTTATTTGGGTATAGCGTCGCACGATTTGCAATTGTCCATTAAAAAGACGCAGTTCCAAATTGCAAAAAATGGTCTGGTCATTAAGGGGGAAAATCTTCCGGTCCAGAAGTTAACTGTCTGCCACTTCCCTATACATAGGTGGGTGGGGACATTTTATGCCTTACCACTCCACTTTCATGGTAAAATTTAAAGTGTATCTGTAATGAATATATGTAGGCTAAACTGACCTTTTTTGTTTATAATCGACATCTAGTGCCATAAAGCACAATTAACAAGTCCACTCTGTCTTTACTACACCCCACTAGCCAAGTAATGATATGCAACTTTCAACTTTTTAGAAAGTCAAGCATAGGCACGCCACTTTTGCATCCAATAATGCAGGGCAGGCCTTAGTTAGCTGGTCACCAAAACACTTTCATTGCAATGTAGTGTCATAAAAAAAAAAACCCACATTACCAAGAAAGAGTCAAGGATTCTAGTGATGTAACAGAAGCACTGTAACCATTTCTTGCAGGACCTGAGTTGAGCCTACTTCCAACAAATATGGTTAATTTACCCTGCAGGTATATATTATCACTTACTGATCCGAAAGATGCAGTACTCGTGAGAACCACGGGTTAACAGTTTTATGAGCCTTTAAAAATGGAAATCTCACAATAGATCTGAATCCCAAAGTTATTTTTAAAAAGCAATTAAAAATCACTTTTTTTCCATTCCCACATCTGATATTTGACAAGCAAAACTATAGGAAAGAATATTTCACCATCCTAGAATGAAAGGTGGTTACAGGCAGGTCAAAATAGATGAACAATCATCACTACTGTCTACATTAATACACCTTGGGGACAACACAAGTTCAGTCAGATACCCTTTGGGATCAAATCTGACAGTGATGGATTTCAGCAAAAAATGCAGAAGCATTTGGAGGCATTCCCCTAATAACTAATGACATGCTTGTAGTTACTTCAACCAAACAGGAGCATGAGGATGTTCAACCACAGGTTCAGCAAGAATAAAATCCATTAAATTGGTAAAAGAAAGAGAAAATACACAAGACACATCATCACTTCAGAGAATGTGAAATTTGACAGTAGCAAATTTCAGATATTACACGCATGCCTGGACCAAAAGGTCTAATGCACTTCTTCGGTATTTATACATTTATACAATTATGGCTGATTGTACCACTGAAAATTATACTTAAATTTATATTCTGTGGCAGTGGGAAACAGAGCAGGACAAAACCTTAAATAGTAGTGTAACTGAAAGATCCATTTGACTTTTTTTTTTTTTTACTTTTATTAATAAAAGCATATACTTTCAATGATGGCATTTTCTTGTACTAGAGGGAAACCACTATTTTTTACATGAAGACTGTGCATTTAAAAATGTAGGACTACCTTGGAAGGAGCTGCTGGATAGGATGGGTCCTTTGTTCCTTGCCTCGCCCTCCTCAAAAATCTCAGCCCTTCTGACACCCTAGATCATATGTAGGAATATGCAATGTCACAGGAAATCACTGCCTAATGTCTTGAATCCAATGACTCATTTCCTGATAATAGTGCAAATGATTGGCGATGAGCCCTCTCACCAGTCCCTGTAGTGCCTTTGCAAGCTTTTGCTTTAAAATAGTGCTCCCCGCTCTCCTGTTGTGTTTTTTTTTTTTTTTTTTTTTTTTCTTTTATGCATTTAGAGTCCAGGTATGGAATGCAAGGCGTGACAGGATGCTCCAGTCTCCCTGCGGCAATGATGTGGTGCAATCACTGTGGTTGGTGCTGCACGACAAGGGCATCTTTCTCTACTCCTGGACTTTCATTTAATCCCACTGGAAATAAGAGATAGTAACCGCGCTGATGGAAACAAATGTGTGTACAGCTGCAACTTCAAGTGTGACCACACCCCGATAAACAGTTCTAAAACAAGTCGTGCTAATAATGAGTATTGGAGATGTAAAGTCCATAAAAGTCCATCAATAAGTAAAACTCAGTTTCCGGACCAGACTCCTTTATGGATGTATGCTTACTGATAAGGTAAATTAAAGAGCGGGTTCTCTATAATAAATCTTGTCCCCTTGATGGAAGATCAGAACCGGTATACTCGTGGTGATTGAGTGGTTGTTGAATCATGAAATCAAATGAAAAACGCAATAGCGTAAAACCCAACACAAACGGTTTATAGTGACTGAAACACCATAGTGATATTCAATAATGATGTAAAGAAAATTGTGTATGAAACCTCCACCAGAGTGAATATTCATAAATCAATAATTGAGAAATATAAAAAAGTTCTATGCAGTGAGACACGTGATATATACCCCTTACCAATATGAAATAAGGGCTATCACATGTAACAATAGAGTGTGTCCTTCACCAGCTGAAATCGCCTCTTACCATGCAGAAATAAGATGGATGCCAAACAAAGTAAGTGGAAATAATCAAATAAGTGTTTGTGCTGAACCTCCACCAGCTGAATTCGCCTCTTACCATGTAAAAGAAAATATCAAGCCAAAGTGTACAAAACAATCCAGTGTACCACTAGTAAACCAGTGCCAGCCTTCACCAGTAGGGGTCGCCTCTTACCACATATAGTTGTTAAAGCAAGCCTGTAGATAATCAGACGTCCTGGATATAAACACTTGACCTGCAGTGTATCTAGCCCAGATGACTCCAGATAAACCAGGGTATTCACCACCATAAAGAGAGAGAGAGACTCCCATAGCGTAAAACCACTTTAAATTTATTATAATAATGCAAATAAAACTTACAAAAACCAGGAAATGGAGAGCCTGGATAGTAGCCGCCGGCCGGACGACTCCGCTCGTCCGCACTTCCTGGTCGCAATCAGATGACGTCAGTACGCCGTGTCCTTACGACGTTTCGTCACAGATGACGTTTTGGGGATTTTTTCCATCGCTAGTCCAAATCTTTGTAATGAGGGTCTTAGTTGGATGATTTATTAGCCCTGGGGAAGTTTGCTGGACAGAGGAGGAGAGAGTTCACTGACAGTCCAAGGGGGTCCTTTTGAGGACTTATCCACCGCTAGTCCAGACCTTTGTAATGAGGGTCCTGGTCGGATGGTAAGAGGCTGTGGTGTTGGGTGTCGGTGGTGGCTTCTATCATTTCAAGTTTTTTTTACCCAGTCGAGTGAAATCCAATGGGAATATCATACTGGTAGTGGACTTTCTATTTGTTTTATGTTTTATTTAGCGCTACACCTTGTCCTTTTTATGTCTGTTATATTATTTTGCTATATTGTGTCAGCAGCTAGAGTTACTATCTGATTTCTTCTATACTAGACGCAGCAGTTATAAAAGTATTTTAAAGAACAGTTGTGGCGAAATAAGTTATACAGTATCTCACAAAAGTGAGTACACCCCTCACTTTGTAAATATTTTATTATATCTTTTCATGTGACAACCCTGAAGAAATTACACTTTGCTACAATGTAAAGTAGTGACTGTACAGCTTGTATAACAGGGTGCATTTGCTGCCCCCTCAAAATAACTCAACACACAGCCATTAATGTCTAAACCGCTGGCAACAAAAGTGAGTACACCTCTAAGTGACAATGTCCACATTGGCCCCAAAGTGTCAATATTTTGTGTGTCCACCATTATTTTCCAACACTGCCTTAACCCTCTTGGTCATGGAGCTCACCAGAGCTTCACAGGTTGCCACTGGAGTCCTCTTCCACTCTTCCATGATGACATCACGGAGCTGGTGGAGGTTCGAGACCTTGCACTCCTCCACCTTCCGTTTGAGGATGCCCCACAAATACTCCAATAGGGTTTAGGTCTGGAGACATGCTTGGCCAGTCCATCACCTTTACCCTCAGCATCTTTAGCAAGGCAGTGGTCATTTTGGAGGTGTGTTTGGGGTGATTATCATGTTGGAATAGCGCCCTGCAGCCCAGTCCCCAAAGGGAAGGGATCACGCTCTGCTTCAGTATGTCACAGTACATGTTGGCATTTGTGGTTCCCTCAAAGACCTGTAGCTCCCCAGTGCCAGCAGCACTCATGCAGCCCAAGACCATGACACTCCCACCATCATGCTTGACTGTAGGCAAGACAAACTTATCTTTATACTCCTCATTTGGTTGCCACCACACACATTTGACACCATCTAAACCAAATAGTTTTATCTTGGTCTTATCAGACCAGAAGACATGGTTCCAGTAATCCATGTCCTTACTGCTTGTCTTCAGCAAACTGTTTGTGGGCTTTCTTGTGCATCATCTTTAGAAGAGGCTTCCTTCTGGGACGACAGCCATGCAGACCAATTTGATGCAGTGTGCAGCATACGGTCTGAGCACTGATAGGCTGACCCCCCCCACACACATACACACACACCCACACCCCTTCAACCTCTGCAGCAATGATACCTCTATTTTCCAAAGAAATCCTCTGGATATGAAGTTGAGCGTGTGCACTCAACATCTTTGGTTGACCATGGTGAGGCCTGTTCTGAATGGAACCTGTCCTGTTAAACCGCTGTATGGTCTTGGTCACCATGCTGCAGCTCAGTTTCAGGGTTTGGCAATCTTCTTATAGCCTTGGCCATCATTGTGTAAAGCAACAATTCTTTTTTTTCAGATCCTCAGAGAGTTCTTTGCCATGAGGTGCCATGTTAAACTTCCAGTGACCAGTATAAGAGAGTGAGTGGGATAACACAAACATTTAACACACCTGCTCCCCATTCACATCTGAGACCTTGTAAAACTAACGAGTCACATGACACCATGGAGGGAAAATGGCTAAGTGGGTCCAATTTGGACATTTTTACTTAGGGGTGTACTCACTTTTGTTGCCAGCGGTTTAGACATTAATAGCTGTGTGTTGAGTTATTTTGAGGGGACAGCAAATTTACACTGTTATACAAGCTGTACACCCACTACTTTACATTGTAGCAGAGTGTCATTTCTGCAGTATTGTCACATGAAAAGATATAATAAAATATTTACAAAAATGTAAGGGATGTACTCATTTTTGTGAGATACTGTAGGTACCAAAATTAGCTTGCCTCCATTGGTATGTGTGTGTGTGTCTGGGGTGGGGGGACAGGGACAAGAGCAGATGGCCTATGTGAGGGAGAATGGTGAGCATCTTCTGTCCTGGACCTATTTTCTCTAGACCAAAATTACAGGAATTGTAAAAGATTAACTTGATGCATATAAAGCTTTTTTAAACCTAATTATTGATATAACTATGCGGTATGTACTGTATATTTTACCTTTATTTCAGTTTGATGCAGTCTCTCTGTCTTACACTGTGAATATGCAATACCTGCTATGCATCAAGCTTGTAGAAATCAATTACTGTTTAACATACATCAAATGTATCTCCAGAAACACTGTTAGACTGCAGTGGTCTTACCTCTAAAAGGAAGTAACACAGGGATTGAATGCTTTCATCTGCAATCTTCCCAGCTTTAGTACTTTCTGTCAGTGATTGATGAACAAGCCTAGGCTGATCAATACTTCTATCAGTGTAAACTTTATCTGCATATTAACAATACTGCTGTGATAGCTTGTTAGCAGGGCATTCTGAATCACTCTATTCAACAGCTCAGAAGAAAACACTAGTGTTAACCTAAACTACAGCAAAAAGAGATTTGGAGCTGTGGATATTCCCTTTTGAGAGTACCCATATCATATGGTAAAATAAAAGCTTCACAAAAAAACTTAAATTAATAACGAAAAAAAACATTTGTGATATCCAAGCAGATTTTTTGTATGAGTAACTTGCCAGCTAACCTACAGGCAATCCCTGCAAAATAAGACAGTCTATTTTACCTGTCCTGCTGTTATTCCTCTAATCTCTGCTCACTGGCATTTTCGGTTGTGTTGAATGCCTGTGTCCCTCACTGGGAACAGAGCTTGGCAGTGGGGTCCATCCATTGGGGGCACAGGGGCACCGCCCCCCCTATCCATACGTCTGGCCCCCCTAATCTACATGCAGGGTGCCCGAAGCATGGATTCCAATGGGGCTCTAATAGGCTTCAATAGGCTTCAAGAAAGGGTGGGCTCGGGGCGCAGAGCACTGCACCCAGAGACCACCCAGTTGTGTGACAATAACGAATTAATATTCGCTATTGTCACATGGATTCTCCTCTTGGCCAATCAGGAATCTGGTCCTGAGACCCCTTTCCCAATTGGCCGAAAGGAGAAGCCATGCTATTGGCCAGGGAGGAGGAGGAGGTAGGAGAAGCAGGGGAAGCCTGACCCACTGAGGAGGGTGAGGGGGAATCCGCTGCTGCCTGCCTGCCAGTCCAGGGTGTGTGAGCTGGCGACCGGAGGGGGGGGGGTTATGGTGTGCAGGCTGGTGGTGAGAGGGGTATGGTGTGGTCCGTCTAACACCCCTCCCCCATCTTATGTCAGATGTTAAAGATTCTTCAACCACCTACCTTAGCTCTTTAACAATGTGAAGATTGAAACTAGAGATCAAAGAAAAAGGAAAAAAGGAAAAAAAAAAAAAAAAAGGGAACTAAATAAAAAAAAAAAAAAAAAAGTAAAAAAGTGATAGAGTGATAGAGTGTCATATGGCACCATGTTGTTGCCTACACAAACAAAGGTTTAATGAGAAAGGGCCTGGAATCTCATTAAAAAGTGAAGTTAATCCATTGAGACCACATTTTACACAAATAAGCTTCCTGTCTATAAATTAAAGGGTAAGTTCACCTTTTCATTCAGAATTTTACTTTTCATAATAAATAGAAGCATTTTCCAATGCCATTTCCCAACTATCCCTATGTGCTTTCCTCTTGCATACCTTGTCCACAAGAGGTTTAAAATCTTGTAAGCGTATTTGAATGTTTGAACTGATTTTCAGATTTCATCACTCCTGTAGATTCTATCAGCATTCGCTTCCCTTTAGGTCATCTCCCAGAGGCCTTCACTTCCGTGTGGCATCACAGAAGAGGGCGTGATGGAGGGTTTTCATCACTCTGCACCACACCTCCCTCATTACAATACTACCTTTCATCCACTTCCTGTACAATCTCCTTTAGATCTCAATCAACTATGTAGTACAAGGACCTACCTGATTTGATAGAAATGAAATGGATTGTTCTAGAATGTCCTCCTATTCCATAGTTCTGGTAAATCTAAAGTAAATTGTACAGAGATTGTACAATAAGATTGCATAGTGTATGGCCATCTTTATAGAAGTACATAGGAGGAAGTGGATGTGGGCACTCAGTTATCAGGTCTCCTTCACATCGCTGCATGCATTTGTTTAGGGTGTTTTAGAGCATCACACATAGGGCAGCCCATTCACTTGCTTTCATGATGTTTGTGATTAATGGTTAATCTCAAAACTCAATTAGAGACTGCTCACATGCATTTATATTTACTAGTGAACTGAATAGTTTTTGTTATCTTTTCCTAATGGAGTACATGCTATATGTATTGTGGTTTCATTTATGGCACTACTAGCAGCTACCAGTGGCGGCTGGTGTTCCATGGGCCAGGGGGGGGGCGGCAGACGGACTGCACCATACACCCCACCCCCTCAGCCCCCACCAGGCTGCACATCAGGACCACACCAGAACCCTGGACCCCCCCAGGACCCAGGACCCCGGACCCCCCACAGCACACTCACCCTCAGCGGCGGCAGCTTCAGCTTCGGCTTCTTCCCCCCTCAGTAGAAGCTTCTCCTCCCCCATGCCCAATGGCGTGGCTTATACTTTCGGCCAATCAGGAAACAGGTCTCAAGACCCACTTCCTAAATGGCCAGGAGGCAGATCCGTGTGACAATAGTGAATATTCATTCGCTATTGTCACACAAGTGGGTGGACTCGGGGAGCACTGCTCTGCGCCCCAAGCCCACCCTTTTTTTTTGAAGTTCAATGGGGCATTTTTTTTTAGCCATGTGAGAGCCTGTGGCTCTAATCACATGGCTAAAAAAAAATGCCCCATTGAACTTCATGCGCCCTGCATGTAGATTAGGGGGCCGGACACATAGGGCGGGCGGCACCCCTGCGCCCAAAATACGCCAGCCGCCACTGGCAGCTACTACTATTGGGGGTAAGGGGATATGATATTTTTAGTTTCGTTGTTTTTAATGTTTGGATGCCCAGGTCAATTCCACAATATTTTGGAAAGGTTGTTTAACCCCTTGTTTAGCACCTCTTGCTTAGAGAGGTTGAATATTGGCATGTTTGATATGTACTTAAGAGGAGCAGGGTTTTTTCTTTCTCTTCTTCTCCTCTCTCACACAGAGTGGGTTTGTATTTTGTAGTTATATTATGTGGAAGGATTTTAAGGTGGTTCTGCTTGGTCTGGCCAATATGTCTGTTTTTGGTTTTGTTCTGTTGCTAGATATGTTCCTTCATTTAGTACATGCCCTTTGTCCCCTGGTGGGACAAGGATGTATTTTGGTGCTTGCACTCTGTTTTTCACTATTTGTAGGAGACACTGACCCTGGCCTAGGTTGAGGATTGCGGTCTCCTATTCTTGTCTCCCCCCCCCCTTCTTTTCTTTTTTTTTCTTTTTCTTTTTTCTTTCTTTCTTGGAGCCCTTTTTTTTTTTTTTTAAATCTCTCTCTAAATGTTGTTTCACCATTAATACAGTTTGGATTATTTCTAATAATGTCAGGGGCCTTTGAGTCCCTGAGAAATGGACATATATACAGTGCCTTGCGAAAGTATTCGGCCCCCTTGAACTTTTCGACCTTTTGCCACATTTCAGGCTTCAAACATAAAGATATAAAACTGTGATTTTTTGTGAAGAATCAACAACAAGTGGGACACAATCATGAAGTGGAACAAAATTTATTGGATATTTCAAACTTTGTTAACAAATAAAGAAACTGAAAAATTGGGCATGCAAAATTATTCAGCCCCTTTACTTTCAGTGCAGGAAACTTTCTCCAGAAGTTCAGTGAGGATCTCTGAATGATCCAATGTTGACCTAAATGACTAATGATGATAAATAGAATCCACCTGTGTGTAATCAAGTCTCTGTATAAATGCACCTGCACTGTGATAGTCTCAGAGGTCCGTTTAAAGCACAGAGAGCATCATGAAGAACAAGGAACACACCAGGCAGGTCCGAGATACTGTTGTGGAGAAGTTTAAAGCTTGGGATATCTTTTTGTATCCAAATCCGGCTTTAAACATCCCAAGGAGCACTGTGCAGGCGATAATATTGAAATAGAAGGAATATCAGACCACTGCAAATCTACGAAGACCTGGCCGTCCCTCTAAGCTTTCAGCTCATACAAAGGAGAAGACTAATCAGAGATGCAGCCAAGAGGCCCATGATCACTCTGGAGGAACTGCAGAGATCTACAGCTGAGGTGGGAGACTCTGTCCATAGGACAACAATCAGTCGTATACTGCACAAATCTGGCCTTTATGGAAGAGTACAACAAGAGAAGGGCGCACCGACCTTGTGCATTACCACTTAAAAGTTTATTAAGATCAAAGAAGGGTAGCGTACAATATACTCACAAACGTAGCATATGAACAAGCATATAGGAAATTGGCACCGCTCGCTTCCAGGACACTTCTCTACTGCTGGATAGCGTGATGGCGTCCTCAAAACCTGATGTGGCTTACTCGTTTCGAGGGTCCTCGGTGCGCCCTTCTCTTGTTGTTTTCTTGTAGTGCCTTTTGGATACCCTTGGTCCTGAGGGGGGCAGCAAGACCACTTCATTTGTGTCATAAAACTGCCTCGAAGATTCACCTTCCCGCATACCACTTGAGCGCAGGAGAGATATTGTTGCTTTATGGAAGAGTGGCAAGAAGAAAGCCATTTCTTAAAGATATCCATAAAAAGTGTTGTTTAAAGTTTGCCACAAGCCGCCTGGGAGACACACCAAACATGTGGAAGAAGGTGCTCTGGTCAGATGAAACCAAAATCAAACTTTTTGGCAACAATGCAAAACGTTATGTTTGGCGTAAAAGCAACACAGCTCATCACCCTGAACACACCATCCCCACTGTCAAACATGGTGGTGGCAGCATCATGGTTTGGGCCTGCTTTTCTTCAGCAGGGACAGGGAAGATGGTTAAAATTGATGGGAAGATGGATGGAGCCAAATACAGGACCATTCTGGAAGAAAACCTGATGGAGTCTGCAAAAGACCTGAGACTGGGACAGAGATTTGTCTTCCAACAAGACAATGATCCAAAACATAAAGAAAAATCTACAATGGAATGGTTCACAAATAAACATATCCTGGTGTTAGAATGGCCAAGTCAAAGTCCAGACATGAATCCAATTGAGAATCTGTGGAAAGAACTGAAAACTGCTGTTCACAAACGCTCTCCATTCAACCTCACTGAGCTCGAGCTGTTTTGCAAGGAGGAATGGGCAAAAATTTCAGTCTCGCTGTGCAAAACTGATAGAGACATACCCCAAGCGACTTACAGCTGTAATCGCAGCAAAAGGTGGCACTACAAAGTATTAACTTAAGGGAGCTGAATAATTTTGCACGCCCAATTTTTCAGTTTTTTATTTGTTAACAAAGTTTAAAATATCCAATAAAGTTCGTTCCACTTCATGATTGTGTCCCACTTGTTGTTGATTCTTCACAACAAATTACAGTTTTATATCTTTATGTTTGAAGCCTGAAATGTGGCAAAAGGTCGAAAAGTTCAAGGGGGCCGAATACTTTCGCAAGGCACTGTATACTTAGAGAATGCTGGTGGATATGTGCTAATGTTGCATTCCTGTAAGAAAATAATTTTACTGACCTCGACCACTCCTCATTGAAGGATGCAAGTTATCCCATTTCCTATCACAGCTCTGAAAACCCTAAATCCTGAGGGGTTTTGATTGTGTGGGCCAGAACCCTCCGTGGATATTAAAGGATCATCAACTGTCCGACTCTCAGGGTAGATATCTTTTTATACATGGTAAGGTTGGTGATTAGGCTGTCACCCTTACTAATGCATATTTTGATAATACCTCCCAGCTTACTTTTCTGGAGTCCTGATTGGTGGACCTTACTCCTTTTTCTGTAGGGAAGATTACCATGGGTGGAGATTTCAATCCGGTATAGGACCCTCTGATAGATTCCTCTCTGAGTTTTTCACATTTTTTCTATCCATATCCAAAAAGATTTAAACAATGTTCATACAAGGCTCAACCTGTAGACCTAAGGTGCCTCAAACAACATCAAAACATGTGGGACTATACATACTATTCTCTTGTGCATCACTCCTGCTCTAGGATTGACCATTTCTTTGTCTCTCATGCACTTGCAGAGGATGTGGTGGAGACTGCTATAGAGTCTGTGAATGATCATGCTCCCATTACCTTGTCACTTTCTTTCTCTCCACAATCCTCTCAGTATAAACAGTGGTGGTGAGAGTATTCTACAGGAGGAAGTATCATGGGCACAACTTTAAACAAAGCTCTTGTCCTTTTTTGTATTTAATGACTCTTCTGATAATAAACTGCTCAGTCTGGGAAGCTCATAAATGTTTTATTTGCGGATCTTTAAATAAACTGGGCTCCAGATGCAAAATGAACATCTCGGAAAAAATTGAGTTCACTAATGTCTCGTATACATCATATTGAAGCCCAGCATAAAAGTTGCAAGTGGCACAGTTCATGACGGAGCTAGAGAATCTACGGGAACAGGTTAATTCCCTTCTGTTATCTAAAGCTAATACTCTACAGTAAGTGCCTATGCTATGAATTTGGTAATAAAGCAGACAGGATTCTCGCATATTCCCTCCACACTAATTTTTTATTTATTTCCAGGCATTTAGCCTGATATGGGTCTGCCATTGTTACCGATAACACTTCCAACACATTTAAGTTGAATACCCAAGTGTGAGATAAGAGACAATGACCATTCCGGGCATCTTTAGTTTGTTTTGTTTATTTTGTAATGGGGATGGCTCTGACTCAACTAGGTTTAACTGGGACACTTTATAGAAAAATGCCTGTTAGCGCTGTCTTGATGCCAGCTGAATGCCGACCAACGCTTCCTGGCGCTTGGAGATACTGTTTTGCTGAACTGTGCTAGAACTTCAACTTTAACACTCTGGTTAACTCAGAAGATCCAGGACTGTAATGACACTTGACTTTTTACACTCTGTTTAGCTCAAAAGTCTGAACAGCTCCCTCTAGCCCTTCAATGACTGATGTAGCTCCTTGTAACTGCTTGTGCTAATGCAACTCTTAACACTGTACACTGCACACTGTACACTTAACTCTTCAGGGCCCAACTGCTGGTGCCCCTTTACACATTCAGGGTCCTCTAACTAGGCACCCCCTCTGACACTTCAGGGTCCTCTGACTAGGCACCCCCTCTGACACTTCAGGGTCCTCTGACTAGGCACCCCCTTTACAACTAGCTAGCTCCTGGATCCCTGGGACCTTCACCGGAGTAGTCCCCTTTAAGCTAGGCAGACCCCCAGGGGCAGTTCACAGTACTCACAAACTTGGAATGCTTTCCTGGAACTGAATCCCTCTTTCTTCGCTGGTCCTCGGCACACCAGATCCTCTCTGCAGCTTGGCTCTCTCTCTGGACTCTCAGGCAAGCCACCAGAGACACAAGATCCATCTAACAGGAGGAGAGACAACTGTACCCTCCCTCCTGGGACTCTGCTTCCCCCCAAAGACGCCGGGTCATGCGCTCCCCTCAAACTTATACCTACTCCCAGAATCCTCTGTGGCAGAATCTGCCTTCCGGGGTAGATAAAGGCCTGTATGGGCCACTGATTAGGTTTCCTCCACTGCCCAATGAGAATCCTCTCATGGAGCCAGTGGGGAGACTCGCCTCTCAGCAGCTACACCTGGGAGACATGACAGCCCAGTTGAAAATCATTGCCCTGCTGTTAGGCAGCCAAGGCCCACTATACTTAGCACCTACCTTGTAGGGTGCTACACAGGTTTTAATCCCTTCTATTGTCTCTTTAATGAGTCGCAAAATTACTAAGTCTACAGACATTACAAATTGCTTCAAAGATTTTTTTTCTGTTTTGTAAAATCTCTCCGACCCATTGTCCCATTTTTCTTCAGCTCAAAAAGATGACCTTATAAGTAAATATCTCATAGATTCTCTTCTCCCAAAACTTTCCTGCGATGATCAGCTCTCAACAAACCTATATCGGAAGAGTACTTTGACATGACTCTCAAAGGTTTGCCAAGAGGCAAAGTGTCAGGACCTGGCGGTTTTACTTTAGTTTATTATAACATGTTTAGGCAAACCCTGCCTCTAAATGTGTGTCTGCTTTTATTTATTTTTTAATAATAGGCTTTATTGAAATAGGATATTGTAGCACATAAAGAAAATAATATAATATGTATAATGTAATACATAAAAAAATCTTAAGAAAAATACATTTGTATTATAAGGGGTACAAATAGTTAAGTAATTACTGCTTTAAGTCAATATTGTAAGTCAATTATCTTTACTAGACATTGTATCTTGTGTATTATACAAATAAACCAATTGTGTCCAAACCAAATGCACTGTAATGGTCACTAGGGATGATCGAACGGTTCGACCCGAACATTGACTGTTCGAGGTTCGGCCAAATTTACAACTTTTTGCTGAAAAAGTTCGGAATTCGGCAACCAGAACCGACCAAAATGCAATGGGCCAGGAAATAGGCTTTAAAAGCCTGTGATTGGACCAGGACCATTAGTAAAAGCCAATTGAGGGGGCAGGAGAATGCTAGGAATGTGATTGGAGTGACTAGGGGGTCCCTAGGCCAATCATTAGTGAATACGCCCCCCAGTATATAAGATAGCCCCCGCCAAATTCCTAGCATTGTAATACAGGGACATGGAAGAGAGTGGAAGCAGTTCTGTTAATTTTACTTTAAAAGTGTCATTTAGCATTTATTAGTGTGAGGATGTGTAAGGGATATCTAGTGTAGTTAGGGTGCTATTTTCCACTTTAGTTAGATGCAAAAATCTAGTTTCTGTAGGGAAAGTGTTAAGTGCCAGGGTGACCTTAATGTAGTGTAGGGTGAACTGACACTGACTGTTATGGCAGGGTGACCAAACCCTTCCATATCAGGGTGACCGCTATAGAGAAAACATTGTTTCTCTTAGGTCACATTCAGTGCACTAATATGGCTTCTCGCCGGTAAGCCTGCTTTTTGGCTGCAGGCGTTTATAGGGATTTTTTGAGGACAAGTTTGGAGTCAGGCATGACATCTGAACTTGTGTATTGGGGTATATATATATACACACACATGTCTGTATATATACACCTGCACATATATAGGTGTGAAAGGAGCAGAAAACTATATTTGCGCTATACTTGCGAAGTTCAGATGTTTTGCCTGCCTCCAAAGAACCCAAAAAAATGCCCAAAAAAAACACCCAGGTGTTTTTGCAGCAGGCGTTTTTTTGGGGGGTCTTTTAGGCAGGCAAAACATCTGAACTTCTGTATAGGAGTATATATATATATACACACACACACACTTATATGTATGTTACACATACACATATATAGGTGTGATAGGAGCATAACCATATTGGTGTTAATTATTTCATTAGCGCAAGTAGTGTTCTGCTACTTTCACACCTATATATGTGTATGGGTATATAAACATATAAGTGTGTGTGTGTGTGTGTGTGTATATATACCCCTATACAGAAGTTCAGATGTTTTGCCTGCCTCCAAAAAAATTCCCAAAAAAACGCCTGCGCCAAAAAAAAAAAAAACGCCCAGGTGTGTTATTGCAGGGTTTTTTTTTTGGGCATTCTTTTGGGTTCTTTGGAGGCAGGCATGACATCTCAACTTCTGTATAGGGGTATATATACACACACACACTTATATGTATATATACCCATACACATATATAGGTGTGAAAGTAACAGAACACTATACTTGCGCTAATGAAATAATTAACACCAATATGGTTACGCTCCTATCACACCTATATATGTGTAAAATACATATAAGCGTGTGTGTGTATATGTATGTATGTATGTATGTATGTATGTATATGTGTATATATACCCCTGTACAGAAGTTCAGATGTTTTGCCTGCCTCCAAAGAACCCAAAAAAACGCCAGCGCCAAAAAAAACACCCAGGTGTGTTTTTGCAGCAGGCGTTTTTTTGGGCATTTTTTTGGGGGTCTTTTAGGCAGGCAAAACATCTGAACTTCTGTATAGGAGTATATATATATATATATACACACACACACACTTATATGTATGTTTACACATACACATATATAGGTGTGATAGGAGCATAACCATATTGGTGTTAATTATTTCATTAGCGCAAGTAGTGTTCTGCTACTTTCACACCTATATATGTGTATGGGTATATAAACATATAAGTGTGTGTGTGTGTGTGTGTGTGTGTGTGTATATATACCCCTATACAGAAGTTCAGATGTTTTGCCTGCCTCCAAAAAAATGCCCAAAAAAACGCCTGTGCCAAAAAAAAAAAACAGGTGTGTTATTGCAGGGTTTTTTTTTGGGCATTCTTTTGGGTTCTTTGGAGGCAGGCATGACATCTCAACTTCTGTATAGGGGTATATATATACACACACACACTTATATGTATATATACCCATACACATATATAGGTGTGAAAGTAACAGAACACTATACTTGCGCTAATGAAATAATTAACACCAATATGGTTACGCTCCTATCACACCTATATATGTGTATGTGTAAAATACATATAAGCGTGTGTGTATATGTGTGTATATATATATATATATATATATATATATATATATATATATATATACCCCTATACAGAAGTTCAGATGTTTTGCCTGCCTCCAAAGAACCCTAAAAAATGCCAAAAAAAACGCCAGCGCCAAAAAAAAAAAAACCGCCCAGGTGTGTTTTTGCAGCAGGCGTTTTTTGGGGCATTTTTTTGGGGTCTTTGGAGGCAGGCAAAACATCTGAACTTCTGTATAGGGGTATATATATATATACACACACACACTTATATGTATTTTACACATACACATATATAGGTGTGATAAGAGCGTAACCATATTGGTGTTAATTATTTCATTAGCGCAAGTAGTGTTCTGCTACTTTCACAACTATATATGTGTATGGGTATATATACATATAAGTGTGTGTGTATATATACCCCAATACAGAAGTTCTGATGTTATGCCTGCCTCCAAAAACCCCCAAAAAATGCCCAAAAAAAGCGCTTGCTACAAAACCGGCAAGGTGTGAAAATAGCGAAGCCATATCCCTGTTCTATAAGTGACATAATACAAACAATCTTTTTTTATGGTTCTGGACATGCTACAGAGCTGAAACTTCACAGGTACACTTTTTTTAGACCCCCCAGACACTAAATCCAAAGTCCAAAATCAAAAAATCTTTTTTTTATTTTTTTTTTATTTTTTCAATAATTGGCTCTCTATCAAAAATGACAATTTTTAAGAACTTTTTTTTGTGTGATTAATAGTCCCTGGGGCATGACCCAGAACCCTAGGCACTTTTAGGGGCATTTATTGGGTTTTAGGGCTTCAAAATGGTGTTTTTTGATTACCGAAGTTCGGGTCCCATTGATTTAAATGGGGTTCTGAAATCCGGGCCGAACTTTTGGGAAGTTCGGGTGTTCTGGTGGAACCAAACTTTTCGAAAGTTCGATCATCCCTAATGGTCACATCGATTAGATAAATGGCGGGGCAAAAAGTGATAAAAATGCACATTTTATACTGAAATTAGAATATTTCACATAAAAGGATATTGGGTAAAGGCTCACAGGCATGTAGGAAATCAGGGTATTTAAAAAATCCCACTTAAAAGAAAGTCCCACATGTAGCGGCCTAATTACAAATAATAGGACCTCATAGCACAGTTTTGAGGAATGCCTAAACATTTTTCTGCTTGTCACTATTATCCATGTCTGTGGCCCTAATAGATGGGTTATCCTATTAACAGAATTATTATTTTGACATTTGGTGGGTCATTCATCATAACTGATTTTTGGGGCTTTTTTATTTAGTTTTTTTGATACAGGACTTGTTAAAAACTTGTGTGTGTGTGTTTTATTTACAACTGATTTATTTGTTAATGTGTAGAGGTACTATGCAACCTTTACCCTTTCACATGGGGGTGGTGTGGATATCTGGGGGAGTTCCAGATGCCAATCAGTTCCCCCTCACCTCCACAACCACCAGGCTAGAATTGTGGGGAAGAGGCCCTTATCCTTATTAACATGTGGCCCCCTATGTTGAGGGCATGTGGCCTGATATGTTTTAGGAGGGTTGCCCCCATTTCCTGGCCTGCCAGGATGAGTGCTTGGATTAGGGGCCTGGTTTGGATTTGGCAGGACCCCACACCATTATTTCCCTCTGCCCCTTAAAATCCATACTAGATCTGAAGGGTAGTAGGTTTTGGGGGGATCTTATGTAATTTTGTTTTGTTTTTGCAAGGAGTTTCCCCTCAAATCAATGTCATATCTGAGGGGCCTGTTATGGATTTTTGGGGGGGAGGGGGGGATCACGGTAATTATTTTTATAGCAAAAATAACATCCAGAAAAAAAAAGCTAATAATTCAATTTTCTCTACAAGTTTTCTTTATTTTGAAGAGGATACAATGCACCATTCCCCCAAAAAATACATACTAGAACCTAAACATCTTTGGTAAGGGTTTGGTACGTATTTTGGTGGTTCCTATTGCATTATTTGCAAAATAAAAAAAAGTTTGCATCAAATGTGAATTAACAACATTTTAAACATTTTTTTTCCTTTGTAAATGTCCAGCTCCCCCCACAACACCTTCCAAGCAGGTTTTTCAGGAATAGTATTTTTAATGTTGCACTTTGAGCATTATTAAATTCATTGCTCTCTGCAAAATAGTATTTTTATTTTTTTTACATTAGTACATGTCCCCCATGCACTTTTCTGCCAATCTCTTTACTATTAATGTTAATATTTGACAGATTTGGCTCTCATTTACAGTGGGGTTTGGATTTAGCATCCAAAACTTGATCCATCAAACCTTCTCAAACAGAACCCAGGTGTGTCTGGCTCATTTCTGACTGAGCTGCCCAGCTCCTGATGCAGCAAGGCAACCCCAAACCATATAATTTCTAGCACCATGCTTTAAAGTTGATATAATGCTCCTAAATAGGGTTGAGCGGACACCTAGATGTCCGTGTTCGACGGGTTCGGCCGAACTTTAAAAAAAAGTCCGGGTCCGTGTCCCGGACTTTTACCGAACTTTTCCCGGACACCGAACCCCATTGAAGTCAATGGGGACCCGAACTTTAAGGCACTAAAATGGCTCTAAAACACCAAAGGAAAGGGCTAGAGTGCTGCAAATGGCAGCAAAACGTAATTAAGAGCATGGCAAGTGCTCTGCAAACAAATGTGGATAGGGAAATAACTTAAAACAACAAAAAAAAACAGAAAAATAAAACAATGTTCTTCTTCATCTCTGAAGGACGAGGCCCATATGGAGTAGGAGGGAGGTTGAGGTGGTGGTGGATGTGGCGGTGACATAGGCGTGCGCACAGGGTGTGCTGGGTGTGCCTGGGCACACCCTAATCACCTAGGGCACATAGCATTGCCAGTGAGGAGATGGGAAAGATCTCCCTGGGACCTGCTCTGCTCTATTTCTCCTTGCCTACAGGTACATGGCCCCGATACATTACTCTCCCTGCTGGCAAACACATGCATGTGTATTTCAACTTTGGGGTGCACACCTTAATGCAATAGGCTGCGCACACCTATGGGCGGTGTAGGTGGAAGCGGCGGTGGAGGAGGACCAGGGCCGGATTAACAGCATCATGGGCTTGGTGCTGAGGATTTTGAAGGGCCTTAGGGCCGTGCCTTGCCATGCACCCAGAGGAGGAAGGGTGCAGCCATGCATGCCTAATTCAACATGGGATGCTGTCTCTGAAGCCCATAAACACATCCATGCATCGCCAACTGTCCCTCCTTGTCCGGCCTTCACGCTGTGTGGGGAGGTTCTGAGGGTGCTGCCTGGGGAAGCGAGCATAGAAGCCAGACTTCTGTGTTTACAAGTGACAGAAGAGCGGTAACAGTGAATATGGCCAACCCGGGGCCTATATAAAAGGTAGGGGCCTGGAGCTGCAGCTCCAATAGCCCCTACATTAATCTGGCCCTGAGGAGGAGGACGAGGTAGCCAACACTGCTTCTTTTCAAAAATTTTAAATGAGGGTACACCCCAAAAGAGTGAGAAAGAGCAAAAATGGAACAATGGGTGGGTAAGGTCGGTATCCATTGCTATTCTGCATAAGGTACGGAAAAGTCCCGTGGGATCCATGCCTGGTTCATTTTAATGAACGTGAGCTTGTCCACATTGTCTCTGGACAGGCGGCTGCGCTTGTCTGTTATAACGCCCCCAGCCGTGCTAAATACCCGTTCAGATAATACACTGGCTGCAGGGCACGCCAGCACCTCCAAGGCGTAAAGGGCAAGCTCAGGCCATGTGCCCAATTTGGAGACCCAGAAGTTGAAGGGGGCAGACCCGTCATTCACTACATGTAGGCGTGTGCACACATACTGCTCCACCATGTTGGTAAAATGCTGCCTTCTGCTAAGACGTTCCATCTGAGCTGCTGGTGCTGCTGTTTGTTGTGGCGTGCTGACAAAGCTTTTCCACATTTCGGCCATGCTAACCCTGCCTTCTGAGGTGCTGGCGGTGCCCTGGTTGCGTTGGCGACCTCCTCCTCCTCCTCCTCTGCCTTGTGCTTCCACTGTGGCCCCGCTGTCAGATGGGAATGCCAGCAGCATGGCGTCTACCAGCGTGCGCTTGTACTCGCGCATCTTGCGATCGCGCTCCAGTGAGTGAATTAAGGACGGTACGTTGTCCTTGTAACGGGGATCCAGCAGCGTGGCCACCCAGTAATCAGCACAAGTTAGAATGTGGGCAACTCGGCGGTCGTTGTGGAGACACTGCAGCATGTAATCGCTCATGTGTGCCAGGCTGCCCAGAGGCGACGAAAGGCTGTCCTCTGTGGGAGGTGTATCGTCCGTGTCCTCTGTATCCCCCCAGCCACGCACCAGTGATGGCCATGAGCTGGCCTGGGTGCCACCCTGCTGTGAACATGGTTCCATCTCCTCCTCCAGCTCCTCCTCCTCCTCATCCTCCTCATCCTCCAGAACTGTGCCCCTGCTGGACAATTGCGTCCCTGGCGTTTGCGTGTGCAGGAACCCACCCTCGGAGCCCCTTGCGAATGACTGCCCTGAAAGCCTTGGAAATGTTACCTCTTCATCCTCCTCCTCCTCCTCATCCTGTGCCACATCCTCTTCCATCATCGCCCGAATTGTTTTTTCAAGGAGGCATAGAAGTGGGATAGTTAAGCTGAGAACGGCGTCATTGCCACTGGCCATGTTGGTGGAGTACTCAAAACAGCGCAACAAGGCACACAGGTCTCGCATGGAGGCCCAGTTATTGGTGGTGAAGTGGTGCTGTTCCGCAGAGCGACTCACGCGTGCGTGCTGCAGCTGAAACTCCACTATGGCCTGCTGCTGCTCGCACAGTCTTTCCAGCATGTGCAAGGTGGAGTTCCACCTTGTGGGCACGTCACATATGAGGCGGTGAGCGGGAAGGCCGAAGTTACGCTGCAGCGCTGCCAGGCGAGCAGCAGCAGGGTGAGAACGCCGAAAGTGCGCACAAACGGCCCGCACTTTCTGCAGCAGCTCTGACATATCGGGGTAGTTTTTAAGGAACCTCTGCACCACCAAATTCAGCACATGCGCCAGGCAAGGGATGTGCGTCAAACCGGCTAGGCCCAGAGCTGCTATGAGATTTCGCCCGTTATCGCACACCACCAGGCCGGGCTTGAGGCTCGCTGGCAGCAACCACTCATTTGTCTGCTGTTCCATGCTCCTCCACAACTCCTGCGCGGTGTGTGGTTTGTCCCCCAAACAGGCAAGTTGTAAAACTGCCTGCTGTCGTTTACCCCTGGCCGTGCTGAAGTTGGTGGTGAAGGTGTTACGCTGTCCGGATGAGGAGGCGGTAGAGGATGAGGAAGCGGAGTAGGAGGAGTTAGGAACAGGAGGCAAACTGAAGCGCCCTGCAATCCTCGGTGGTGGAAGGACATGCGCCAAATTGCTATCCGCCTCAGGCCCATCCGCCACTGCATTTACCCAGTGTGCCGTTAGGGAGATATAACGCCCCTGACCGTGCTTACTGGTCCACGTATCCGTAGTTAGGTGGACCTTGGCACAGATGGCGTTGCGCAGTGCACACCTGATATTTTCCCCCACTTGGTTGTGCAGGGAAGGGATGGCTTGCCTGGAAAAGTAGTGGCGGCTGGGCACGACGTACTGTGGGACAGCCACCGACATAAGGTTTTTAAAACTGTGCGTCTCCACCAGACGGAATGACAGCATTTCAAAGGCCAATAATTTTGAAATGCTGGCATTCAGGGCCAGGGATCGCGGGTGGGTAGGGGGGTACTTCCTCTTCCTCTCAAGTGTTTGGGAGATGGAAAGCTGAACGCTTCCACGGGACATTGTGGAGATGGTTGTTGGTGACCCAGGTGGTGGTGTTGCTGACAGATCGTCTGTTTGCGGGGTGGCAGGTGCCGGTATCACTACAGATGTGGCTGGAGCGGCCGAGACTGCAGCAGAAGAGGAAGCAGGATGAGCCAGAGACGTTTCTTGGTTTTGAAGGTGTGTACTCCACTGCAGCTCGTGCTTTGCACTTAGATGCCTGATCATGCAGGTTGTGCTCAGGTTGAGAAGGTTTATGCCTCACTTCAAGCTCTGATTGCACAGGGTGCAAACCACTCGTGTCCTGTCATCAGCACATTTTCTAAAGAACTTCCACGCTAGAGAACTCCTTTGAGCTGACTTTGGTGCGCTCGTTCCCTTGCTGCGTTGGGCAGTAGCGGGCGTAGTGTCTAGGGCACGGCCGCTCCGCTTCTGCACCCTGCTCCCTCTTCTGCTGTGCTGGTGGCTCTGTGCGACCACCGCCTCTTCCTCCAAACTACTCAGGTCACCTGCATGACGTTCATTCCATGTGGGGTCGAGGACCTCATCGTCCTCCACATCATCTTCCACCCAGTCTTCACCCCTGCCCTCCTTGTCGGTCTCCACAATGCTGAACGCCGCAGCAGTTGGCACCTGCGTTTCGTCATCATCGGAGACGTGCTGCGATGATCCTTGCATGTACTCATCTTGAGAAATAAGTGGTTGGGCATCGCTGCACTCAATCTCTTCCACTTCTGGGGCAGGGCTAGGTGGATGGCCCTGGGAAACCCTGCTGACAGAGTCCTCAAAAAGAATAAGAGACTGCTGTATGGCTTGGGGCTCAGACTGCTGGCCTGATTTGCAAGGGGGAGAGGTGAAAGACGGTTGGACATTGGCTGCAGGTGCCAACTCTGACCTTTCTGCAGTAGACTGGGTGGGAGACAATGTGAAGGAACTGGAGGCACTGTCAGCAGCAAACCAATCTACTATCGCCTCAACTTGTTCTGGCCTCATCACTTCTAGGGGCGTTTGATGCCCTACCAAATACTGATGCAGGTTCTGTCGCCTACTCACACTTGAGGAAGGTGTTTCACTTGTGCGTGTAGCTGGCACAGATCGACCACGTCCTCTCCTTGCAACAGGAGCTCTACCAGCAGCACCACGACCCAGGCCACGGCCCTTATTTGACGGTCTCCTCATACTTCTGTAATTTAAGATCTTGCCCTAGAAAGGTTTTTATTGAATAGCGGAATAGGAAATATGATCCAAAAAAGTGTATGTATCTCGCACGTACAAAACCACACTAGGCCCCAATTACTATTGTTTCTACCCCTAAAAGGATGGATGAGGAGTAGGAGGAGTATGGAACAGACAGCACCCTCAAATCTTCAGAAGTATGAGATGAACCCCAAAAACTTGGAAAGGTGGATCTCACACGTACCGACACAGACTATCCCGCAATTCAATTGATCCTCAAAGGTTTTTATTGAATAGCGGAATAGGAAATATGATCAAAAAAAGTGTATGTATCTCGCACGTACACAACCACACTAGGCCCCAATTACTATTGTTTGTACCCCTAAAAGGCTAGGAGTAGGGGGAGTATGGAACAGGCAGCACCCTCAAACCTTCAGAAGTATGAGATGAACCCCAACAACTTGGAAAGGTGGATCTCTCTCACACGTACCAACACAGACTATCCCCCAATTTAACTGATCCCCAAAGGTTTTTGATTAAATAGCGGAATAGAAAATATGATCCAAAAAAAGTGTATGTATATCACACGTACACAACCACACTAGGCCCCAATTACTATTGTTTGTACCCCTAAAAGGCTAGATGAGGAGTAGGGGGAGTATGGAACAGGCAGCACCCTCAAACCTTCAGAAGTATGAGATGAACCCCAACAACTTGGAAAGGTGGATCTCTCTCACACGTACCAACACAGACTATCCCCCAATTTAACTGATCCCCAAAGGTTTTTGATTAAATAGCGGAATAGAAAATATGATCCAAAAAAAGTGTATGTATATCACACGTACACAACCACACTAGGCCCCAATTACTATTGTTTGTACCCCTAAAAGGCTAGATGAGGAGTAGGGGGGGTATGGAACAGGCAGCACCCTCAAACCTTCAGAAGTATGAGATGAACCCCAACAACTTGGAAAGGTGGATCTCTCTCACACGTACCAACACAGACTATCCCCCAATTTAACTGATCCCCAAAGGTTTTTGATTAAATAGCGGAATAGAAAATATGATCCAAAAAAAGTGTATGTATATCACACGTACACAACCACACTAGGCCCCAATTACTATTGTTTGTACCCCTAAAAGGCTAGGAGTAGGGGGAGTATGGAACAGGCAGCACCCTCAAACCTTCAGAATTATGAGATGAGCCCCAACAACTTGGAAAGGTGGATCTCTCTCACACGTACCAACACAGACTATCCCCCAATTTAACTGATCCCCAAAGGTTTTTGATTAAATAGCGGAATAGAAAATATGATCCAAAAAAAGTGTATGTATATCACACGTACACAACCACACTAGGCCCCAATTACTATTGTTTGTACCCCTAAAAGGCTAGGAGTAGGGGGAGTATGGAACAGGCAGCACCCTCAAACCTTCAGAAGTATGAGATGAACCCCAACAACTTGGAAAGGTGGATCTCTCTCACACGTACCAACACAGACTATCCCCCAATTTAACTGATCCCCAAAGGTTTTTGATTAAATAGCGGAATAGAAAATATGATCCAAAAAAAGTGTATGTATATCACACGTACACAACCACACTAGGCCCCAATTACTATTGTTTGTACCCCTAAAAGGCTAGGAGTAGGGGGAGTATGGAACAGGCAGCACCCTCAAACCTTCAGAAGTATGAGATGAACCCCAACAACTTGGAAAGGTGGATCTCTCTCACACGTACCAACACAGACTATCCCCCAATTTAACTGATCCCCAAAGGTTTTTGATTAAATAGCGGAATAGAAAATATGATCCAAAAAAAGTGTATGTATATCACACGTACACAACCACACTAGGCCCCAATTACTATTGTTTGTACCCCTAAAAGGCTAGATGAGGAGTAGGGGGAGTATGGAACAGGCAGCACCCTCAAACCTTCAGAAGTATGAGATGAACCCCAACAACTTGGAAAGGTGGATCTCTCTCACACGTACCAACACAGACTATCCCCCAATTTAACTGATCCCCAAAGGTTTTTGATTAAATAGCGGAATAGAAAATATGATCCAAAAAAAGTGTATGTATATCACACGTACACAACCACACTAGGCCCCAATTACTATTGTTTGTACCCCTAAAAGGCTAGATGAGGAGTAGGGGGAGTATGGAACAGGCAGCACCCTCAAACCTTCAGAAGTATGAGATGAACCCCAACAACTTGGAAAGGTGGATCTCTCTCACACGTACCAACACAGACTATCCCCCAATTTAACTGATCCCCAAAGGTTTTTGATTAAATAGCGGAATAGAAAATATGATCCAAAAAAAGTGTATGTATATCACACGTACACAACCACACTAGGCCCCAATTACTATTGTTTGTACCCCTAAAAGGCTAGATGAGGAGTAGGGGGAGTATGGAACAGGCAGCACCCTCAAACCTTCAGAAGTATGAAATGAACCCCAACAACTTGGAAAGGTGGATCTCTCTCACACGTACCAACACAGACTATCCCCCAATTTAACTGATCCCCAAAGGTTTTTGATTAAATAGCGGAATAGAAAATATGATCCAAAAAAAGTGTATGTATATCACACGTACACAACCACACTAGGCCCCAATTACTATTGTTTGTACCCCTAAAAGGCTAGATGAGGAGTAGGGGGGGTATGGAACAGGCAGCACCCTCAAACCTTCAGAAGTATGAGATGAACCCCAACAACTTGGAAAGGTGGATCTCTCTCACACGTACCAACACAGACTATCCCCCAATTTAACTGATCCCCAAAGGTTTTTGATTAAATAGCGGAATAGAAAATATGATCCAAAAAATGTGTATGTATATCACACGTACACAACCACACTAGGCCCCAATTACTATTGTTTGTACCCCTAAAAGGCTAGGAGTAGGGGGAGTATGGAACAGGCAGCACCCTCAAACCTTCAGAAGTATGAGATGAACCCCAACAACTTGGAAAGGTGGATCTCTCTCACACGTACCAACACAGACTATCCCCCAATTTAACTGATCCCCAAAGGTTTTTGATTAAATAGCGGAATAGAAAATATGATCCAAAAAAAGTGTATGTATATCACACGTACACAACCACACTAGGCCCCAATTACTATTGTTTGTACCCCTAAAAGGCTAGATGAGGAGTAGGGGGAGTATGGAACAGGCAGCACCCTCAAACCTTCAGAAGTATGAGATGAACCCCAACAACTTGGAAAGGTGGATCTCTCTCACACGTACCAACACAGACTATCCCCCAATTTAACTGATCCCCAAAGGTTTTTGATTAAATAGCGGAATAGAAAATATGATCCAAAAAAAGTGTATGTATATCACACGTACACAACCACACTAGGCCCCAATTACTATTGTTTGTACCCCTAAAAGGCTAGATGAGGAGTAGGGGGGGTATGGAACAGGCAGCACCCTCAAACCTTCAGAAGTATGAGATGAACCCCAACAACTTGGAAAGGTGGATCTCTCTCACACGTACCAACACAGACTATCCCCCAATTTAACTGATTCCCAAAGGTTTTTGATTAAATAGCGGAATAGAAAATATGATCCAAAAAAAGTGTATGTATATCACACGTACACAACCACACTAGGCCCCAATTACTATTGTTTGTACCCCTAAAAGGCTAGGAGTAGGGGGAGTATGGAACAGGCAGCACCCTCAAACCTTCAGAAGTATGAGATGAACCCCAACAACTTGGAAAGGTGGATCTCTCTCACACGTACCAACACAGACTATCCCCCAATTTAACTGATCCCCAAAGGTTTTTGATTAAATAGCGGAATAGAAAATATGATCCAAAAAAAGTGTATGTATATCACACGTACACAACCACACTAGGCCCCAATTACTATTGTTTGTACCCCTAAAAGGCTAGATGAGGAGTAGGGGGAGTATGGAACAGGCAGCACCCTCAAACCTTCAGAAGTATGAGATGAACCCCAACAACTTGGAAAGGTGGATCTCTCTCACACGTACCAACACAGACTATCCCCCAATTTAACTGATCCCCAAAGGTTTTTGATTAAATAGCGGAATAGAAAATATGATCCAAAAAAAGTGTATGTATATCACACGTACACAACCACACTAGGCCCCAATTACTATTGTTTGTACCCCTAAAAGGCTAGATGAGGAGTAGGGGGGGTATGGAACAGGCAGCACCCTCAAATCTTCAGAAGTATGAGATGAACCCCAAAAACTTGGAAAGGTGGATCTCTCTCACACGTACCAACACAGACTATCCCCCAATTTAACTGATCCCCAAAGGTTTTTGATTAAATAGCGGAATAGAAAATATGATCCAAAAAAAGTGTATGTATATCACACGTACACAACCACACTAGGCCCCAATTACTATTGTTTGTACCCCTAAAAGGCTAGATGAGGAGTAGGGGGAGTATGGAACAGGCAGCACCCTCAAACCTTCAGAAGTATGAGATGAACCCCAACAACTTGGAAAGGTGGATCTCTCTCACACGTACCAACACAGACTATCCCCCAATTTAACTGATCCCCAAAGGTTTTTGATTAAATAGCGGAATAGAAAATATGATCCAAAAAAAGTGTATGTATATCACACGTACACAACCACACTAGGCCCCAATTACTATTGTTTGTACCCCTAAAAGGCTAGGAGTAGGGGGAGTATGGAACAGGCAGCACCCTCAAACCTTCAGAAGTATGAGATGAACCCCAACAACTTGGAAAGGTGGATCTCTCTCACACGTACCAACACAGACTATCCCCCAATTTAACTGATCCCCAAAGGTTTTTGATTAAATAGCGGAATAGAAAATATGATCCAAAAAAAGTGTATGTATATCACACGTACACAACCACACTAGGCCCCAATTACTATTGTTTGTACCCCTAAAAGGCTAGATGAGGAGTAGGGGGAGTATGGAACAGGCAGCACCCTCAAATCTTCAGAAGTATGAGATTGTGTTCACTGTACCCCACAAAGATTGAGTTCACTGCACCCCACAATGATTGTGTTCACTGCACCCCACAAAGATTGTGTTCACTGCACCTCACAAAGATTGTGTTCACTGTACCCCCCAAAGATTGTGTTCACTGCACCCCACAAAGATTCTTTTTACTGTACCCCACAAAGATTGTGTTCACTGCACCCTAAAAGGATGTTGTTCACTGCACCCCACAAAGATTGTGTTCACTGCACCCTAAAAGGATGTTGTTCACTGCACCCCAAAAAGATTGTGTTCACTGTACCCCCCCAAAGATTGTGTTCACTGCACCCCACAAAGATTGTGTTCACTGCACCCCAAAAAGATTGTGTTCACTGTACCCCCCAAAGATTGTGTTCACTGCACCCCAAAAAGATTGTGTTCACTGTACCCCCCAAAGATTGTGTTCACTGCACCCCACAAAGATTCTGTTCACTGTACCCCACAAAGATTGTGTTCACTGCACCCCAAAAAGATTGTGTTCACTGTACCCCCCCAAAGATTGTGTTCACTGCACCCCACAAAGATTCTGTTCACTGCACCCCACAAAGGATTTTGTTCACTGCACCCCAAAAAGATTGTGTTCACTGCACCCCAAAAATGATTTTGATCACTGCACCCCAAAAAGGATGTTGTTCACTGCACCCCAAAAATGATTTTGTTCACTCCACCCCAAAAAGATTGTGTTCACTGCACCCCACAAAGATTGTGTTCACTGCACCCCAAAAAGATTGTGTTCACTGTACCCCCCAAAGATTGTGTTCACTGCACCCCACAAAGATTCTGTTCACTGTACCCCACAAAGATTGTGTTCACTGCACCCCAAAAAGATTGTGTTCACTGCACCCCAAAAAGGATGTTGTTCACTGCACCTCAAAAAGGATGTTGTTCACTCCACCCCAAAAAGATTGTGTTCACTGCACCCCACAAAGATTGTGTTCACTGCACCCCAAAAAGATTGTGTTCACTGCACCCCAAAAATGATTTTGTTCACTGCACCCCAAAAAGGATTTTGTTCACTGCACCCCAAAAAGGATGTTGTTCACTCCACCCCAAAAAGATTGTGTTCACTGCACCCCAAAAAGATTGTGTTCACTGCACCCCACAAAGGATTTTGTTCACTGCACCCCAAAAAGATTGTGTTCACTGCACCCCAAAAAGGATGTTGTTCACTGCACCCCAAAAAGGATTTTGTTCACTGCACCCCAAAAAGATTGTGTTCACTGCACCCCACAAAGGATTTTGTTCACTGCACCCCACAAAGATTGTGTTCACTGCACACCAAAAAGGATTGTGTTCACTGCACCCCAAAAAGATTTTGTTCACTGCACCCCAAAAAGATTGTGTTCACTGCAGCCCAAAAAGATTGTGTTCACTGCAGCCCAAAAAGATTGTGTTCACTGCAGCCCAAAAAGATTGTGTTCACTGCAGCTCACACACAGAAAAATGGATGTGGATCACTGACACCTGCCTATCTCCAATCCCACACCACACAGCAATATCGATTGTAGTTTGTAGAACACAGTTTCCCTAAAATTCAGCAGACTCTGTCCCTAACAGGATTGAGAAGAGATCGTAGATCAGGATTGAGTGCAGATTCACCCCACCCCCCACACAGCAATATCGATTGTAGTTTGTAGAAGACACTGACCCTATAATTCAGCAGACTCTATCCCTAAAATGCCTACAACTCGCCCTGCCTAAACACTCCGACCTGTCCCTCAATTCTATCCGGACACAAATGGTTTTTTCCTGCCTATCTTTCCCTAATCAGCAGCCAGCACATTGATGTGTGCTCTGTCCCTTAGCTAAGCAGCAGAATGACGCTGCTGCGGCGGCTGCCTCGAACTTATAAAGACTTGGTCACATGCTTCAGACGGCCAATCACAGCTACTAAGACATTTGCAGGCATGGCTGGGATGGCTTAAGGCACACCAGTTAAACGATTGTTGATTGGCTGTTGAAAGCCCGCCATGAAAAGAGCGCCAAAGCATGCAAAACCCGGAAATAAAACGACCGAACACGGATTTTTACCCGAACATACAGTAAAGTGTCCGTGTCCGTGTTCGGGTAAAAAAATCCAATTATTCGGTACGAACACGAATAATACAGTCCGTGTTCGCTCAACACTACTCCTAAATACTGGCTTTGGTTAGTGGTGAATATGTCTACTGTTATTGTGACCAAGCAACTCAACCTTGGATTGCTCATTCTTCAGCATTGTTCCAGAAGGCATGATCTTTGTCTATATGTTCAATGACAGATGGTAATCTTGCTGTACTGCTGTTTTTAAACAGCAAAAGCTTGGTCTTCACACAACTCTCATGAAAGTTGAATTGGTGCACTCTTTCTATTTGTAGATGAATGCAGTTTGACCCCAACTGTTTCAAGAATTACCCGAAAAAACTGCAATGAAATTTTGGTTTGTGGTTCGAGCAGGTTTAGGGGAACCTCAAAGAAATTTCAATGTGGGGGGCGTGGCCAGATCACATGTGAGATGGCTGCCTGCTAAAGCCGCTATGATCTGCGGCAGCTTCCAAGGGCAAAAACAGCCAGGTGATTGGCTCCACACGGCGGCAAAACACAGCTCCAGTACCCAGAGACACCCAACAATGACCAAGAGGACGAAGGAGAGGGCAGCTCCATATAAACTGACAGATTTCTATCCTCCGCCGGGTAAACAGTGTGTCCAAGATGGCACCAAAGGGTCAGCAGAGCCTACACGTGGCCTGACTGCCTCAGCATCATAGACACACACTGCACATTACTTGGCCGAATCTGTCCACAAGACAGGCAGCATCTCAGCCACATCCACTCCATCCACAAGCCCAGCTAAATCGAGGCTGCAGCTTACTCAGGCTGAAGACTAAGGGACTGAGGTAAGCCTCTCAATGCAGCCTTTCCCCTCAAGTACAACACTCCATAGAGGCATTCCCTATGACAAATCAGCCAGTGCTGGACACCACATTGAGAGATATGCTGATGACTGTGCAAAGTTCTATACAATCTGAAATACTGAATATGATGCAACATTTCTCATCTGAAATTTCCTATATAGGACTACCTCCTTTAATGAAATGGTGGATGCCCAGAGAGAGGAATCCGATGACATTGAATGGTTAAAAGCCAAATTAGCAGACCTGGAAGACTGTTCTAGAAGGAACAATATCAAAATAAGGGGGCTCCCAGAAACCATTCAACCATCTACTCTACGTGATTATTTTACGCAACTGCTGTCAACATTCTTCCCTGACTCCCCAGCAGGAGAATTGATAATTGACTGTATGCACTGTCTCTCAAAACCGACACACCTGCCAGATACTATCCCATGGGACACGATAACCCGTATTAATTTCTTTCACATAAAGGAGAAATTCATGAGAGCTACCAGAAATGCTGCAGAATACCCCCAAAAATAAATTCTCGAAATTTACCATGCAACACACAAATATCTGGCCACCATCACTAAACCACTTCACAATCACCAGATCCCTTTCAAATGGAGTCACCCAGTGAAGCTAATAATTACTAAAGAAAACAATTCTGTCACAATTCGCTCTCTGGATGAAGGCCTAGGGCTCCTCAGACAATGGAATATCCTGGAACCACTGGAACAGTGCCAAATTTGCCACCACCACCATAACCGCAACGACAATTGGGAGGACGTGAATCCTCTGGACGACATGACCACCTTATCCACTTACCCACAACAAGCTACACAGATAGCTCTGGTTTGCTCGCCCAAGATCGGCTCATTGTTCTTTTTCCCCCAGCTAATAGACGCAGTGATTATAGCTCACACAGTTCTGCTATTCCTAACGTTCTCCATTAAAACCCCTGGTTCTTTCTTACATGCATTATCTGTTCAACACATTACAATTGCCTTTTTTGCTTCCTGAACGAGTATGAAGTAACCACACGAAACCCCTGACATCTGAATCACAGCAGACCCTTCAAATCAAAGTGACTTGACAGTAAGTTACTTACCTAACCAAACTTCATTTGACCACATACACATCAAACTAAATGGCTCTCCTGCTGAGTAGAAAGACCCTCATTTGCCAGCAACTTTGCACTAGTTCACCTAATACGGAACCTCCCTCAAAAACCATGCCCTTCAAAATTCTGTCCCTTAATGTTAAGGGCTTAAATCACCCAGGGAATAAATATTCTCTCTGGTCTGAAACCCGCAAATTCAAGCAGATCATACTCCTTCTTGAAAGGCCAGTGGCTTCAACATGGGTCCAGGGGAATGGGTGAAGCATTTCTTGAAGGAACCACTGTGTCAGACTGAGTCACCAATAATGGTGTCAGTTTGTGGGCAGGTGTTGACAGGAAGTAGGAGAATGAGATGAGAGTCTATATCGAGTGGGCTGTGGACAAACTAGGCTTTTGTACTTAAATTCAGAGGCACTGGAAGCCAAGGGAGACTGTCGCTTGGGAGTCCACTAGGCTGGAACACAAGCCAACACTGGAGACTGGGGCCAGAAGATGTCAGAGCGCCGTGACATCACAGAGGGGGTGGGCAACACCTGCCCACAAACTGAGCCGTTCAGTACAGCATCCACTGACACCATTATTGGTGACTCGGTCCGGCACATTGGTTCCTTTAGGAAATGCTTCACCCATTCCCCTGGACCCATGTTGAAGCCCTTTCAAGAAGGAATACAATCTACTTGAATTTTCTAATATCCTGTGAGTACAGACTTAGATGGCTGCGTCTTCTTTTTTTTGTCTTGTATTTACAGTTCATAGAGGCTTCCAATACCCTCATCGAAGAGGTGCTGCTGCAGCCAAAGATGCAGTGGAATTTTTTTAATTATATTTTCTCAGATCCTGACACTGGCACTTTTTGGCAAATATAATGACTTTCTGTTTGCGCTAAAAGTGTTTTTCTTTTCTTCTATCAAAATCAGCACAGAAAAATCATTGCTCTAAAACAGCAATGCATGTAACAACAGTTCTGCTACATTAAGAAATATTCAATATTCTTGTGTTCAACAAAGACATCAGTGTTGATGTCTAAGGCTATCAAAAGAAACTAATAGTGAACACTCAGTCCAGTAACAATGTACTGTACATATTAAACATATAAAACTTTGGCCTATAGAGTTTTGTATATGCATTGAGCAATGGAATGCTCAGTACAGATACCAGCTATAGGTTATGTGGTTTAGAAAAAAACTGCGGCAGAAGGCATGATTAGTTCAGCTCACAATGTTTGTGCTTATATGATGTTTTCCCAGACACTGAAACTGCTGAGCTTCTAATTTTATTTCTCTGGGGTGAACATGCTCCCCAGTTAATTTTACCTGTCATTGGTAAACAAGTCCTATGTCAGGATTATTAAGCGGTAATAATTTGGAGGCAGCCCTGGGGGTTACAATCAAAGCATATAAACTCAGTAATCATGAAGATATGAGCAAAATGTAATGCAGGTTAAAACACTGCATCCATATAAAACTTATCTTCCATATCATTCTGAATTTCCAGTGTAACATAACATTGTCTATATTGTAACTAAAAAAAATTAAACTAAGAAGAAGATGAAGAAAAAAAAACAAGAAAAAGAAGGGGAGGAAGAGGGTGAAGAATAACATAACTGAAATAATATGGCTAGGGGCAAACATACAACCAGTGAAACATATGTTGCATTTGCCCCAAATGGACCAAGGAAGGTGTGCAGTTGGTAACAGGGAAAGTCGTGATATGAAGTTGTGTTAGTGGTCAGGAGAAAACCCTAACTTTACTTTTTTTGTAATCTGGACCTGCTTGTCAGTTAAACCTGTTCCATTTACAAAGTTTCAAAATGTCAATACATGTGGATCAATATCATGTTTTGGAAGGTTGCCTGCTCATTTTAAGGATGAATACATTGACTTACAGTATATAACCGAATTTAAAGAGGAAGTAAACCCACCAAAAAAAAGGAAAGAAAAAAAAAAAAAAAAACCCTGTAAGACAAAGGCATAATGAGCTAGTATGCATCGCATACCAGCTCATTATGAAATACTTACCTTAGAACAAAGACCCCGCAGTGCTGCCCGCTCAGGGACAGGACGGCCTGATTCACGTCCTCCGGCCATCTGATTGGCCGGAGGCACGATAACATCGCTCCCATGCATGCGTGTGGGAGCCACCGTTCACGGCACAGGGCTCTGAAGGAACGGCATGGGTGGCCATTCCTTCAGAGCGCATGCGCCGATGATGTCATCGGCTGCATTAAAAGTAAATATCTCCTAAACAGTGCAAGTTTAGGATATATTTACAGTACTTATAGGTAAGCCTTAGTAAAAGCTTACCTATAGGTACAAGTTATAAGAGTGGGTTTACAACCTCTTTAACCTCTTCATGCCTAAGCCTTTTTTTTTTTTACATTTGAAGCCTAGAAGTTAAAACCCATTATTTTTGCTAGAAAATTATTTAGAACCCCCAGATATTTTATATATATATATATATATATATATATATATATATATATATATATATATATATATATATATATATATATATATAGTTGGTTTTTTTTTTTTTTGTTTTTTTAGCAGAGACCTTAGAGAATAAAATGGTGATCATTTCAAAGTATTTGCACAGCGGTCTTTCAAATGCAATTTTTTGGGAACAAATACTTTTATGAATTAAAAACAAAACAGTAAAGTTAGCCCAATTTTTTTGTATAATGTGAAAGATGATGTTACACCGAGTAAATAGATACCTAACATGTCATGCTTTAAAATTGTGCACACTCGTGAAATGGCGACAAAGTACAATATTCAAAAATCTCCATAGGCAACATTTTAAACATTTCTACAGGTTACCAGTTTAGTGTTACAGATGAGTTCTTGTGCTAGAATTATTGCTCTCACTCTAACGATCCTGGAAAAACCTTACATGTTTGGTTTGAATACTGTTTACATTTGCGGTTGCGACTTACGTATGCGGAGGGAGGGGGCACTTTAATATTTTTTTTACTATTTATTTATACATTTTTTCACTGTACCTTTTGAAAAAAAAAGAAAAAAGAAGGAATGTAAACATCCCTTGTGACAGTAATAGGCAGTGACAGGTACTCTTTATGGAGGAATCTCTCCTTTTGCACTTAAAAGCATTCAAAATACCAAGTCTGGCTGTTTTGAATGCTGTATCTTTTTTAAATTTGGCGCCTTTAAGTCTTCTGTACACTGGAAGTGGATGTTGGGTCTTTGGCCAGCTGGACGCTCAGGACTCCTGGTGGGACCAAGGACACCAATACAGTGATCAGTGCTAAACATATACTCTGACACTGAACTAAGGACACTGACAGGGAAGGTGTTAACATTAGTGATGTCGCGAACATAAAATTCGCCGTTCGCGAACGGCGAACGCGAACATCGGCGAATGTTCGCGAACCGGCGAACATTGCGAGCCGCCATAGACTTTAATAGGCAGGCGAATTTTAAAACCCACAGGGACTCTTTCTGGCCACAATAGTAATGGAAAAGTTGTTTCTAGGGGACAAACACCTGGACTGTGGCATGCTGGAGGGGGATCCATGGCAAAACTCCCATGGAAAATTACGTAGTTGACACAGAGTCGGGTTTTATTCCATAAAGGGCATAAATCACCTAAAATTCCTAAATTGTTTGGAATAACGTGCTTTAAAACATCCAGTGTGTGTATATGATCAGGTATGATGTTGTATCGATCAGGTAGTGTAAGGGTTACGCCCGCTTCACAGTGACAGACCAAACTCCCCGTTTAACACACCGCAAACAACCGCAAACAGACCAGAACCGACCAAAATGGGACAGGAACTGGGCTTTAAGGGTTAGGGTTAGGTTTAGTGTTAGGGGCTAGGGTTAGGGTTACGGTGAGATACTTAGGGTTAGAGTTAGTAAACCTACCCCTACGCCTCTAACCCTAACCGTCTAACCCTAAGCACTAAAAATAACCCTAACCCTAACCGTAGCCCTAACCCTAATTCTAATTTTTTTTCTGGTTCTGGACATGCTACAGAGCTGAAACTTCACAGGTACACTTTTTAGACCCCCAGACACTGAATCACACAAAAAAAAGTTCTTAAAAATTGTAATTTTTTGATAGAGAGCCAATTATTGGAAAAATTTTAAAAAAATAAAAATAAAAAATTTCTTTGGATTTAGCATCTGGGGGGTCTAAAAAGTGTACCTGTGAAGTTTCAGCTCTGTAGCATGTCCGGAACCAGAAAAAATTACGAGTTAGGGTTAGGGTTAGGTTTAGGGTTAGGGTTATTTTTATGGCTAGGCTTAGAGGGTTAGGGTTAAGGTTAGAGGGTTAGGGTTAGGTTTAGTGTTAGGCGCTAGGGTTAGGGTTACGGTGAGATACTTAGGGTTAGAGTTAGTAGCCCTACCCCTAACTCTAACCCTCTAACCCTAAGCACTAAAAATAACCCTAACCTTAGCCCTGACCCTAACCCTAACCCTAACCCTAATTCTATTTTTTTTCTGGTTCTGGACATGCTACAGAGCTGAAACTTGACAGGTACGCTTTTTAGACCCCCCCAGACACTAATCCAAAAAAAGTCATGCCTGCCACCGTATATATCAGTGGTGGGTGGGCAGTGACACTGCAGTGGGCACAGTACACTCTGTGGACCTGACAGTCACTGGCACCCAGGCAACTGCAATTATAAAAAAAATATATATATTTTTACTTTGCAAGCTGCTGTGCCACCGTATATATATCAGTGGTGTGTGGGCACGCAGTGGCACTACAGTGGGCACAGTACACTCTGTACAGTCACTGGCAGCCCAGGCAACTGCAATAATAAAAAATATTTTTTTTTTCAATTTGCAACAAGATGCTGTGCCACCGTATATATATCAGTGATGACAGAGGAAAAGAAAAAATATTTTTTAAAATGCAAGGTACTGTGCCTGTGCCACCCGAAATGAGTGTGGTGTGCACACAGTACAGTCTGTGGTGGGTCTGTGGCCTCTCACACACAGCGGGCAGGCAACTGCAGTGTACAATAGATATAGATATATATATATATATATATATATATATATATATATATATATATATATATATATATATATATATATATATTACACAAATACCAGCCCTTAGAAGGGCTTTTTGGGGTGCTGTCAGGATGCTGTCCTTACAGCAGTAGTGGACCAAGAACACTGACTAGCAAGACCAGGAACACTGACTAACAACTGTCCCTAGCTTAGCAGCAGCAGCTCTCCCTGCTCTCACTAACACACACTGCTTCAGAATGATCTAAGATGGATGCTGCCCTTGCTTATTTATAGGAGGTGGGAGGGTGTGGGAGGGAGGTATGCTGATTGGCTGGAAATGTGCCTGCTGACTGTGAAGTTCAGGGTCAAAGTTTGCCTCAATGATGTATTATAGGGGGCGGACCGAACATCGCATATGTTGTTTAGCAGCGGCGAACGCGAACATGCTAAGTTCGCCGGGAACTGTCCGCCGGCGAACAGTTCGGTACACCTCTAGTTAACATCAGGGGTGATCAAAGGGTTAAATGTGTCCCTAGGGAGTGCTTTCTAACTGTGGGGGAGGTGCTTGTACTGTGAGAAAGACAGAGATCCATGCTCCTACTTAACAGAAACACTGGATCAATGCCTTCACTTGTCACAGAATGCCAATCTGCCTTGTTTACATAGGCAGATCGCTGTTCTGCCTCTCCTGGGAATGATCGGCTGGTCCCCGTGGACATCGGGTCCACTGGACCTGTTGATTGGCTCCCACTGTGTTCAATCACAGCGGGAGCTGGTCACCAGCTGCGCGCATGCATGTCACAGACCCAGAAGAGCGAAGTCACGTAACTGTATGTGATTTCGCGCAGAAGAGCCGCTGCCCCGCAGTAGATGTACGTGGGGCGGTAGGCAAGTGTTTTAAGGATCTGTACCCCACTAATTGCCCTGACCTTGTAAGTCCTCCAACACCCCTGACACTCTGGATTCCGACATTCTTGTTGTGACAATAAATACTTAGAAACACACACAGTCAAATAAAGCAGTGGAATCTTGTTTACTGAAAGATTAATAGCAATGAAATTCAGTAACATTCTCTAGTTACCTGCAGGGAATTTTCTATGGCAAATAATCCAGAAAGCAGAAACAGTCAAAAAAGTATTGCAGGACTGATTATTGCAGTAGTGCATTACTGACTGCAGTATAATATGAACACTTCTACAATACCAACATATTCTGCTTGAATTGAGATCTATGGATACAGTGTGAAGAAGGGCAAAGGAACGACCAAGTTTGTGTCGGACCACTCCCTTCTGCCCCCCCCCCCCCTGATGCCACAGTCCCAATAAAAAAATGTAATAATTCTATATTCAATTCAAATAATATGACCCTTAAGTCTTTAAACTTACTCTTTTAGTAAATAGAGTCCTGGGTGGAAGTACGGGCCCTTATGGCACCAACACCACTTATCCCTTGTGGAGGAAGATATGTTGTAGTCTCTCAGAATAAAGGAAGGCCTTGCGTCTTCAGCTAGCACTTTAATGGTGTGCTTGAAGTGTCCTGACAAGCAGAGTGAACACTGTCGCTGCTCACCAAAGAGTAAGTTCTCCTACTAGTTAAGTCAGAGAAACAAGACAACAGTGTCCTTTGTTACAGGAAGATGGGCAAATGCCCGCTCACCAATCCCAGTGGCTTTTAGTGTGAAAGAGTGGCATGAGGGCTCTGGCACAGGTCTCTGCAGAGTCTGGCTCAAGGGACAGCGCTTGACCTCGTGTCACACCACGCTGCAGCCCAGTTGGATTTAGCGTGGATGTGATGAGAGCGGCCTCCAGGCATCCACTGAATGAGCAGAAGTGGCTGGCAGTGGATGCTCCTGCACCCCCTCACAATGACACTCTCTTCCTCTGTAGCACAGGGTGCAACTCTGCTACAGTCTAGCCCAGATCACTGCTTGCAGATCCAGGCCTTGATCCCAAGAGAGCGATTCTGTCTTACAGGCTTTTTATTACTGATCCCTGCATTCTGTCCTACTTCCCTAGCCAGCTGGGATTTGTAGCCCATAACAGTCTGACTGAATGTAAAAATTGGCTCTTTGGACTACATGTCCAAAGATGCTTTACTTCACTCTTATTTCTTATTCAAATTGACTTCAGGATGTGGTGACAGAGTCCAGGCTGAGCACTAATAGAGAACAGTCTCACTGGAGCAATACTGCAGAATATCTTCTGATAATGTGGGCAATAGTGGCCAGCTCCTGGCTACATCTGTAACTAGATCAAAATCTTCAGTATCAGAAACAGATGTTCAGGTCCTCGGTTGTCCATTTTCCTTGGTATTAGATGTCAAATACTGGTGTCTCCTAGAATAGTGAATAGACAATTTTGGGATGTTGGTCTTAGAGGCCATAAGGTTGATATACTAAATAATAGGCATGGTATATTTAGGAAAGTGAACTGATTAAATAAGATGAAGTTGAGCTCACTTCAACCAATCATGTGCTAGCAAAAATCCTTTTTGGGTATTCACTCCTCATGTAATATCCTTTACTTTGAACAGCCTCTAAGTCTTTAAGTAAATCAAATCTAGCGATATGCCAAAATCCTTTTGTGGAGGAATCATTTCCCAACAAGAAGTTTAATTGTCCTGAGGCTTTGGCTTGGAATTAAGTTGGTATTAATGACCTTAGGGTCACTTTACCATCTGACTGAACAATCTTCTTTAGATTTATCAAATATAACATGAGGACATTCTTAATCTATACACTCAATTTGTATCCAACCAGGCAGGCTTTTGTAGATGTAGGTAGATATAAAGGAGATTGTACATAAATAATGTAATGTGTCTGGTGAGTTTTAAAGGGACACTTGTGTTATTGGGCATGCCTAATAAAGCCTAGCTAAAGAAAATAGAGTAGTGGATAACGAGGTGTGGCAAGGACAAAAAAAAAAAAAAAACAGCATCTGTGCCTGTGGGCACAATATACAGTAGATTCCTTGACTTACTAGGTGACACCACGGGGAAAAGGTGTAAGCATATGTGGAGTAACAATGCCCAACCATTTGCATAGATGCCTTACCTATAACTATATTTGTTCACATTAGGAGAAAATACATTTATATCACAAAATATATCATGCATAGCATAGGTGACATATCAACATAGCCACAGATTGGTTGCATATGAAATATTTTTTTTAAATATTTATTTATATATGTATTTATTTATTATACAAGGCTAAATAAATTAATTTGCCAGATATCAGCAGATGATATGATAAGTTGGAAGCCAGGGGCTATTGAAAATAATAATAATTATAGGTTCATTAATAAAAGGTCGTTTTCTACATTTCCACAATGCAGGTATTTTATAATGGAAAGTACAGTTTGAACTCTTGAAGCTGGCCATACATTATACAATAGTAAAACGATCTAAAACAGCACTATCAGGCATAAATAATCACAATTATGATGAATAATAAAGTGTACCAGTGCTTAAATAAAAATATCCAATTCATACAATAGTGTCAGACAAATAAATAATTGTTGATAAAGTGCTCAAATAAATTACATTAAAGTGCATTCATAATACATTCATGGTGCAAAAAGTGCAGAAGTGCTGGATACTGTGCAGTCCAAAATTAATAGTCCACTTGAAATTGAGCTAAAGTGCTGAAAAAAGTGCTTGAAGTGTTCCACACAAGTGCCAAGGTGCTTTCAAGGAAACCCCTTTTGGGGATGCACTCCGGACCTAAAATGTAATCAAGCCTCAAAATGCAGTAATTTTCCACAGGGTGGCCAGTAGGGATGGATGAGTCAACACAGCCTCCAATACACCTCCAGCTTTCTCTATGCTCTCCCCTTGATCAGATGCTCATAAAGGAAGGGAAGGAGCCAAATATAGTGAAGCTGTAAGGTATTTATTAGGTTAAAATAAACTAAAACTACTCACAAAAATACAGCATGTATTGGCATTTGTGTACAGCAATAATCACACCGAATCGATCCACGCTTCCTTTATGAGCATCTGATCAAGGGGAGAGCATAGAGAAAGCTGGAGGTGTATTGGAGGCTGTGTTGACTCATCCATCCCTACTGGCCACCCTGTGGAAAATTACTGCATTTTTGAGGCTTGATTACATTTTAGGTCCGGTGAGTGCATCCCCAAAAGGGGTTTCCTTGAAAGCACCTTGGCACTTGTGTGGAACACTTCAAGCACTTTTTTCAGCACTTTAGCTCAATTTCAAGTGGACTATTAATTTTGGACTGCACAGTATCCAGCACTTCTGCACTTTTTGCACCATGAATGTATTATGAATGCACTTAAATAATTGTTGCTAAAGTGCTCAAATAAATTACATTAATTTGTCTGACACTATTGTATGAATTGGATATTTTTATTATTCATCATAATTGTGATTATTTATGCCTGATAGCGCTGTTTTCGATCGTTTTACTATTCTTCCTTGGTTTTTACCTAAGTGAGCAGCAGCTGCAGGAATTAATAATTTATATATCTTTTACCTTAGCGTGGGTTTGAACACATATAGTTTTATACATTATACAATGTTTTTATTTATTTTATTTTAGATTTACTTTCAACTATGTAGTGCAATGACCTGCTTTGTTGCATACAAATAGAAAGTGTTTAGGTTTGACCTCCTATTATATGGTTTTGGTAAATCAAAAGAAAATAGTACAAGAAGATTGTATAATGTATGACCAGCTTTATGCTGAACTGTGAGCAGACAGCTAAATATTTTTTTTATAGTATGTGAACTGTTTTATTTGTTAAAGGATTTGTAAATGCTAGTCTTGTGAAATTGGCACACCTGACACAGTGCAGATAGGGAAGTTCCTGCAACCAATGCTGTTGTTAAGCAATACAATCTAGTTCAGGACATTCAATGGCCTGTGACTAGAATACAAAGAATACAAAGAAACAGCAGCGTATTGATACAGTCATCCCTGTGCTCTCTCCTCCTATAAGCAACTTGTTAGATAGATAGATGACGCCGTATAATGCAAGAGAGACCTTACTGTCTTGGGCTAACTGGTGCAGGAGGGTCATTTCAAAACAAATTCAAATACAAGTATTTATCCTAGCTGTTAGCAATGACACAATAAAAACCAACCAGTTGCTAACATAAGTATTAAAAATAATCAATTTGCTGGAAAAAACACAGACAACTTACCTCTCTTCTCCTCCAGAGCTGCTGTTAGAAATCACGGGGATCCGTACAGCCTACTTGGCAGGGCCCGCCACTGAACAAGACAATATTATCACTAAAAATACACTAAAATAATTATTAACAGACACAAACATAACAGAGAACCCGTGTGAATTAGCCTTTTTCTAGATGTTTTTTACATTTAAAAAAAAAATTATAATTTTTTTTAAATGATAAAAATGTTTACAATTATTTTATTTTACAATTTCTTTTAAATTTTTAATTATAATGTTTAATTATTAATATTATTATTATTATTTTTTTTACAATTACAGAAGCAATAACTGGAATGATGCCCTGTGTCTGTGTCTCTCCCTGCAGCAGCTGAAAGCTGGCAGGAGGGGGAGAAACTGGCTTTTAGCTGCTGCAGAGAGCCAGCAGGGTTTCCTTCTGTAATTGCCCCTCCACCCAATCGCACAGATTTCCCATGCTGTTGGGGCCCCCCTGTGTGCCCGGGCCCCCTACAGGAGGGCTGGTGGGCTGCTGATCTTTGCAGCAGTGGAGTGAAGAATCACCCCTGGCTGATAAACTGTGCAGAGTCTGACATTTAAAGGGGTATTAGATTACGGGCCCCTCGCTGAACCCCAATCCTAAATTATTACTGTGCTCTGTAGTGATGTAGGAGTCAGCTGGAGGAATTATAGTGATCAGCAGTAGGACAGGAAATTGGCACTCCTAAAAATTTTAGATATTGCATGATCTTCAGCCAATGGTTCCTTTCACTTTAGCAGAGTTAGGCACAATGGACAGCAAGAAAGTGAATATGTCCATGTCTTCTTTGCAGGGAGCAGGTTATTTAGAATCTTTGGTTTAGTTACAAAGATGCTTTACCTACTTTTTAGTGCATGTATAACTTAAACTCCCTGGCGGTCTGATTATGTCCAGATTTCTGTGCTAAAAGTGGTACGTTGTTTTGCACGAAAATCTGTTGTTTTACATTTTAAAACTAATCTTCCCCTGCGATTCCCCGCTGTCCTCCCCTATCCTCCCGCTGTGTGTTCGGCCGATGCCGACACCTGTCTTCCACTTCGGCTTCCAGCGGCGGCAATTTAAAAAATGTAAGTGCACTAAATTACATGATACAAAGTTGTGATTTGATCCTAACGGATTACACTGTATCATGCCATTTCACCACAGGATTGCACCTGGTGACTTTTCCTGTGCCCTGCCTGTGCTTTCCAGTTCTTTGTGCCTGGAAAATAGAGAATGACCATGGCGTCCAAAATGCGTTCTTTTTGCGCAAAAGCACTTTTAGACGAACTGGAAAACAGCAACAGCGAAACTGAGTTACCTGAAGAACTGAGCGATAGCGATTCGTGGGAAAATTCGTCATTAGGTACGGAAAGTGACGACAGCGATGATTCTGATGTCTCTTTCTGGCACATAACTCCGTTGGAAATTGTGAAGAATCATTTGATATACTTCCCAAATTCCACAAGCTATGTGCCAGAAAGAGACATCAGAGTCGTCGCTGTCCTCACTTTCCGTACCTAATGACGAATTTTCCCACGAATCGCTATCGCTCAGTTCTTCAAGTAACTCAGTTTCGCTGTCGCTGTTTTCCGTTTGTCTAAAAGTGCTTTTGCGCAAGAAGAACACTTTTTGGATGCTATGGTCGTTCAAAATTTTCCAGCCACAAAGCACTGGAAAAGCACAGGCAGGGCACTGGAAAAGTCACCAGGTGCAATCCTGTGGTGACATGACATGATACAGTGTAATCACAGCTTTGTATCATGTCATTTGTGTTTTTACACTTTTGAATTTGCCGCCGGTTCCACCCCCCCTGTGTCGCAACGCTCGCAGGAGGGAACTGGAAGGCAAGCGCCAGCAATCGGCCCTGCACAGAGTGGGAAGAGACTGTCAGGATGGCGGGGGAGAGCAGGGAAGGTGAATAACATTGCGGGGTAATCCTGAGTGTGGCTCGGGGTTACCGCTTTTGGTACTGAATGTTAACCCCAAGCCACACTCGGGAATACCGCCAGGGAGGTTAATTACATTTTGGGATAGCTGCATGGAGTTCATATTTAAAGCGTAACTCCACTTTTGTTGAGAAAAAATTCCCCTCCGGGTGATCTCTGTACATTGCAAGGGTTTTAACAAGCTTTGTTGCAAATTACTACCTTTTGTTATCCTGAAGAAATCATTGTTTGTTCCTCTGTGCTGAGTGGGTGAAATGGAAGTGGTTTCATAATTATCTATCAGCTATGGCAGCTCCAGAGCTCTAATGTGGAAAGCTGCTGGGCATGCACCCCTTTAGACTTGTTCCTATTGGAAGTATTTCACCATAATGACATTTTTGTTGAAGGGGATGCTAGAACTCTGACCTGTATCCTAGGCAGACTTCTGGGAAAATTGATGAGCCAATCACACAAGCAGGAAATGATGTTTCTGGGGTGTGGTCAGTACACATTCTGTATACAGAACATTTCCAGGTAGCCATATTGCATTTTCAGAAAATTACAACTGCTGCAGATTGAAAAGGAAAGGTAATTTTTATTAGCATTCAATTACAATATGATTTGTGTCACAATTATTACGCTATATTGTTTTTTCTTTACTGGCTTACTTTTTTCCCCACGAAAGTGGAGTTGCCCTTTAAAGAAATATTCTTGAATAACAGTTCTTAAAAAGAAGATTTTGCATGCATAGTTTTCTAGAAATATTAGTTTTATCTTTACACTTAATTCTATTCAGTGTATAAAAACACAGGAATGTTATGTCTGTATTTCATGCACATCACATACTCTGCGTAGATGAAATTTGCAACTCAAACTGTCCTAAAATGAAAGAGCTGCATTTCTAAGCCAGAACACACAGTCCCACAGCCTGTTTAGCAGAGCTGCTCAACACAATCCTTTTCTTAGCATTGCCTAGGGCAATGAAGATCTGATTCCTCAAACAAAGTCCTTCAGAAATAGAAAAGAAAACCTCCTGATAAACACTTTGGAAGACATAATTATAAGTGTTAACCCTTACATTTATGTAAGGCTTGTAAACAACACCATGCATTTTCAATGATCTTTCTGCATAACTGTTTTTTCAAGTGTTTCTGTTGCATCTCTGTGCATTAGCAGATATTAATAAATTATATATATATATATATATATATATAATTATAAAAAAATAAATTTACATTTAATATAGCTTCAGTTGCTCCAAAGCATAGAGATTACATTTTGACATAGGCTGGTCCAGCTGATATTCGCTAAGAAGTTGTGAGTCAGAAAATGAGTTTGTTAAATTCTCTTCTGTACCAAGTATCTTTTGAAACTAAATATTTTATATAACTGAAATCCTTACGTGGAATTAGACTGTTGACCCATATAGTACCATTGTATATTATGATACTTTACATGCCATTTAACTGTTACTTCTTAAAACTGAACCTGTCAACCCTTGTAAAAAAATAAGAAATGTGTACCATACTGCTGTCCAAAAGTCACATCAATGGTTAGAAGAAGTGGGTGGTGTTCTCCTCTTAGACATGTCCCCACTAAAAGATTTCCCCTTTCTTCATACTCTGAACAACACAAAAATTCTGGATTTCCCATCACTTCCATTCTTGGTGACAATGGTCACTAAGACAGCAATAGAAAGTTATAACTAAAAAAAAGTAATGGGACGTTTTAAGTCTCCCACGCATGCTGGCATTTTATCAGATATGTTAAGACAGGATATTGTCATGACCCATACCAGCAGAAAGGGACTGTGTGTGCTAGACAGTAATGAACAAATGGGCTACAGGAGGATTTGTGAGCCCAGTCTGAAATCCCTGAATGCTGAGCCTACCGTTTGAACCCATTTTAAGGCCATGGGAGCCAAAACATGTAATATTTTGTTGGGTTTTTTTCAGGGTCAATTTTCAACTTTTGGTTAAAAAAAAAATCATGGGCACAGCCATAGGGCCTAAAAGATAGTTTTTATTAACTATATAGATAAGACAAATATTATGATAAATTTAAAATATAAATAGAAGTAAATAATCTGACAAGTATGTGACCATAAGTATTGGGAAGTCTGGATTTAGTGCAGGGACATCTCACTATGTTTCTGGGGGTCAGTTGCAACTACCTTAAAGTAAAAGGAGATCTCAAAAAGCCTGAAATCATATGTACTTAACTTTATTGACAGTGGAGCAGTTGAGAAAAATGTAACATCTTGACTAGTCCTCTCTAGCTACAGGCCTGTCTAATGCTAAAGGGTGCTGTGGCTAATGAGGAGCTTATATACCTTCTTAAAGCCAGATAAACCACAGAACTGATACCAGCCTGGCAATAATACTAGTATACTGTATGTACGAGGCCGTGTTTATAGGTTACCCCTTCCGGCTTTTAGGTGGTGGGTGGAACGCATAGATCAGCTCAGCCTGTTATGGCAGACAATGAGATAGAGGCGAGGAGAACACACTATTGTGCATGCATGTAATACTCATGACATCGTGAGATGTATTGACTGTTAATCCCACCTCACTGTGAAAGCGAGGCTTGGCTCTTGTCACTCTTTCCTATCATTGACATTATTAGAATGAGGTGTGGAACGCATGCGGCACGCCAGGACACATGCACTTCCTTCTATTAAGGTAAGAATATGTGAATGTTTACTATGGAGTCAATTCAAATTAATTGAACACCTATATATAAGCACAGTACATGGATAGATGCTCATACCTCAGATGAAGTCCATGTGGATGAAACATGCATTGGGTTGGATTGGGCTTATTGCATGACATTGCACTTATTGGGTCACAATTTGAATGCCTACTATATACATGGAAAATGTGAGTTTTCTACTTTTTAAATATAGTCCTAATTTGATGGTATCACACTATGTGGAGACCTTTTGTTTTTCTGAGCACCCAGGAGATCTGAAGAGACACAGAAGGGTCGTCTTAATAAGGCTCAAAGTCTACTGCTTTTAGGATTCTTTGCTATTGACAGTAGAGTCCATCATTTCTGGTAAGAGTTCCTGATTTCCCTTTATGGTGACATATGCACTTGTGGTGATCCCTTTACATTCTGGAGCACGGAATAGGATATGGATCCTTCTCTTAGGATCCTTCTCTTAGGATATGGATTTCACTTTTGATTTGGACATTATTTATTCACAATAAGTGGACTTTGCACCTTTATATATTTAATTGAAACTCAGAGTTACATTGAAATATACAGGACATATATTTTGCTATATTGCATAATTTTGCACTATGAACTTTGGTCGATTTTTGCACTATTACATTTTACCCTAAAAAGGGATACATCCATTACAGGTCATTAGATATCTTTCCACAGTGTCTGTTTATTTACCTAATCCTATTAATTGTGAAAGGGTACCAAGGGGTACGACATACCCCTTACCCATTCCTGCAACTGAGAGGGCTGGATATCTTAAAGAGGGCATTCAAATTCTAATACGACCCCCCCTCCCCCCCCTCCCCCCCACAGCATGTGGCTTTGTATTGTCCAGGGGGTGGGTGCCCATGCATCCTGTCTCTCTAGTAACTGATATATATATTTAGGGGAACCCCACATCTTTTTTTTGTTTTTTTAGTGTGGGGTCCCTTTTAACAATCCATACCAGACATCTATCTAGAATTTGGCTCTAGCATGGACTTTTGAGAGATTTCATGCAATTAGTCCCCCTTAAAATCCACATGAGACCTTTTAAACAAGCATGCACCTGGCTGGCAAGAAAAAGGAGGGGGAAGTGAATGTGTTCCCTGAAAACATACCAGGCCAGCAGATAAAAAGAAAAAAGGAGTTCTCAGAATCCATACCAAACCCTTATTTTAGGCTTTTCCAAGAAAGGGGTTTGGTATGCTTTTCTAAGGGGAGTCCGAGGCAAAAAAAGAAAATGTCATGGGGTCCCTATAATTAATACCAGAGCATCATTTAGGCATTCATTCTGGATAGGAAAGCATGTGCCCATTTCCAATCCCCAGAACCATACAAGGTCACATGCCCTTCAGAAGAAAAAACAAATAAAAATGTGAGGTCCTCTTTAAAATTCATACTACACCCTTCTCCTAGATAAGGGTACTGTATGTTTTTCCAGGAAAGTCTCCAGGCAAAAATATAGCCCCTAAATATCTGCCCTAACTAAGTGTATGTGTGGAAAAAAAGTAAATACACCCTGAATAAAGACACCCTGAAAGAGTCCAATAAAAAAAAAAAAGTCCCTCAAAGAAAATACAACATCAATCGCGCCACCCAGCAATGTAGATCCAACATCAGTTATGATGGACACCCTGATGACCTGCAACTTAATTAATTACTTACGGCTTCAATAGCTGGAGATTCAGGTGGGTGAATTGTCCAAATCTAGCAATTTAGTTCACCCATTTATTAAACTAGTAACAGCTTTTATTTTTATTTTACTTTAAAATATAATTTCCACTTTCTAGGCACAGTTCACACTGATGCGATGTGGGAAAAGCACAGGAATCACTATTTCTTGCATTGCATCACATAGCAATCATACCGAGTTCATGCAGTATGCTGTGGGTGTCAATTAAAAGTTAATGACACCCCAAAAAGAAGGTCACAGAATGCAGTGCGTTTCCTAGAATTGTATTGCACCCATGCAAACTGATTCCATGCAGCAAAAAAAAGGTACCTGTATCTTTTTTTTAAGCAGATGTGGTGCGATTTAAACCATATAAAATGATAGGCTCAAATTACACCACACAGAATTGCACCTGATTTGCACAGGAATGCGGTGTGATTCCAGTGTGAACCCCATGTGATGTGAAACATCTCATCAGTGGGAACCCAGCCTGAATGAAAAGATCTTTATTTTTTCAGAGGTTCTCCACTTTCTGGAGTCAGTTTATAAAAAAAAGTAAGATGTTTTACTGTTTTTAATGTTTAGCTGCCTAAAAATTGAACATTAGCACTTTTGTTTTGAAATATCCAATTTTACCAGCAGGTGGTGATGCAGATAAAATCTAAAATTTCAGCACCTGCCAAAAGTGCAGAATTCCAGAAATGGAGGGGGACAGAAATAGCAGACAATGACAAAAACAAAAGTGACCATAAAAATATCATAAGAGATGACAGCTTTTCCAATACAATTTTTAATCCAAAAATAGTTAAACAAATTATGGTATCTTATCCAGCTTCCAGATGAGAATCTGAACAGTGCAAAATAAATGGTTTTGGAAGTTTCCCCATGCATGTAAAAAAAAAAAAAGCGTGCCAAAACAATCCTCTACTGCCCACCTCTCCTCAGCCTGGCATCAAGTAAACAGCAGCCCACAGCACTTCTTTTCACAGTGAAACAAAAGGACTTCACACTGAGCCCCAGAGCAAAAGAGAACATGGTTTATAAAGCAAAAATTCATTTCCAAACATCTCCTGTACACAGGATTCCATCGGTACTGTGTCTGACACACCGCACACAATACACACAGCGGGTGTGACATTTCTCTGCCTGACTCACTGGAGACAGGTATTTTGTTATAGTAAACCATCTAATATATCTAATATATCTTTTTAACACCAATTCTTGACAGAACACCTATTTTCCTTTTTTTTTTTTTTTTTTTTTTTTTTTATTCTAATTCAGTACTGATGATAATAGTTCAAGAAAAAAAAAAAAACACTTTTTTAAATAATAACAAGGCTCCTGTATTTTGTCAGAACAGATACAGTAGTAGGGGAATTAAGCCTACTTGGTCATCTTATAAAGTAAACCTGTATATGTATGGTACAAAGCAGGTCATTTCATCTTTGTAAACAAAAGTAAGAGTGGTCACCTTTATGGGGTCTGATATGCAGTGCGCCTGTTATTTTGGTCAGTAGCCGAAGCATACAGGCTTTACTCAAATGCAAGAAGACACTCTTGAAATACAGGAAATTATGTCATTAATGATGTAATTGAACTAATGCCAAATATACTGAACATAATCATAAATGCAACACTTGTTTTTGCCCCCATTTTTCATGAGCGGAACTCAAAGATCTAAGAAAAACGGGATTCATCCATGAAAAGAACACCTCTCCAAAGTGCCAGACTCTATTGAACGTGAGCATTTGCCCACTCAAGTTGGTTATGACGACGAACGGCAGTCAGGTAGAGACGCCGATGAGGACGACGAGCATGCAGATGAGCTTCCCTGAGACGGATTCTGACAGTTTGTGCAGACAATTTGGGTTCTGTTTTACTGCAGTATATTGAAGTGTGTCAGTGCAGTTTTACTGCAGTGTATTGAAGTGCATCAGTGCAGTTTTACTGCATTATATTGTAGCGTGTCTGTGTAGTGCACCTAACACCTCTTTTCATTGATTTAAGTGCATCCAAGTACACATTTCCCTGTCTCTGTATTACATTTGTATTACATTTTCGGTACATTTGTATTGAAATGTATTACATTTCGGTAATACGCCTTCTATCATGTCTGGGAGGCCAACAAGGAGAGGCAAATGTTCCCATGGCACCGTGAGGGGGCCAGCAGGGTATTTTTCCACAGGCAAAGGTGGACATGGTCTGTCCTCAGGCAGGGCACAATTTCTTCTGTTAGTAATGTTGCCTGTGCAATCCAGCCACAGCATGCAGAGGAGGTGGTGGACTGGCTTACTAAACCATCCTCATCCTCATCCTCTATCACCCAAGCAGAGACTAGTGCTGCCAGAGCAGCTTATTTTGCCTCCTTGTCCACAGCCCCAGCATTATGCAGGGAGGATTTATTTGAACACAGCATCAGCCACTTGCTCCTTGATGATGCACAGGTATTACTTGATTCATCAACAGTACCTCCATAGGGTTACAGTGTAAAGGCACCACCAACATCCACCCACCCACCCTTTTATGCATGTGATCAGCTGTGTCCATTCACAGCTGATCACATGTAAACACGGAATTACCGGTAATGGGCTCTCCTCACCTTACACTGACAGAGTGTGAGGAGAGCCGATCAGTGGAATTTCCTCACAGGGGAGACCTGTACAGGTAATCAGGGCACTGATCATCAGTGCCCTGGTTATCAGTGCAGCCCCAACAAAGTCCTGCAGTGATGCCAGTCAATGCCCATGAGTAATGCCAATTTGTGCCCATCAGTGATGCCAATTTGTGCCAAACAGTGATGCCAGTTAGAGCCAAACAGTGCCTGCCCATCAGGGCCACCTAGCAGTGCCCATCAGTGCCACCTATCAGTGCTCATCAGTGACGCATATCAGTGCGGCATATTAGTCCCTCCTCATCAGTGCCCTTCAGTGCCACATCATTAGTGCCCATCAGTGCAGCCTCATCAGCACACATCAAATTTTCTGTCTTCTTGGAATAAATTTCACCAAAAGAACACTCCATTTGTGTGAAAAACAAAAGATAAAAATGTAATTTGGGTACTGCTTTGCATAACTGTGCAATTGTCATTCAAAGTGTGACAGCACAGAAAGTTGAAATTGGCCTGGGCAGGAAGGGGGTAAAAGTGCCCAGTATTGAAGCGGCTAATCTTGTTCTGAGTGCACTAACCATGGCCTCATCATACAGACTGACTCCCCAAGCTGTTGTTTATTAAATAAAGACAGCTTGCAGGGAAAATGTATTTTTTTGCCTTTATAAATATAAATGTAACTTACATCTAAATGGGCACATTTTTCTGTTCTGGTCCCATAGACTTTAATGGGGTTCATTATTCAGCTCAAAACTTTTGCAATGTTCGAGATTTCTGATGCAAACTGAACCAGGGGGTGTTCGGCTCATCTCTAGTCTTCGGTAGATGCCAGGCAGGAGAAGTCATCAGAAATCTTCAGTGAAGCAGGCAGGCTGGTAGACAGCTGGTGAGTGGCAGACTGAAGCAGACTACTACTGGTGACAGCGGGTGGGTGAACCATACACCAGTAGCAGAACAACTGGCACAGCAGCATGTAAGGCAAGTATTGGAAACCTCTGGAAGATTAGATTATTCAGGTAGGCTGAGTCATACACTAATAGGATGGATCAGGTACAGAGGAGCAGACAAGAACATGTTTACAAGCCAAGCCAGGAGCCAATCAGTGGAAGAGAAGCAAATGGAGAAGGCAGAAGTGGAGGTCAAGGACAAGCCCGGGTTGGTGTAGGTGGAGTTCAGAGAGTGGTCCAACAACTTGGGTCAGCAACTGGAATCAGGATTCAGAGTCACAGGATACAGGGGAGGCTGAAGACAAAGCAGCACTGATCCTAAGCACTGACACACCTTAAAAAGCCCATTTGCACCAACAACTGTCACTGATACCTGCATATATGCAGACAGGTGAGCATAAGTATTAGCCAAATTCCTACATCTACAAGAGGAAGCATGAATTAGCCTGTACACAGAAGTCTGTCTAGAGGAACCGGGTTGTCTACTGGAATGCCGTTCCTGACAGAGGCTCTCTTTTACAGTGTGGGGACTTTAATTCCATAATTTTAAGATCTCTGGACACAACCCCCAATACTCCCCTAACAAGAAGCACCCTTTATCCCTGCATAAATGAAACTGACCTATATGATCCCTAAAGTTGTTTGCATGCATCAAAGAAAGACTTTACTTATAACTCAGCACCTCACAAATTGTTTTCACGGATAGACCTAATCCTTACTAATTTACCACTGTTACAGAAAGTATCCAAAGCGGATATCCATACTATCACCTGGATGGATCACGTGCTAGTAACTGTGATCGTGGAAGAAAAATGTTATGTTACCCCATCTTACTTGTGGAGCAATGACACCTCTTTTCTCTGGGGCCCCTAACTGTGACAGGCTTCATTCACATAAGATTTTTGTCAATGGAAGCAGAAGATGCAAGCCTTATCAGATCTCTTAATTAAAATTTAAAACCGCAAACCCAACACAAGAGGACTGTGTTTTCATTACCTTTGGAGAAATTATAAAATTATATTTCTCTTGCTATCTGATCATAGGAAGAACCTAAAACGAGTCAAAACTATATACTATTCTAAGGAGAATAAGGCAGAAAAATGTCTTGCTAGTTATTTTAAAACTAAGCAGGCTAAAAAAAAATATCCTCTATATTAGATCTGACTACTAGATCCCCAGCTTTCCACCCCAAAGACATTGCCAATGCTTTTCAAAAATATTATTATGAACTATATAGTCTGAAACATGACTTAGATACCCCTCAACCTACAGAAAAATATCTATCTCTGACTTGCTGTCGCCTATAAAGATGCATAACTTAGAATCTAAGTTACTGCATTCATTGAACCTCAGAATATCAGAAGAGGAAATACTGCCTGTAATTAAATCCATACCAGGAGTTTAAGGATTCATTACTTCCCCATTTAAATAAATGATATAATGGGGGCGTGGCGACTGCCGAGTAAGATGGCCACTTAGGTGGTGAGCTCCGGTGTGCATCCGGCTTTACACCCATCCACAGCCTGCCACAGCGATTGCCGCACTCAAGATGCCTGGATTGTACTGGGGGAACACTCCCTGCACCCCACCGTGATGACAAAGAAGCGTACAGAAGCACCTCCGGTTTGTAAACTGTCAGAGTTTTTCCGACCGCCAGCACCTGGTCTCCACCAAAATGGCGGCGGCGCCCACTTCCCTTCCCAGACGCTAGGTCTTCTAACAGCGGCGCCAGGATCAACCGGGTAGACGGGGGAACAGACACAGATGCGGCCTGCACGTTTGGCGGACTCCTCTCCCTCCATTCCATCCACCCAAAGTCCGGCCAAGTCAAGGCCTAGGAGGGAGGACAGACCACTGCTACCATGGATGTCATCCATGGAGGTGAGCAGTGACCTTAATACAACCCATAATGCTTGGGCCTACACTCCGCCACCGGACCCTTTTGCAAATCTCACCACTATGGGACAACCTGTCTCGGACACTACATTGAAGGATATGCTCTCCATGTTGCACTCCTCCATGCAGGCTAACATTCTAGCCTCCATATCATACTGCCAAAAAGAATTACATGGTATGGGAGATAGCGCTGATGCTGTGGAAAATAAAATCGGGGAATTTACTGTGTCCTATAACACCTTAGTGGACTCCCACACTTCCCAACAAGAAGATATCCACCGCATTTAGGCTAAACTGGCCGACCTTGAAGACAGGTTGAGGCACAACAACCTCAAAATTTGCGGTATTCCAGAATCAATTCAATCAAACCAACTGCCTTGCTTTGTACGGGATTTATTCCGGAAAGCTGTGCCAGACCTCACCAATGAGGATCTAACAATTGATAGAATCCATCGCATCCCCAAGCCCTCTTTCCTCCCTCAAGAAACCCCAAGAGACGTACTTTTAAGAGTGCATTTCTTCCAAGCCAAGGAGAACATTTTAGAAACCTTCAGACGTAAAGACCGTCTCCCCAAACAAGCTGCAACACTACAAGTCCTCCCCGACTACTCTCAGTACACCCTGCAGTTGAGAAGGAACCTTAATTCTATAATGAAAGCTTTGCGCAACAGCAAAATAATCTATAAGTGGAAATACCCGGCCAAACTTTGTGTGACCCATCAGGGCTCTACATCCCAAATCACCACCATGGAACAAGGTCTGCGCTTCCTCCGCCAATGGGGCATCCTCCCTGATCCTCCTGAGCATCAGCATTCCATTACGGAGCCGCAACCAAACCACCTGCAGCCAGACTGGCAAGTAGTATCCAGACCCTCAAGATCCTCCCACCATCACAAGTGATAATCGCTATGCGATCCTAGGCCGAACGCACCTGACCTCATTACCATTACGGGGCACCCTCTATCATGCTCGTTACCCCACCAGCCTTGCAGCTACAGCTGCCCACCTGGTCCACCAGGACCATGTTTTTTTTATCTCTTAAATGGTTTTGTTTGTTGGTTTCTCTTGTCTACTACCCTTTTTTACAGAACCAGACTACCCTTTTGGAATTGGAAATTTCCACTACTGATTTCCCAGAACAACACTACCTTTTTCATCGTTACATGGAACAAGGACTGCACTGTGATGAACTAATCCTTCACCCTCACCTGGATGGACTTTCCCCGGAAACCTCCACTCCACTTGGCACTACTTCCATATGTGCTACTCAGGTACTGCTTTCTTTTTCACGGGTTGCCACTTCACCCATGCACACCTGCCCCTTTTTACATCAGTCTCTGGCTGTACTCATGACACCACTCCTTCCTCCATGCCACCATGTCTCTCCAGTTGCTATCCTTAAATGTTAAGGGTCTAAACCACCCAGTTAAACGCTACTCCATGTGGAAGGAGGCTGTGTCTCATAAAGCAGATATCAAGGACAAACTCCCCGTTGTTCCCATCAGGACTACCCCCATATCTTTCAAGCCTCCACAACTGAAAAAAATAAAAAGAGGTGTTCTTTTAGCTATTCAAGGCTCTGTGTCTTTCACTTACTCCAGGGTGGTGTTAGACACAGAGGGTCGATATATCATTCTTAACTGCACTATTGATAACTGTTCTTATACAATAGTAAATATATATGCTCCAAATACGAATCAACTGCAGTTCTTGCGCAAACTTTGCTCTAAGGTCAATAAACTCAAGGTCGGTAAGCTGATCATGTGTGGGGATTTCAATTTGGTAGCGAATCAAGCCATGGACTCTTCATCTAGAGGTAAAACCTCCGTGCCCACTCTTGCCACCCTTATACATTCAGAGGGACTTCATGACGTGTGGAGCTACCAACACACGGAGGAGGGGGACTACTCCTTCTCCGCCTGTAATAATACCTATACTAGGATTGATATGTTTTTAGTTGATGCACAAACTCTACCACACATTCTAAAAACTTCCTTCCCCCCATTACGTGGTCGGACCACGCTGCTATTCATAGGTCCATATCCGCCAGACCTACCTCACCATCTGCTTTCATATGGCGTTGTAATAACTCCATCCTCTCTGACCCCGATTCCCTCAAATCCTTAGACTCCCAAATGTGAGAATTTTTTTGTAATAACGATACACCCGAGATGAACCCCTCCACGTTGTGGAACACACATAAGGCGTTCGCCAGAGGCATTCTTATCCAATTGGGTTCCAGATTAAATAAAAAATTTCAGGGCAAAATGAATGACCTTATTACACTCCCTGGACGAAATCCACAAAATTACTCCTTCCCCCTCCAACGCTTCTAAGTTATCCTCCCTTCGCTCGGACCTTCGCAGGCTTCTAACCGAAAAACACGATAAAATGATGGCACGCCTCCGTCTGCAATACAATTCGGCCCACAACAAGGCAGGCAAATTTTTGGCCTCCAGGCTTAAAGCAAGAAAGGTCAAAACCAAGATTGACTTTGTCACACACCCGCACACTGGTGTGAAAATGTCACACCCCCAAAAAATCGCGGATGCGTTCATGGATAACTATAGTTCCCTATACAATCTCGAACTAGACCCAGACACCCCCCAACCCACAGACGCAGACATCCAAAAATTCCTCCAGCACTTACGCTTGCCAACCCTTTCAGCCGACTCCCTGTCACAACTTAATAGCCCCTTTATGCCACAAGAACTGGCCAAAACATTAAAAGCCCTACCTCTGAACAAATCTCCAGGTCCTGACGGTGTGACCAATGAATACTACTGTTCCCTTCAAGAAATATTATCACCTTACCTCTTAAAATTATTTTCCAACACGGTTACCACTGGTAGCTTCCCACAGGAAATGCTTCAAGCAAATATTACTACTCTCCCTAAACCCGGTAAACCCCCCACCACACCAGCCAACTTCAGACCTATTTCACTCTTAAATAATGATGTGAAAATTTATGCCCAAATCATCGCTAATAGACTGGCACTGGCACTGCCTTCACTGATCGGAGGTGATCAGATGGGATTCGTTAAGGGGAGACAGGCACCTGATGCTACAAGGAGAGTAATCAACTTGATCCACCATGCCAAACGTATGAAAACGCCTTCTCTGCTTCTCTCTATTGATGCAGAGAAGGCATTTGACCGAGTTTATTGGGGATATATGAGAGCTGTTTTAGAAAAATTTGGGTTCTCTGGCCCAATCCTCTCCATCGGCTAAGGTACTTTCGGCTGGAACATTGTCTAAATCCTTTCCCATATTGAATGGCATGCGTCAGGGCTGCCCATTATCGCCCCTTATATTCAACTTACTAATTGAACCTTTGGCCGAATCGCTCAGACACAGCCCTCTCGTCTCGGGCTATAAATTCAGACACTCTCACCACGTTATTACACTATTCGCTGATGATGTGATCTTCAGACTTACGAATCCCATCGTGTCCCTCCCGGCAGCACATCAAATTCTCCAAGACTTTAGTAACATATCGTATTACAAAGTTAATTTCAGCAAATCCGTAATACTCAATATGGGCATACACCCTTCCACACGTCTGCTGCACGCTCGTCTCCCCCAAACTCTCCGACAGACTAACCCAGGTGTATATAACTCACAGGTCCTATCTCTCCCTTGATAGGATGGCTAGGTTCGACCCCTCCCGAGACCCCACCTGCCCCAAGTGCCTATTGTCTCCAGGCACTTTTGGTCACCTACTTTGGCATTGTCCTTGCATTAGGGGTTTTTGGGCGCAGGTGATACAATTCCTATATGACCGCATGGGCACTCTTGTCTCGCTAGATTCTAAGCTTTGTCTCTTGGGTATTTTCCCTGACAAGGACATGGACAAACATACCATTAAATTCTTACATGAAACACTATTTAGTGCCAGGAAGCTGATTGTCCGCACATGGATTCAGCCCTTGCCCGACTCTTGCTATGTGGATAGCGGATGTTAACCAATCCTTGCCATATAAGAAGGTTATTTATGCCAACAGGGGCTGCCTTCAACGCTTTCACAAGATATGGGATAGATGGCTTCAGGCCTCTGACACTTGCTCTTCCTCATGATTACTGGTCACTGCTGTATTGTTATGTTTGGAACTGCCATACCTTCATTGCTTTTTACCTTGGTATGCATATCACCCCTCTTTGTAGGAGACTTGCTTGCTTTTATTCTGTAGGTTTTGTTCCCTATGTAATTTACCCTACCCGCTTTGCCGGGCCCATGCACTGTTTTTTTCTTTTGTTCCCTTATGTATGACTCTGCTATGCCATTTTATACTATGTTTGTATTGTTGTTTTGCGCAGAACCCAATAAACGTTTGTTTTTTAAAAAAAAAATAGTAGAATCCCACAAAGTTCCCTCTGTGTTCCTTGCCCTGGTTGCTGTGAATTTTTTTGACCAGGTGCACTGGGGGGTACTTACAGGCCACACAGGTGTACATTTGGGATTAAGGGGTTTGCATTGAACACTATTTTGGCATTTTACACTACCTCCTCAGCTCAAATCTATTCTATCTATTGTTTTATCAGACTCTTTCTCTATCACGAGAGGTCTCTCTCTAAGGGCAAGTGAAGACATTCTTTTGTGTGGGAGAGAGTAAAATGTGCATGATTTTATCACTACTCTGTTCTTTCTTTCAAATGCCGTTCCATTTTTTTAAACAGGTGTAAATAGCTATAGGAGATTCAATAGCAAATAAATCAGGAAATCACTTACAAATATACCTCAAAATTGAATTTCAGCTGTAAAAGGAGTAAGTGGATCTTGAGACATTGTATGTTCCATCCTCCATTAAAGGAATTCAGATACTTCAGCTTTTCTCACTGCAGTATTGACATTTCTCTGGTGGATATAATGAAGACAGATCCTCCCATTCAGAAAAAAGTCTGAGAAACAATTTTCTAAAACAAACAACATCTTGAGGGAGGTATACATTTTTTTTTTTTCCAAAAAGCTTTATTTGAAAATTGTGCATAAAAAAAAATAAATTATAGCAGTGGGACCATTCCGATCAACATTCTCAGTAGTCAAATAGTAACTTAGAGTGAGGCAAACATGGGATGTAACAGTTTCACATTGGAGTATAAGATATAGGTAATGTAACTTGAATACAAATAATTACAAGAGCGAAATAGTAAGCATTTGAATTACATTGTTTAAGGCATAATGTTTAGAATGAAGTCATTAAACTTTGTATAATGGTGTGACATTGGTGAGCATATGGTTTTTCTGAAGATGTAAAAGTATATTGTAGGAATAAGAGGAGAACGCACGCCCCCATGCTCCCCCAATGGTGGGAAGGGGAGGGAGAGGGATATGGTAGATAGGGGCGGGAATAAAAGAGAAAATATTTTTGTGAGAGCTGCAAGTAAATTTAGTAAGCGATTGCCAGACGTTTTCAGTGACATAAGTAATTGTGTTTCATTCCAGTTATGTTGAGCCCATTATGTGGGAGTATGTGGGAGTAAGTGGCAGTATTTTTGAATGAGAGCCAAGGGTTCCAAAGTTTCGCATACAGTATCTACTTGGAGTGTCGTGGGAGATTGCAATAAGTTCTTCCATTTCAGAAAGTTTGTCAATTTGTTTATTTGTTTAATTTATTTGCTTAAAATGTTTGAAAAATCTTTGCAATCTGTATAGTTAATTTAGAGAAAATTTTATTTTTTCAACAGTTGAAGTTAGAATGTGATAGCATATTGACCAGGCCCCAATCAAATCAGATTTATATTTTATATTATTGTATTATTTTACCAGATACTATACTTAATATAGATCATCAAAGAGACATTTACATGTAGTTTTCTAAATGCATAATTTTCTTTCTGAAAGGGGCTGCAACATTAAATTCCGTCTCATCTAACTGCAATGGGACAGTGTAAAATATTAAAATGATATAATTTCTGGAACAGTCCCCACATTTATTCCTCCTCTCCAATTGCAAAAGTCGAGTGTTTTTGTTGCTGACTGTTTGGGGGAGAACTAGTTATAATCCTCTTGTTGTGATTCTGTGACCTTCCAAATAAAGCAGAATTTCTGCAGTATTTCTAATCTGGGCAGTTTTTTTGTACCAAATTGTCTGCCTTATATGATGTGTTGTCTCTCTAACTTGAATTCTAAACTTTTGTATATAATCCTAAATAATATTCCTTATACATTTATTTAACTATTGTTTTTGTCTGTAAATGGACTGATCTTAATAACTTACTAACTCTTGATGTGTTCCTTGTATTTACCTTTCCAACTGGTATATTTGTTTTTGATAGCATTTGCTTAAAAGATTTATCATTTGTTTTGTGCATTTTTCTGAGCAATTATTTAATTTCTACTTTAGACCTGCTAATTCAGAAATTAATTTGTCATAAAAAAAATTATATACTACTAACACATGTGCTTTTTCTTTTCATAACAGACAGTTCTTTCCTTTGGGAAATACTGTATATATACACACAGGTTAGAGGTACATTACCTAAATTAAACTAGTTTAGCAAGTGCAAGTTTAAAACACTTGGCACATGTTTTAAAGCAGTGAATGTGAATTGTACAAAACATTCACAGGTGGTAAATCAATCACTGCCATTCATAACACATGCAACAGGTAAAAGTCAACTGCAGTGAATGTCAGATTCACTGCTTTAGAAATATTCCCCATGCTGGTAAAGTAAATAAAACATGCACATTATATTCTGTGACTGGTTACATTTACAAGAAAACTAAAATTACATTTCCAGTACAAAGCTTAAAAATAGATTTGAAAGTAAATAAATGTATTTTTAAATTTACATTTGCAACTAAAATAAAAAAAGTATATGAGTGGTAAGAAGCAACAAAATACACAAAAAGGCAAAGCTACGGGTTAAGAAGGAACACTTTTTTTATTCATTTGAAACCTTTTGCACCTGTAAGGTTACTTTAACTGAAATTATGTTCAGGCCAATGGACACGCCTTTGAACTACAAAAGAAAGAACTAGTCTATATACACTTTGCAATAATATTGTTACTCATAATCAAGCTAACAGCTGGCCCAGGTAATTTTGCTGGTTGTGGGGGCCGCTATAAGGAGGAAGACCAAAGAATATAAGGTACTCACATGTTACTTAGAAAAAGGTTTTTTTATAGTGTACCTTATATGCCCATATGTATCCAAGTTGTTAAACACCTCACTGTCATTTGTGGAGCAGACAGAAACATGGATATCATCAAAATAAACAAGCTGAACATTCTTTTTTATGACTTTCAAAGTAGACATCAATGCATTTTTTATGCAATCTACAAACCCTATAAAATTTTTGCTTTATATTTTTCTAATTCACAGTTTTTTTTACCCCTGTCTTGTTGATTTGTTTGCCTTTGTTGAGATATTCCTCAGCTATACTTAAAACAATGTAATTACTGTACCTTTAAAATCTTATTGTAATATTTTTATTCAATTTAGGATGTTTGTTATTGACAAACCATTACTATACGTTTTTACATAAAATGCATGCCATGCATTCTATATATGCATGTCTATCTTCATCAGAGTCCAAAAAGAAAAAGAAAAGTAAATGGAATTATTGATGGTGCTGAAAAAAAGTCTGTAAAATCAAAAATGGTTTATTGAATTCATCATTAAAAAGACTTTAACCACTTCCACACAGAGCAGTTAAACCCTCTTCCTGCCCAGACCAATTTTCAGCTTTCGGCGCTGTACCCAATCAAGTTTTTTATCTTTTTTTTTTCACACAAATAGAGCTTTCTTTTGGTAGCATTTAATCACCACTGGGTTTTTTATTTTTTGCGATATAAGTGAAAAAAGAGCGAAAATTTTGAAAAAAAAAAACACATTTTGTTTTAGTTTCAATTATAAAATTTTGCAAATAAGTATTTTTTTTTTCATAAATTTGGGCCAACATTTATACTTCTTCATATCTTTGGTAAAAAATAACCCAAATTAGTGGTTATTTAGTCTGTGTGAAAGTTAGAGTCTACAAGCTATGGTGCCAATCATTGAAAATTGATCACACCTGATGTACCGACGGCCTATCTCATTTCTTGAGGCCCTGAAATGTCAGGACAGTACAAATACCCCCTAAATGACCCCTTTTTGGAAAGTAGACATTCCAGGTATTTAGTAAGAGGCATGGTGAGTTTTTTGAAGTTGTAATTTTTTCCCACAATTCTTGGGAAAATTAAGATATATATATATATATATATATATATATATATATATATATATATATATATATATTTTTTTTTACACAAAATTGTCATAATTACAAGTTATTTCTCACACACACTATATGCATACTTGCAATTACACCCCAAAATACATTCTGCTACTCCTCCTGAGTATAGCGATTCCACATATGTGGGACTTTGTCACAGCATAGCCACATACAGAGGCCCAATATTCAAGGAGCACCATCAGGTGTTCTAGGAGCATAAATTACATATATCATTTCAACGACCTATCACACTTTTGAAGGCCCTGGAGCACCAGGACAATGGAATTACCCACAAAATTACCCCATTTGGAAAGCAAACACCCCAACACATAATCTAGGAGGCATGGGCTGCAGATAGGTACTCAGGTACTCTGATGGGCTACAGACAGGTATTCAGGTACTCTGATGAGCTTCAGAAAGGTACTCGGCTATTCTGATGGGCTAGAGATAGGTACTCGGTTAATCTCACGGGGTTCAGATAGGTACTCAGGCACTCTGGGCTGGAGACAGGTACATCGGGTACTCTGATGACAGGTACATCGGTTACTCTGATGACAGGTACTCAAAGTACCCTAGTACCTGTCATCAGAGTACCCGAGTACATAGAAAAAAAGAAAAAGGGAGGCGCAAACACCTAGTGCATTACCCGTGGTCACTGTTTGCAAAATTTTAATAAAAATGCCAAATGCATACTCACAGACATAAAGATGATAAAATCATGTTACAAGCATCCACCATGTGTGAACTGGAACAAGTCCTTCAGTCAGGACCGCTAACGCGTTTCGGGGGTCAGGCCCCCTTCTTCAGAGCTGCCCATCTTTATGTCTGTGAGTATGCATTTGGCATTTTTATTAAAATTTTGCAAACAGTGACCATGGGTAATGCACTAGGTGTTTGCGCCTCCCTTTTCTCTTTTTCTATGTACCCATGTTGGAGTTCCCTGCCTGAGGAGAGCAGCATGCCAGACTTCCCCTTCGGAGTGAGCGCTAGGCTGAATTTTTGTACCTTAGAGTACCCAAATACCTGTCTTCAGAGTACCCGAGTACCCCAGTACCTGTCACCAGCCCATCAAAGTACCAGAGTACCTGATGGGCTGGTGACAGGTACTCGGTTACTCTGATGGGCTAGTGACAGCTACGTTGATGGGCTAGTGACAGGTACTTTGATGGGCTAGTGACAGGTCCTCTTTATTGGGGGGGCAATCAGTGTGTTTTGGGGTGCACTGTAATCGGTAACTAGCTGTTACCACAATCTCCTCCTCACACAGGATCAGTGTGTGAGGAGGAGAACACGGTGACAGCTAGTTACCGTGTTCTCTGTTGACACTCTGTGACCGGCTGTGATTGACAGCCGGTCACGTGGTAAAAAAAACAATTTCATTGGCTCTTTACCTAGATCGGGGATGGGCTCTGTCCAAGGGATGAGCCTCGTCCCCGATCGCCGCACTGCGCACCCCCCCGGGGGGCGCGCATTGAGGAGAGAATGAACGGCTTGCGCTGGAGCCGCTCGTGTGATTGGCTGTGATTGACACAGCCGATCACGTGGTAAACAGCCAAATTCATTGGCTGTTTACCTTGATCGAGGATGGGCTCAGTCCGAGGGACAAGCCTCATCCCTGATCGCCGCGCTACGCGCCCCCGGGGGCATGCAGTAGCGGCTAGAGCGGCCGCCGTCATATGACGGTGGCCCGGATCGACAAAGACTTCCTGCCGCCGTCATTTTACAATGACGCGGTATGGAAATGGTTAAGGAAATAACCCCATAAAATATATAGAGTAATAACAGCTCAGTCTTCCTGTAATATCATCCTCCCTCATATATCAGTCATACTAATAAAGATATTTATAAAACAAATATATTATATAGATGAAGGGGAAGAGTAATGATTAACCCAATGTATTTTGCAAATGTAGCTTCCTCAGGGGTTCAGGAAATGTTGTTAAGCAGAATGACTAAAAGAGAGAAAGGCAGCAAAATAATAACACAGTTTGAATATACTGTATATTATATGCAACAATGTATGACATCAATACGTGTCAATTCTATACATCCAATTCATCACTTACAAATGCTTTTCACAAAAGGATATACTATCTTAGCTGATGGAGACCTTGTAGGACCTGGTATGGAGTGAAACTTGGCCATGGATGATGGAGACAATGCTCATACTCTCAGCCCAAGAAGCCAAAAGGCTGTGCATTGGGAGTAGAGATAACCATAAGGCCATTATAGTCCTCACAAAAAAAAAAAAAAACTGAGGGGGGGGGTGGGGACTGAGGGGGGGGGGGGGGGTGGGGACTGATGGACCCCTGACCCTCTGTCTAAACAGTGCTGATTGGCCCTGTGCTGATCGCGTGCACTCTTCAAAGAAAAAAGAAAACTCTCCAGAAACACACACCAAGCTGTGCATGTGCAGCTTGTCCCTTAATGCTCTGTTCTATCAGGAGATGGATTGGAGTCAGTGGAAGGAGGATCAGAGAAGACAGGATCACATAGCCTTTATACACATTGCAGAGGATTAACCCCTTAAGTTCCACAATGAGTATAACAAGCATGCTTTACTACATATACAGACCGATTTTATTGTTTTGGGTTTAGTAACACTTTAAAAGAGGATCCCATTATTCTGGAAAGAATATTCACTCAAATGTTTACAACACATAACTATACAATTGTAGTGCCAATTTTCTTCCCGGACTTCATAGGGCCATGTAATGTACACAAAAAAATATATCTGTTATAGAGCCATGCTAAAAATGCTCCCTTCTTCCGTTTTTAGTCATTTTCCTAAAAGTGATAAAAGGACACAAACCTTTTTAAGTTGAATCATTTGCAACTGATATAATGTTGCTAAAATATTTAATTTATAAGCATAAATTATAATCAGTGTTGGGGTAGTTACTCAAAAAATGTAACTAGTTACTAGTTACTTCTGTAAATTGTAATGAGATTACTTTACTAGTTACTGCATTTGAAAAGTAACTTCACTACTTATTACTTTACTTTACTCTTTCTTAATTGACCGTGTAGAAGAAGATACATGACACTCTTTCTGCATAGAGTTTATTGTATAAACACAGGCTTTAGTAAAAATGAGAACAAAACCTGAAAAAACAGAATAAAACATAAAGTGCAACAAAAAGTCATAAACTTCATCCCTCTTTATTCTTCGAAATAACGATTGTATCGCACGGCTTGGGTAACGCAGGAAAGCGCTTTCCTATAGCCTAGTAAAGTAGTGTAGTTACTTCCTATAGCCTAGTAAAGTAGTGTAGTTACCAATATTAGTATTGTAACTAGTTACTTTACTTAGTTACCAAAAAAAGTAATGCAGTTACTGTAATCAGTTACTTTGTAACTAGTTACCCCCAACACTGATTATAATATGGACTTCAAAATTATTTTTGACCATCTACATGTGGCATCATCATAAATGTGTGTAAAAGAACTCAGCTCCAGGATATGAAGTATTTGAGCTACCTTTGAAAAACACAGGAGAAGCCAGAACAAATTCTATAACAACAAAAATGACAAAAAGATTTTTAGCCAAACATTACTCCTTCTAGTAGGTATGAGTAAACCTGGCAAGAATTGGTTCACAAACTTCAAACTACCCCCTATGGAGGGGGCAGATATTTGGGGGCTCCGTTTTTTTTAAACTTGCAGATTCCACTATAAGTCCCTCCCGATTATACTCCCACATCTTTCTTTGGGAACATTCTGACAAACTGCCTTGTAAGGGGAGGGAGGCATTCCTTCAAAGATACGCCTTCGAAGTTGGAAGGTATGTGGCCCAATTTGATGCAAATCCATCTTCAATCCTGATAACTCAATGCAAGCCAAAGTGTATACCTTGCATTCCCATCACTGAATTACAATTATCAAAATATCCCAGACACTGTCTTTACATTACTGCAGCACCAGGTATATTCAGTCAGTTACATCACCCAGGATCCCTGGTGTTGTGTTTGCAATATAGCAGCCAGAAAATCTGAGTGGGTGAATGGTTGCCCTAGTTTGGAGGCACTATGAATGGCAAACAGGCTGGGTTCGCCTAAGACCTGAGTTACCATGAGTTACAGTACTACACTGATCATCGTCTTGCTGAACTGAACAGTAGAAAATGGTATTCCTGCTCAGCAACACCACCACACAAAGACCTAGTATTTTTTTTAGCATTTAGATGTACTGTACATTGGCAGTTTACTCAAATTCCATATTATGTAAGTCTTACTTTTTTTTTATTTTTAAATGCAATAGCCAAAACACATCTGGTTGGATGGCCATTGGATAAAAATATTGAGAAAAATCTTATGACTTTGCTACTTCAAAGCTGTGCTGCAGTTTACAATATGAGAAAACCTTTTTATTATTTGCCTTAGGGTCTACAGAAAAATGATTTACATTGTGCTTCAAGGAGCTTTGGCAGTTAAAGTGGCTTTCCACCCAAAATTAGAACTTCCCGCTCATCTGCTCCCCCCCCCCGGTGCTACATTTGCCACCTTTCAGGGGGGAGGGGGGAACGGGTACCTGTTTTGACAGGTACCCTTCCCCACTTCCGGTAGACAGTGCCGCGGCAACGTCCCTCGGAAGTTCCGTCCCCCCTCTCCTTCCTCCGTCGCTGAGCCAATGAGAATGCGCAGCGCATTTCACACATGCGCAGTAGGGAACCAGGAGTGAATGGTGGTGGCAGTACCCAGGAGTCGATCCAAAAATCAGCTGGGGTGCTGACATTGCAGGCTCCCTGGACAGGTAGGTGTCTACAGTACATATTAAAAGTCAGCAGCTACAGTATTTGTAGCTGCTGACTTTTCATTTTTTTTTCCACAGCTGGAACACTGCTTCAAGATACAAAAATAAACAATTCTGAAAATTGTTTCTTTTACAAATAACACTCATCGTCCAGGGAAATCTTTGATTTAGGCTGTGAGAGTCTGGACATTTGCTGTGCTAATGACTATGCGTTGTTATGTAACAAACCATTATATTCACTTTCTCCCTCTGGTTAAGAAGCCATAAAAAGCCTAAAACTAAAGGAATGTTGGAAAGAAGAGGATTCCTGGGAGACCGATTTTCAGTTTTACACTCTTTCAGGCCTATTGAGGTTTCAAATGGTTGCTATTTAATTTAATCCTTAAAAGGCACCACAGTGTCCCACAACTGTGCAGATTTGGGACTGTTAGTCATCTGAACAAAGTAAGATTATAACTGAACTTTAAGGAAAATTTAAGTCAGTCTCTAAATTACTATTTTCTGCTGAACTGTAAATAATCTACTGTATGTGATATTCCATAAGCACAGCATTTTGCATAGTAGAGTTTACAAACAGCAATTTTGGAAAACAAAGTACAAATATAGAAGAGTCAATTTTTGAAAATCTATTATTTTTACATGGATCCACACAGAATGGACACACAGGCCACTTACCTACCTTCTTAGCAACTTTTTTTTAGAAATTATACACATATATACTATATATATATATATATATATATATATATATATATATATATATATATATATACATATACACAGTATTAGGCTGGGGAACAGGTAGCAGGTACAAAGCTCCCTGGGATAAGCAGTCTCTCAGGCACAGTTACCATTTCCAAGAAGGTAGTGACAAAGACAGGTCTATATACAAGTGCTGTACAGTGTCTTCAAAAACAAACAGGAACAAAAATAGAAAAACAAAAACCTAGCCGTGTCTCAGCACTAATTATACAAAATATATAGGTCCTAACTACCAGTCAGTTTCCTTATAAACCGCTTGTAAGATTTCACCAACCTTTTGATCTCACAGACAAGAGGCATCTGATTTCCAGGGCCAAGAGCGCTGGCTGTCTGTTCCAGGTGAGCCCAAGTTGGCCTGAGGAAGAGGACCAAGACCCGAACTGGATTGTGGATCAGAGATCCCTAAAGAGAGGTGCCTGGAAGATGTATAAACCTTGAACAGGACTTTTCCCACCTCTCTCTGGGACGCTGTGCTACAATATAGATATATATATATATACACAGTAGCTCACAAAAGTGAGTACACCCCTCAAATTTTTTAAAATATTTTATTATATCTTTTCATGTGATAACACTGAAGAAATTACACTTTGCTACAATGTAAAGTAGTGAGTGTACAGCTTGTATAACAGTGTAAATTTGCTGTCCCCTCAAAATAACTCAACACACAGCCATTATTGTCTAAACCGCTTACAACACTGCCACTGGAGTCCTCTTCAACTCCTCCACAAAAAACATCAAGGAGCTGGTAGATGTTGGAGACCTTACGCTCCTCCACCTTCTATCTGAGGATGACCCACAGATGCTAAATAGGGTTTGGGTCTGGAGACATGCTTGGCCAGTCCATCACCGTTACCCTAAGCTCCTTTAGCAAGGCAGTAGTCATCTTAGAGGTGTGTTTGGGGTCATTATCATGTTCTAATACTGCCCTGCCGCCCGGCCTCAGAAGGGAGGGGATCATTCTCTGCTTCAGTATGTCACAGTACATGTTGGCATTCATGTTTCTCTCAATGCACTGTAGCTCCCTAGTGCGGGCAGCACTCATGTAACCCCAGACCATGACTCTCCCACCACCATGCTTGACTGTAGGCAAGACACACTTGTCTTTGTGCTCCTCACCTGGTTGCCCCCACACATGCTTGACACCATCTGAACCAAATAAGTTTATGTTGGTCTCATCAGACCACAGGACATGGTTCCAGTAATCCATGTCCTTAGTCTGCTTGTCTTCAGCAAACTGTTTGCAGGCTTTCTTGTGCATCATCTTTAGAAGAGGATTCCTTCTGAGGACGACAGCCACGCAGACCCATTTGATGCAGTGTGCAACGTATGGTCTGAACACTGACAGGCTAACCCCCCACCCCTTCCACCTCTGCAGCAAAGCTGGTAGGCACTCATACGTCTATTTTCCAAAGACAACCTCTGGATATGACGCTGAGCATGTGCACTCAACTTCTTTGGTTGACCATGGCGAGGCTTGTTCTCAGTGGAACCTGTCCTGTTAAACCACTGTATGGCCTTGGCCACAGTGCTGCAGCTTAGTTTCAGGGTCTTGGCAATCTTCTTATAGCCTAGGCCATCTTTATGTAGAGCAACAATTCTTTTTACAGATCTTTGGAGAGTTCTTTGCCATTTGGTGCCATGTTGAACTTCCAGTGACGAGTATGAGAGAGTGAGAGCCATAACACCAAGGACTCGGTGAGACTTTGTAACACTAATGAGTCACATGACACCGAGGAGAGAAAATGGCTTATTGGGCCCAATTTGGATATTTTCTTTTTTTTTTTTCCAAAATATTTTTATTTGGTAAAATCAGGAGTAACAATCAAAAAAGACAAACGTATGTGAACATTCGTAAGCAATGAAATCCAGTCGTCAGAACAGAATCTTCTAATACAGAACTTGTAATGTTCTGGTACCTTTGGGTACCCTAATTACTCTTTCATAAGTGTATGCGCCCCACCATTCTCTTTTGGTAAGGTGCGCATACACCTTTAAGACTGATGCTGTCATCACTGAGCGCCGAACTGGATGGCTATTTAGATCGCCGGCTCTCACTCACATGTGTTCGTTCAAACTGCTTTGTGCCTTGATGCTAACCTGTCTTGAAGCTCTCATGCTTGCAAGCATACCTCGCTGTCGGAACCACGCTGCACTGATCCCTGTATCCCGCTACCGGATCATCCGCTCTTGCCGAACCTCTCCTCTGCTACATTGCTATTAGTGATAAGTACCCCACAGGGGAAACCTCTATAACCTTCATACTAAAGCTTACACTATCTAGCTCTGCATACTAAGGACTATTACTACATCTGCATTATCTAAGATTGCTAGCTCTTGAGCCTACTACCACCTGTTCTTGCACTGGGTTGATCTCTCCTGTATGTCCACCTGCTACTCTGTCATCTGCTACCATACATGATTGCTAAACCTATCTGCATCCCATCTGCTACTATCTTACTTTCAAGAACATTTCCTTTCAAGTGTCTGTCATCTACCATCTCTACCCAATCTGTCTCTTCAGCCTATCATCACTGTGTTACTATATACATAAGTCACTCTAGGAAACATCTTATTGAGTGTGTGTATTTACTTGCTGAATTGAGATCATCCACACATGATGAGTCATTGGGAGTTGGGATTGGTGTCTCAGCGTTTCTCTACATGACTACTGAAGTGGAATATTTCTGCAGCTGAAAATCCACATCATACATAAAACGCAGGAGCATTACAGAACTCAACTACTGAAAAATACAACTTGAATCAGAGAACTACAAGATATAGACATAACTTCGGTATAGCAAAGGGATATATCAAGTAAATGTAACCAGGAAATTATTAGGGTTATTAGTATTTTGATCATATAGAGAGACTGATGTTCTCTGGGGTTTCTCACGAGCCTATGAGTGATCAAAAATGAAGAGAATCTGTGAGGAACCTCTGAAATTGCTGTTGTGTTCCAGCTAAGGGATCATGGATGATATTGCTGTTTTTATGATCAGATGCGGGGCTAGGGAGGAACACCGCGCATCCATGAGGGAGCCTGGTCCTCCCCCCAACCCCATCTATAGTGTGTCTGGCTTATGTGGTTTGGTGAAAATGAAGGAAGGGGAAGAGGAAAGAGGAAAGGAAAGGTAGGGAAGGGAGGGGGTGGGGGAGAGGAAAGGGTGAACCTCTCCTCCCGGTCCCTGCCCCAAGTGAGGAAACGGGTTTAAAGCGTATGGCGTCTTAAGAATATCATAAGGTAGGTTTCGGCATTGGTGAAGGGGTAAGCGATGATGGAAGCAAGGAGCCTCTCACACTCATCCCTTGTTTAGGGGTGAGTGGGACCCGCCTCACAACATTACCGCTAGTTGCGAAATTAATCTTGATCGCAGGGTCGAATCATTAGGGAATAGGATATGGTATAGAGGCCTTCATCCAGGTCCCTATATTGTAGGTTCAATTGGGGTTTTAGTTGGAGTTTTGGTTTATATGTGACAGATACGTGGTTGAGGTCTGGAAGTGGGTCTAGGGACCCCAGATATGTGCATACTTGACTGCCGTATCTCATGCTATGGAGATCAGTTCTTCCATTTTTGCTATCTTGTCAACTCTGCATATCCATTCATGTATGGTAGGGGGATTGGGTGACTTCCAATGTAAAGGAATGCATGCTTTTGCAGTGTTAAGTAAGTGTGGTATCAGGATTTTGCGGTATCTATGACTAGGGATATCTGGATGGTGTTAAAGAAATTGTGCTGGGGAAAATTCCAGTGTATAGTCAGTGATAGATGAGATCATAGTGTGAATATGGTTCCAAAAAGGCAGTATGCGATGGCAGGACCAGAAAAGATGAAGCATTGACCCTGTTTCAGAGTTGCATCTTCAGCATTTGTTTGAGATGGTTGGGTTTATTTGATGGAGGAGGGAAGGCGTTTTGTACCATCGGGTTAGTATTTTATAATTATTCTCCTGAGCGGAAACGTTCAGGGAACATTTGTGTGCTATGGTACAGATTCGCTCCCATTGGGCTTCTGAGAGATTTAAATCCAGGTCCGAGGCCCGGGATTTGAAGGCTTTGGTATCAAGTAGTTTGGTGTTGCCAAAAAGCATATTGTAAGTGACTGAAATTAAGTGCCGTTGTGGGGTTGCGTCAAGGCAGATTTTTTCAAGGGGTGTAAGGTCTCTGGAGATCGAACCCTTTTTATTTATCGTGTTTAGGTAATGGCGTACTTGGAAGTATGACCATAACGGGATTGGAGTATTGTCAGGGGTGGTCTTAAGAGACGAGCGGTCAAGAAGAGTGTTGTCCTTAAAGAATTGATAAGCTTTGAGCTGGGTATGTCGCCATAAATTTTCCAGAAAAGAGGGGGACATTCCAGGGGCAAAAGCAGGATTGAGTTTAATTGGCGTGAGGGGTCCTGGGTTAGATGAAATTGTTGTATGTCTGCATTCCTCTCTGAAGCAGGTTAGTGTTGTGACTATTAAGGGATGGTCTCGCAAAGAGCGTGGAATGTGGGGTATATCAATCCATGGCATTGTTTGTATGGGTAAGTTAGATAATGAGTTTTCTAGGTTGACCCAATCTTTACTCCGCTTGTGGATTGACCAGTCTATAAATCTAGTGAGATGGCACGCCCAATAATACTTCCATAAGTCTGGTAAACTAATCCCGCCAGCGCTTTTGGGTTCTGGTTAATAAGTTAAAGGATAGTCTGGGGCGTTTGAGATTCCACAAAAATTGAAGACAAATTTGCTTAAACGTTTGGAAAAATGAAGTGGGGATTTCAACAGGGATAGTTTGGAAGAGGTAAAGTAGGCGAGGGAAGATATTCATTTTAAGAATGGCTGCTCTTCCAAACCAGGAGAAGTGCGGTTTGTTCCATTTCTTTAGATCTTCGGTGATAGTTTTAAGAGTGGGTAAAACATTTTTAGAGAAGAGGTCTGTCAAATTTATCGGGAGGTGTATACCTAGGTACTTGATGGAGTCAGTTTTCGATTGGAAGGGGACATTTTTCATGTATTGCTTCATCAAATTGTGGGAGAGTGTAATATTAAGAGCATGTGATTTTGAAAAATTAATTTTAAAATTGGATAGGTGTTGGAAGTGTTGGAATTTGTGTAGTAGGGTTGGTATAGATAGTAGGGGGTCGCTAAGGAATAAGAGTATGTCATCGGCAAATGCAGCTAATTTCTATGTGTGGTGAGCTATGGGGATTCCTTTAATATTGTCATTTGCTTTGATGGACCATAAGAAGGGTTCAAATGTTAAAACAGAAAGAATAGGTGAAAGTGGGCAGCCCTGTCTCATCCCATTACTTATAGAGAAGGCGTTTGACAGGTGGCCATTGACTCTGACGCAAGCTGAAGACATGATACAGAATACAAAGACATGATAGAGTGGAACATCCTGTCTCCAATACCGAGGTGTCATAGTGCCAGAGACATGTATGTCCAGTCCAACCTGTCGAAAGCCTTCTCTGCATCCAGGGGGACATTTTCACTTAGGGGTGTACTCACTTTTGTTGCCAGCAGTTTAGACATTAATGGCTGTGTGTTGAGTTATTTTGAGGGGGACAGCAAATTTACACTGTTATACAAGCTGTACACTCACTACTTTACATTGTAGCAAAGTGTAATTTCTTCGTGTTGTCACATGAAAAGATGTAAATAAAATATTTTCAAAAATGTGAGGGATGTACTCACTTTTGTGTATATGTGTCTATTTCCCAAAGACAACCTCTGGATATGACGCTGAGCACGTGCACTCATCTTCTTTGGTCAACCATGACAAAACCTGTTCTGAGTGGAACCTGTCCTGTTAAACCGCTGTATTGTCTTGGCCACCGTACTGCAGCTCAGTTTCAGGGTTTTGGCAATTTTCCTATAGTCTAGACCAGTCTAGACCAGTGATGGCGAACCTTGGCACCCCAGATGTTTTGAAACTACATTTCCTATGATGCTCAACTATACTGCAGAGTACATAAGCATCATGGGAAATATAGTTCCAAAACATCTGGGGTGCCAAGGTTTGCCATCACTGTCCTAGACTATCTTTATATAGAGTAAAAATATTTTTTTTCAGATCCTCAGAGTTCCTTGCCATGAGGTTCCATGTTGAGCTTCCAGTAACCAGTATGAGAGAGAGCGATAAAACTAAATTTAACACACCTGCTCCCCATTCACACCTGAGACCTTGTAACACTAACAAGTCACATTACACTGGGGAGGGAAAATGGCTAATTGGGCCCAATTTGGACATTTTTACCTAGGGGTGTACTCACTTTTGTTGCCAGCGGTTTAGACATTAATGGCTGTGTTTTGAGTTATTTTAAGGGGACAGCAACTTTACGCTGTTATACAAGCTGTACACTCTACTACTTTACATTGAAGCAAAGTGTCATTCCTTCAGTGTTGTCACATGAAAATATATAATAAAATACTAAAATTGTGAGGGGGGTGTACTCACTTTTGTGAAATACTGTATATATATATATATATATATATATATGTGTGTGTGTGTGTGTGTGTGTGTATATGTAGCTCTAACCCCTCAGCGGCCACTGGTAATTGACTCTCCTATTCCTGCTCAACCAGGTAACACGCATTTCTTCACTAGCAGCCAGACACAAGAAGTCAGTCTTGTAACTTGTTTTTGTTATATTTATTGGGGGATAACAACTTGGATAGGGTGAAGGGGTTTATGGTATGCCCAGCAGATGATGAACACAACAAAATTTGGGGACAATCTTCCTTTCTCTCTGTATAAAAAAACTCACAGTCTTGGATCGGTGAATAGCAAAAGTCCATTGCAGACTAAGGAACCTGGGTCCTTCTGGAAAGTAGCACAAACTTGAAGTAACTTCTTGCAGGAATGTTTATCCTCTCCCTGTGGATCTGGTCCCAGTTCAACTACTCCGAAGGTCCTTCTTGAGAATTCAGCCCAGAATGTGACAAATATTAGTAGCAATAGACCTTTACATGCTACAAACCCTCTGACCCCTATTTAAAATTGAGCACAGTTTGTTGCACACCACTACAGGAAGGAGTCCCTTCTCTCTTCTGAAGGACTTCTCCCAGCTCCTCAGCAAACTACATGCAGAACATTTCTCTTCTCCCCCTGTAGAACTGCTCTCAGCTCAAAAGCCTACAGTCACCAGAAGCCCTCCAGGCTGCTCTGGAGATCTCCCAGGACAAGCATAAAGGGTTAAACACAGTGCTGTCCTTTGAGGGCTTGCTACGTGTGGCAGTCTTTCCCCTTGTGAATCCCTGTGTGTGCTGATGTACTCACTGTCCTCTACTTGGTCACAATCACACCAGACTGTTGAAGGGATCCTTCCTAAGCCAACCAGAGCCTCCAGCCTGTGGCCCCCCCTAGACCTAGAGGGCCCCTTAATGCCACCGACAAACCCATCAGCACTCCATCTTCATCTTCCACCCAACTCCCTATGCCAGCATGACTCACCCATACTTAAGGGCTGGCTTAACCCCCTGCCAGGCCCACTGCCTGGAGATTGGCCAAGCTCTCCTGAGTTTCAACCCTCCTGACCTCCACCCTCTAAATTCCAGAACATTCTCCAACTTTCCAGAACCAGGGGAGGCACCAGAGACCTGCCTGCATGAGTCATCCAGCCCTGAACTCAAGTAAACCCTGACCCAGATTTCATGACTCTGACTTAGACCTGCACCAGACTATATTTTACCTACTCTAACACTAGTAGCACACTAAGGGGTGCTACATATATATGTATAATAGGGAGAGATTTGGGTTTGAGTCAATTGTATATTTGACCTGAACCCAGCATATTCATCCTTTGATGAACTGGCAAACAAACCGGACTAAACTTCCCCGTGTGTCCTCCCGAATCTCTGACTGCTGAAATGGCCACCAGGGATCCCAGGTGATGCCATTGGCCAAATATAATGTTGACCATATTTGGTCAATGAGGTCACCCAGGATCTCTGCCACTGTGTTCACTTTGCTGTATCACTGTGGACTCTTTCATTTGCAACAGAAGTGGGCAAACATAGTCACACGTCTGGTCCTCATGACTTGAATGGGATTATATCAAGGGAAATTATTTACATTTTGTATTGCTATTAAATTATTTTTTTACAGTGTGAGTGTTGCTGTTCCTTTTTTCTTTTTTGGTAATAAGTACTAAGGGCACTTGATGTACCCCTGCACTAATCTACCCTTGGAGGGCGTAAATATCTGGGGGCCTCCTTATTAAAAATGGGGCTTCCAGATTCCTTTAAACCCCCCTCACAAAACCCATCATCTATTTTGGGGGACAGGATGTGGGGAAAAAGTCCTTGTCCCTCAAGAAGTTGTCTTGTAGATTTGCCACCACTGTGCTTAGCAGGGTACTCCCCTCATGAAAGGCATTTTACCGTAAATGTTACAGGAAAAACACCTCTCTCACTTCATTGTATTTTATTCTTGAGGCACAAAGGTCTCTTCCACACATCTTTTATTTAAAAAAGGATGAGGTGGGGGGGGGGGGGGGCTTTTGGATGCCCTCTTTATAACAAGGATATACACTCACTCCCAGGGAAATAAATACCTCCAACACATTCTCACAAAAAGTTATATGTACTCAAATAAACACCATGGACCCAAAAATGCTTCAGATGCATCCTTTTTTGAACAAGAACACAAACAAGTGAAGTTTTTCCATATTTCCCTGAGAGGAATCACCCTCATAATAAAAGCATACGGCCTGGTCTGGTTCTGGGGGATGTTCAATCAGAAGGTGGGAACACACTGAATGCCCCCCCTTTCCTTGTCACTCACAATGCATGCCTGGACAAGAACCTGGTTTTAGAATTATTTTAACATTTTACTTATAAAGGCTATTACTTGGCTGTATTACTTAACAACTAACTACCATGTCTATATTTGAACAAAAAATAGCACAGCAGTTACCTTCTACATTAAAGTATATGTGTCTTTTCTACTATCAGTGCCGTTGCAGCCCAACTCCATATTAGGCAAACCATAAAAAGCTGAAGTCTCCAGCTGTACCTAAAAATAAAAGAGCAACTCTGAATGCTATACTAATTGTATCTCTGGTACTGTTCCTGCTGACTGTTTCTCTTCTGGGTTTAATAACACTGGGCATCACATCTCTGCTCCCTACCCTGGACTCACAGGCTGATTGAGCACATAAGCACCACATTATTATAGGTCATCAAGCTCTGCAACATTTAGGATTTGCAAATAAAAAATACATAATTCCAAACAATGGAAAAAGAAGAATAAAGGAAGCTATTGCTAGATGGAATAGCAAGAGAAAGGGCATGGGTAACTTTAAGAATCCTATATGTGTTGCATTGTGCTTGTTTTTTCCTTATTTTTTGCGTAACATATTCTTTCGTTTTTTTTTTCACAGAAACATGACTAAAAAAAATGTAATAAAAATGTAAAGCAATAGTACACAATATGTATTTTTTGGAATTGAAGCATAAGCTGTGAAACTGACAAGAGAAAACGCTTTGATTCTGAAGATTGTGTTTTCTTATCAGAGAGTGCAGTGTCCTCGGTGGCTTGGTAAGTAATATGTCAATAAAAGTAGCAAAAAAAAAAGTTTGACTTTTATGATTTTATTCAATCATTTAACATTCAACTCTTTAAATAACACTTTTAACAATTTTTACTACAAAAGGGTTTCTAAAATCATATCAAAAGTTTGTACTTTGCAAAATATCAGAACTATCACCTCCTAATTAGCACGTACCAGCCTGAAAATATTACATCATAAATTTGGCAAATAAGTTGTTACATCCACTTTAGCAGAATTTATCTGAATCACCAGATAGGCATATGTAATGGAATAATAAACACTCTAAGGCCTCTTGCACACGATACTCCTGTTTGAGCATCTCCTTTGGTCTCTTGCACACGATACTCCTGTTTGAGCATCTCCTTTTGGCCTCTTGCACACAATACTCCTGTTTGAGCATCTACTTTTTACAGACCTTTTTTTTGTATGTATTTGCAAGTATTTGCAAGTATTCACGAGTATTCGCGAGTATTTGCGTGCATTGAGGCTTAAATTACTGACCAAAAATGCAGATTTTTCTATTTTGTTCTTACTGAAGAATGCACAGCGCTTGTTTTTTTACGCGACTGTGTGCATAGGCACATTACAATTAATGGGCTGTATTCTAGCTCAAAAAGCTGTACTGAGCTTTTTCAAGCCGCAAGATGTATCGTGTGCAAGAGACCTAAGTGTTTCTAAAACCAACTGTCTACTTCTTCAATAGATTAGTAGGTTAATAAACTAGAATTACATAATCAATGTGTCCTATTTTTATGTAAACACACCAAAATAGGTATGCATAGGAAAAATGTATCCAACAAGTAAATATACAGTACATTTTAAGTATAACTATTCCTGTACACACTCAATGTTGTGGGTTCACTTCTGGATCTCGAAGGCACCCAGACATCTGCTCCTTAAGCATCCCTGTTTATCTAGGAGATGGCATCTGCATCCTAGCGGCCATCCTTGTTTGACTAATGGTGAGCCAGCACCCATAAGGCCTTTATAGCCAGTTTGGTATAATATAGTCTTTTTTTTTTGGCCTCCTGGGGGTGTATTCCTTTAATTAGGATTTTCTCATTTAAAGTGCTTGCCTTGAGGTGCTCAGAGTAGCCTAGCTCTGAGGAAGGGGATGCACCCACGAAACGTGTCAGTTGTTTACCCCGCAGTGTGAATGCAGCACATGTGTGTCCACATTGTTTAGCATCGTGTGTGTTTTTATCGCCTGTTCCTTTTTACCACTTTTGTGACTACCCATTTTTTTTATTGATCCTATTATTGAGTAAATGTTTTATGGCAATACACTAGGTGTGTGTGCCTTCTATTTTTATTTTGCTTTTGCAGTACCAATCGGGCCACCTCCTCTGAGGAGGGCAGCATCCGCTTATATCTTTGGTGTTACCGTTGTCCTTGCTATTCTACACCACGGAGAGGACCTCATAGCACTGGAAATGACTGCTTACGTTTGTACACTCCTTATTTATCCACCTTTGTTAGAGAAGTATAGAATGTAACCCCCCCAAAAAAAAATTCAGTTTGTTCCAATATGTGAAGAGAAAAGCAAGAAAAGAAACTACTTAAAGGAAAGATGTTCAGCATGAATCTAGAAAATACACACATATTGGCACCATTAAGATATTTTCTTATAACTGCTTGAAGTTGTTCCAAAGTTGCTCCAAAAAGTAGGTGATATGCTGGGAACTGGCATCCTTTTTTATACCACTGCGAGGCACCAAAAAGTGTTCACATGCTCTGGAAGACCACACCAATGAAGCAATGTTGTGACATCAAACAGTGATTTTGCACCTAATTTCTTATCTCAAAAAATAGCATTTAAAGGATAGGTTCACCTTTAAAAAAAAAAAAAAATTAAAATTAAATTCACATCTTTTTTCAGGTAAATAAAATGTGCATTTATTATTTTTGGGAGCCTGGAAATCATTACACTCATGATCAGCAGATCATGGGTGCAATGCAGGGCTCTTGTAGACTCTGTGTGTAAGCAGTCTGGCAATGCACCATGTGGCAAAGCAGTTACACAATAACAGAAAACATCAATGAACTACCACAAAGCTCTACAGCACCATGGTAGTTAATTGAGAACTACAAGATGACAGCCACAGAGGCTGCTGGACCTTGTAATTTTTCATTTGCAGAGCTCCGTGAATGAATGGCGCAGCTGGGCAGGAGGAGCCCCACACGGCCACGTTTGTGATGGAATCCAGGCACCCCGACTGGGTATCTCCGCCAAGAACCTGCTTCCTAAGCTCTGGAACATGGGATCCGTGAATCTGGCTATAGTTACCCCAAGGACTAGACAGTACAAGTTTCGAAATCAAACCACTATCAAACTGTTTATTCAAACACAAAGCACAAGGAGATAAACACTTCTGGGACAACCCCTCCCCCTTAGTTAATCCACACAAACATACACATCCCATAATAAGCTTACTCAAGGCAGACAGGAACAACAGAACAATGGAATGCAGGTATTCAACAATAACATGGCATCATGTACAAACGAGAGACAATGGACATTGGCAAAGGCCAAATCAATCCTGGATGCCGTTCTGTGAACCCCAGACCAGCAGGAATAACCCCGCACCCCAGGATTTTTCCAACGCCACAGCTCAGTAAGCTGAGCCGCGGAAGCCCAGGACAGCAATTCAGGGGCCGACGCCCTCCTCGGGTTAGAGGTGTCCAGTCCGCCATCCAGGATAGCATTAAAATCTCCTGCCAGCAGAAGGGGAAGGTGCATGTAAGGGGCCAAGGTCACCAGGAGGTCCACGAGGAGCTGAGAGTGAAATGACGGAGGCAGGTAGACACTGACTAGTACCATTGTTTGCTGATGCAAATCTAAAAGAACAACAACATATCTTCCTCCAGGATCCGTAATCACTTTCTGAACCGAACAGGGTGCTCTCTTACCAAGGAAAATAGAAACCCCATGGGCATACGTGGAGTACGTGGCGTTGAAGATCCGTTGGATCCAAGGCCGCTTTAGAGAGAGCACCCTGCCCCCATCCAAATGTGTCTCCTGGAGGAGGATAATATGAGGCTGAACAGTTTTGATATAGTTAAATATCGCCGTTCGCTTCACCTTATCATTAAGACCCCGTACATTCCAGGACATAATCTTAATCAACCCAGCCATAGTACATTAGTGAGGCAAACAGAGCGGGTGAGCCGGAAGACCATGAACAGCCCGAAGAACTATCCCCGCCTCCCAGCCCCACCCAACACAACCTGCAAAAAATACATGCATGAAATATAGAAAATGAATGTAGAGAGCAAATAACAGAGTCGTGTAATATAAAAATTACCACTAGATGGAGCCCAGAGCCTAAAAAAAAACATCCCTGCTGTAATACCCCAAACCTGAGAAACAAGAAAACAAAAAGTGGTATTCAGCCTAATACCAGAACCCAAAACTGTCTTTAAAGGCATGGCTGTGTCATAGAACAACAGCCGGCAAAACCCACATCCACAAAAGACAAGCAGGCTGTCAAGTCCAAGTTCACCTCCAAAAAAAAAAAGGAGGAAAATGCAGCAACACCCCACGAAAGTAGGGAAAACAAGGGAAAGCAGACAAAATTTGAAAATAAAAAAATAAAAAGAAGTTCAGTGAAGTGCAAAAAAAAGTTAGAACAGAGCTCCCATGTGTAGAAGTCCATTCCACGACCCCACTTGAAGATGCCAGATGGGCACAATGTAGAGCCAAGGGCAATCAGGTGAGTAACTGGAACATAAGGAAAGTCAAAACAGGAGAAAACCCCCCAGGAACAAATTCTGTAAAATAAAGCAGCTGGCAGGAGTAGAAGCCAGGGGGCAAAACAGGTCACCCCGCACCAGGAAGGAAACTGTAGGCATCAAGAAAACAGGTACAGGAGAGCAAATTAGATGGATTCCAGCCAGTCCGCAGCCTCCCCCGCTGAATTGAAGAAAAGTGCAGAGCCCTTGTAATCCACCCGCAGCCGACTCGGATACATCATGCCATATTTCAGTCCTTTAGCTCGCAAACCTTTACGCACCTCGGTATAGGACCTGCGCTTCTTCTGTGTTTCCACCGAAAAGTCAGGAAACAGCATAATCTTGCTTTTATCAAACTGCAGCTCCTCCCGCTTGCGGGCCTCAGAGAGAATACGGTCCCTATCACGGAAATTCAGAAACTGGACCAGAAACGGACGGGGGTGCCCCAGGCGGGCAAGCTCCCGTGGGCACCCTTTGGGCCCTCTCCACCACATAGGTAGGCGGGGGGGGGGGGCAGGCAAGTGAAGCAGATCACAAAATAATTTTTCAGCAAACTGAGTGGGGTTAGATCCTTCAGCTTTCTCGGGTAGGCCCACCACTCTAACATTATTGCGACGCTGCCTATTTTCAGCATCTTCCATCTTATCCGCCATGGCATTCACTTGGGCCTGCATAGCAATAATTTGAGCTGAATGAGAAGCCGTAACATCCTCCACCTCAGAAATGCGACCCTCCGTTTCAGTCAGGCGCCCCCTTATTTTGTCCAGATCATGACGGATAAGGGTGCACTCAGAAGCCAAGTTATCAATTCTGAGCAGTCTTGCACCCATCAATGGCAGCTAAGATAGGAGCTGTTATGTCCTCACCTCCAGGGGCCCCTCCGGCCGATCCAGCAGTCCCCAGCAGTGATCCCAAAGCGCCTGGCTCCCCCATCTGTTCTTTAGGAGGGGTCCCAGACGAGGTGGACATCTTCCCCGCCTGTAAGGGGGCCCGAGCAGCCGGAGATGAAAGGAGAGGAGAAGCAGCCTGTGAAGGCAAGATGGCGGCGGCCGCGCACGCGCCTCGCGGCTGGGCCGTCCGTTGCGGCCCCGGGGGGGGGGGGGAAGGGGTGCAGAAACCCCAGATTTTTTACCTGGCATCAGTCCTCAGCAGGTGTCCGAGGTGGAGGAGGACAAAACCGCTGTATTACGGGGTCCAGGGGCCGCAAATGGAGGCAGATAGTTTCAGGATGGTGCAGAGCTCTGTGAAAGCACATCCGGCGCCGTCTACATCCAGGCCACGCCCCCCGCAGATGAGGTTTAATGTTGAAAAATGTAAGGTAATTCACTTGGGCATCAGAAACACGAACACAAGCTACTCGCTAGGGGGGGAACGTCTGGGTGAATCTAAGATGGAAAAGGACCTGGGGGTCCTATTGGACAACAGGCTTGGCAGTGGCATGCAATGCCAAGCCGCTGCAAGCAAAGCCAACAGAATACTGGCATGTATAAAAAAGGGGATTCACTCCAGAAATAAAGAGATTATTCTCCCATTTTACAAGACCCTGGTCCGGCCACATCTGGAGTATGCCATCCAGTTCTGGGCACCGGTCCTCAGAAAGGATGTGCTGGAACTGGAAAGAGTCCAGAGAGAGAAGGGCAACAAAAATAATTAGGGGAATGGAGGATCTCAGCTATGAGGAAAGACTACACGCATTGAACTTATTCTCTCTGGAGAAGAGGCGCTTGAGAGGGGATATGATATCAATGTACAAATACTGTACTGGTGACCTTAGCATAAGGAACAAACTTTTCAATGAAAGGGAATACAATAAGACACGTGGCCACTCACTAAAATTGGAGGAAAGACGGTTTAACCACAAAATACGTAGGGGGTTGTTTACTGTCAGAGCAGTGGGGATGTGGAATTCTCTTCCATAAGTAGTGGTATCAGCGGGGAGCATCGATAGTTTAAAAAAACTATTAGATGGGCACCTTAAAAACCACAACATAAAAGGGTATACAATGTATGGTTAACATCAAACACACACACACATCATAGGTTGAACTGGATGGACTAATGTCTTTTTTTGACCTCACTAACTATGTAACTATGTAAACGTCTGCAGCTACAAAAAGTGTGGCTGCTGACTTTTAATAAACACACTCAGCTGTCCCACAATCCAGCGATGCAGCTGTCCAAAGCCTTGCTCCTCTCTCTCACCTCTCCCTGGCACTGGCATCACAAGTGTGGTCAACCGACTGACAGCTTGCGGCTTCACAGCCGGGTGCGCACTGCTCAACCACGAGTCACACTGCACCTCCTCAGTGGTTGGGCAATCTTCTGGGACCTGTGAAGTGTCCCAGAAGATTTCAGGGAGGGAGGAGGAGAGGAGAACTTCTGCTCGAGTCGCCTATGTGGCCCGGGTGGAAGTAGGAGCGGGTGCCTGCCAAAACTAGGTACCAGCTCCCCCCCAAAAAGCTGAGTTATACTTACTGGTATCTCCTTTTCTAGTAGTCTTCCAGGACAGCCCATGAGACCTTAGGGCTCCTCCCCCAGGGACAGGAAACACATTCCAAAATTTAAATAAAAGGCGGTCCCTTTAGTCCTCACCTTCAGTATTTCATGAGAACCGTAGGACATTCTGTAAAACATACATATATAGATATATATAAACACATATTATACATTATACATAATACCAGATAAACCGGGTGGGAATCCGGCTGTCCTGGAAGACTACTAGAAAAGGAGTTACCAGTAAGTATAACTCAGCTTTTCTCAGAAACATCTTCCAGGACAGCCCATGAGACGATGAGCAAGAAACTTACCAGTCTAGGGAGGGACTACTGCCTGGAGCACCTTTCGACCAAATGCCTGTTCCTGAGAAGAGAGGAGGTCCAGGCGATAATGTCTAACAAAGGTCGAAAAGTTAGACCAGGTAGCTGCCTTACAGATCTGGTCTGGTGAGGCACCGGCCCTTTCGGCCCAAGACATGGACAAGGCTCTAGTAGAGTGTGCATTAATGAAAGGTGGAGCCACCTTCTTCACTATATAGGCTTCTGTGATAGCCTGTTTTATCCATCTAGCTAAAGTGGCCTTAGAAGCTTTTTCCCCTTTATGGGAGCCGGAAAACTGCACAAATAAAGTATCACTTTTCCTGAAGGTTTTAGTCACCTCCAGGTATTTCAGAAGGGCTCTTCTGACATCTAAACAACTAAATTCTTTTTCTTTTTCGTTATTTGGGAATTTACAAAAAGTAGGAAGTACTATGTCCTGAGTCCTATGAAAGGAAGAAGCTACCTTGGGTAAAAACCCTGGATCTGTTTTTAGCACAATCCTGTCATCAAAAATCATGAGAAAAGGTTCTCTGATTGAGAGAGCCTGTAATTCACTTACCCTTCTAGCTGAAGTTATAGCTACTAAAAATAAAGTTTTTAGGGTGAGCAATTTTTCTGACAAATCTTCCAAGGGTTCAAATGGACTGGTTACCAAAACCTGAAGCACCAAGGATAGATTCCAAGCTGGACACGTTTTTATCACTCGGCTTTGTTCTGGCAATTGCCCTAAAAAAATTATTTACATTTGGGTCTTCTCTAAGGGAAAACTGAAGAAAGACACTAAGGGCGGCAGCCTGTACCTTCAAAGTTCCCAGGGAGAGACCTTTGTTGATGCCCTCTTGAAAGAATTCTAAGATAGTTGGTATATCTGGAGATTGTCTGTCTGATTCTCCGCCATCCAAAAATGGAATTTCTTCCATATCTTAGCATATATCTTTCTTGTGATTGGCTTTCGACAGCTGGTTAATGTTTTGATTACTCTGTCTGAGAACCCCTGAGAGCCTAGTATCTGTTCCTCAGATACCAGGCGGTCAGGTTTAGGGTTCTGAGATATGGATGGGCCACCGGACCCTGTGTCAATAGGTCCTGTCTCCAGGGTAAGACCATTGGAGGTTTTGCAGCCAGAGCCTGAAGGCGTGCAAACCATGGTCTTTTGGGCCAGTAGGGGGCTATCAGGATCATCTCTGTGTCTTCCTAGATGAATTTCTGGAGGACCTGTGGGATTAATCTGACCGGAGGGAATGCATAACAGAGCTTGACCTTCCAGGGGTAGGCAAAGGCATCGATGCCTAAGGCCTGATCCCCCTGAGTTATGGAGAAGAATTTTTCTGTTTTCCTGTTTGCCTGGGCAGCAAATAGGTGCACTACTGGAAGACCCCATGAGGTTGCGATGTTTGCAAATACCTCTGGGTTGAGGGACCAATTGTCCTGATTCACCTGGTGGCAGCTGAGATGGTCTGCTAGACCGTTCTGCGTCCCCTTCAGATGGATAGCCAAGATGGATGTTAGATTCAGCTCGGCCCAGACAAAGATCTTCTGTGCTATGGACTGTAGACCCTGACTCCGAGTACCTTCCTGTTTGTTCAGGTACGCCACAGTTGCTATATTGTCTGACCGAATTTGTAGATGACTTCCCTCTACATCTACCTGAAAAAACTCTAAGGCCTTTTGGACCGCCATAAGTTCCTTCTGGTTCGATGAGGTTTTTATCTGTGATGGGGACCATTTTCCCTGCGCCCATTTGTTCTGCAGATATGCCCCCCATCCGGAAGCGCTTGCATCCGTGGTGATCCTCTGTGACACTTGGATGGTCCAGCCTAGCCCTTTTGATAGGTGAAGAGAGGATCTCCACCACCAAAGAGTTCTTTTTATTTTGGTGGGAATCTTTACTTTTTGTTCCAAGGAACTTGGTCGTCCGTCCCAACTCTTTAGTAAGAATTTTTGGAGGGGACGTTGCTGGAATCGTGCCCAGGGGACTGCTGGGAAACAGGAGGTCATCAAACCTATTACCCTTGTTATGTCCCTCAAAGAGACCCATAAATTGGTCTGTAAGGAGGCTACCATCTGGTACATCTTCCCAATCTTGGACTGAGGGAGAAAGATCATCTGATCCCGAGAGGAAATCTCGTATCCGAGGTACGTTACTCTCTGCGAGGGTATTAGGCAGGATTTTTGCCTGTTGATGATCCAGCCTAGTGAAGTCAGAAATTCCTGAACTACTAGGAGGTCTGCCTTCAGTTTTTGGTACGACTCTGCCACTACCAGGATGTCGTCCAAGTAGGGGGTGATCATGATGGATTTTCATCTTAGTGGGGCTAGTGCCTCCCATAGGACTTTGGTAAAGATCCTGGGGGCTGAGGATAACCCGAAGGGTAGTGCCTGGAATTGGAAGTGTTTGACTTCTGGTCCTATCCTCACTGCCAGTCTCAGGAATTTCTGGTAGGACTTGTGTATCGGGATGTGAAAATATGCATCTTTTAAATCCAGGGTTGCCATGTAACACCCTAGATACAATAGGTTCCCTACGGAGTATATTCCATGCGAAAGTGTTTGTATGCTATTGAGAGGTTCAGATTGCGTAAATTCAGGATCAACCGATAACTCCCTGAAGGTTTCCGTATCACAAAGATGTGAGAATAAAACCCTGTTCCCTGTTCTTCCTTGGGGACTGGGATTATCACCTCTTGATCTAATAATTACCCTAATTGGAGACTCAGGGCGGCGGCCTTGGTTGGATCCCTGGGCAAACATGTAATCAAGGTTCTTTCTGGAGGCTGGAGACAAAATTCCAGCTTGTGCCCTCTGCCTACCAGGTCCAGAATAAAGGGGCTGGAAGTAATTCCCCTCCACTGTGGGAGGAAGGCCCTTAATCTCCCTCCCACTCTGAGAAGGGAGTCATTGGGGCTTGTTGGGGCGAGGAGGGTTAAACAAGATGTTACCCCTCCCCCTACCTTTATGCCCAGTCCAGTGCTTCTTGAAAGTTTGCTGAGGTTCGCTAGATCTCTGCTGTTGCCCCTGCCACGAAAATTCTTTTGGGCATAGGGGTACTTTTTCTTTTCTGGGAATCCCTTCTTTTTTATCCGCTGTGCGTTCCAGAGCCTCTGTTAGGCCTGGGCTAAAAAGGTGGTCGCCTGTGAAGGGAAGACCACAGAGGCGTGATTTAGAAGTGAGGTCCCCTGACAATGCTTTGAGCCATAGGCTTCGTCTGGCTGTGTTAGCCAAGGCTGAGGTTTTTGCTGCCATTCTTACAGCCTCGGCTGAAGAATCCGCTAAAAACCCTACAGATTGTAAAGAGTGGAAACGACTTTACAATCTGTTCCCTTGGTGTTCCGGCAGATAAATGCGATTGGATCTGAGATAACCATAACTCTAGGTGTCTGGCTATGCAGGTGGATGCCAGGGCAGGTTTTAGACTCATAACAGAGGCTTCCCAAACTCTACGTAACGTGGTGTCAGTTTTCTTATCCATAGGGTCTTTTAGTGACTCTGAGTCCTCAAATGCCAAGTCTGTTCCCTTGGATATTTTGGCAAGAGGGGCATCCAACTTGGGGATTTTGTTCCAAGGCTGCTCCTTGCTGTCGTCAAATGGAAACCTTCTTTTCAAGTTTCTGGGAAAAAAAGGTTTCTTGTCAGGTGAATTCCAATCCTGTTTGATTGTATCCAACAGGGAGCTATGCACAGGGAACACTCTAGCTTGTCTCTTATGGCTGGCGTACATAAGGTCATGTTTAGAGAGCTGCACCTTCTCCTCCTCAATTTCTAAAGTGACGTATACTGCTTTGAGTAGATCATCCACATCCTCCAAGCTCAGTTTGAAATTGGAGTTACCATAAGAATTTCTTTCTTTAGGTTCTTCCCCTGACCCGGATCCCTCCAAAGAGGAGTGGGAAGACTCTGATTCCTCCTCCTCAAAGCCCTGTGTTGGCTTGGTCATAGATGCAGGGATCTGAACTTGGGTGGGAATCTGGGTTGGTGCCTGCATCTTTTCTATGAGAGTTCTAAATGAACTGAAAGTATTTGTCAGTTCATCTCTCACTGAGGACAGCATCCTCTGGGTAGAGACCGTAGGGTCATCCCTGACCAAATTCTCTATGCATGTACGGCACACTGTTTTGTTCCAAGTGGAACTTAATTTTGCTCCGCATACTGCACATTTCTTTTTGGGGGGCTGTGGTTGGACCTTGTCCTGCGCCTTGGTCTAAAGATAGGAAACAAAAAAACCTCGTGGACAGAAAAAGGAAATAGTGCTCTCTTTTAACCGACCCCTAACAGAGAAATAGAGGAAGGGAAAGAAAACGGAGTCCCTAACTGGTATCTGCAAATAGGGTGTACATAGCCCCCTTGCTTACCTGAGAGGTGCCGATGCCAGAGCCGACTTCTACCGCCTGTGCGGTTGCTGCCGTGGGGTCCATCGCTCTATATGGTGGTCCCAGCGTATGCTGTTTCACCTAACATCGGTCGCCCATTTGTCTTCTCTGTTCGTGCCTCCGGAAACTGGAACGAGGGTTTCCTGGCGCCCGCGGATGTCGTCACTGCGCCGGAAGCAACGTCTGTCACTTCCTGTGAGGCCAGAGTGGAAGTACCTGAGTTCCGCCCCCTCCGTTTTGGCGCCAACTTCAAATTTCTTCGAAGTCGGCGGGTCACGGGTACACAGCAACTGCTGCTCCAAGGACCCCGCCAGAAACGGAGCGGACTCCCCAGCGTTACACCTGACAACATCTGCGGTCCTGCCGGTGTGGCCAAGAGAACAGGAGACAGCGGTCAGCCCCTATTGCGGCACTTAAGGGGTACCGCTATGGGCAGGAGAAGATGCATCCTTTTCCAAGTCTTTCCATTGACAGTCCAGGAGACCGGGAGCTTCAGTTCCAGGAACATGTTACCCCCTGTCCGGAGGAAACACTAAATACTGAAGGTGAGGACTAAAGGGACCGCCTTTTATTTAAATTTTGGAATGTGTTTCCTGTCCCTGGGGGAGGAGCCCTAAGGTCTCATGGGCTGTCCTGGAAGACGTTTCTGAGAAAAATTGACATGCCAGATGTGGCATGTAAGGGAGTGAGAAGTGCTTAAATCGGGAACTTCCCCTTTTGGGTGGAACTCCGCTTTAACCCTTTTACTGCCACTTCTGTAAAAACTATGGCGGTGGCTTTTGGGTGTTTTACAAACACTCCTGGCAGCTGCAGCCACACACCCCTGGATCGCTTCCAAAGACCTCTATTACTGCAGGTCCCCTCCCTGCTTACATCCTTGCCTTGTTTTCTTGACTCCATACGCCCACCAGCATATGGAGTGCCTCCAGGTAAAGGGGAGAGAGATCTCCCCTTTATGTTATTGATCCTGAAGCAACATGTAAAACATTACTTATGGGTCCTAGTGTCACTGTCCTCAGTCTGTATGGCTAAGAAAGAATCTAAAGGAGCATGATCTGCATAGAGGGCAGGTGAGACATCAGTGGACTTTCCCCTATGTAATGAAAAAATTTTAGTAAAACAAAAAGTGTAAAAAATTTAACTTTCATCCAAGCACTTAAAACCCCTCAAAAATTGTTGAGCCCCCCACCCTCATATACACACACATGTACAAACGTAAATGCACATGTTGGGCACCCCTACGCAGGAAAATGTTGATTGCATTACACATGTTACATATCACCCCACATGCCCGCGTGAAATCAATAATTTTAGGCCCATTGTTCCCAGTTAACTGTAAACTGACTGTGGGAGCTTTCAAAGCATCACCTATGGAAAATTTAGGAAAATGAAGTTTGTTGCTGTTTTACAGGCACAAGCAATTTTAAAGTTTGATGTATCTAATCTTCCTAAACCATTCCACTAATATTGTGTGACATAAAATATTGGAACTACCACTTGGGTGTCTGCTTTCAGAAAATATATAATATTTTGGGGTTTTATGTAATCTTCAGGCCTAAAATCATTTTTTAATCATGTTTGCAAAAACTGCAAAGACCACTCTGGCAGGAAAAGGGTTTGGGACTCAACCTAATAAATGAAAAAGTTTACTTTAATATAGAAATTAAGAGGCTCATTTTGTGTTTTTCAACTTAAAGTTCTTTTTTTATTAAAAAAAAAAAAATGTTAAGCTGGTATCGCTTTTGTTTTAAAGAGATTTTCATTTAGTTATATACAGTACATTTATGTTATAACAATTTGGTACAATTGTAAGGCTAGCTGTAAAGATTTTCAGATTTAGTGTCATCATTATATACAGTGTATATATATATTGATCTTTCAGACTTGTTAATTACCCTACCTTGCTGTCAAGGACCAGTTCAAGTTATGCTTGAAGATCTATGTGCTGAACTTTTTAAAAATATCTAGAATAATTTTACATAATGCCACTTTTGCCTTTGGCAACAGTGTATTTTGCTTCTGGCAAGGTGAGAATATTCAGTGACCAGACTAATCATTTAGGATTACTGACATACAATCCTTCATTGTGTGTGGGTGAGCATAAAAACCTTTAGAGCTTCAAAGACACTAACTAAACCTTTTCCTTACACACATGGGATATGCTGGTGAAATGTATGCATTTGAGACAAGAATAAATGTTTGATTGGGTAACCCTAATTAAGATGGCCTTTACAAAATTATCTTGTCAAGTTACTAAAATAACATGCACCTGTGTGGTAACTGAAGGCTGAGCCCCCGCAAGGTGGGAGCATTGAACCTTAGTGAAGTCTATCTCTTAAAAAGTGCCTTCACCCATCGGGCCCTGTGTAATGCAAGGAAGAACCTCTAACTAAGATTTACCTTGTCCTTAGATATAGTACTAACATGTGCTGTATTTCTTGCATAAATGGCAGTCCAGTACTTGAATGTCTTTTTAAAAGTATATTTTATACACAAATTGGTGGAATACCCAACAGTAACACATCTTCCTAAAGCTAGCAGTCACTGCTTGGAGCTGAGACTTCTTCTGTTCTGTATTTAGCAAACAGAAATTGCCTAAATTTTAACAGAGGTTTCTGTGTTTTCCCTATACCAGGAAGTGATTGCAGCAGCAAACCAGTGGAGCTTCAGGTGTTCTATTTGCCTAAATTCGGGCCTGAAATGGAGCCAAAGATGAACAGGACCCTTTTCGAGTGTGGACCGCAGCCGTCCCAGAGGTGTTTGAGCCGTCTTCATTGAGATACGGTCATACTCTCCTGTCATCCTGGTCTCCTTAAACCCGCATCCAATTCGCCTAATTGTGAATCCAGACTTAAGTGGTATTGAACAGTCATATGCCATTATGTGCTAGTATGCACTGCACTTGCAAAAGGAAAACCTCCGGTGCTGGGGTGCTTCCGTCTTCTTTATATACCAGCACTGGAAAAATGTAATCATAAAATATATATAATCAGTGACAACAATACCACAATGATATTTATGTATTATATATATGTACAGTATGTGTGTGTATATACACACTTCAATTACTGAAATTGCTTAAAACCAATAAAAAGTGAAAATACAGTAAGTAACAAAATAGTGTTAACAATCTCCGCCACACACACATAAATGTGACCAACTTGTGTCCATAATTCAATACAATCTAGTGCATACAAGATATTCAATAGTGTAAATCCTCATATGATTATTCTTAGCAATGCACCTTTGTGACCCCAAATACAAATAGATTTGTCACCAGACATCAATGGCCTCTTATCACTAAGTAGGTCATATGAGGCAGATGTAATATGCATATGTAAGATGTATAATGCAAATGATGCATGTTATTTTAATGTATATGATAATTAGACACCCCTCAGGATTCTGGTCAGGATTTCCACCTCCTTCACTCCAAATATGCGTGAGTTTTCTCCCACTAGAAAAATGTATGCACTTCCATCTTCACAAGGTCTTCCTTCTGGGTTCACTCTGTTTGGCTGCTTGCACATTTGCTCAGTGTACATTATCATTGACAGGCAGGAGGAAACATTTATGGCAGGAGAGATCTATAGGGTGAAACTGACCTTTTCCTATGTTTACACAGGGCAACATAAAAAGTGACACTTACCTTGTAGAAGAGCCTAACATGTAGAAGGAGGCCTCTCTTACAGCCCCAGCTCAGGGACCACTGGTGATGAGCTAGTGGCCGTGGGAGCATGGCAAGGTAGGAGTGCCTGTGAGCAGGGCCGGATTAAGAGCATCATGGGCTTGGTGCTGAGGATTTTGAAGGGCCTTAAGGGCCGTGCCTTGGCATGCACCCAGAGGAGGAAGGGTGCAGCCATGCATGCCTAATTCCACATGGGATGCTGTCTCTGAAGCCCATAAACACATCCATGCATCGGCAACTGTCCCTCCTTGTCCGGCCTTCGTGCTGTGTGGGGAGGTTCTGAGGGAGCTGCCTGGGGAAACGAGCATAGAAGCCAGACTTCTGTGTTTACAAGTGACAGAAGAGCAGTAACAGTGAATATGGCCAACCCGGGGCCTATATAAAGGTAGGGGCCTGGAGCTGCAGCTCCAATAGCCCCTACGTTAATCTGGCCCTGCCTGTGAGGTGTCCAGATGACCTTATAGGAAAGTAGCCGGTGTTTTGCCAGAGATGGTCAGAAGGCCACAACAGCAGGTTGCAGCAGCAGACCCTGAATTTGGCAGGCAGTGGCTTGCCTGGCAGATGGCTGGTCAAAGATACAGAAGAGGCTGGCAGCACGTGAAGGACCAGCAGGGACCAGGTAAGTAGCATGCAGACCTAAACAGATGGATAACTGGATAGGTGGTCAGACGAACCACGTCAGCCGCAGATGGTCGGGTACAAGCATGGATGGCAAGCAGAGAAATGATCAAGGTTAAAGCAGGGGTGAGCAATACAGGTTAGCAATGCAGGTAGCGTACAAGTGTGGTCAGGAGAAGCTGGGTCAATCACAGAAACAGAGCAGGAACACAGGGAGAGCTGTAGATCAGACATCACTGACTAGTACAACTGCTGCACTTAAATAAACAATTTGGCACCATTGTTAGCAGCAGATGCGTGTGTATTGCCACACACCCACAGGCCTGCACCTGCGCATTTGTATGCGCCTTGAGCCTTCATCCACAGTATACTATGACCAGTACTTTTCCGACAGTCACTAAACTCCTTCTCTCCACCAGAAGCATATTTTCACCTCTCCTTTGCTTCTGCACCAATTTGTTGACCAGATGAGAGCAAAGTTAAATACCTGCCATGTCTGAGTATGGGAGGCCATGTGACTCACACCCCTTTCCCATCTAACAGCAATGTGTGTTTCAGCACTTTCACCTGGAGTTGGGGGGGGGGGGGGGAATTCATAGCCCCATGTAAGCTCCAAGTCAGTTTGGAATTTACATAGGGCTTTCTTTTCCTAATCCCATTGGTAAAATGAATCAGCATGGGAGCAAATTTAGGTACGCATATGCTGCTGGAATGGAGGAAGTTAAAGTGATTGTAAAGTCTCGTTTTTTTTTTTTTTAAATAACACAAACAAGTTACACCCTACCTCCTCTGTGTAGTTGGTTTTGCTTAGAGTGGCCTGGATCCTCCTCTTCTCAGGTATCTCTTCTGTGCTCCTGGTCCCTCCCTACTGTTGAGTGCCCTTACAGCAAGCAGCTTTTCATAGGGCTGTCCATTCAGACACACAGCCACAACCGGGTCCTACCCCCTCTCTCCTGATTGGCTGATTGACTTTGAATGACAGCAGTGGGAGCCAATCGCGCTGCGCTACTGTTAAGTCAGTGAGGAGGGGAGTCCCAGGCAGGCAGCTGAGACACTCTTGCAACATTGCTGGATAAAGATGGGCTCAGGTAAGTATTAGGGGGGTTGCTGCGCACAGAGGGTTTTTTTACCTTAAGGCATAAAATGCCTTAAGATAAAAAAAAAAAAAAAAACCTTCTGCCTTTACAATCCCTTTAAGTGATCACTTTGCCTGCATGAACAATAGAAAGGTTTCGCTTTCAGGGACCAGTAATGTACTTATCGATAAGGTAAATATAACGTGTACAAAATCCAGGGAGGTAAAGAAAAATGGGATTGATTACATACTATGTTTATATGAAATATATTACAATAGAAAAAAAAAAAAGTTTATTCTTGCTAACGGCCCAGAAGCAGATCATATTTTCTTTTAATATTACATTAATTTGAATGAATAATTAATGAATAATTAATTAATAATAAATAATTAATAATAATGTATTAATAATAAATAAATAATAATAATTAATTAAAATCAATTAATATTAATATTTTAATATATACACAGTGTATTTTGGATGCAGAAGAAGAGACAGAAATCCAGACGTACAGTGCCTGAAGAAAAAAGGTTAACATGAATTTACCAGGTCAAATAACTGCTGTGAGTATCACTAAGAAGCTGTCCAGGCATACAGTATGAATAGAAAGCCAGTAAACAGATATTCATAGTATATCCCAGCTGAAAGCAGGAAGCAATGTACAGAATTGAAAAAGCCGGTGAAAGTCATATCTAAGAGTAGGACAGTCAGGTTCCTGTAATTCTTGCTATTTGATCAGCTGTCAATCATGTTTTCCAGTCATTCGCATTAAAATTTGATTCATTGTGATCAAATTTCCACCAGTTCTGGGACCAAACTCAATATAAAGACTTACTTTGTGAAGCCGTAAGAGGTAAAACAAGTATAGATCTGTATCTAGTTTTACCAGTTACTGATATTCCTAAAATCTGCAAAAATACAGATGTCATATCATGTATATGTCTAAATCTATGCTTATAATTGAAGTCTAATAAAAAAACGTTAAGTTTAAATCAGATAAATACATTATAAATACATCAAAACAAAATATTTTATACACCTTATAATTTGTTTTCTTTAACCACTTCAGCCCGAGAAGGATTTGCCCCCTTAATGACCAGGCCCTATTTTGCGATTCGGCACTGCGTTATTTTAACGGACAATTGTGCGGTCGTGTCACTCTGTACTCAAACGAGAAATAGGTCCTTTTTTTCCCACAAATAGAGATTTCTTTTGGTGGTATTTATTTATTTTGTGCGCTATAAACAAAAAAAGAGCGGCAATTCTGGGAAAAAAAATATATATATATTTTTCACATTCTGCTATAGGACATTCCCAAAAAAAAAAAATAAATAAATAAAAAATAAAAAGTTTTAACTTTTTAGGCCAATTTGTTTTCTGCTAAATATTTTTGGTAAAAAAAATAGCAATAAGCGTATTTTGATTGGTTTGCGCAAAATTTATTGTGTCTACTAACTACGGGAAAGATTTATGTCATTTTTATTGTTTTTCTTTTTACCAGTAATGGCGGCGATCTGCGATTTTTAGCGGGACTGCGACATTGTGGCAGACAGATAGGACCCCTGACATTTTTGACACTTTTTGGGGTACCAGTGACATTACTACAGTAATCAGTGCTAAAAATATGCACTGTTACTGTAATAATGCCATTGGCAGTGAAGGGGTTAACCCTGTGGGTGATCAAAGGAGTTAATGTATGCCTGTATGGGGTTCTGTGACAGGCACAGACGGATCGCAGTTTCAGCTTAGCTGAAACTTCAGATCTGTCCCTGACTGTCTCACAGAAGATCCATGGGAGGAAGGCGGCAATTGCAGCCTCCCGCTGTGTCTAAACCCCTTCCCCTCCAGTCACGTATTACTACGTGACTGGACCCAGTGACTGCTGCAGTAATATTACTATGGGCAGTCGGCAAGTGGTTAAAAAGCAGTACCAACCTGCCATCATGCTGCAAAGTGATACCTCTCTGTGAGAAGACAGTCATCTCTATTCAGAAGTTTGATGCCCCCTTCTGAAACCCCCCATGTCAATGGATGGGTGAGTTTAGGGTGGGGGAACTTGACTGGCCTGCACAGAGTCCTAACCTCAACCCCATAGAACACCTTTGGGATGAACTAGAGCACAGACTTCGAGCCAGGCCTTCTCTCCAACATCAGTGCCTGTCCTTACAAATGCGCTTCTGCAAGAAACATTCCCATAGAAACACTCCTAAACCTTGTGGACAACCCTCCTAGAAGAATTGAAGCTGTTATAGCTGCAAAAGGTGAACCAACTCAATATTGAACCCTACGGACTAATACTGGGATGTCATTAAAGTTCATACAGTATGCGTGTAAAGGCAGTTGTCTAAATGCTTTAGGTAATATAGTGTATGTATATACAGTGCCTTGCGAAAGTATTCGGCCCCCTTGAACTTTGCAAACTTTTGCCACATTTCAGGCTTCAAACATAAAGATATAAAACTGAGATTTTTTGTGAAGAATCAACAACAAGTGGGACACAATCATGAAGTTAACAAATAAACAACCGAAAAATTGGGCGTGCAAAATTATTCAGCCCCTTTACTTTCAGTGCAGCAAACTCTCTCCAGAAGTTCAGTGAGGATCTCTTAATGATCCAATGTTGACCTAAATGACTAATGATGGTAAATAGAATCCTCCTGTGTGTAATCAAGTCTCCGTATAAATGCACCTGCACTGTGATAGTCTCAGAGGTCCGTTTAAAGCACAGAGAGCATCATGAAGAACAAGGAACACACCAGGCAGGTCCGAGATACTGTTGTGGAGAAATTTAAAGCCGGATTTGGATACAAAAAGATTTCTCAAGCTTTAAACATCCCAAGGAGCGCTGTGCAAGCGATAATATTGAAATGGAAGGAGTATCAGACCACTGCAAATCTACGAAGACCTGGCCGTCCCTCTAAACTTTCAGCTCATACAATGAGAAGACTGATCAGAGATGCAGCAAAGAGGCCCATGATCACTCTGGATGAACTGCAGAGATCTACAGCTGAGGTGGGAGACTCTGTCCATAGAACAACAATCAGTCGTATACTGCACAAATCTGGCCTTTATGGAAGAGTGGCAAGAAGAAAGCCATTTCTTAAAGATATCCATAAAAAGTGTCATTTAAAGTTTGCCACAAGCCACCTGGGAGACACACCAAACATGTGGAAGAAGGTGCTCTGGTCAGATGAAACCAAAATCGAACTTTTTGGCAACAATGCAAAACGTTATGTTTGGCATAAAAGCAACACACCTCATCACCCTGAACACACCATCCCCACTGTCAAACATGGTGGTGGCAGCATCATGGTTTGGGCCTGCTTTTCTTCAGCAGGGACAGGGAAGATGGTTAAAATTGATGGGAAGATGGATGGAGCCAAATACAGGACCATTCTGGAAGAAAACCTGATGGAGTCTGCAAAAGACCTGAGACTGGGATGGAGATTTGTCTTCCAACAAGACAATGATCCAAAACTTAAAGCAAAATCTACAATGGAATGGTTCACAAATAAACATATCCAGGTGTTAGAATGGCCAAGTCAAAGTCCAGACCTGAATCCAATCGAGAATCTGTGGAAAGAACTGAAAACTGCTGTTCACAAACGCTCTCCATCCAACCTCACTGAGCTCGAGCTGTTTTGCAAGGAGGAATGGGCAAAAATGTCAGTATCTCGATGTGCAAAACTGATAGAGACATACCCCAAGTGACTTACAGCTGTAATCGCAGCAAAAGGTGGCACTACAAAGTATTAAATTAAGGGGGCTGAATAATTTTGCACGCCCAATTTTTCAGTTTTTTATTTGTTAAAAAAGTTTGAAATATCCAATAAATTTCGTTCCACTTCATGATTGTGTCCCACTTGTTGATTCTTCACAAAAAAAATAGAGTTTTATATCTTTATGTTTACAGCCTGAAATGTGGCAAAAGGTTGAAAAGTTCAAGGGGGCCGAAATACTTTCACAAGGCACTGTATATACAAATATCCATGTGTGTTTGAGCTTTGTGCAGTGGTTTTGCACAAAGAAGCCCAGAGCATCCTCTTTTTGTGTTTCTAATGGCGCTCCTGGCTCCTCCCTTCTACCAGGTACCCCCAGAGCAAGCAGCAGGTGCCCTCCCGACCCCTGTGTGTCCATTCACACATGGAGCCGCAGCTTGGCCCTGCCCCCTCTGCCTCCTGTTTGGCTGTGAGCTAATGGCTCCCGCTGCTGACAAAAGCCAATCAAGAGTGTAAGTCCCTGGAGAGGCAAGGCTCTTGTGGACATCGCTGGGTCGAGAGGAGGGCTCAGGTAAGTATTGGGGGGGGGGGGGCTGCTGCACACAGAAAGTTTTTTACCTTCATGCATAGAACCATGTGCCTTTACAACCTCTTTAACCACTTACCGCATATCGACGTATATTTACGTCGGCAGACTTTGCGGGGGTATACCGGGATGATGCCTCTAGCTAGAGGCACCATCCCAGTACCGTGGTTAACAGCCAACGGTCGGCTTTCGATCTGTGACGACCGATGTGGCTCGGGAGCCGCTCGATCGTTACCCGGGTGAGCGGGAGGGGACGTTCCCCCCCCCCCTCCCGCCGCCTTCCGTGACTTTGCTCGGGGCTCCCGTCCCACCCCGAGCACCCAGCCGGAAATGGCTTCGATCGGGTCTCCGATGACGTAACACGGAAGCGGGATTCGGGTTACTGTGCTGCAAAAAGCGGCAAATTTAAAAACGGCTGTATGCAAAAATGCCGTTTTCGGCGTTTTGCATACATGGAAGTGTAGTGGAGGGGTCTAGGGTCTTTTAGACCCTCGATCCCTCCATAAAGAGTACCTGTCACTACATATTGGTGTCACAAGGGATGTTCACATTGCTTGTGACAGCTATAAAAGTGATCCGATTTTTTTAACCACTTTACCACCGGAGGATTTTGCGGTCTTACGTCCAGGCCACTTTTTGCGATTCGGCACTGTGCGAATTTAACTGACAATTGCGAGGTTGTGCGCCGCCATACCCAAACTAAATTTATGTCCTTTTTTTCCCACAAACAGAGCTTTCTTTTGGTGGTATTTGATCACCTGTGCGATTTTTACTTTTTGCGCTATAAACAAAAAAAGAGCGTTTATTTTGAAAAAATAACAATATTTTTAACAATTCCCCCCAAAAAAATGTAAAAATCTAATTTTTTAAAAATTTTTGGCCAATTTTTTTTCTGCTACCTATGTTTGGTAAAAAAAATTACAATAAGCATATTTTTATTGGTTTGCGCAAAAGTTATTGCGTTTACTAACTAAGGGAAAGATTTCTGTCATTTTTTTTTTTTTTTTAACGAGTAATGGTGGCGATCTGCGATTTTTTTGCGGGACTGCGACATTGCGGCGGACAGATCGGACCCTTGACTGACATTTTTGACACTTTTGGGGGTACCAGTGACATTACTGCAGTAATCAGTGCTATATATATGCACTGTTACTGTAAAAATGACACTGGCAGGGAAGGGGTTAATTTTATTGGAGAGGGAGGGGTTAATGTATGCCTGGTGCTTACTAACGTGTGGGGGGGGAGGTGACTGAGTGAGTCAGGGACAGATCGCATGTTCAGCTATGCTGAACCATGCTATCTGCCCCTGCCTGTCACTTAGGAGATCCGCCCGCTCTGTTTACACAAGCGGGCGGATCTCCACACTCGATTCCCCGACGATCGGGGAAGAGCAGCGGCGATCGCCACTGCTCATCCCCTGGCCCGACTCCCGCTGTGACTGAAAACAGCGGGAGCGCCGCCTACAGGGGGAGGAGTCCAGCGACGTAGGTCTACATCGCTGGACGATAACGAGCCACATTGCTGAAGTAGCAGCAATGTGAGCAGACGTCAAGTGGTTAAAAAACCTGTAATAAAGTTAAAAAAAAAATAAAATAAATAGGAAAAAAATAAATACATTTTAGCCGCCCCCGTCACCGTTAGCTCGCGCACAAAAAAAACGTATACGGAAGTCGAGCAGCGAATTAAATTGCTGTTCAAACCACACATGTGAGGTATCCCCGCGATCGCAAGAGCGTGGGCAATAATTAAATAAATTAAATAAAAAAAGAGCTACACTCTAACTCTAAACTGGTAGCCGTTAAATAAATTTAAAGCGTTGCCTATTGAGATCGTAGTTTGTCGCCATCCCACGGGGGGGGGGGCGCAATTTTAAACCGTAACATGTTGGGTATCTATTTACTCGGCGTGACATCATCTTTCACAATATACAAAAAAAATGGGCTAACTTTATTGTTTATTATTTTTTAAATGCAGTGAAATGTGATATTTTTCAAAATTTTTCCAAAAAAAATGGCGTTTTAAAGACTGCTGCGCAAATACCGCATGACGAAAAATATTGCAATGACCGACATTTTATTCTCCAGAGTCTTTGCTAAAAAAATATATATATATATATATAATGTTTGGGGGTTCTAAGTAGTTTTCTAGGAAAAAATACTGGTTTTAACTTGTGAACAAAAAGTGTCCGAAATAGGGCTGGGGCTTAAGTGGTTAACTGCTTTCCTCCAGGCAAATGTACATAAACAGCTGGATGGGAGTTTTACCAATCTACAGTAAATAGACATACCCGCAGCAGTACGATACTGTGATGGCTGTGATTACAGGACACATCCATGATGGAATTGGGATATGGGCGCTGTGATTGGCCCTCCCAATCATGTGACGGCTATGTCCAATCACAGCCTTCACAGTGCAAACAGAGACACTTGTCTCTGTGAGTGTTCTCCCCACTGAGCTCAGTGAGAGGTCAGTGGGGGTGGGGTAATCTGCAACGTCTGTGACAGCTCTGTGTGTAAGGGATGATTTTACACACAGCTGTCACAGATCCCCACACATAGTACACCAAGCACCACTGTCCCTGTCTCCATAAACATCTGTCACAATACCCCCATAAACATCTGAACCAGTGCACAAAACATCTGTCACAGTGCCCAATCACATCTGTACCAGTGCCCAAAACATCTGTCACAGTGCCCAATCACATCTGTACCAGTGCACAAAACATCTGTCACAGTGCCCAATCACATCTGTACCAGTACACAAAACATCTTACAGTGCCCCATCACATCTGTACCAGAGCACAAAACATCTGTTACTGTGTCCCCATGAAAATCTGTACCAGTGCAAAAGACATCTGCAACAGTGTTCCATTGTGACATCAACATCTGTCAGTGTCCGCCAGTGGATGATCAACATCCACACGTCATAGTATACAAGTGCACAAAAACATTTGTTAGTGTACCAGTGCCCCACCAATACATAAAGGGGAACGCACATGTTGGTCCTGTACACATACGTAAACAGTGATCGCAGCACATATGTGAGGTATTGCCGCAAAAGTTAGAGCAAGAGCAATAATTTTAGCACCAGACCTCCTGTGTAACTCTAAACTGGTAATCAATAAAGGCTTATAAAGTGTTGCCTATGGACATTTTCTTATATCAAAGTTTGGTGCCATTTCACAAGCATGCGCAATTTTAAAGCGTGTCATGTTTGGTATCTATTTACCCGGCTCACACCATATATTATATTTCATTAAAAAATTGGGTATTATATTGTCTCTGTGTGCATTGAAATTCAATAAAATGGGGGGCGTGGCCGCTGCGTAGCTGTATGGACGTGTGAGCTCGCTGCTCCGCCAACACAGGGACAACTATCCAGCAACATCGGCGTTCTAACTCATCCGATTGCCTCATCAAGACCCTCATCGGCTTTATCTCATCCTCCGGCATCCATCGCTATGGCTAGGAAGAAGAAGGACGGCGGGCAACCCCGTCAACTTCAGCATTTCTTTATGCCCCATAGCCAGCAGAGGAGCCAAGATGGCGCCGGCAGTAGCTCCCCGGCCTCCTCGAGCGGGACCTCTCCGGCGCAACCCAGCCCTGTTCTTCAGCAGTGCCAAAAGGCAGGACAGCCCCGGTCTCCTACTGCATCAACGCCGCTCACAGGGAGCCCGGCAAAAAGCAAGCCACGGCTGATGGAGGACTCGCCATCTGGGGAGGTAAGCCATGAGGAGGTCTCCTAAATGAATTCCACAAGTGAGCTTGCCCTTAACATTGCCTCCTTCCCTGTCAGTGACCGGCCGGTCTCGGAACTGAAGCTGAGGGACATGATGATGTCCCTAAGAGCCTCCATGCACGCTGACTTCATGGCCTGTGTGAATTCATTTAAAGGGGAAGTCAAGGCCTTGGGTGGCCGCATGGACAAGGTGGAGGACAAAATGGGGGAATTTGCTGCATCCCACAACGAACTCATTGACTCTCACTACTCTCATGAGGAAGAGATAGACAAATTGAAAAACAAAATTGCTGATATGGAGGACAGATCACGGCGTAACAATGTAAAAAATTCGGGGGGTCCCCGAATCTGTCCAGCCCTCTGATCTCGAATGTTACGCCAGGGATCTGATCCGTGCAGTCCTGCCATCCGCACCATCCTCTGAGCTAGTAATTGATTGCATACATCGCCTCCATAAACCTTCCCACATCTCTGAAGACATACCAAGGGATGTTATCATGCGGATTCATTTTTATCATATAAAAGACCGCCTGATGTCGGAGTTCCGCAAAAAGACTCCCGTTCCAGATCAGTATGCCAGGATCCAGCTGTTTGCTGACTTATCCCAACATACTCTCCAAAAACGGAGAAACCTCCAACCGCTTACTAAGGCGTTGAGGAATCATGATATTGTCTATAAGTGGGGATTCCCGGTTAAACTGACTGTCACATATCATAATAAGGCCCATACTATCACATCTCTACAAGCTGGGCTAGACCTGCTGCAGTCATGGGGAATTCTCCCTGCTCCCGGGACTGATCCCACCACACCGTCCACCCGGGTGTCCCCTCTCCCGGAAGTGTGGCACACGGTCACGTATGGAAAGAAGGGAAAGAAATCCTCTAAGGGAACGCCGCCTCACGTTACCGATACTTGAATGTCCCTGGGCATACGGCTGCTCAGGCCACTAGAACTTTCTCCCCCCTGCAATGTTATGCAGCATGGCTGCATTCGAGACCATTCTCTTTTTTTTATTGACTGTTTCTTTGCTTGATCCCTCTGTTTTCTCTCCCTATGAGTCTCTCCCTACCCTCCGCCTATGTGGTCGGCTCGACATGTGGAACCTTGGATTGTCTCTACATCTGGATACTCCTGATAGACGTCATCCAGCTGCGCCCTTCTGTGCCACTGTGGATCTCCACCTTGAGGTTCGTTTGATGCATTTAGCTACAGGTACTCTTTCCCACTCACTCTCAGTGATATATGCCCATTAAAATAACAACCTTTAATGTCAGGGGCTTGAATCACCCGGCCAAGAGATCATCTCTGTGGTCTGAGGCGTTGAAACTTCAGAGCGATGTTTTGTGTGTACAGGAAACCCACCTACATCAGATTTCCGCCCCTACTGTAGCTCACAAGAACTTTCTGCACGTCTTCCAGGCCTCTACCTCGCAAAAACGGAAAGGAGTACTGATTGCGGTTAGAGACTCTATGGCATTTTCATTAATAGTTCTTAAAACAGATCCCAATGGCAGGTATATCATAGTTATATGTGAAGTGAATAATGTACCACTGACATTGATCAATGCCTATTCCCCCAATACACATCAACTCCGCTTCTGGAGGAAGATTCTCGTATGGCCTCATCCCTGAGGCGAGGTTCTGTTGTGATCTGTGGGGACTTTAACATCACGTCTGACCCGCAAATTGATACCACCTCCTCTCCCCGGCGTGCTCCTCCAGCATTACAGCCTTTATTGCACTCTATGGATATGTATGATGCGTGGAGGTGTCTACACCCGGGCGAAAGGGACTATTCTTACCACTCCCAGTGTCACAATTCATACTCTCACATTGACATGATTTTGGTTGATAAACGTTTGCTCCAGATGACAGAGTCTGCAGAAATACACGCTATTACGTGGTCGGACCACGCCCCGGTCTCCGTAGTGTTGCGTGAGTCCGGGGCACCTGGTCCTGCGTATCTATGGAGAGCCAACAGCCAAGTTTTGGAATCTCCACATCATGCCGAATATATCGCTAAATGTTTGAAAGAGTATTTTTGTGATAATGCTGGCTCTGTGGCGGATCATGCGACTGTGTGGTGCGCTCACAAAGCTTTCATACGGGGTATTCTTATACAGCTTTGTTCTAGGCTTAAGAGGCAGAGGAGTCAGCAGATCGATAACATTCTGGAAGAGATCAAAAAATTGGAACCTTTGAATAAGGTTTCCCCCTCTCAACCGCTAGCCCAAAAGCTATCCCGCCTCAGATTAGATCTCCGTCAACTTTTAATTGCCAATCAAGACAAGCTCTTCAGGGCTTTCAAACTCTCCCACTACTCACAGGGCAACAAGGCGGGCAAGGTTTTGGCCAACCGCTTAACCACTTAAGCCCCAGCCCTATTTCGGACACTTTTTGTGTTTACAAGTTTAAATCAGTATTTTTTCCTAGAAAACTACTTAGAACCCCCAAACATTATATATATTTTTTTAGCAAAGACTCTGGAGAATAAAATGTCGGTCATTGTAATATTTTTTATCACGCGGTATTTGCGCAGCGGTCTTTAAAGCGCCATTTTTTTGGAAAATTTTTGAAAAATCACATTTCACTAATTTTAAAAAATACTAAACAGTAAAGTTAGCCCATTTTTTTTGTATATTGTGAAAGAACATGTCACGCCGAGTAAATAGATACCCAACATGTTACGGTTTAAAATTGCGCCCCCCCGTGGGATCGCGACAAACTACGGTCAAAAGAGATCTCAATCTGCGACGCTTTAAATTTATGTAACGGTTACCAGTTTAGAGTTAGAGTGTAGCTCTTTTTTTTAAATTATTGCTCACGCTCTGGCGATCGCGGCGATACCTCACATGTGTGGTTTGAACAGCGATTTCATTTGCGGCTCGACTTCCGTATACGTTTTTTTTTGTGCGCGAGCTAACGGTGACGGGGGCGGCTAAATTTTTTTTTTTTTTTATTTTCCCATTTATTTTATTTATTTTTTTAACTTTATTAAAGTTTTAAAAAAAAAAAAAAAATCTGATCACTTTTATTGCTGTCACAAGCAATGTAAACATCCCTTGTGACACCAATATGTAGTGACAGGTACACTTTATGGAGGGATCGAGGGTCTAAAAGACCCTAGACCCCTCCACTACACTTCCCTGTATGCAAAACGCCGAAAACGGCATTTTTGCATACAGCCGTTTTTCAAATTTGCCGCCTTTTGCAGCACAGTAACCCGGAAGTGACGTCATGGACGCCGCCTCCGGGTTACGTCATCGGAGACCCGATCGATGCCGTTTCCGGCATTCATCGGGACTCCATCCAGCCGGCGGACGTGCCGGCTGGGTGCTCGGGGCTCCCGGTGGAACGGGAGCCCCGGGCAAAGCCACGGAAGGCGGCGGGAGGGGGGGGGACGTCCCCTCCCGCCCCCCGGGTACCGATCGAGCGGCTCCCGAGCCGCATCGGTCGGTACCGACGGAAAGCCAACCGTCGGCTCTAAACCACGGTACCGGGATGGTGCCTCTAGCTAGAGGCATCATCCCGGTACACTACCGCAAAGTTTACTGACGTAGACCTACGTTAGTATGCGGTAAGTGGTTAAAGGCGAAAAGGGTCAGTAACAAAATCGCACATTTGCTTGATCCGGTTACCAAGGCGAAAATAATGGACCCTCAGGCTATTGCAAACTCTTTTGCAAGCTATTACAGCTCTTTATACAATTTAAAGGATGACCCTTCCACTCCGCAACCTATGGATCAATCCATTTCGGACTTTTTGTCCTCCATTAACCTGCCCCGCCTCTCCCCCGACCAACTTCGGGCTCTGAACGCTCCGATTTCTCCCCTTGAAATTCTGAAAGTTATCCGTACGTTGCCGAGTGGGAAATCACCAGGCCCCGATGGTTTGCCCAACCTCTATTACAAATTATTTGGTGAGGTGCTCAGCCCGCACCTGTCGCCAGTGTTCGAAAATGCTGTCTCCTCTGCCTCCCTACCACAAGAAATGTTGCAGGCCTACATTGTGACTTTGCCTAAGCCGGGGAAAGAACCTACATCCCCCCCGAATTTCAGACCAATTTCCCTCCTGAACACGGATGTGAAACTGTATGCAAAAGTTATTGCGCTGAGGCTACACCCTGTCCTGCCTGGCCTGGTCCGAGCGGACCAGGCTGGGTTCGTGCGGGGCCGCCAGACCTCTGATGCAACTAGAAGGGTGATCGGCCTCATTGAAAAAGCGAGCTCTGGTCGGATGCCTTCTCTGCTGCTGTCCTTGGATGCGGAGAAGGCATTCGACCGAGTGCATTGGGCATACATGTCTCAAGTCTTGCTGAAGTTCGGCTTTCAGGGCCCCATCACCTCAGCAATTCTTGCTTTATATTCGAATCCATCTGCTAGGGTGTACACCTCCAGTATGCTGTCTCAGCCTTTTTCCATAACGAATGGTACTAGACAGGGATGTCCGTTATCCCCCTCAATTTTTAATTTGTTAATTGAGCCACTAGCGGAAGCAGTTCGGTCCTCATGCAACATAAGCGGCATACGAATAGGCTCCAGACATCATGTAGTGAACCTGTTCGCAGACGATGTCATAATCTTTTTAACAGATCCTGTACGATCCCTGGCCGCAACTCACAATTTACTGCAGAGATTTAGTCTGGTGTCATACTATAAGGTGAATTTCGCAAAATCGCTTATTTTACCGATAGCTATACCACCGAAGCAATGCAATTCTCTGGCCGCACAATATCCGTATACGTGGAAAACGCATAGCATTCCTTATCTAGGTATCCAATTAACCCCGAAACCTTCACAATTAGTTGAGGCCAACCTACCACCCTTAATAACTAGAATAGCTGACGAGTGTGCACGAATTTCAAAAACTGAACTCACTTGGTCAGGACGTCTTGCATCATTTAAAATGCTTATTCTACCACAAATCCTTTATATCTTTAGAACATTAGTGGTCCCTATCCCGCGCAAATATATTACACAGCTGCAGATTGCTTTGAAGGGTCTGGTGTGGAAGGGGAGGCGCCCTAGGAGTAAGCATGCTCTCTTAGTTAAGCATTGGTCGGCGGGAGGAATGGGCATGGTGGATGTCAAGGACTACTTATTGGCATCGCACCTAGCCCAGTTACGTGCTTGGGTTTCTTCTGAGCATGAGACTGTATGGAGTGTTATGGAAGCTGAGTTCTGTGCCTCTTCCTCCCTGCGATCGGTGCTTTTGGCTGATAGGTGGTGCCCCATGCCACTAAAGGACAAGCCTTTGTCGATTCAAGCTTCTCTCCTGGCTTGGAGGGAGTTTGCCTCGTCCACACTGGACCATTCTCTGCGTGTGAAGGTGCCCGTACCCCTTCACGTCCTAGAACTAATTCTGCCCCATGTATCTCTTAAACATTGGGTGGCGAGAGGTATCTCCACGGTTGACTGTTTGCTGAGCAACACCACCATGAAACCGTTCTCCCAGCTGCAGACCACATATGGCCTTCACCCTAACGATTTCCTCACATACGTGAGCATTTCCCACTTGCTCCGCTCTCTACCGTCCCCTCACATATATCTCCCATCTGCGGGATGGATGTTTCTGTTGGGCACCTCGCGGACGGCGAAGGGCACGTCTATTTTCTACAATTGTTTCCAGCAGAAGCTGGTGTTTCATAAGACTGCTCCTCTGCTTAAATGGGAGGCGGATCTGGGTGAGGTATTCACTGATGAACAATGGCGAACCGCACTCCGCTCCGTCAGATCCGCTTCCTCCTGTGTAAACCACTGGGAACTCTCTCAGAAAATTAATTTGCGTTGGTACCTCACACCATACCGACTGTCTAAGTTCATACCAGAGCACTCTCCTCTATGCTGGCGGGAGTGTGGGGAGATAGCCCACCTTAAACACGTATTTTGGTCCTGCAAACACCTAACCAGCTTCTGGAACAAGCTGTTTTCCATTATTTCAGATATCACCGGTGTTCTCACCCGACCTTCCCCAGCCCTAGCCATTCTAAATGTGGGCATAGACAAATTTCCCAAGGATTGTAGATGTGTGGTGTCGCATGTCCTCTTGGCTGCTAGAGGTTTAATAGCTCGTAATTGGAAGGAGGCTGAGACACCTAGCGTATCCACGGTCTTGGATTTAGTAAAGACCAATCAAATGTATGAGACAGTGCTTGCTCGTAAGGCGGGCAAAGGATCTGAAAACGATAAAAACTGGAAGTTGTGGCATTCTTGGAATTCTGAAGTTTGAAATTGAGTTATGTATCTACATGTATCTACGTATCTATAACATGTTTGAGCTGACCACCCCCCCCCCCCCCTGAACTATCCACCTATTCTAGTTCTTTACTGTAGACCCCGATAGTACTACATTTGTTATACTGCTGCAGACCCAAGGATTAATAGAGTGTACAGTGCACCACTTATAAATGATTGATTAATATAGCGACTTGCATCCTCCCTCCTCTTTCTCTTCCCATTTCCTTCTCCCCTTCATCTCTCTCCTCCTCCCCCCCCTCTACCATCCTCACCCTCCTCCACCACTCTTCTGCCTCCTCCCCCCCTCCACCCCCCCCAATCTGTTCCCCCTCCCTCCCCCCCCATTGTTCCCTATCCTCCTCCCTTCCACGGCCTTCTCCCCCCCTTCTCCTCACTTCCCTTCCCACGTGTCTCCTTCCTCCTATCGCATCGCCTTCCTATTCTGCTCCTTATCTCTTCCCCCCTCCCCCTCTCATCTCAACCTCCCCCCCCCCCTCATTCCCCCCCCCCCTCCTTCCCTCCCTCTCTCTCCCCCTCCTTCCCCCCCCCCTCCCTCCTCCACCTCGTCCCCTCCCTCTTCTTCTTCTTCTTCTTCTTTCTCTCTCTTCCTGCTCCTCCCCCCCCCCCTCACCCCCCCTCAACTTTGAAATAGACTAACTTAAGGAATGAGTACAATATGCGAAACCCTATTTTTTGCTTGTTTTACTTAGTCATGGATGTATAGAATGTTAGTACGCTGTACGTCTCACTCGATGTTACTGTTATCTCAATGCTATGATCTGCAATGTTTTCTGTATAACCCTGTTCTTGAAAAATCTCAATAAAAATTTAATGTTCAAAAAAAAAAATTCAATAAAATGTATTTATGTGTTAGTGTAAAATTGTGTTCAGAAAAACTGCTGCGCAAATACTGTGTGACATAAAAATTTTCAAAACCCACCATTTTATTCTGCTACAAAAAGATATAATAGATACAAATAATAGATATAATGTTTGGGGGTTCTAAGTCATTTTCTAGCAAAAATATAGATTTTTACTTGTAAACAAAAAGTGTCAGAATAAGGTCTGGATTTAAAGTAGATAATGGCTGAATTACTCCTTGGATGTTGTGCTTATGGCCAGGAATACGTGCAGGTATAGTTGCAAGTATGCCTATGCCAAAGAGAAACTTGTAAATATGACAATTTTGTGGAAAAAAAAACATTTCTTCATTTTCCAATGGATTGGAAAATTACAGCTTCAAAAAACATTTGTCATGCCTCTTACTAAATACCTTGGACTGTCTACTTTTCAAAAAGGGGTAATTTGGGGGGTATTTGTACTGTCTTAACATGTTAGGGCTAGTGATGTCGCGAACATAAAATTCGCCGTTCGCGAACGGCGAACGCGAACATCGGCGAATGTTGGCGAACATTGCGAACCGCCATAGACTTTAATAGGCAGGCGAATTTTAAAACCCACAGGGACTCTTTCTGGCCACAATAGTAATGGAAAAGTTGTTTCAAGGGGACAAACACCTGGACTGTGGCATGCCGGAGGGGGATCCATGGCAAAACTCCCATGGAAAATTACGTAGTTGACGCAGAGTCGGGTTTTATTCCATAAAGGGCATAAATCACCTAACATTCCTAAATTGTTTGGAATAACGTGCTTTAAAACATCCAGTGTGTGTATACGATCAGGTATGATGTTGTATCGATCAGGTAGTGTAAGGGTTACGCCCGCTTCACAGTGACAGACCAAACTCCCCGTTTAACGCACCGCAAACAACCGCAAACAGACCAGAACCGACCAAAATGGGACAGGAACTGGGCTTTAAGGGTTAGGGTTAGGTTTAGTGTTAGGGGCTAGGGTTAGGGTTACGGTGAGATACTTAGGGTTAGAGTTAGTAACCCTACCCCTACGCCTCTAACCCTAACCGTCTAACCCTAAGCACTAAAAATAACCCTAACACTAACCCTAGCCCTAACCATAATTCTAATTTTTTTTTCTGGTTCTGGACATGCTACAGAGCTGAAACTTCACAGGTACACTTTTTAGACCCACAGACACTGAATCACACAAAAAAAGTTCTTAAAAATTTTAATTTTTTGTTAGAGAGCCAATTATTGGAAAAATAAAAAAAAATAAAAATAAAAAATTTCTTTGGATTTAGCATCTGGGGGGTCTAAAATGTGTACCTGTGAAGTTTCAGCTCTGTAGCATGTCCGGAACCAGAAAAAATACAAATTAGGGTTAGGGCTGGGGTTAGGCTTAGGGCTAGGGTTAGGGCTAGGGTTAGGGTTAGGGTTAGGGCTAGGGTTATTTTTATGGCTAGGCTTAGAGGGTTAGGGTTAAGCTTAGAGGGTTAGGGTTATGGTTAGAGGGTTAGGGTTAGGTTTAGTGTTAGGGGCTAGGGTTACGGTGAGATACTTAGGGTTAGAGTTAGTAGCCCTACCCCTACCCCTCTAACTCTAACCCTCTAACCCAAAGCACTAAAAATAACCCTAACCTTAGCCCTGACCCTAACCCTAACCCTAACCCTAGCCCTAACCCTAATTCTATTTTTTTTCTGGTTCTGGACATGCTACAGAGCTGAAACTTCACAGGTACACTTTTTAGACCCCCCAGACAATAAATCCAAAGAATTTTTTTTTTTTTAAGTTTTTTTTTTTTAAGTTTTCCAATAATTGTCTCTCTATCAAAAATGACAATTTTTAAGAACTTTTTTGTGTGATTTAGTGTCTAGGGGGTCTAAAAAGTGTACCTGTGAAGAGTGTACCTGTGAAGTTTCAGCTCTGTAGCATGTCCAGAACCAGAAAAAAGATCATTTTTCAGTAGAGCAGGGATGGTGGGAACCCCTTTTACACCTATATGATCTTTTTTTCTGGTTCTGGGCATGCTACAGGGCTGAAACTTCACAGGTACGCTTTTTAGACCCCCAGACAATAAATACAAAGAATTTTTTTTAAGTTTTTTTTTTTTAATTTTTCCAATAATTGGCTCTCTATCAAAAATGACAATTTTTAAGAACTTTTTTGTGTGATTTAGTGTCTAGGGGGTCTAAAAAGTGTACCTGTGAAGAGTGTACCTGTGAAGTTTCAGCTCTGTAGCATGTCCAGAACCAGAAAAAAAGATCATTTTTCAGTAGAGCAGGGATGGTGGGAACCCCTTTTACACCTATATGATCTTTTTTTTCTGGTTCTGGACATGCTACAGAGCTGAAACTTCACAGGTACGCTTTTTAGACCCCCCCAGACACTAATCCAAAAAAAGTCATGCCTGCCACCGTATATATCAGTGGTGGGTGGGCAGTGGCACTGCAGTGGGCACAGTACACTCTGTGGACCTGACAGTCACTGGCACCCAGGCAACTGCAATTATAAAAAAAATATATATTTTTTTACTTTGCAAGCTGCTGTGCCACCGTATATATATCAGTGGTGGGTGGGCACGCAGTGGCACTACAGTGGGCACAGTACACTCTGTGGACCTGACAGTCACTGGCAGCCCAGGCAACTGCAATAATAAAAAATATATATTTTTTTTTCAATTTGCAACAAGATGGTGTGCCACCGTATATATATCAGTGGTGGGCAGTGCACTGCAGTGGGTACAGTGCACTCTGTGGACCTGACACAGCACTCACTGCAATTATGACAGAGGAAAAAAAATATTTTTTAAAATGCAAGGTACTGTGCCTGTGCCACCCGAAATGAGTGTGGTGTGCACACAGTACAGTCTGTGGTGGGTCTGTGGCCTCTCACACACAGCGGGCAGGCAACTGCAGTGTACAATAGATATATATATATATATATATATATATATATATATATATATATATATATATAAAAAATACTCAATGACCAGCCCTTAAAAGGGCTTTGGGGACACTAGATATATATATATATATATAAAAAAATTACACAAATACCAGCCCTTAGAAGGGCTTTTTGGGGTGCTGTCAGGATGCTGTCCTTACAGCAGTAGTGGACCAAGAACACTGACTAGCAAGACCAGGAACACTGACTAACAACTGTCCCTAGCTATTAGCAGCAGCAGCAGCAACACTCTCCCTGCTCTCACTAACACACTGCTTCAGAATGATCTAAGATGGATGCTGCCCTTGCTTATTTATAGGAGGTGGGAGGGTGTGGGAGGGAGGTATGCTGATTGGCTGGAAATGTGCCTGCTGACTGTGAAGTTCAGGGTCAAAGTTTGCCTCAATGATGTATTATAGGGGGCGGACCGAACATCGCATATGTTCGCCCGCAGCGGCGAACGCGAACATGCTAAGTTCGCCGGGAACTGTCCGCCGGCGAACAGTTCGGTACATCTCTAGTTAGGGCCTCAAGAAATTAGATGGGCCATGAGTACATCAGGTGTGAACAATTTTCAATGATTGGTACCATAGCTTGTAGACTCTATAACTTTCACACAGACCAAATAATATACACTGATTTGGGTTATTGTTACCAAAGAAATATAGCAGTATAAATTTTGGTTGAAAGTTATGAAGAAAAATGTACTTATTTGCAAAATTTTATAACATAAATGTTTCTAAATTTTCTGTTTTTTTCCATTTGTAGCACAGAAAATAAAAACCCCAGTGGTGATTAAAAACCACCAAAGAAAGCTCTATTTATGTGAAAAAAAATGATACAAATTCCATTTGGGTACAGTGTTGCATGACTGAGTAATTTTCATTCAAAGCGTGAGAGTGCTGAAAATTGGCATGGGTATGAAGAGGGTAAAAGTGCCCAGTATCGAGGTGGTTAAACAGAATTTATTTTCTTTGTAAATGGCAGTTCTATTACAGTAGGTTGTATACATTGTATAGAGGCGCCACTTCACAAGCAGACTAAAGACGTCCCCCAGGCATGTTATTTAAAGGATTTTAGCATTTTAAAGTGATTGTAAAGTCTCATGTTTTTTTTTTTTAACAAACATGTTATACTTACCTCCTCTTTGCAGTGGTTGTGCGCAGAGCAGCCTGGATCCGCCCCTTCTCGGGTCCCTCTTCCCTGCAATTAGCCTCTCCCTCCTGTTGAGTACCCCCACAGCAAGCACCTGAGCCAAGCTGCAGCTCCATGTGTCCATTCAGACAAAGAGCTGCCATTCGGCCCTGCCCCCTCTCTCTCCTGATTGGCTAACTGACTTTGATTGACAGCAGCGTGAACCAATGGCACTGCTGCTGTGTGTCAACAAATCAGGACGGAGTGTCCTAGGCAACTGAGGGACTCGTGGACATTGCTGGATAGAGATAGGGCTAAGGTATGTATTAGGGGCTTCTAGGACAGCTGCTACACACATAAGGTTTTTTTATCTTAATGCATAGAATGCATTGAGATAAAAAAAAAACCTTCTGCCTTTACAACTCCTTTAATTTTTCCCTTTAAACATGAATAGATTTGCTGCTCCCCACCAAATGTAATGTTTTAAAAAAACTTTTGCTTTGGTACATATCCCCTAATCCCCTAAGGTAGTGCCCAGTCCCAATTCCATTTGTTTGATAATCCTTTCCCTATTAACCTAGAAAATGGACATTTTTACCAGTCAGCTTCTATTGACTTCAGTGGGGTTCAGATTCTTGATACAAACTCCAGTCATGTTTTATGAACCAAACTCAGCTCACCCCTATTGGCTCCTCCAGCCCCCCACTAGTAGCAGACTCTGAACACTGAAGAGTACACTCACTTCAGATTCCAGGTTTCTCATACAATAAAGGAATGTCCACACAGTTCAGATTGTTTTTTGCTTTTACTTTCATAAAAGAATATGTACAAAATCAAAATAATGCAATTAGGGCATTCTCCCACGGGAGTTACACTTGATGTGTTACAGATAAGTCCGAAGGCTTGGTAGGTAAACAGGGTTTAAATAAACTGTTTACCACCTGCTAGACTTTAACTAGAATCACATGGTAAGGTACCTTCCCACTCTGTACCAAGGTTAGTGGATTTACTAGGCTCATCCTAATGGGGGCCCACTCAGGAGGAAAATTTAGCCCCTCAGCTCCTATGTCTTGCCTGAACCCCTGTGGACAATTCCCAACTCTGAGCACTCATTTACCCTGCCCTCTCCATAATTATTATCCCAAAAATTGGCTGGTGCAGCCAGCAATCATACAACCATTAGATATAGGAGATTTTCAAATATGCACCTCATGAAGTCATTAAAACAATATAAAATCCAATAGTATTAAAATCATTGGATCAAACCATTACATATATAAGAAAATTCAAAACTATCCCTTTGTGATAATGGCAGAGTTGTATAAAGTACTCGAAACCCATACTTGAGAAAAAGTACAAGTGCTCGATCAAAAAGTGACTTGAGTAGAAGTGGAAGTGCTCGATCAAAAAGTGACTTGAGTAGAAGTACTAAAGTATGCAACATTTTTTGTACTTAAGTATTGCAAGTAGTTTTTTTTTTTAATTTTGCTACTCAAGTACTGAAAGTAAAAGTACTAGTAGTTTTGAAAAAAAAATTGCTACTCAAGTACTGAAAGTAAAAGTACAAGTACTGTGTTATGTAGTTATTAACCACTTGCCGACCGCCGCACGACTATCTACGTCGGCGGTCAGCCCCTCACAGGCAAACTAACGTAGGGCTACGTTGCTTGCTTGTGAGGGTCTAGGGAGCGAGCGCGCGCCCCCCGGGGCGCGCTCCCGCTCCCGCGTGGTCACGGACCCCCCCGCGCGTGTGACCAGCGGACCCGATGTCCGCCGGTCACTCGGCGATCGGCGGGGGAGAGGGAGAATGTCAGGCAGCTTGTGTAAACAAACTGCCTGTCATTCTCCTCGCTGCAAAGACACTGATAAAACGGATCTGGTATGTAGATCCGTTGATCAGTGTCCTTACAGCTAGAGCCACAGCCAATCACAGTAGAAACCACGCCCCTAGGGACACACACAGCCCCTCCCTTCCAAATAAAGTTAACCCCTTCACTACCAGTGTATTTTTACAGTAACAGTGCATATGTATAGCACTGATTACTGTAGAAATGTCACTGGTAACCCCAAAAGTGTCAAAAATGTCAGTCAAGGGTCCGATCTGTCCGCCGCAATGTCGCAGTACCGCAAAAAAAATCGCAGATCGCCGCCATTACGCGTTAAAAAAAAAAACAACAAAAATGACAAAAATCTTTCCCTTTGTTAGTAAACGCGATAACTTTTGCGCAAACCAATCAAAATACGCTTTTTGCGATTTTTTTTACCAAACATAGGTAGCATAAAATAAATTGGCCGAAAATTTTTAAAAATTTTGATTTTTACATTTTTTTTTGGGGGAATTTCATATAAAAAAATGTGAAAAATATTGCTATTTTTGCAAAATTGACGCTCTTTTTTTGTTTATAGCGCGTGATCAAAAAATCGCACAGGTGATCAAATACCACCAAAAGAAAGCTCTGTTTGTGGGAAAAAAAGGACGTCAAATTCGTTTAGGTACAGCGTCGCACGACCGCGCAATTGTGCGTTAAATTCACGCAGTGCCGAATCGCAAAATACCCCCTGGTCGGAATGGGGGTAAAATCTTCCGGGGCTTAAGTGGTTAAAGAAAGAAGGCAAAAGTTTGAACATCATATTGTTTCAAATGCAGCTTTTATTTATACATACAGTAGCTTTTATTTTCGTATGCGCGGATAATACACATGTTTTGAGCTTCATGAAACCTGCCATCTACTATTCTGGCAGTGTTAATTTTTATAATTGTAACGAGTAACTATGCAGCACAAAAAAAAAATATCGGAGTAGAAGTATTGAAATCACTGAAAAAATGTAGTGAAGTAAAAGTGGAAGTAGGAGAAAAAAATTCTACTCTAAGAAAGTACAGATACCTGTATTGTTCGTGTTCGTACCGAATAATTGGAATTTTGTTACCCGAACACGGACCCGAAAACTTTACTGTATATTTGGGTAAAAATCTGTGTTCGGTCATTTTATTTCCGGGTTTTGTATGCATTGGCGCGGTTTTCATGGCTGGCTTTCAACAGCCAATCAACAAGCGTTTAACTGGTGTGCCTTAAGCCATCCCAGCCATGCCTACAAATGTATTAGTAGCTGTGATTGGCCATCTGAAGCATGTGACCAAGTCTTTATAAGTTCGAGCCAGCGCCGCTGCGTCATTCTGCTGTGTTAGTTCAGGGACAGAGCACACATCATACGTGCTGGCTGCTGATTAGGGACAGACAGGCAAAAACCATTTGTGTCCGGATAGAATTGAGGGACTGGTCGGAGTGTGTTAGGCAGGGCGAGTTGTAGGGCATTTTAGGGCGAGGCTGCTGATTTTTAGGGTCAGTGTTCTACAACCGATATTGCTGTGTGGGGGGGGGGGTTTGCAGTGACCGATCTTATCAATCCTTTTAGGGAGAGGCTGGAGATAGGCAGGTGTCAGTGGTCCACATCGATTTTGCTGTGTGTGGGGTGCAGTGAACACAATCTTTTTTGCCCACTGAGGAGGAGGGAGAAAAGTCTTTTTCTATCAGTCAGTGTTCAGTGTTCACATAAGCTATTATTGAGAGATTTCAAAAGTTATACACTTTTTTCTATTCCACTATTCAATATACACCCTTGGGTTAAAAAAATTAAATTGTGGCATAGTCTGTACTACTGCGTCAAAGTACCCCATTATCGGTGGGTCCTACACTATCCATAAAAAAGGGGTGAATCCAGCCTCTCTTACCCTTGGAGACAACACTCCTTGCTGGGAAGGTGTGCTAATGCACTGCAAGGGACTCCTCCTATATCTACTTGATAGAGGACACCAATAGAGTACAGGTGTGTGTGGGGGATGGGATGCTCAACCCCATAAGTCTGGTCAGACCGAATACATAATAAACAAGCAAAAAATTGGGGAAGCAAACCCTGAACATGTATATCTAAAGCCGGTGCAGCTATGGACCAAGCAACATGTATATTAAAAAAGAATAGCGCAACCATGCAAAAGAAATGACTATCAAATATGGAGACAATCCATAAATAAAAATGGGGATTTAGTTCCACCATATGGCCATATCGTGCTCAAGCCCACCACTGCGTCAAAGTACCCCATTATCGGTGGGTCCTACACTATCCATAAAAAAGGGGTGAATCCAGCCTCTCTTACCCTTGGAGACAACACTCCTTGCTGGGAAGGTGTGCTAATGCACTGCAAGGGACTCCTCCTATATCTACTTGATAGAGGACACCAATAGAGTACAGGTGTGTGTGGGGGATGGGATGCTCAACCCCATAAGTCTGGTCAGACCGAATACATAATAAACAAGCAAAAAATTGGGGGAGCAAACCCTGAACATGTATATCTAAAGCCGGTGCAGCTATGGACCAAGCAACATGTATATTAAAAAAGAATAGCGCAACCATGCAAAAGAAATGACTATCAAATATGGAGACAATCCATAAATAAAAATGGGGATTTAGTTCCACCATATGGCCATATCGTGCTCAAGCCCACCACTGCGTCAAAGTACCCCATTATCGGTGGGTCCTACACTATCCATAAAAAAGGGGTGAATCCAGCCTCTCTTACCCTTGGAGACAACACTCCTTGCTGGGAAGGTGTGCTAATGCACTGCAAGGGACTCCTCCTATATCTACTTGATAGAGGACACCAATAGAGTACAGGTGTGTGTGGGGGATGGGATGCTCAACCTCATAAGTCTGGTCAGACCGAATACATAATAAAAAGCAAAAAATTGGGGGAGCAAACCCTGAACATGTATATCTAAAGCCGGTGCAGCTATGGACCAAGCAACATGTATATTAAAAAAGAATAGCGCAACCATGCAAAAGAAATGACTATCAAATATGGAGACAATCCATAAATAAAAATGGGGATTTAGTTCCACCATATGGCCATATCATGCTCAAGCCCACCACTGCGTCAAAGTACCCCATTATCGGTGGGTCCTACACTATCCATAAAAAAGGGGTGAATCCAGCCTCTCTTATCCTTGGAGACAACACTCCTTGCTGGGAAGGTGTGCTAATGCACTGCAAGGGACTCCTCCTATATCTACTTGATAGAGGACACCAATAGAGTACAGGTGTGTGTGGGGGATGGGATGCTCAACCCCATAAGTCTGGTCAGACCGAATACATAATAAACAAGCAAAAAATTGGGGGAGCAAACCCTGAACATGTATATCTAAAGCCGGTGCAGCTATGGACCAAGCAACATGTATATTAAAAAAGAATAGCGCAACCATGCAAAAGAAATGACTATCAAATATGGAGACAATCCATAAATAAAAATGGGGATTTAGTTCCACCATATGGCCATATCGTGCTCAAGCCCACCACTGCGTCAAAGTACCCCATTATCGGTGGGTCCTACACTATCCATAAAAAAGGGGTGAATCCAGCCTCTCTTACCCTTGGAGACAACACTCCTTGCTGGGAAGGTGTGCTAATGCACTGCAAGGGACTCCTCCTATATCTACTTGATAGAGGACACCAATAGAGTACAGGTGTGTGTGGGGGATGGGATGCTCAACCTCATAAGTCTGGTCAGACCGAATATATAATAAACAAGCAAAAAATTGGGGGAGCAAACCCTGAACATGTATATCTAAAGCCGGTGCAGCTATGGACCAAGCAACATGTATATTAAAAAAGAATAGCGCAACCATGCAAAAGAAATGACTATCAAATATGGAGACAATCCATAAACAAAAATGGGGATTTAGTTCCACCATATGGCCATATCGTGCTCAAGCCCACCACTGCGTCAAAGTACCCCATTATCGGTGGGTCCTACACTATCCATAAAAAAGGGGTGAATCCAGCCTCTCTTACCCTTGGAGACAACACTCCTTGCTGGGAAGGTGTGCTAATGCACTGCAAGGGACTCCTCCTATATCTACTTGATAGAGGACACCAATAGAGTACAGGTGTGTGTGGGGGATGGGATGCTCAACCCCATAAGTCTGGTCAGACCGAATACATAATAAACAAGCAAAAAATTGGGGGAGCAAACCCTGAACATGTATATCTAAAGCCGGTGCAGCTATGGACCAAGCAACATGTATATTAAAAAAGAATAGCGCAACCATGCAAAAGAAATGACTATCAAATATGGAGACAATCCATAAATAAAAATGGGGATTTAGTTCCACCATATGGCCATATCGTGCTCAAGCCCACCACTGCGTCAAAGTACCCCATTATCGGTGGGTCCTACACTATCCATAAAAAAGGGGTGAATCCAGCCTCTCTTACCCTTGGAGACAACACTCCTTGCTGGGAAGGTGTGCTAATGCACTGCAAGGGACTCCTCCTATATCTACTTGATAGAGGACACCAATAGAGTACAGGTGTGTGTGGGGGATGGGATGCTCAACCTCATAAGTCTGGTCAGACCGAATACATAATAAAAAGCAAAAAATTGGGGGAGCAAACCCTGAACATGTATATCTAAAGCCGGTGCAGCTATGGACCAAGCAACATGTATATTAAAAAAGAATAGCGCAACCATGCAAAAGAAATGACTATCAAATATGGAGACAATCCATAAATAAAAATGGGGATTTAGTTCCACCATATGGCCATATCATGCTCAAGCCCACCACTGCGTCAAAGTACCCCATTATCGGTGGGTCCTACACTATCCATAAAAAAGGGGTGAATCCAGCCTCTCTTATCCTTGGAGACAACACTCCTTGCTGGGAAGGTGTGCTAATGCACTGCAAGGGACTCCTCCTATATCTACTTGATAGAGGACACCAATAGAGTACAGGTGTGTGTGGGGGATGGGATGCTCAACCCCATAAGTCTGGTCAGACCGAATACATAATAAACAAGCAAAAAATTGGGGGAGCAAACCCTGAACATGTATATCTAAAGCCGGTGCAGCTATGGACCAAGCAACATGTATATTAAAAAAGAATAGCGCAACCATGCAAAAGAAATGACTATCAAATATGGAGACAATCCATAAATAAAAATGGGGATTTAGTTCCACCATATGGCCATATCGTGCTCAAGCCCACCACTGCGTCAAAGTACCCCATTATCGGTGGGTCCTACACTATCCATAAAAAAGGGGTGAATCCAGCCTCTCTTACCCTTGGAGACAACACTCCTTGCTGGGAAGGTGTGCTAATGCACTGCAAGGGACTCCTCCTATATCTACTTGATAGAGGACACCAATAGAGTACAGGTGTGTGTGGGGGATGGGATGCTCAACCTCATAAGTCTGGTCAGACCGAATATATAATAAACAAGCAAAAAATTGGGGGAGCAAACCCTGAACATGTATATCTAAAGCCGGTGCAGCTATGGACCAAGCAACATGTATATTAAAAAAGAATAGCGCAACCATGCAAAAGAAATGACTATCAAATATGGAGACAATCCATAAACAAAAATGGGGATTTAGTTCCACCATATGGCCATATCGTGCTCAAGCCCACCACTGCGTCAAAGTACCCCATTATCGGTGGGTCCTACACTATCCATAAAAAAGGGGTGAATCCAGCCTCTCTTACCCTTGGAGACAACACTCCTTGCTGGGAAGGTGTGCTAATGCACTGCAAGGGACTCCTCCTATATCTACTTGATAGAGGACACCAATAGAGTACAGGTGTGTGTGGGGGATGGGATGCTCAACCCCATAAGTCTGGTCAGACCGAATACATAATAAACAAGCAAAAAATTGGGGGAGCAAACCCTGAACATGTATATCTAAAGCCGGTGCAGCTATGGACCAAGCAACATGTATATTAAAAAAGAATAGCGCAACCATGCAAAAGAAATGACTATCAAATATGGAGACAATCCATAAATAAAAATGGGGATTTAGTTCCACCATATGGCCATATCGTGCTCAAGCCCACCACTGCGTCAAAGTACCCCATTATCGGTGGGTCCTACACTATCCATAAAAAAGGGGTGAATCCAGCCTCTCTTACCCTTGGAGACAACACTCCTTGCTGGGAAGGTGTGCTAATGCACTGCAAGGGACTCCTCCTATATCTACTTGATAGAGGACACCAATAGAGTACAGGTGTGTGTGGGGGATGGGATGCTCAACCCCATAAGTCTGGTCAGACCGAATACATAATAAACAAGCAAAAAATTGGGGGAGCAAACCCTGAACATGTATATCTAAAGCCGGTGCAGCTATGGAACAAGCAACATGTATATTAAAAAAGAATAGCGCAACCATGCAAAAGAAATGACTATCAAATATGGAGACAATCCATAAATAAAAATGGGGATTTAGTTCCACCATATGGCCATATCGTGCTCAAGCCCACCACTGCGTCAAAGTACCCCATTATCGGTGGGTCCTACACTATCCATAAAAAAGGGGTGAATCCAGCCTCTCTTACCCTTGGAGACAACACTCCTTGCTGGGAAGGTGTGCTAATGCACTGCAAGGGACTCCTCCTATATCTACTTGATTGAGGACACCAATAGAGTACAGGTGTGTGTGGGGGATGGGATGCTCAACCTCATAAGTCTGGTCAGACCGAATACATAATAAACAAGCAAAAAATTGGGGGAGCAAACCCTGAACATGTATATCTAAAGCCGGTGCAGCTATGGACCAAGCAACATGTATATTAAAAAAGAATAGTGCAACCATGCAAAAGAAATGACTATCAAATATGGAGACAATCCATAAATAAAAATGGGGATTTAGTTCCACCATATGGCCATATCGTGCTCAAGCCCACCACTGCGTCAAAGTACCCCATTATCGGTGGGTCCTACACTATCCATAAAAAAGGGGTGAATCCAGCCTCTCTTACCCTTGGAGACAACACTCCTTGCTGGGAAGGTGTGCTAATGCACTGCAAGGGACTCCTCCTATATCTACTTGATAGAGGACACCAATAGAGTACAGGTGTGTGTGGGGGATGGGATGCTCAACCCCATAAGTCTGGTCAGACCGAATACATAATAAACAAGCAAAAAATTGGGGGAGCAAACCCTGAACATGTATATCTAAAGCCGGTGCAGCTATGGACCAAGCAACATGTATATTAAAAAAGAATAGCACAACCATGCAAAAGAAATGACTATCAAATATGGAGACAATCCATAAATAAAAATGGGGATTTAGTTCCACCATATGGCCATATCGTGCTCAAGCCCACCACTGCGTCAAAGTACCCCATTATCGGTGGGTCCTACACTATCCATAAAAAAGGGGTGAATCCAGCCTCTCTTACCCTTGGAGACAACACTCCTTGCTGGGAAGGTGTGCTAATGCACTGCAAGGGACTCCTCCTATATCTACTTGATAGAGGACACCAATAGAGTACAGGTGTGTGTGGGGGATGGGATGCTCAACCTCATAAGTCTGGTCAGACCGAATACATAATAAACAAGCAAAAAATTGGGGGAGCAAACCCTGAACATGTATATCTAAAGCCGGTGCAGCTATGGACCAAGCAATATGTATATTAAAAAAGAATAGCGCAACCATGCAAAAGAAATGACTATCAAATATGGAGACAATCCATAAATAAAAATGGGGATTTAGTTCCACCATATGGCCATATCGTGCTCAAGCCCACCACTGCGTCAAAGTACCCCATTATCGGTGGGTCCTACACTATCCATAAAAAAAGGGGTGAATCCAGCCTCTTACCCTTGGAGACAACACTCCTTGCTGGGAAGGTGTGCTAATGCACTGCAAGGGACTCCTCCTATATCTACTTGATAGAGGACACCAATAGAGTACAGGTGTGTGTGGGGGATGGGATGCTCAACCTCATAAGTCTGGTCAGACCGAATACATAATAAACAAGCAAAAAATTGGGGGAGCAAACCCTGAACATGTATATCTAAAGCCGGTGCAGCTATGGACCAAGCAACATGTATATTAAAAAAGAATAGCGCAACCATGCAAAAGAAATGACTATCAAATATGGAGACAATCCATAAATAAAAATGGGGATTTAGTTCCACCATATGGCCATATCGTGCTCAAGCCCACCACTGCGTCAAAGTACCCCATTATCGGTGGGTCCTACACTATCCATAAAAAAGGGGTGAATCCAGCCTCTCTTACCCTTGGAGACAACACTCCTTGCTGGGAAGGTGTGCTAATGCACTGCAAGGGACTCCTCCTATATCTACTTGATAGAGGACACCAATAGAGTACAGGTGTGTGTGGGGGATGGGATGCTCAACCTCATAAGTCTGGTCAGACCGAATACATAATAAACAAGCAAAAAATTGGGGGAGCAAACCCTGAACATGTATATCTAAAGCCGGTGCAGCTATGGACCAAGCAACATGTATATTAAAAAAGAATAGCGCAACCATGCAAAAGAAATGACTATCAAATATGGAGACAATCCATAAATAAAAATGGGGATTTAGTTCCACCATATGGCCATATCGTGCTCAAGCCCACCACTGCGTCAAAGTATCCCATTATCGGTGGGTCCTACACTATCCATAAAAAAGGGGTGAATCCAGCCTCTCTTACCCTTGGAGACAACACTCCTTGCTGGGAAGGTGTGCTAATGCACTGCAAGGGACTCCTCCTATATCTACTTGATAGAGGACACCAATAGAGTACAGGTGTGTGTGGGGGATGGGATGCTCAACCCCATAAGTCTGGTCAGACCGAATACATAATAAACAAGCAAAAAATTGGGGGAGCAAACCCTGAACATGTATATCTAAAGCCGGTGCAGCTATGGACCAAGCAACATGTATATTAAAAAAGAATAGCGCAACCATGCAAAAGAAATGACTATCAAATATGGAGACAATCCATAAATAAAAATGGGGATTTAGTTCCACCATATGGCCATATCGTGCTCAAGCCCACCACTGCGTCAAAGTACCCCATTATCGGTGGGTCCTACACTATCCATAAAAAAGGGGTGAATCCAGCCTCTCTTACCCTTGGAGACAACACTCCTTGCTGGGAAGGTGTGCTAATGCACTGCAAGGGACTCCTCCTATTTCTACTTGATAGAGGACACCAATAGAGTACAGGTGTGTGTGGGGGATGGGATGCTCAACCTCATAAGTCTGGTCAGACCGAATACATAATAAACAAGCAAAAAATTGGGGGAGCAAACCCTGAACATGTATATCTAAAGCCGGTGCAGCTATGGACCAAGCAACATGTATATTAAAAAAGAATAGAGCAACCATGCAAAAGAAATGACTATCAAATATGGAGACAATCCATAAATAAAAATGGGGATTTAGTTCCACCATATGGCCATATCGTGCTCAAGCCCACCACTGCGTCAAAGTACCCCATTATCGGTGGGTCCTACACTATCCATAAAAAAGGGGTGAATCCAGCCTCTCTTACCCTTGGAGACAACACTCCTTGCTGGGAAGGTGTGCTAATGCACTGCAAGGGACTCCTCCTATATCTACTTGATAGAGGACACCAATAGTGTAGGACCCACCGATAATGGGGTACTTTGACGCAGTGGTGGGCTTGAGCACGATATGGCCATATGGTGGAACTAAATCCCCATTTTTATTTATGGATTGTCTCCATATTTGATAGTCATTTCTTTTGCATGGTTGCGCTATTCTTTTTTAATATACATGTTGCTTGGTCCATAGCTGCACCGGCTTTAGATATACATGTTCAGAGTTTGCTCCCCCAATTTTTTGCTTGTTTATTATATAGTCTGTACTAATCTAGTTAAAAATTACAAACTTAAAAAGGGGAATTTTTTTTCCCCTCCATAGCCTGCAGCAGAGCTGGTCCACATCGATTTTGCTGTGTGTGGGGTGCAGTGAAAACAATCTTTTTTGCCCACTGAGGAGGAGGGAGAAAAGTATTTTTCTATCAGTCACTGTGTGCAGCGTTTTTCCTTCAGTGCTGCTGTGTTGACTGTGATAATACACTGCTGTGTGTGTTCACATGTGCTATTATTGAGTGGTTTCAAAAATCATACACTTTTTTCTATTCCACTATTCAATATACAGCCTTGGGTTAAAAAAATTAAATTGTGGCATAGTCTGTACTAATCTAGTTAAAAATTACACTTAAATGGGGAATTTTTTTTTCCCTCCATAGCCTGCAGCAGAGCTGAATGATATAAGACACTGTTGTTCACATGTGCTATTGATAAATCACACCAATTTTATATCATATTTTCTATTCCGCTATTCAATAAAAACCTTTGGGTATAAACAATTAAATTGCGGGATAGTCTGTGTTGGTACCTGTGAGATACACCTTTCCAATTTTTGGGGTGCATCTCATACTTCTGAAGATTTGAGGGTGCTGCCTGTTCCGTACTCCTCCTACTCCACATCCTGCCTTTGGGGGTACAAAAAATAGTAATTGGGGCCTAGTCTGGATCTGTACATGTGAGATACATACACTTTTTTTGATAATAATTTCTATTCCGCTATTCAATAAAAACCTTTTGGGTATAAACAATTAAATTGCGGGATAGTCTGTGTTGGTACGTGTGAGATACACCTTTCCAATTTTTGGGGTTCATCTCATACTTCTGAAGATTTGAGGGTGCTGCCTGTTCCGTACTCCTCCTACTCCTCATCCTGCCTTTGGGGGTACAAAAAATAGTAATTGGGGCCTAGTCTGGTTCTGTACGTGTGGGATACATACACTTTTTTGATAATATTTTCTATTCCGCTATTCAATAAAAACCTTTGGGTATAAACAATTAAATTGCGGGATAGTCTGTGTTGGTACGTGTGAGATACACCTTTCCAATTTTTGGGGTGCATCTCATACTTCTGAAGATTTGAGGGTGCTGTCTGTTCCGTACTCCTCCTACTCCTCATCCTGCCTTCGGGGGTACAAAAAATAGTAATTGGGGCCTAGTCTGGTTCTGTACGTGTGAGATACATACACTTTTTTTGATAATATTTTCTATTCCGCTATTCAATAAAAACCTTTGGGTATAAACAATTAAATTGCGAGATAGTCTGTGTTGGTACGTGTGAGATACACCTTTCCAATTTTTGGGGTTCATCTCATACTTCTGAAGATTTGAGGGTGCTGCCTGTACCGTACTCCTCCTACTCCTCATCCTGCCTTTGGGGGTACAAAAAATAGTAATTGGGGCCTTGTCTGGTTCTGTACGTGTGAGATACATACACTTTTTTTGATAATATTTTCTATTCCGCTATTAAATAAAAACCTTTGGGTATAAACAATTAAATTGCGGGATAGTCTGTGTTGGTACATGTGAGATACACCTTTCCAATTTTTGGGGTTCATCTCATACTTCTGAAGATTTGAGGGTGCTGCCTGTTCCGTACTCCTCCTACTCCTCATCCTGCCTTTGGGGGTACAAAAAATAGTAATTGGGGCCTAGTCTGGTTCTGTACGTGTGAGATACAAACACTTTTTTTGATAATATTTTCTATTCCGCTATTCAACCAAAACCTTTGGGTATAAACAATTAAATTGCGGGATAGTCTGTGTTGGTACGTGTGAGATACACCTTTCCAATTTTTGGGGTGCATCTCATACTTCTGAGGATTTGAGGGTGCTGCCTTTTTCCGAACTCCTCCTACTCCTCATCCTGCCTTTGGGGGTACAAAAAATAGTAATTGGGGCCTAGTCTGGTTCTGTACGTGTGAGATACATACACTTTTTTTGATAATATTTTCTATTCCGCTATTAAATAAAAACCTTTGGGTATAAACAATTAAATTGCGGGATAGTCTGTGTTGGTACATGTGAGATACACCTTTCCAATTTTTGGGGTTCATCTCATACTTCTGAAGATTTGAGGGTGCTGCCTGTTCCATACTCCTCCTACTCCTCATCTTGCCTTTGGGGGTACAAAAAATAGTAATTGGGGCCTAGTCTGGTTCTGTACGTGTGAGATACATACACTTTTTTTGATAATATTTTCTATTCCGCTATTCAATAAAAACCTTTGGGTAGAAACATTTAAATTGCGGAATAGTCTGTGTTGGTACCTGTGAGATACACCTTTCCAATTTTTGGGGTTCATCTCATACTTCTGAAGATTTGAGGGTGCTGCCTGTTCCGTACTCCTCCTACTCCTCATCCTGCCTTTGGGGGTACAAAAAATAGTAATTGGGGCCTAGTCTGGTTCTGTACGTGTGAGATACAAACACTTTTTTTGATAATATTTTCTATTCCGCTATTCAACCAAAACCTTTGGGTATAAACAATTAAATTGCGGGATAGTCTGTGTTGGTACGTGTGAGATACACCTTTCCAATTTTTGGGGTGCATCTCATACTTCTGAGGATTTGAGGGTGCTGCCTGTTCCGAACTCCTCCTACTCCTCATCCTGCCTTTGGGGGTACAAAAAATAGTAATTGGGGCCTAGTCTGGTTCTGTACGTGTGAGATACATACACTTTTTTTGATAATATTTTCTATTCCGCTATTTAATCAAAACCTTTGGGTATAAACAATTAAATTGCGGTATAGACTGTGTCGGTACGTGTGAGATACATACACCTTTTGATATCATATTTTCTATTCCGCTATTCAATCTACAACTTTGGGTAAAAACAATTAAATTGCGGGATAGTCTGTGTCGGTACGTGTGAGATACACCTTTCCAATTTTTGGGGCGCATCTCATACTTCTGAAGATTTGAGGGTGCTGCCTGTTCCGAACTCCTCCTACTCCTCATCCTGCCTTTGGGGGTACAAAAAATAGTAATTGGGGCCTAGTCAGGTTCTGTACGTGTGAGATACATACACCTTTTTTTTAAAATTTTTCTATTCCGCTATTTAATCTACACCTTTGGGTAAAAACAATTAAATTGCGGGATAGTCTGTGTCGGTACATGTGAGATACACCTTTCCAATTTTTGGGGCGCATCTCATACTGCCGAGGATTTGAGGGTGCTTCAGTCTGCCTCCTGCCTGTTCCGAACTCCTCCTACTCCTCATCCTGCCTTTAGGGTACAAAAAATTGTAATCGGGGCCTAGTCTGTGTTTGTACATGTGAGATACACCGTATTATAAAATTTTTCCTATTCAGCTATTCAATATACACCCTTTTGGAGTGTAAAAAATTAAATTACGGCATAGTCTGTATCGGTACGTGTGAGATACACCTTTTACATTTGTTTGGCGCATCTCCTTCCACCGCCAAGGATTGCAGGGCGCTTCAGTTTGCCTCCTGTTCCCAACTCCTCCTACTCCTCTTCCTCATCCTCCCTTTAGGGTACAAAAAATTTTAATCGGGGCCTAGTCTGTGTTTGTACGTGTGAGATACACAGTTTTTTATCCTTTTTCCTATTCCGCTATTGAATATACACCCTTTTGGGGTAAAAAACATTAAATTGCAGCATAGCTTGCATATTTGACTGTGAGATACACCCGTGCGATACTGTTGTTGTTTTGTTCCGCTATTCAATAAACACCTTTCTAGGGCAAGATCTTAAATTACAGAAATATGAGGAGACCTTCAAATAGGGGCCATGGCCTGAGTCGTGGTGCTGCTGGTAGAGCTCCTGTTGCAAGGAGAGGACGTGGTCGATCTGTGCCAGCTACACGCACAAGTGAAACACCTTCCTCAAGTGTTAGTAGGCGACAGAACCTGCATCAGTATTTGGTAGGGCATCATACGCCTCTAGAATTGATGATGCCAGAACACGTAAAGGCGATAGTAGATTGGTTTGCTGCTGACAGTGCCTCCAGTTCCTTCACATTGTCTCCCACCCAGTCTACTGCAGAAAGGTCAGAGTTGGCACCTGCAGCCGATGTCCAACCATCTTTCACCTCACCCCCTTGCAAATCAGGCAAGCAGTCTGAGCCCCAAGCCATACAGCAGTCTCTTCTTCTTTTTGAGGACTCTGTCAGCAGGGTTTCCCAGGGCCATCCACCTAGCCCTGCCCCAGAAGTGGAAGAGATTGAGTGCAGCGATGCCCAACCACTTATTTCTCTAGATGAGTACATGCCAGGATCATCGCAGCACGTCTCCGATGATGACGAAACGCAGGTGCCAACTGCTGCGGCGTTCAGAATTGTGGAGACCGACAAGGAGGGCAGGGGTGAAGACTGGGTGGAAGATGATGTGGAGGATGATGAGGTCCTCGACCCCACATGGAATGAAGGTCATGCAGGTGACCTGAGTAGTTTGGAGGAAGAGGCGGTGGTCGCACAGAGCCACCAGCACAGCAGAAGAGGGAGCAGGGTGCAGAAGCGGAGCGGCCGTGCCCTAGACACTACGCCTGCTACTGCCCAACGCAGCAAGGGAACGAGCGCACCAAAGCCAGCTCAAAGGAGTTCTCTAGCGTGGAAGTTCTTTAGAAAATGTGCTGATGACAGGACACGCGTGGTTTGCACCCTGTGCAATCAGAGCCTGAAGCGAGGCATAAACCTTCTCAACCTGAGCACAACCTGCATGATCAGGCATCTAAGTGCAAAGCACGAGCTGCAGTGGAGTAGACACCTTCAAAACCAAGAAACGTCTCTGGCTCATTCCTCTTCTGCTGCAGTCTCGGCCGCTCCAGCCACATCTGTAGTGATACCGGCACCTGCCACCCCGCAAACAGAGGATCTGTCAGCAACACCACCACCTGGGTCACCAACCATCTCCACAATGTCCCGTGGAAGCGTTCAGCTTTCCATCTCCCAAACACTTGAGAGGAAGAGGAAGTACCCACCCGCGATCCCTGGCCCTGAATGCCAGCATTTCAAAATTCTTGGCCTTTGAAATGCTGTCATTCTGTCTGGTGGAGACGCTCAGTTTTAAAAACCTTATGTCGGTGGCTGTCCCACAGTACGTCATGCCCAGCCGCCACTACTTTTCCAGGCAGGCCATCCCTTCCCTGCACAACCAAGTGGGGGAAAAAATCAGGTGTGCACTGCGCAACGCCATCTGTGGCAAGGTCCACCTAACTACCGATACGTGGACCAGTAAGCACGGTCAGGGGCGTTATATCTCCCTAACGGCACACTGGGTAAATGCAGTGGCGGATGGGCCTGAGGCGGATAGCAATTTGGCCCATGTCCTTCCACCACCGAGGATTGCAGGGCATTTCAGTTTGCCTCCTGTTCCTAACTCCTCCTACTTCGCTTCCTCATCCTCTACCGCCTCCTCATCCGGACAGCGTAACACCTTCACCACCGACTTCAGCACGGCCAGGGGTAAACGACAGCAGGCAGTTTTAAAACTTGCCTTTTTGGGGGAAAAAACACACACCGCGCAGGAGTTGTGGAGGAGCATGGAACAGCAGACAAATGAGTGGTTGCTGCCAGCGAGCCTCAAGCCCGGCCTGGTGGTGTGCGATAACGGGCAAAATCTCATAGCAGCTCTGGGCCTAGCCGGTTTGACGCACATCCCTTGCCTGGCGCATGTGCTGAATTTGGTGGTGCAGAGGTTCCTTAAAAACTACCCCGATATGTCAGAGCTGCTGCAGAAAGTGCGGGCCGTCTGTGCGCACTTTCGGCGTTCTCACCCTGCTGCTGCTCGCCTGTCAGCGCTGCAGCGTAACTTCGGCCTTCCCGCTCACTGCCTCATATGTGACGTGCCCACAAGTTGGAACTCCACCTTGCACATGCTGGAAAGCAGCAGGCCATAGTGGAGTTTCAGCTGCAGCACGCACGTGTGAGTCGCTCTGGGGAACAGCACCACTTCACCACCAATAACTGGGCCTCCATGCGAGACATGTGTGCCTTGTTGAGCTTTTTTGAGTACTCCACCAACATGGCCAGTGCCGATGACGCCGTTCTCAGCTTAACTATCCCACTTCTATGCCTCCTTGAAAAAACAATTCGGGCGATGATGGAAGAGGATGTGGCACAGGATGAGGAGCAGGAGGAGGAGGAGGATGAAGAGGTAACATTTCCAAGGCTTTCAGGGCAGTCATTCGCAAGGGGCTCCGAGGGTGGGTTCCTGCACACACAAACGCCAGGGACACAATTGTCCAGCAGGGGCACAGTTCTGGAGGATGAGGAGGAGGAGCTGGAGGAGGAGATGGAACCATGTTCACAGCAGGGTGGCACCCAGGCCAGCTCATGGCCATCACTGTTGCGTGGCTGGGGGGATACAGAGGACACAGACGATACACCTCCCACAGAGGACAGCCTTTCGTTGCCTCTGGGCAGCCTGGCACACATGAGCGATTACATGCTGCAGTGTCTCCACAATGACCGCCGAGTTGCCCACATTCTAACTTGTGCTGATTACTGGGTGGCCACGCTGCTGGATCCCCGTTACAAGGACAACGTACCGTCCTTAATTCACTCACTGGAGCGCGATCACAAGATGCGCGAGTACAAGCGCACGCTGGTAGATGCGATGCTGCTGGCATTCCCACCTGACAGCGGGGCCACAGTGGAAGCACAAGGCAGAGGAGGAGGAGGAGGAGGAAGAGGTTGCCAACGCAACCAGGGCACCGCCAGCACCTCTGAAGGCAGGGTTAGCATTGCCGAAATGTGGAAAAGCTTTGTCAGCACGCCACAACAAACAGCAGCACCAGCAGCTCATATGGAACGTCTTAGCAGGAGGCAGCATTTCACCAACATGGTGGAGCAGTATGTGTGCACACGCCTACATGTAGTGAATGACGGGTCTGCCCCCTTCAACTTCTGGGTCTCCAAATTGGGCACATGGCCTGAGCTTGCCCTTTACGCCTTGGAGGTGCTGGCGTGCCCTGCAGCCAGTGTATTATCTGAACGGGTATTTAGCACGGCTGAGGGCGTTATCACAGACAAGCGCAGCCGCCTGTCCAGAGACAATGTGGACAAGCTCACGTTCATTAAAATGAACCAGGCATGGATCCCACGGGACTTTTCCGTAACTTGTGCAGAATAGCGATGGATACCAACCTTACCCAGCCATTGTTCTATTTTTGCTCTTTCTCACTCTTTTGGGGTGTACCCTCATTTAAAATTTCTGAAAAAAAGCAGTGTTGGCTACCTCATCCTCCTCAGGGCCAGATTAACATAGGGGCTATTGGAGCTGCAGCTCCAGGCCCCTACCTTAATATAGGCCCCGGGTTGGCCATATTCACTGTTACCGCTCTTCTGTCACTTGTAAACACAGAAGTCTGGCTTCTATGCTCGCTTCCCCAGGCAGCTCCTTTAGAACCTCCCCACACAGCACGAAGGCCGGACAAGGAGGGACAGTTGCCGATGCATGGATGTGTTTATGGGCTTCAGAGACAGCATCCCATGTTGAATTAGGCATGCATGGCTGCACCCTTCCTCCTCTGGGTGCATGCCAAGGCATGGCCCTTAAGGCCCTTCAAAATCCTCAGCACCAAGCCCATGATGCTCTTAATCCGGCCCTGGTCCTCCTCCACCACCGCTTCCACCTACACCGCCCATAGGTGTGCGCAGCCTATTGCATTAGGGTGTGCACCCCAAAGTTTAAATACACATGCATGTTTTTGCCTACATGTACATGGCCCCGATACATTACTCTCCCTGCTGGCAAAGAGAAATAGAGCAGAGCAGGTCCAAGGGAGATCTTTCCCATCTCCTCACTGGCAAACAGAGCGATAATGCTATGTGCCCTAGGTGATTAGGGTGTGCCCAGGTACACCCGGCACACCCTGTGCGCACGCCTATGACACCGCCACATCCACCACCACCTCAACCTCCCTCCTACTCCATATGGGCCTCGTCCTTCACAGATGAAGAACATTGTTTTATTTTTCTGTTTTTTTTTTTTTGTTTTAAGTTATTTCCCTATCCACATTTGTTTGCAGAGCACTTGCCATGCTCGTAACTACATTTTGCTGCCATTTGCAGCACTCTAGCCCTTTCCATTGGTGTTTTAGAGCCATTTTAGTGCCTGAAAGTTCGGGTCCCCATTGACTTCAATGGGGTTCGGTGTCCGGGAAAAGTTCGGCAAAAGTCCGGGACACGGACTCTGACTTTTTTTTTATGTTCGGCCGAACCCGCCGAACACGGACATCCAGGTGTCCGCTCAACTCTACTTAAGAGGGCTGTACCGTACGAGATTATCAGGTGTCAACGCATACTATATTCCATTTATTTGCCTGTTCAGGATACAGTGTCCCAAATATCAATACACTGCCATTATAAAGCAGCATGCCAATTAATGCATCCATTCCCTAAATAGACCATGCTCCCCCTCCCAAAGACCATCCCACAATATCGCAATGGTTGGAATTTCCTGCCACAACTAATAGCAAATAATAACAAAACTAACAAATCATACATACAAACTAAGGATAAAAAATATATGAGGTACTTTCTAGCATTTAAAACAGGTTAGGCTTATAAATGAGGTTTCAATTCCAATAGAAGAAAGAGAACAAATTACCATATATAGGAGGCGAGGACAGATGGAAATGTGTCAGATAACTCCATATCCTCCTCTGTTATATCTTCACAGGAAACTATTGGATACAGAAACACATACTGTAACTGGTGGTGGTGAGTCACTGTGTATACATGGAGCACAAACAGAAACACAAATAAAATATAAATGAAAAGGAAAACTTTTCTTTGTAAGGATACAGAATGTCATTCACACAATGACACAGTGGCGAATCATAAAGTTAGGAATTTAGATTTGACACATCAGGACACATATGTGGAAGCTTCACAGAATGTTGATACCATTCTAAAATCAAGCACACATTTTTTAAGACAGTAGAAAGAGAAGGTTTCACCAACCTAGCACATTACAACAATACATTTTATTTGAATTTAAAAACAACAGAGGTTATACTCACATACACACAGCATATATAGGCATATCATTGCATGGCAAGTGCGATCAATAGCCTTCAGGTCTTCTGTGGTCAACCAGTGGTATGGAAAGACCAAGCGGCGTCTGTTATGGCTGATGTGCATCGAGGGACGACCCTGTTCTTCAAAGCCAAAGTAGAAAAAGTTTGTGTAGAGAGTCTTCCTTCATTTCTGAAGGATACTGTTCACTTATTAATTCTTGACAATCTACATCTGAGTGAGGAAATTATTTTAGTCTCGATTGATGTAAAGGCATTCTATTTGAGCATCCCACATGGGAAGGGCTTGAATATAGTCATGTTCTTCCTGCAGAAGAGGATCCTATACGTTTATCATCCAACTACATTGTATTAGAGTTTATCACATGCTATGTACAGTATTTTTGCTTGACAGTTCCCACTTCCTCCAGGTGCAGGGTGTGGCGATGGGGAAAACATGTGTCCTGTCATACACAAACCTGTAACTGAGGGGGTGGGGGCAGACCACATTTTCGTCTGAGCATTTGTTTATGTACCTTTGCAGTATTATGCTGTGGCAGGGATACATAGATGGTATTTTTATCTTTTGGAGTGGTTCCAGATCTTCACTACTTACATTTTTATTAATTAAATCATAATTTTTTTATTTATTTATTTATTACAGGTACATTTATAGCACCATCAATGTATGCAGTGCTTTACATATATGATTTCAACTTACATTTACATATTTGTTGATTAACCACTTTACCACCGGAGGATTTTGCTGTCTTCCGTCCAGGCCACTTTTTGCGATTCGGCGCTGTGCGACTTTAACTGACAATTGCGCGGTCGTGCGATGCCGTACCCAAACGAAATTTACGTCCTTTTTTTCCCACAAACAGAGCTTTCTTTTGGTGGTATTTGATCACCTGTGCGATTTTTACTTTTTGCGCTATAAACAAAAAAAGAGCGTTTATTTTGAAAAAATAACAATATTTTTAACATTTTTTTATATGAAATTCCCCCCAAAAAAGATGTAAAAACCAATTTTTTTAAAAATTTTTGGCCAATTTGTTTTATGCTACATATGTTTGGTAAAAAAAATCGCAATAAGCGTATTTTGATTGGTTTGCGCAAAAGTTATTGCGTTTACTAACAAAGGGAAAGATTTCTGTCATTTTTGGTGTTTTTTTTTTAACGCGTAATGGCGGCAATCTGCGATTTTTTTTGCGGGACTGCGACATTGCGGCAGACAGATCGGACCCTTGACTGACATTTTTGACACTTTTGGGGGTACCAGTGACATTACTGCAGTAATCAGTGCTATATATATGCACTGTTACTGTAAAAATGACACTGGCAGGGAAGGGGTTAATTTTATTGGAGAGGGAGGGGTTAATGTATGCCTGGTGCTTACTGACGTGTAGGGGGGGAGGTGACTGTGTGAGTCATGGACAGATCGGATGTCCAGCTATGCTGAACAGTCCGATCTGTCACTCCCTGTCACTATGGAGATCCGCCCGCTGTGTTTACACACAGCGGGCGGATCTCCAGACTCGATCCCCGACGATCGGGTAAGAGCAGCGGAGATCGCCGCTGCTCCTCCCCTGGCCCGACTCCCGCTGTGAATGAAAACAGCGGGAGCGAGCCTCCGGCGGCGCGTAAGCGCCGCCCAGAAGGGGGAGTGTCCAACGACGTTAATACTACGTCGCTGGACGATAACGAACCACTCTGCCGCAGTAGTATTACTGTGAGCGGTTCTAAAGTGGTTAATTAGATTAATTCATTTGCTTGTCCTGCTCTTCAAGCCTCCCCACAGTAAAGACAGCTTCCTTAGGACATGCACCCGATGTGCCATGGGACAGTCTCTTTGATGGGCGGATCGCCCTTCTTGCTCCCTCTTTGCTGGTGGGATGGGCAATTCTTCCTATCCATGTTCTGCCAGAGAACCACTTCTGGGGGCAACAATTTCTTCATGAAACGTGTTCGTCCCTACCATCAAGGAACTTTCCATGGACCCTGATGACTGAGAACACACAACGGCCAGTGTGTCAAAGGTTACAGATCATCCAACAGTTGGTTTATTAGGTGACAACAACTTGATCTGCAGGTAGCCATCACAGGGGTACGTCTCTGCTCTGATGCCCTAGATGTCTAAGTCTTCCAACTTTTTCAGTGACATATACTTTAGGTGTTTGTTGTAGAAGTCTTGGGTCAGTAAAGTCACTTGAGCACCTGAAGTGAAGAGAGCGCTAGATACCTTCCACTAACACCGGTACCACAGGGGAAGGGCCTATAAACTTATCAGGAACCTAGGTAATATTGACTGGCATAGCAGGTCTAGTCGAGTGGACTTGATTATTCCTTCCACAGTACCCCAAATGATGCTTCTAATGATGTCTTCAAGACTGACAGACACTCCTTTCCTGAACAGTGCGACTCGATACAGGAACAAGCTTCTCCAATTGTCTCTTTAGTGTCAGTCTCTTAAAGACTCAGACCTATTCCTCTTTCTTGATCACAACAGAATTGGAAGCTGATTGAAGTAGTCAGGCAACCAAAAATGATCCTGCACTTGGGTGTGTTCTTATATGGTCTTTGCATGCACCACTTGCTGCCCCCTCAGGACCAAGGGTATCCAAAATACACTGAAAAACAACAACAAAAGAAGGCCGCACCGATCTTGTGCATTACCAATAAAAAGGTTTATTACAATCCGAAGACAACATACATTGTACTCACAAACAAATGATGATTGCGCACATAGAACAAAATGGAACTGGTCGTCTCCAAAATGACCAGGGAGCCCATGTACTGGATGACGTGCTGGTGTCCGCAAATGTCTGGCTGCGCTGAGTCAGTAGCACGTTTGGCTCTGAGGAAGAGGATTCTCCCTCGAAATGTGTCAATCCAGCCAGACATTTGCGGACACCAGCACGTCATCCAGTACAGGGGCTCACTGGCCATTTTGGAGACGTCCGGTTCCATTGTGTTCTATGTGCGCAACCATCATTTGTTTGCAAGTACAATATATGTTGTCTTCGGATTTTAATAAACCTTTTTAGTGGTAATGCACAAGGTTGGTGGGCCCTTCTTTTGCTGTTGTTTTGAATTAGTCAGGCACCTGGCCAAATCTCAGGAATTTCTCTTTGACCTCTGTGGATGCTCTTCTATTTCGGCTGACTTTGGCATGCACACTTGTAGTGGCCAACAACTCCACAATTATAGCAGCAGTAGGCATCAATGTAATAAGGAGCACAGAACACTGAGCACCAAAGTAATAACAGGCACAGATAACTAGCCATGTAAGAAGGTGCTTTCGCCTCATCCATTGTTCTAGCCCTTGCACTCTATATGCAATGTTGTATACTACAGCTCTTCTTAGTTTACTCTTAGAAACAATCTCTTATTATTTATTGGACTTTTCTGTTGTCCCTTCTCTATTCCTGGCTGCTATCTAATTTTAGGTAGTTTGCTGACTACGCTACAAATATTTTTGCTAATTGTCTTTGTCCAATCCCTGTATTGCTCCCCCTGGTAGCTCTAGCCTGTTAAACTTAGGTCACCAGGCCCAGGCTCTATAATCCAAAATGTAGGTTTCTGGGGGCATCCATGAAGCACTGCATTTATATATATAAAACACCCTGGAAAATTAACTGCCATAAAGTGCAGGTGTATAGAAGATTGAAAGAATTACAGACTACTGATCTTGACATGCATGGTAGCAGAGTCGCCATATGGCAATTCCATGGACCCTATTCTACAGAACTGTTTTTTTTTTTTTTTTTTAAACCACATTTTCCTTGATTTGTGTACTGAAAAGTGCAATTAGTTGTGCAGTCTTTACCATTCAACATGCTGAAGGAATCTGACTTCTTGCAAAGCAGTATTCTTTGTTTCTTTTAGGTGAGAAATTCTGAATGTGACATCTCAGAATTTTCTGCTTGAAAACAAGGACACGTGGGGGGCTTAATGATATTTAATCGTAGAAAGACCATGTCCTTCTATGCATTTATCTATTTATCAAAATTGCAGAGCGAGGGAAAACAGGCGCCACGCTGCAGTATAAAGAATAATTGTTTGTGTGCCCCTCTGAGACCAAAACACATTGTGCAATAGCTTATAAGTGGAAAGATTAATGTGCACTGCAGATCATATTAGAATATTTTCTTTAAGATTTAAATAAGAATGCATCATGGCTTTATCTACGGGACATAAAGGTATGTAGGTATTGTCAAGAAGTTACATGCATTTTAAAAACAATGTGACAAAGGGGGTTATGTTACAACAGAAAAATATTTTAAAGTATAATACAGTATCACTTTTCCTTATGTTAAAAAAGATGACTAAAGAATGTTATAATACAGTACTAATACTGTAGCACTAACAATTTTCTTATAAACAAATAAAAATATTAAGGCCCCCTGCACAAAGGGCGTTTTTGCAGCTGCTTTTAGGAGCGTGAGATGTTTTTTTTTTTTTGCAGCTTAAAAACGCCCCTCCATGTTATTGTATGGCCTCATGCACACAGGCTTTTAAGAGCTCCAAGTGGCATAGGCATTTTTAAACTGAAAAAAAAAACCCAGGGCCTGTGCGTTCTGATGACCAGCGTCAGAGCTGTAAAAATGTCTGACGCTGCTAAAGGCTGATTAACGTTGCTTAACGTTACTTATACAGCTTAAAGCAATGGTTTCTTTTTTTATGTAAAAATCAATGGTTCCCTATGGGAGCCTATTGATTTGAATGGAAGTCGCATCACAAGTTGGATCAGAATCGGAAAGCAATGTTTTTTTTTTTAATGTAAAAATCAATGGTTCCCTATGGGAGCCTATTGATTTGAATGGAAGTCGCATCACAAGTGAGACTTGCACTCTGAGGATCTTGAAGGGGAACTCAACACCAAAATGGGAAAAAAATGGTGTGGGGGTCCCCCCAGGTTCCAAACCAGGCCCTTTGGGTCTGGTCTGGATTTTGAGGGGAGCCCCATGCCAAAAAAACGATGTGGGGTCCCCCCAAAATCCATACCGAGCATGCAGCCCGGCAGGTCAGGAAAGGGGAGAGGATGAGTGAGCAGCCCCACCCCCTGGACCATACCAGGCCACACACCCTCTGCACCCCCATCCCAAAGCACCTTGTTCCCATGGTGATGAGGACAATGGCCACTTCCCGACAACCCTGGGCGGTGGTTGTGGGGGTCTGCGGGCAGGGGGCTTATCGGAATCTGGACATCCCCCGTAAAAAGGGGGCCCCCCAGATCCCGGACCCCCTCCCTATGTGAATAGGTATGGGGTACATTGTACTCCCACCCATTCACCCCATAAAAGGCAGTGTATGTAAATAATGACAGGAGACGTTTTGAGAAGTCCTTTATTAAAAAGCTCCCTCTGGTCTTCTTCCTCGGTTCTTCTTCCTCTGTTCTTCCTCTGGTCTTCTTCCTCCAGTCCTCCTCTGATGATGTCTCCGGAGATTATGCCAGCTCCGGTCTATGCAGCTTGTTATATAGCCATTAGGGGCGTGGTCTCCCGTTGACATCACACGGAGGCCCCACCCCCTTATGTCATAATCTGTGATACCCCCTTATGTCATAATCTGTGATGGCATGGTAATTATTATTGGTTTAGGGGGTTTTAAAATGTAGTAGAAGACAAAATGTTTTTTAGTTTTGGATGAAGCAGGGAAAGGTTAGAATCTCTGCTAGGTTGTTATCTGTTTATTCACTTTCTGTATTTGTCTATTATCACCAGAACAGGTCAAGTAAACTCTAGCACTGGAGGTGATTGGCAATCTCCCCAATAGTACACAGGGAGCAGAAAGTAAACTGAGAGGTCTTTTCGCCCTTCCCTATTTTATCTAAAACTATGGAGAAACGTTTGGGCTATACATATGTGACCTCAACTATATCTGATAACTGCAGTGGAACATCTTCCTTTGTTTCCGCTGTATTATCCTTCTGCAGTGTGGACAGGGTTAAACTGAATATTCATGGTGCGCATGCGCGGAGTCATCCTAGCAACACATGCTTGCTTAATGCTCCATGACTCTGTAGATCACACAGCCTAACAGCAGCACTACCCGTCCTGCTACTGGGTCTCAGACACCTCCGCACACACTGTGATGGTCTACGGTGGTTCCAAACAGAAGATTAAGCCAAAAACAATCCGTGATGCTTTGTTAACCTTCTCATGCCGGTGCATCTCGGCCCTTTAGGAGGTTTATGAAATTTTATGGGGTTTAAGAGCTTGTGACTGCAGTGATTGACTGTCATGGCAGTCACGCGATCCGAAAACTCTAGATTGCAAGCAGCAATCGGGAGCTTTCCATTGGGTGCCTGTAACCACGTGCGCTCTCGGTACAGCTGCATGGACATCAATTCACGCAAATATGTGGCCCCTGAGCGGCAAGGACCAGGCACAGAGAACCTGCATTTTTGCATGCGGCTGGCGCCAAGGGGTTAGGGGCCTTTTTCAAGATCGTGCTGGCTGCATCCTTCCGCCCAGGGACAACGTGGACACTGCACACTCCCAAACAAACCCAGAAGTGGCTTCTAATGAGGGTGAGTCATATGCTGAATTTAGGGTATCCCCTTTAGCCCTTCAATTTGACAATTCACAGCCCGATTTACTAAAACAGTTTGAGCAGCTACTAAACATGTGCAGGACAGAAAAATGTGTTTCGTTTCAGATAGATTCATTATGTTACTAATTTAATTTCATTATGGAATTTGTTTAGTTTGGTTTCGGAATTAGTATAGTTTTTTCAGAATGATTAGAATTCGAAAAAACGATTAAACAAATTGAATTCTGTGTGAAGAAAGAGCTGGTTGTCAAGCAGCGGGCCGGGAAACCAGCCGCCCGCATCTTTAACAACCATGAGCCATCATCTGTCAGTGGGCTTCCCCACTGACAGATGAATGTAAAGAAGAAAAGGCCGGCAATTGCCCAGCAATAGAGAAATGTTAAAAAAAAACCATACCAGGCCCTGACTTCACTTCCTGTTGCTGTGGAACACATGCTGGTTTCATCATTCCCGAAAGTATCCTTGCATTTGCAGAGCTACATTAGGTAAATTTTTACTGGATCCTTGTGACTTGCAGGTTTATAAGAGCCAAGCTTGTCTGACCCCCAGACTGAAAAGCTGGAAGTCCATTATCTCTGGTAAGTAGAGACACAGAAGGGGTGAGTGTCACTTCACGGAGATAAATTTATTTGAAGCACTTCAGCACTTATAAGTAGTTTGGAGCACAAGAGCACTTTATATGGAGATATTCTTTTGAATATTGATTTTTTATTGTACATTTTTGGTTCTATATATGTTGTATATGATACAAGCGCTGTATTGTTGTATTTTCATACCTACCGCTGGAGGTTTCCCTTCTCCTTTCGCTTTCTACCAATGCAAGTCGGCTGAAGATCTTCAAACTAAATTCTAAGAACTTCACCTGGTGCCTCATGACTCAGTTGCTACAGGATCCAGTTGCTGTTCTGCATCTCACTCCCCGAGGAAGCTCCAGGCCGCAGGACAAAGGCATCCTGACCTCAATCGAATAGAACCCCTTTGTGATGAATTAGAGCGGAGACTGTGAGCCAGGCCTTCTCGCCCAACATTAGTGCCTGATCTAACAAATGCGCTTCTGAAAGAATGGACAAACATTCCAATAGACACACTCCTAAACCTTGTGGACAGCCTTCCCAGGAGAAGCTATTATAGCTGCTAAGGATGGGCCAACTCAATATTGAACCTTACGGACTAAGACTGGGATTCCATTAGGTTCTTGTGTGTAAAGGCAGGCGTCCCCAATACTTTTGACAATATAGTGTATCTCACCTAGCCCTGCTCATGAAACCCCTCATCTTTTTTCCATTGCTCTCCTAGCAAATCCCCAGGTCTAATTGCAGTATTTAACTGCATGTACTTACATAGCCTTTACCTTTATACAATATGTGAATTTGTTCAATTTTCCATACACCACTTTTCCCCTTCCCTTCTCCCCTTATACTCCCCACCTACACTACAGTTTTTATTTTCATTTTTTAAATACTTTTGTATGCCTTGTTATTCACATATTCTATACAGCTTGAGTCACTGTGTCATATTGCTGGCACAGTGCCCCACTCTCAGGCCTTGAGCCTCATAGCTCTCTCATTTTACTTATTGATTGTCTTTGCCATTGCTTACAGTCACATTTACCATTTACCTCTTATTTTGAAGTTTATTTGTTGTTTTACTTTTTGTTGCTGGATGCCCTTACTGGCATTTACCACGTATGTTCCAGTTACCCCTTGTTATTACTTGTGTCTTCTGCAACATATTATAATCGGGTTCTGCTACTGAACATGCTTCCTTATTTGTAATGTTGGCTTTAGGAATCTGGGAGACTGTCTACTGTTCCCCCCACCAGGTCTCTGTATACCCCATACAGGGTAATCCACGGACCTACCTTTGTCCTTGGTTGTAATCTTGTTTACTCATCAGTGGACATCTTATCCACCCCTTCTGCTTGACAGAAAAACCCTCCTTGACCTTACCTAGTTCTCACTACTCCCCTTTCTCTCCCTCTTCTCCTTTAACCCTTTGCTATGGGCTCGCCCTTTACTATTGTCTCCTCCTTCCCCTTCCTGCACTTCTTTCTCACTCTTACTCCTCCCTCCTATCCTTCCCCCCTAGCCACTAACTCTACCTTGTTTTTTTAGACCTCCTTTTCCTTAGTTATGGCACCACTAAACTTTCTCACGCTCAATGTCCAGGGCCTCAACTCCTCCAACAAAGGCACTAAGGCATTTCGTTCTTTTGCACCCGCTAAAGCACATGTGATTTGTTTACAGGAGACACATTTTACAACTCAATCTACACCTAGATTTTTTTTGGGTTGCCACTATCCTCAAGCTTTTAGAGCCTCAGCTTCATCTAAAAAGAGGAGTGTGCTCATTGCATTTCATCACACTGCATCCTTCACACTCCTGGTGGAGAGCAGGGACCCAGAAGGTCAGTACCTCATCCTGACTGGGCACCTTCTTGATAGAAAAGTTACAATAGTTTCTTACTATACCCTTAACAAACACCCAGTCTCATTTCATTCCCATCTGCTAACTGCTGTTAACCCTCATAAACGAGGTACCTTCTTAATCTGCGGTGACTCAAATCAAGTTATGTACCTGTCCCTAATAAATCCCTGGTCCCTTCCTCTCCCCATCCTAATCACCTCTCCTGTCAGCAACTCTTAAACTAATTCTTGCTCTTAGACTCCTGGAGAGAACAAAATCCGTCAAGATGCTAATACACTCACTATTCACATCCCCATAAGGCATTTTCTCACATAGATCCCATCTTTTTAACTGTCCGATGAACCATAGCACGGTACTTATGTCGCTTTCATCTCTTATCCCTAGTAGGGATGATCTAACGGTTCGGGTCCACCATCGGTTCGGCCTGAACATTGGGTGTTCGAGGTTCAGCCGAATTTAGAACTTTTTGCCCAAAAAGTTTGGAATTCGGCAACCAGAACCGACCAAAATGCAATGCTTCGGGAAATGGGCTTTAAAAGCCTGTGATTGGACCAGAACCATTAGCAAAAGCCAATTGAGGGGGCAGGAGAATGCTAGGAATGTGATTGGAGTGATTAGGGGGTCCCTAGACCAATCATTAGTGAATACGCCCCCCAGTATATAAGGTAGCCCCCGCCATATTCCAAGCATTGATATACTGGACATGGAAGAGAGTGGAAGCAGTTCTGTTAATTTTACTTTAAAAATGTCATTTAGCATTTATTAGTGTGAGGAAAGGGATATCTAGCGTAGTTAGAGTGTTCCTTTACACTTAAGTTAGCTTCAAAAATTTAGTTTCTGTAGGGAAAATGTTAAGTGTAAGGGGACCGTAGTGTAGTGTAGGGTTAACTTACAGTGACTGCTATGGAAGGGTGACAAAACCCTTCCATAGCAGGGTGACCGCTATAGAGAAATGATCATTTCTCTGAGTTGCTTCGGGACAGGAATATGGCTTCTCACCAGCAAGCATTTTTCATGCTGCAGGGGTTGCCAGTGCCAGTGCTTTTTTGAGGACATGTTTGATGTCAGACATGACATCTGAACATGTGTATAGGGGGTATATATACACATATATGTCTGTATATATACCCCTAGACATATATAGGTGTGATAGTAGCAGAAATATATGCTTGCGCTAATGAAATCATTTACAGTAATATATTTCTGCTACTATCACACCTATATATGGCTAGGTGTCTATATACATATAATTATGTGTTTATATATACCACTATACACAAGTATAGATGTTTTGCCTGCCTCAAAAGAACCCTAAAAAAATGCCAAAAAAACGCTAGCGTCAAAAAAAAAAAATGCCCAGGTGTGTTTTTGCTGGCATTTTTTGGGGGGTTTTGGAGGCAGGCAAAACATCTGAACTTGTGTATAGTGGTGTATATACACACATACATATATTTATATACACACCTAGACATATATAGGTGTGATAGTAGCAGAAATATATGCTTGCGCTAATGAAATCATTTACAGTAATATATTTCTGCTACTATCACACCTATATATGGCTAGGTGTCTATATACATATACTTATGTGTGTATATATACCATTATACACAAGTTCAGATGTTTTGCCTGCCTCAAAAGAACCCCAAAAAATTCCGAAAAAAACGCTAGCGTCAAAAAAAAATGCCCAGGTGTGTTTTTGCTGGCATTTTTTGGGGGTTTTTGGAGGCAGGCAAAACATCAGAAATTGTGCACAGTACCACTATACACAAGTTCAGATGTTTTTCCTGACTGCAAAGAACCCAAAAAAAATGCCTGCTGTTAAACCGGCAAGGTGTGAAAACTCCTGTGCTGAAAGTGTTCTAATACAAACGATCTTTTTTTTTTATGCTTCTGGACATGCTACAGAGCTGAAACTTCACATGTACACTTTTTAGACCCCCCAGATACGAAATCCAAAAATCAAAAAATCTCTTTTTTTTTTTTTAATTTTTCAATAATTGGCTTTTTTATCAAAAATGACAATTTTTAAGAACTTTTTTTGTGTGATTAATAGTTAATGGGGCATGACCCAGAACCCTAGGGACTTTTTAGGGGCATTTATTGGGTTTTAGGGCTTAAAAATGGTGTTTTTTGATTACCGAAGTTCGGGTCCCATTGATTTCAATGGGGTTCTGAAATCCGGGCCGAACTTTCGGGAAGTTCGGATGTTCTGGCCGAACCGAACTTTTCAAAAGTTCGATCATCCCTAATCCCTAGGCCAACTTATACAGCTTTGTATAATAATGATGGTCTCTTGGTCAATCCAACCTATCAATTGGACATTGAAACACCCCTTAACCACTTTACCACTAGAGCATTTTGCTGTCTTACGTCTGGGCCACTTTTTGCGATTCGGCGCTGTGCGACTTTAACTGACAATTGCGCAGTCGTGCCACGCCGTACCCAAACTAAATTGACGTCCTTTTTTTCCCACAAACAGAGCTTTCTTTTGGTGGTATTTGATCACCTGTGCGATTTTTACTTTTTGCGCTATAAACAAAAAAAGAGCGTTTATTTTGAAAAAAATAACAATATTTTTAACATTTTTTTTATATGAAATTCCCCCCCAAAAAAGATGTAAAAACCAATTTTTTTAAAAAATTTTGGCCAATTTGTTTTCTGCTACCCATGTTTGGTAAAAAAAAATCGCAATAAGCGTATTTTGATTGGTTTGCGCAAAAGTTATTGCGTATACTAACAAAGGGAAAGATTTATGTCATTTTTGGTGTTTTTTTTTTAACGAGTAATGGCGGCGATCTGCGTTTTTTTTGCGGGACTGTGACATTGCGGCGGACAGATCGGACCCTTGACTGACATTTTTGACACTTTTGGGGGTACCAGTGACATTACTGCAGTAATCAGTGCTATAAATATGCACTGTTACTGTAAAAATGACACTGGCAGGGAAGGGGTTAATTTTATTGGAGAGGGAGGGGTTAATGTATGCCTGGTGCTTACTGACGTCTGGGGGGGGAGGTGACTGTGTGAGACAGGGACAGATCGGATGTCCAGCTATGCTGAACACTCTGATCTGTCACTCCCTGTCACTGAGGAGATCCGCCCGCTTGTGTTTACACAGGCGGGCGGATCTCCACACTAGATCCCCGACGATCGGGGCAGAGCAGCGGAGATCGCCGCTGCTCCTCCCCTGGCCCGACTCCCGCTGTGAATGAAAACAGCGGGAGCACGCCTCCGGCGGCGCGCGAGCGCCGCCTACAGGGGAGGAGTCTGGCGACGTAGGTCTACGTCATCAGACGGGACCGTGCCACTTTGCCGCAGTACTATTCCAGTCATGCTTAATTGAATGTTGGAGTTTTACTTTAACTTAAAATTCTACTGAAAATCTCTCTGTTTGCAACTTAGACATTTTTGCTGTTGAAGATGTAAATTTCTTCCCATTGTTATATGAGTTGTGAGAACATTTTTTGTTTGCACGGTATTTTGCTATTCTGAAATTTTGTTTCTTGAGTTTGCTTTCCTGTGGTATTTACACCTGTTTCCTCTATGAAAAGGTATATTTGTAAGTGTCTCTTGATGACAATTATGGTAAAAGACTTTAGCCTATTATGCATGATTTTATTTTTATTTCATGTAGAGTATGACGTGTATAGACTGGAAATATATCCTGGTTATATTCTATTTTGTATACTGTATATAGGACCCCAAAGACTGGAATTAAAATTAGGTAACCCATTCACTATGCTCTTGTGTAAGTGTGTTGCTTCCAGGGCCCTGAAGTCTGGACGTGTGGAATGGAAAGATATGCCAGCAAAGGTTAGTAGAGACTACATAGACAGATAATTTAGAAAGGGATAAATCCCTTAGGTAGATAGATACAGTGGGATAATCTTTTGGATAGAATAAAGTAATATATAAGGGAATATGAATATGTACCATTAACTTGTTATATATCAGGTATAGTATTCCTTTACCCCTTACTTTATGGGAAGCTCACAAACCGATCATTAGGGGAGTTTGTATCAGTCAAGGTTGCTATCAGCGTAAGGAGAAATGTCTAAAACACAAATGCCTGGAGGAAACCTTCTTTTGTGCTTCAGCAGCTTTCCAATCCTGTCCCTCTCCTGTGTCTAAACACGATCTTAAAAAAGCGTGCCTAGAACTGAACCTTTTTTTGACAGAGACAGCAGAAAAAACTCTTTGTAGATCTAGACACACACTTTACATGAATTCGAACAAACCCGATACCTTCTTGGCTCTAGCACTTTGCAGAGCTGAACATACCCCCAAACCAAAAACTAAAACTAGGCTAAAACTATCCACTAACATGTACTCCAGCAACCCCTTAAAAATCATAAAGGAATTCCATAGACACCTTGCAGACCCTTACCAGGACACTAAAACCTTAAATCATGCCCAGGCGTATTCCCTCCTCTCCCCCCTTCATATACCATACCCACTCTATCCTCATCTCCTCAAGAGAATCTCGAACAACCTTTTAAGGTTGAAGAAATACGCTTAGCAATCAAATCCCTAAAACTACATAAAAAACCCAGGCTTTGATGGCCTTTCCTTTACCTAAGAAGTTTGTTGACCTCCTCGCCCCCCTATTGGTTGAAGCATATACTACCCTCTTAGATGGAGACTCTTTCCATGCTGAATCATTAACAGCCACTATCTCTATGATTCCCAAACCTCACACAGACAATTCTGCCTGCTCTAACTTCAGACCTATATCAATCACCAACCTTAATGTTAAAATGTATTAGTTGGGCATGGTTTGGGGTGTCTAATTTTATGCTCTCCTTCTTATCTCCCCCCTCCTCCTTTTTTACTCTGGCTTCTAACAAGTTGTATGCACCTAACATTTCCATTTACCTTTGTGTAGCTTTCTGGGGGTTTATCCTCTTCTGTTGTTTATTGTATGGCTACTTGGCCTAACATGATCCTTCCCTTGCTCTATTCTCTATCATGTTGTACTTGCTACAATATATTCTGTACATTTAACTAACACTATTAATTGTACCTTTGTATTGGAACCTTTTGTTTTTTTCAAATAAATTGTTTGAACAAGAAAACTGAATATTCATTAATGCAGTAGTGCAGCAGTCATTTTTAAGGAGATGGATTTGCAAAGCTTCTCTATCGAGTATCTCCAGTACGGGGGGAAGCCAACCTGTTCGGGTCTGGGTAGATCCCAAAGGACTGTGATTTGGTTGATGCAACAAAGCAACAAGAAGTGGGTTGGCAGGCTGCCAAGAGGAAAAGAGATGAATGTCTATAAGCTATCAGGGGTGTTAGAAAAGACTGGGCTGCTGCTGGATGAGTGGAAACTTGCCATAGCTGATCACAATCGGGAAAGACTGCTCACACAGAACCTTGCCTCAGAAATGTGAAGTGTGAGGTGTGTTTTAGATTTAGTGATCAGACTGTACTAGAGCATCCCCACCACTTGTATGGTGGGAAAAGAGGGCCTCAGCAGTATTGAAAAAGAGACATCCCAGCAACTCCTATCCTGCTTTGAGAACTTGAAATTAAACAGAGCATGTGCCCAGAGACCCAGAAGAGCGTGTCTTAAGTCTGGTAAGATACTTACATTGCACAAGTTAATCTGTTGTCTGTTAGGAACTGTTGTGTTTTCTTCGAGGCCCCAACTTTGCTGGGCCAACTTTTTTTTTCTTTCATTATTCACTGGCCATTGTGACTAAATGGGGACTGTCAGGACTGTCTTTATATACCTTTGCCACATGAATGCAGTCTAATTCTGTTAATTACTGTTAGGCAGAATACTGCAGGGGGTTAACCACATCTCTCAAAGTAATGTTATTGTTTTATTGATTATTTGTTTAAGTACGCTTGCTAATTCTATTTTTTTTTAGGCTTAACTTATAAATTCTTTGAAATACCTCAAGGTGTGTCAGTAAGTGTTGGGTTAGTGAGGTGTCTCATCTTCAGGAGTGCATAGAAATAACTTAAAAACAGTTCAGCTGCTCCTCAGGGGGTAAAATTATACATATAATTTAAAGAACTGCAACAATCACCTCCTTGCACATCAAAGTGGGTGACCCAGCAGTGGGTTCCCATGGACGGCAAAAACAAGAAGAATGGAGGTGCGACACCTTAGTTAATGCAAAATCACCAAAAAGGATGATCCAAATGTAGCTGGGTTTGGTTTAAGGCATTTTAGTAGAACTTTAATGAAGTTCAATGCTGTATCATAATTACATTGGAGTCAATAGGAACTGAATTTTAAAAACCAGTAATAGTCATTTTCTAGACTGATAGGTAAGGGATTCTTAAATAAATTGCATAGAAAGCTGGGGAACCCTGCCATGAGGAACATGTTCCAAAGCAAAAACAACATATAAAAAAATTGCATGCAGGTAGCTCTTCGTTGCAGGCATGCTATGTCTCTTTTTCAATGAGACACAATTACTTTCTTGTGCACTGCCCTCTATTGAATGAACACTGAGTTGTACATAGGCAGGTCAGGGCAAATTCTCTGCACACTGTGGCCATACCAGAGTAATTGATTCCCATGTGCATATTTGCATTGCTCCCAACTGTCCCTGATTTTGAGGGACTGTCCCTGATTTGGAAATATGTCCCTCTGTCCCTCTTTCCTCCTTATTTGTCCCTTATTTTAGTCTGATCTGTATAGTTGTATAAAAAATGCACTATTTATCCTTCAAAAAGTGTTTCACAGTGCTAAACCGTTCATCCGATTTCTAATTTGCTGCATTCGTACATTTTTATAATTCTCCTTTGGTGGGTGGGGGGGGGGGTGTCATGGGGTGTGTTCTATGCCTACCTAGCTTTGCTAATAGGTGTCCCTCGTTCCCATCACAAAAATCTAGGAGGTATGTATATGGGATCACCGCAACTTTACTGACTAATCAAGAAACAGAAAGCCCAGAAATCATAAGTAGCCCAGGGAGAAGATAACAGAAGCTGATGAGGTATGTAACCATTCCACTGCACATGTGCAAGCCCCTGGGAGCTTGAGTTGCAAGTGATGGATACTTTAGAAAAATAAAGAAAAGGAAGAGAAGAAGGTAGATGCTTCTTCAAGGGATTGCAACATTGTACCCGGCTCTGATGCATACACACACAGATTTATAGGTGCCTCCAACTAGATAAACTATTGGTTACAATGTGATGCCGTCTGACCCCAGATATACTTCACGGAGTGGCAATATTGTATCCAGCTCTGATATACATATACAGATTTACTGCTGCTTCCAGCCTGATGAATTGATGACAAATTTCCTTTAATCAGCAAGGGAAGTGTGGTTTAGAGTGTGGCATGTGTTGATAGGTGGAATAATGTGCTAAGTTTACTGTACATATAGGCTCCTAAGACATAAATCCTAGCCTTGATTAACCACTTGCCTATTGGGCACACCCTTCTTGCCCAGGCCAATTTTCAAACTGTTTCACTTTGAATGACAATTGCACGATCATGCAACACTGTACCCAAACTACATTTTTATTGATTTTTTTTGAGACAGATAGAGCTTTTTGTTGGTGGTATTTAATCACCACTGGGTTTTTAATTTTTTTGCTAAACAAATGAAAAAAAAGACTGAACACTTTGAAAAAAAATATTTTTTTTCTTAGTTTCTGTTATAAAATTTTGCTCATAACAAATGTTTCTCCTTCACTGACATGCGCTGATGATGCTGCACTGATGGGCATTGATAGGCTGCACTGATGGACACTGATGGGGCTGCACTGATGAGGCAGCGCTGATGAGGCAGCGCTGATGGGCACTGATGAGGCTGAACAGATGAGATGGCACTGAGGAGGCTGCACTGTTATGCAGCACTGATGAGCACTGATAAGCAGCACTGATGTGCACTGATAGGCAGTACTGATAGGCACTAATAGGTGGCATTGATGGGCATTGGTAGGCAGCACCGATGGGCTTTCATAGACAGCACTGATTGGTACTTATGGGGCTTCACTGATCATCAGGGCACTGATGATCAGTGCCCTGATTATCATTGTAGATGTTCCCTGTGAGAATCGGCGGTTACCAGCTCTCTTCTCCTCACGCTGTCACAGTCTTTTACACTGTGATCAGCTGTGATTGGACACACCTGATCATGTGGTAAATGGCCATTATGATTGGCCTTTTACTTTTATCTGTGATCAGCTGTGTCCTAAAGACACATCGATCACAGAGTGTGCGCGATGTATGCTCCAGGGGCGCGCAGAGGGGGGGGGTTATGGGAGGATGTCAATAGATGCCCTCCCAGAATCAGCTGACATCACTGTAGCCATCATTTGACTACATCGCGGTTGCCAAGTGGTTAAATGGGTTGAATTTTTTACACTGAAGAAAAAAATGTTATGGTACGGCTTTTGGTTTCGTTTGAAAAGTTCTATTTACTAAGTTATATAGACTCTCTGATGTTTATGTTGACCTTAAAAACAGCTAATGATAAAAAAGACCCGAGTTGTTTCCTACATTAAGGTAGCAAAAAAAAAAAAAAAAACCCTTTAATGAAATCACACATTGGATAAAAAGTACCAGATAATTCCGTCTATTAAATAGTTGCATACAAAAATGTATTCTACAATATTGCTTGCAGTGCTTTAATTTAAGGTCAGTTCCACTCCTCCCTCTTTCATTTCCATTACCTTTAGATAGCTCTAGGCTTTCTGTTTTTTACAATAGATATACAATTATATTTTACATGATTATTTAATCTTCTTGATTGTCAGATTATTTGGATTGACTAGCATTCTATTGAAAAAGACATTTCAAGGACATTTTATTGCTATATAGGTTTTATTGACTTTCTCTATACTACTTTATCATTTATTTGAGATAATGACAGTTTGTTTTACTTTTTTTATACATTAACCCTCAAGAAGGGGGAGATTTTTTCCCCTGAAACATGTTGGCTGTAAATGCTACTCTTTCTTAACCATTAAATGTTTAAAAACGTCCTTTAAGTGAACTGTTGGAAGTTTGTCAAACACACTGGAGGGCATCTGCCACCACTGGGCCTCACTCTATTTTTATCATAATTATAAATAGTGCAAGCTATCTTACAAAACTTTTGGTTTGTTAAAAGAAAATGTAAAAAAAAGTCATATTATCACCCGAGAGTATGATGATCTTGTGATGACATTGCAATCACCTATTTTACCGCCTGAAAGCTGATCTTGTGACGGCATTGCAATCTCTGGTTGCTTGATTTCATGGTGGGGTTCTCATCTGTGATCTTATTGCTGTGATTGATTGCTTCTATGTAACTGAATCTTTAATATATATATATATATATATATATATATATATATATTGTGAGGGATTAGCTCGGTGGCGGGTGTGGTTGACCCCTTGGGGGGGTTCGTTACACAAGGAGATAGCCGAGAAGTGGTTGCAAACAACAGTTTGGTTTATTCATGCAATTTTCTTCACCAGACTGCAAGCGTCAAAAACATCCAAAATAAAATAAAACACAAAATAAATCCTTGCCACTGTGGGCGGCTACCTTCTCACACACAGGAACCTATCTAAGGAAGTCTGTCCCCAACCTACTGTTGGACAGACTTGGCTGATCATACAGCAGACTATCAATAGTCCATTTATTATCTCTTCACATAGAGAATGTCCCTTTTCTCTTCACACAGCACATGTTCATTGGACTTTCCTTTCACATAGAAAACATCCATTGGTTTTTCTCTTCACACTCTTCACATAGAAATAGTTCATTTCCTCACCTTGAGAAGTCTTTACCCTTTTTACCCTCTTCAGCGCACATCGCTTCAGGAGGTCTTCCCCATGCTCACACAGCTTCAGGGGGCATTCCTTCTCCCATGCTCACACAGCGTCGGGAGGCACACATCTGACTGTCCTCCTCTCCCCAGCTCACACATCGTCAGGAGGCAGCAATCCATAGACTTCCTTTGGACAAATTATAGAGGCCTTAATTTCCTCATTCTGAACAGCTGAAGTCTGTTCAATGTCCTTAGACAGTTCTGGCTACCTCTGCAGCCGACACCCTATAGTAATTGGTGAATTTTCTAAACCAGGTGGAAATGTATCACCTGTCTGTGACTACATCCACGGATTTACCTGACTTCCTGTCACAATATATATATATATATATATATATATATATATATATATATATATATATATATATATATATATATGACTTTACTGCACTATGGAGCTCTTCTGTTTTATGTTTTAACTGTCTACCCTGCAATGTGAGGAGGGATTACGTTTCATGTGGGTGATCCAAGCAGGAGTGGCTGAATTTTAACCTCTTGCCAACCATGCTATAGCAGAATGAGGGCAACAGCGTGATCGTACATTTCTGAAAGGCGCCTATTGACGTCCTTCCAGAACCCCTCTTCCCCCCCCCCCCCCCGTGCACATTGGGAGTGCTATATGATCACAGATCGTGAGGAAGGGCCAATAACAGTGGTCCTTTACCATGTGATCAGCTGTATCACATCACAGCTAAACACAGTGTAAACAGGATTTTATGGTTATTTGGATTCCTCTCCTCATGCTGACAGTTCGTCAGGAGAGGAGAGCTGGTAAGTGGCAATCCACATCGGGGACATGTACACTGATCATTAGGGCACTGATCATCAGTGCCCATCAGTGATGCATGTCATTGCCACCTATCAGTGCCTACTCATAATTGCAGACTTTCAGTGCCCATTAGCGCCACCTATCAGTGCAACCTATCAGTGCAACCTATCAGTGCTCATCAATGCCGCTTATCAGTGCCTCCTCGTCAGTGCCCATCAGTTCGGCCTATCGGTGTTCATCAGTGCAACCTCGTCAGTGCACATTAGTGAAAGAGAAACATTACCTATTTACCAATTTTTATAACAAACTAGGAAAACATTTTGTTTTGGTCTTTTTTCATTAGTTTACCACCAAAAGAAAGCTCCATTTGTCTAAAAAAAAAGATAAAAAAAGATAAATTTTTTTGTTTAAGTACAGTGTTGAATGTAGTATTGTATGTATATATATATATATATATATATATATATATATATTGTATGTATATATATATATATATATATATATATATATATATATATATACATATATATATGAATTGGTAAATTGTTTAATGCACAGAAAGCACTTTCCATCACAGTCATATACTGATCTTCATTGCTGGAGATCTGCGCTGTGGATTGGATTCTTATTTTTTTTTTTACAATTATATGAATTGATTAATTGTTATGTTGCACATATTTATTTTATTAACTGTATAGATTTTTTTTTAGCACTTTTGATATAATGTTTGCACACTTATATGCTGAGATATTATATGTACATGAGTTATACTTTGTTGGTTATATGAATTTTTAAAGGGACAGACACCTTATTTCATTTAAAAGGATAAGCGCTCCTGTTTTTTTTTCCTTTTTTACCAATCTTCTTATCCTGAGACCTTTTTTTATAATTAACATACAATGTGTGCAGGGCAGATTTTATCATACGTAAAGACTATAAAGGCAGTAAAGGTCATACTGCCTTACTGATCAGTAGTAATATCAAACCACTGTGCCACCAAATTTATCAAGTGTTGACACCTGGGTTATTTCCACCACCCCACCCTCTTCCTCCAACTGCTGCTGGGCCCCAGACTACTTCCACCCCATCTATTATACAATATGAACAATGTGTTGATTGTTCTTGACAGGGTTTAAAATATACCTGCTGCACTTCTCCACAGTGTGCAAATATTCTGGAAGTGTATGATTCAAGTATTTGTAAGATGTTGTGTTGCAGTGCAATTATATACAATGCCACTGGTGTTGTTTCAGGACATGTCAGAAAATTTAGCTGCATCACTAGCATATGATGAAGAAAGAGGTGAGGAATTGTGCTGCAGGATTTCATGCTGCTGATTGAGGAATTGATCATGAGCCACATTAAAATAATGTCCCCAAAGGAAAAGCCAATAACAGGGAGGCCCATTTATCAGTAAATCCATGACCTGTCAAATACAAAGTCAGGCTGGATGTGTAATGTATTACTCGGTCTCAATACTCACTTTCTAAAGTGTGAGAGAGGAAAAATTGGGTTTAAAATGTCCAAAAATAATGGCCTGCTGACTTATCAGAATTAAATCCAGCTAAATAACAAAAATTACCAGTTGAATGGAGCAGTTTTACCAAACTAGACATGCAGTGAAGATATACATGATAAATCAGAGTACACAATGAAGAGAAGTCAGCAGTACATATCCTAAAGATGCATTACGGTGTTTTCACTGGTAACATTCACATTTACTGCTGGAACCCATCCCCATGAATATATTGGGAAGTTAGAAGGGATGGAACTGTTAGCAAACTGAAAAGGCACCCTACACACAAATAAAAGGTGCAGTAAAAAAATGGAAATAATCAGTCTGTTTGTAGATGGGCCTATGAAGCTAGTACAGCAAGTGCCTTTTGCTCAAAATATTCATGGCGTCGTTTAGGATAAAAAAACACAGGATAAGCAAAATAGAAACATCAAAGGGCTGTAAATGGTGTTGTTAAACAGAAACAACAACTTGAGTTTGCAAAGCTGAAGGCTGCCTCTGTAAGAATATGTACAGTATATCTCCCCCTTAGGGATTGCCGTTGGCACTAGTTCCCTAAGTACTTACATAGCCAACATCTGTCCCTATGCCAGATACCAATAACATTTTGGGGCCCAAATTCAGATGCAATAACAATGGAGCAGGTGAGGGGGGAGACATAGTGGTGGAAATCCAGTGCCTAGAGAAAACTAGAATTTTGTTCCTTGTTTTTGTTCCTGACCTATGACTAGGTTAAAACTTTTTCTAAGCCCCTGTTATTGATTGGTGGAACGTCTTGCAGATTGCGTTTGTTTGTTGTTAACATGTCTTCCTACATCCCCATTTCCATCCAGAATATCAAATTATCAAATATCTTTATAAATTGGAGCCCCAGGTCTGCTTGATTATATTCTTCCCCACCACCCCCACCCCCACCCTCTTCTTGTGGGTCGAGTACCCTTCTCTCTTATGTCTTTTAACCATTTTTCTTTTTCTTTCCCATGAATTTTGTTTATAAGTTATGGGTCTGAATATTATCTCAGGTATATATTTTACTTGAACAGTGCTTATGTTTCAATATTTCTTACCAACCAGTTATGTACTGCATCTTTCTTCATTTATGATGCTCTGTATGATACTCTGGATACTGCCTGCAATACTCATTCACCTATCTATGTCTGTCATATACTTATGTTCTTGAAAAATGAATAAACATATGTTTACCTTTAAAACATTATCTCCACCATTCAAAGAAAACTGCTTGTTTCGTCTGCCAGCATGTGGTTAGGAAATGTCTCCGTGCTGCATGGTATGAATTGATGAATTTATTATCTACTTTTTGCACAGGAAAGTCCTTGTCTGTGGTGAGTTGAGTAATTAGTGATAAGTCAAACTACCCTGGGTTTACTTATAGTTTGGCAAACTTCAAAGGAGTTTGAATGCTGAATTCATCCCATTGAAAAAAATAGGAGTTCCCAACTCCTTTTTTTTATGTTTTGCATGAGGGTACTCCCTGACAACCCTTAACCCCTAGGTAATCAAATGGTTGGCCCAACCTTTGTCGTGGTGGTCTCACCCTGGGTTCAGTCACAGCGTGATCCCCTCGGGGTTCCTAGACCCTGGGAGGACTACCAAGTCAACCTAAATAAATGTTTGCCCACTTTCTTTTACCCTGGGTTCCAGTTATAAGCTTTTTTCATAGCTCAATGCACATGAGTTCCTACATGTTTTTATTTTGCTCTCATTAAGTTGTTTAAAGACCTATGTCTCAATACTGTTCTCCATACAGCTTTTGTACATTGCTTTTTGTTTTGTACATTATGTTTGCTAAAAAGAATAATTATATTTAACTTTATTTCATTTATTAACCTGGGTGTCAATTTCATGTCCTGTTCACACCAGAAAACAGTGCCAAAAAGGCACATTTTGTGTGCATTTCCTACACTGTGTTTGAATGGATTGCACTTGTGATCTGCATGTGGTTGTCAATGTATTGTTAATGGAACCCCAAATGCAGACCACAAATGCAGTGTTCTTGTGAGCACTAAATTGCATGGTACTGCAGTACCATGTGATTTGGTGCAGTGCAAAATGTGCAGGCACTACATTTACATAGTCCGGTGCATTTTGCAGCCCATTCAAATGAATCCATGAATAAAGTCTTTATATAATTTTTAGCTAGCTTTTTACCTCCTTCTGAACTATGCAATTTGAGAAAATGGTTCATTAGTATAGCTACATGTGATCTTCTGTGCAAAATGTGCTTTTCTCTCTTTGAAATCAGCTTTAATGTTTTTGGTGTATCGGTTTCACTGTTAGAAATTGTAGCACCAGATGAATATTTTATCAAGCTCAAAAAATATTAGTTTCCTATTGAATTGTAAACTTTTAAATGTAACCATTACCATAAATCTTAAGTGTAACCTTTATCCTGAACCTAATACAAACCTTAAACCTAAAGCATAGTTTATTCTATCATGGGAACAAAAACTCTATTTCAATAACCTTCTGTGCCCACATGTAGCCAGAAGGACATCTATCATCATTGCTGTGGCTGGCTGTCTAGATCATGGTTAGGTATCAAGGAGTTGCTGTATATTGGTTATTGGTAACTCATCCTGTGAATGTTTCGCTCTTGGCTACTTCTTGGCTCAGTCTTCCTATAATGGACTTTTTAAATTACACTGCTTTTTGTATTCTCAGTTTCCCTTGTATGTCCACAGATATCCTATCCATTTTCAGGGGAATGGAGGTGTGAACCAAGGTGTCAGAAAGTCCTGATGGGCGCTGGGGGCATGGCAACAGTGCTAAAGTATGCTGCACTTCTCTAGAGGTCTGCTAACCTCCGGGGAATCCACCAATGACAGGCTCCTCCACCTCATCTGTTGCCCAGTACATCCCCAAACATCCAGGCATGACACGCCGCAAGAAAGATTCCCTGCAGCCCAACAAAATAGCCAGCTTCTTCACATCACAAAGCCATGGGCTACAACAAAATGGAAGTGGCACCCTTCCACGGTCTTCACAAAGGAGCCAGCATCGGGGCCACTCTGCAGGACTCACCATGCAAAAGTTTAGCAACAGTGACCAAAGCCTGTCTTAATTACATGCAAGTGGAAATTCCCAGCAACCATGTCTGTCACTTTCAATGGGACAACTGTTCCTCTCACCACTCTGGAGGAAGGCATGCACACCCCGAGACAGTGGAGCATCATCCCAGACCTGCCGTCCACTGAGCCTCTCCTTGGCCAACTGAACACCCTGTAACATGATTGGCAAGTAGTCTCTCACAAGAAAACTTCAAAAAAGCATACAAATGGAGGCACCTGAACTTAATTCAGTTACACCATAACACAATTCCCCCGGCACCAGTAGGCCTGTCCTTCCCTTTGTCCCCCCGCAGGATGTCAACTCAGTTTTATTTGCTCCTTGGTGTAACGCCGAGTGCTCCGGGTCCCGTGGCTTCCCCGGAGCACTCAAGGCGTCCTGCAGGCTGCAGCGCTCGCGGTCGGGTTCCCCCGCATCAGCGGCACTCACCCGCCGGGTCCTCTCTGCTCAGACTCCCGGCGCACGCCGGGTTCCTTCCTCCTCCCGGCGCACGTGGCCCCGCTCTCTAGGGTGCGCGCGCGCCGCTGCATTAAAATTTAAAGGGCCAGTGCACCACTAATTGGTGCCTGGTCCAATCAGTCCAAATCCCATAAAAACCCACTTCCCCTTCCTGTCCTTGCCGGATCTTGTTGCCTTTTGTGCCTTGAGAAAGCTTTTGGTGTATCGTTCCCTGCCTGTGTATCTGACCTTCTGCTGTTGCCCCTGACTACGAACCTTGCCGCCTGCCTTGACCTTTTGCTCCGTCTGACCTTGCCTTTGCCTTGTCCTTCTGTACCGCGCCTGAATCAGCTGTCTTTGAGTTTGAGCCGTTACCGAAGGATACGACCTGGTTGCTACCGCCGCAGCAAGTCCATCCCGCCTTGCGGCGGGCTCTGGTGAAAACCGGTAGTAACTTAGAACTGGTCCCCTGGTACGGTCCACGGCAATCCCTCACTGACACAGAGGATCCACCTCCAGTGCAGTCACCTGCCGCTAGTCCGGACCCTGACAGTAGATCCGGCCATGGATCCCGCTGATGTGCGGCCTAGTCTCGCTGACCTCACTACCGTGGTTGCCCAGCAGTCTCAGCAGATTGCCCAACAAGGACAACAACTGACGCAGTTGACCGTCATGATTCAACAGCTTCTGCCGTCACAGCCAGCTTCGGCATCTCCTCCTCCCCGAGCTGCCGCTGCTACCGCTAGAGTCCGCTTATCTCTCCCGGACAAGTTTGATGGGGACTCTAAGATGTGCCGGGGATTCTTGTCCCAATGTTCCCTGCACCTAGAGATGTTGTCAGACCAGTTTCCCACAGAACGGTCTAAGGTGGCGTTCATGGTCAGTTTATTATCCGGGAAGGCCTTGGCCTGGGCCACCCCGCTTTGGGACCTCAACAATCCTGCCACTAACTCTGTCCAGTCCTTTGTTTCCGAAATCCGAAGTGTCTTCGAGGAACTTGCCCGTGCCTCATCCGTGGAAACAGCCTTGCTGAACCTCGTCCAAGGAGACTCTACAGTGGGCGAATATGCCATACAATTTCGCACTCTGGCCTCCGAATTGGCCTGGAACAACGAGGCTCTCTGCGCGACCTTTAAAAAGGGTTTATCTAGCCATATCAAGGATTGTCTGGCCGCACGAGAAATACCTGCCTCCCTGACTGAACTTATCCACTTGGCTACTCGCATAGATATGCGCTACATTGAAAGGCGTCAAGAGCTCTGCCAGGAAAAAGATCTTGGTCACGTCAGGCGATACCCACGCCTGGCTCCTCTCTTCCAGCACCCTTGGCAGTCTGCTACAGTGCCTTCCTCCGAGGAGGCCATGCAAGTGGATCGGTCTCGCCTGACCCAACAAGAGAGGTCTCGCCGGAGGATCGAGAACTTATGTTTATATTGTGCGAGCTCTGTACACTTCTCAAAGGACTGTCCTCTTCGTCCTCAGCGTCCGGGAAAACGCTCACACCTAGTGAACGTGGGAGGGACGTCACTCGGTGTAAATTCTCCCTCTCCACACCTGATCGTTCCAGTACGAATTTCTCTAGCCACTAAAGTTTTCTTCTCTGCGGAGGCCTTCTTGGACTCTGGTTCTGCAGGAAACTTCATTAAAGCCTCCTTCATCAACCGGTTTAACATCCCTGTTATCCATCTCGTCAAGCCCTTCTTTATTTCCACCGTTAACGGAGAGAATCTGAACTGCACCGTGCGTTACCGCACAGAACCCGTGCTCATGACCATAGGGGTTCTCCACCAAGAGACGATTGAATTTTTTGTTCTTCCTAACTGCACTTCTGACATCCTTCTTGGCTTGCCTTGGCTCCAGCGCCACGCTCCTACCCTCGACTGGACCTCTTGGGACATTAAATCATGGGGCCCTACCTGCCACACTCATTGCCTCAAGTCGGTACCCACCAGACAATTCTCCTCTCCTTTGCTCAGCCTTCCTAAAGCCTATCAAGACTTTGCTGACGTCTTTTGCAAGAAACAGGCAGAGGTCTTACCACCACATAGACCCTTCGACTGCCCCATTGACTTACTTCCTGGTACCACACCACCTCGTGGCAGGTTTTATCCTCTCTCCACTCCTGAAACCAAGGCCATGTCGGAGTACATTCAGGAGAATCTCAAGAAAGGTTTCATCAGGAAGTCTTCCTCTCCTGCCGGAGCAGGATTCTTTTTTGTTGCCAAAAAAGATGGGTCACTACGCCCTTGTATTTATTATCGCGGTCTCAACAAAATCACGGTAAAGAATCGCTACCCGCTGCCTCTCATCTCGGAGCTCTTTGGCCGTTTGCGCGGAGCAAAGGTCTTCACTAAGCTTGACCTCAGGGGCACTTACAACCTCATCAGGATCCGTGAAGGAGATGAGTGGAAAACCGCTTTCAATACCAGAGATGGCCACTTCGAGTATCTTGTCATGCCCTTTGGCCTGTGCAATGCTCCTGCAGTCTTCCAAGACTTTGTCAATGAGATCTTCCGGGACTTGTTGTATACCTGCGTAGTGGTCTATCTTGACGACATACTAATCTTCTCCTCCACTCTGGAAGAACACCGTCTCCATGTTTGTCAAGTGCTTCAGCGTCTCCGTGTTAACCATCTTTACGCCAAAATTGAAAAATGCCTCTTTGAACGTAGCTGCCTTCTGTTTCTGCGATACCTAGTTTCTGGACAAGGTCTTCAAATGGACCTGGACAAGCTCTCCGCAGTCTTGAATTGGCCACGCCCCTCGGGACTTCGCTCTATCCAGCGTTTCCTCGGATTCGCCAATTACTACCGCCAGTTCATCCCCCACTTCTCCACTATGGTGGCGCCTATTGTGGCACTAACCAAGAAGGGAGCGAATCCGAGATCCTTGCCTCCCCAAGCGGAAGAAGCCTTTACTTGCCTTAAGACCGCCTTCGCCTCCACTCCAGTCTTGTCTAGGCCCGATCCGCTGAAACCATTCTTCCTGGAAGTAGATGCCTCCTCTGTGGGAGCCGGAGCGGTTCTTCTTCAAAAGTCCGCTAAAGGAAGAAATGTCACCTGCGGCTTCTTCTCTAAAACTTTTTCCCCTCCAGAAAAGAACTATGCCATTGGAGATTGTGAACTACTAGCCATTAAGTTGGCATTAGAGGAATGGAGACATCTCCTGGAAGGATCCCTTCATCCTATCACCATCTACACTGACCACAAAAACCTCTCGTACCTTCAGTCTGCCCAGCGCCTTAATCCGCGCCAGGCCAGGTGGTCATTGTTCTTTGCCCGATTCACTTTCCAGATCCATTTTCGTCCTGCTGATAAGAACATTAGGGCGGATGCCCTATCACGCTCCACCGATGCCTCTGAAGACGAAACCGTTCCGCAACACATCATTCCTCCTGAGTGTCTGATTTCAACTGCCCCTGCTTCGCTGGTATCAGTCCCTCCAGGGAAAACATTTGTTCCTCCACGTCTTCGCCTACGGACTCTCAAATGGGGTCACTCCTCTCACTTGGCGGGTCACACTGGAATTAAAAAAACTACTCAGCTAATTGCCCGACACTATTGGTGGCCCTCCTTTGAGAAAGACGTAACGGAGTTCGTTCAGGCCTGCACTGTCTGCGCACGTGATAAGACTCCCCGCCAGAAGCCTGCAGGTCTTCTCCTGCCTCTGCCAGTTCCTGAACAGCCTTGGTCCCACATAGCAATGGACTTCGTCCCATGGCAACACAGTCATATGGGTGGTGGTTGACAGGTTTTCAAAAATGGCACATTTTGTCCCGCTTCCTGGTCTCCCTTCTGCGCCACAGCTGGCGAAGCGATTCTTTTTGCACATTTTTCGTCTCCATGGTCTCCCAACACATATCGTCTCTGATAGAGGCGTTCAGTTTATCTCAAAGTTTTGGAGAGCTCTCTGCACCCAATTAAAGATCAAGTTGAACTTTTCTTCTGCCTACCACCCTCAGTCCAATGGACAAGTGGAGAGGGTTAACCAGATCCTTGGTGACTATCTGCGACATTTCGTCTCCTCCCGGCAGGATGATTGGGTCGACCTGTTACCCTGGGCCGAATTTTCTTACAACTTTAGAGACTCTGAGTCATCCACCAAATCTCAGTTTTTTGTGGTGTACGGCTGTCACCCGCTGCCCCCCCTCCCCATTCCCACTTCTTCTGGAGTTCCTGCCGTTGATGACTTGACCCTGGACTTCTCCTCCATATGGAAAGAGACTCAAAAGTCGCTCACCTTGGCTTCTTCTCGCATGAAGAGACATGCAGATAGGAAAAGAAGAATTCCTCCTGTCTTTGCCCCTGGGGACAGAGTGTGGCTCTCTGCCAAATACATCCGGTTTCGGATCCACAGCTACAAACTGGGTCCGCGTTATCTCGGGCCTTTTAAAATCAAAAGCCAGATTAATGCTGTCTCTTACAAACTCCATCTTCCTCCCTCTCTCCGTATTCCTAACTCCTTTCATGTATCCCTTCTCAAACCCCTCATTCTCAACCGGTTTTCCCCCAAGTTCCTGCTCCTGTTTCTGGGTCCTCTGACGTCTTCTCAGTGAAAGAAATCCTCGCCTCCAAGGTCGTCAGAGGTAAAAAGTTTTTTTTGGTTGACTGGGAGAATTGTGGTCCTGAGGAGAGGTCGTGGGAGCCCGAGTCCAATATCCTCGACAAGGACCTCATCCACAGGTACCTGGGCTCCAAAAAGAGGGGGAGACCTAAGGGGGGGTACTGTAACGCCGAGTGCTCTGGGTCCCGTGGCTTCCCCGGAGCACTCAAGGCGTCCTGCGGGCTGCAGCGCTCCGGTCGGCGTCCCCGACCGTGAGCACTGTTCCCCCGCATCAGTGGCACTCACCCGCCGGGTCCTCTCTGCTCAGACTCCCGGCGCATGCCGGGTTCCTTCCTCCTCCCGGCGCGCGCGGCCCCGCTCTCTAGGGCGCGCGCGCGCCGCTGCATTAAAATTTAAAGGGCCAGTGCACCACTAATTGGTGCCTGGTCCAATCAGTCCAAATCCCATAAAAACCCACTTCCCCTTCCTGTCCTTGCCGGATCTTGTTGCCTTTTGTGCCTTGAGAAAGCTTTTGGTGTATCGTTCCCTGCCTGTGTATCTGACCTTCTGCTGTTGCCCCTGACTACGAACCTTGCCGCCTGCCTTGACCTTTTGCTCCGTCTGACCTTGCCTTTGCCTTGTCCTTCTGTACCGCGCCTGAATCAGCTGTCTTTGAGGTTGAGCCGTTACCGGAGGATACGACCTGGTTGCTACCGCCGCAGCAAGTCCATCCCGCCTTGCGGCGGGCTCTGGTGAAAACCGGTAGTAACTTAGAACCGGTCCCCTGGTACGGTCCACGCCAATCCCTCACTGACACAGAGGATCCACCTCCAGTGCAGTCACCTGCCGCTAGTCCGGACCCTGACACTTGGGCTCCTTTTTAGATGGTTTTGGTTGTTCATTTAGTTTTTTAGTTTCTCAACCACATATATTCTTGGGTTCTCCAGTGCAAACGCAGTTTTCTCGCTCTGCACTGAAGAATCACCACCCATTTCCTGTACGTAACCTCATCACCTCAGCAAACATTCACCTGAATCAAATCTCCTGCTATAGCTCCAAGATGCCGCTGAAATGCCTCTCTCTCAAAGTCAAGGGACTTTCAAAAAGATGCCATCCCTAAATGCATACACAGAGACTACCCGCATTTCTTCCTGGCCAATGCCTCGAGAAAAAAAAGAGGAGTTCTGCTAAATATTGGTAAATCTGTTGATTTCCAACTCAAAAGCCTGCTCCTAGACCACGATGACAGATACATTGTCCTTACTGGGGGCATCAACTCCAAACTTTACACCATTGTGTCTATTTTTGCACGTAACTCACATCAGCTGAGGTTCCTACGAAAGATGTTTAAACTTATATCCTCGGTCAGGTATGATCAACTGCTGATGTGTGGGGACTTCAATATGACCATAGACCCACACTTGGACTCTAGTTCCACAAATAAAAGGGAGACATTTATCTCAACAGAACCTTTTTCCCAAAGAAGGGGTGTATGATGTTTGGAAGTTCTTATGCTCCAGACATTACTTCTACTCCTGCATAGACCTCTTTGTTGCAGACAAGTGGTTCTTCAGAGGATTTCTTCCTCCTCTATTTATGATATTACATGTGGCCATGTCCATCATAGTAGAGGAACAGGAAACCTCTTCTAAAATGCCGTTATGGCGCTGTAATATAAAGTTGTTGCAAGACAATGCTATATCTCAAGTAGTGTCTCAACATCTCCGGGAATACTTTTCTAATAATGAGCTTACCGTATCAGATCCATATGTACTATGGAAAGCCCATAAGGCTTTTATATAGTGAATTTGTATACAACAAGGAGCTCGGGTTAAAAAACAATTAAATTCAAAATTGTCTAACCTACTTTCAGAAATCCGCTCCCTTGAGTCTAAAAACAAAATTTCCCCTAACCAGTTGGTCTCATCCTCCTTCACTAAACTCAGGGAGGTACTTAGGACTAGGGATGATCAAACGGTTCGGGTCGACCATCGGTTCGGCCCGAACATTGGGTGTTCGAGGTTCGGCCGAATTTAGAACTTTTTGCCCTAAAAGTTCGGAATTCGGCCACCAGAACCGACCAAAATGCAATGCTTCAGGAAATGGGCTTTAAAAGCCCATGATTGGACCAGAACCATTAGCAAAAGCCAATTGAGGGGGCAGGAGAATGCTAGGAATGTGATTGGAGTGACTAGGGGGTCCCTAGACCAATCATTAGTGAATACGCCCCCCAGTATATAAGATCGCCCCCGCCATATTCCTAGCATTAATAAGGATTAAAGGCTAGCGCTGAGGATTATAATTATACTGATACCACTGTATAGTGGGCTGCTGCTGGTATAAAAGGTGATGTACCTTCATAAAGTGTATAGTGCAAAAGTATACCTGCACTGCTACCAAAACAAACTAATAAATAAATCTCAATAATTATTGTGTATAAATAGTCTGTGTAAAGTGCTAGTGCTCAACTTAAAATACACAATCCTATATCTTAAATACCAATCAATATAAAAATATACATAAATACAAATTTTATACACGTGAAACAAATAAATGTGAATAAAAATCCTTCAATTAAAGACGTGCTGAAATAGTGACAGTCTTTGTGCAAAGTATAAGTCCAAAGTGCTGCGTGCTCATAAAACAAGTGTCGGTGCTCTCTCTACATGGGTAGGTGCTCCCCTCCTGGACCCCTACTCACCAGAAGCCAAATAATACACCGCCTTCAAAAAATATCCTTAGGTGGGACGAGCCTTATTGGACCATCAACTCAATAGCTTTACTGTAGATCACATCATCCAGGTATTTGCTCAAAAAAAGGAAAGAGATGCTGGCATCGTGAAGTATGTAACTACTTTATTCGATGCACACAATACAAGATACACTTACAATATGGCAAAGGTTCAAACGCCTAAAAGTCATCCCACGGGTTGCCAATCCAAACGACTGTACTTACTCCCCGTGTCCCCGTAACTCGGAAGGTGGATGTATTCAGGCGTAGTACGTACTCGGACGAACAGCTTGACGCGTTTCGCTCCTCACACAGAGCGTTATCAAAAGCTGGTCCGCTCCAGATACGTACTATATTTATAAGGTAACAAAATTACATAATTGCTGACACCTTAGAGGAACCGGAAGTGGAATGCCGCCATTTTGTGATTCCTATGGTGGTAAACTTCCTGTTCACCATCATCCTACTATGCCTTTTCATTGATATCTACAACAATTTATCCCCACATCATAAGCTTTTGTTGATCGCTTTAATATTTTCTGGTGCAATATAATATATTCCTAAAATTGTGAGTTAAAAGCTAGTATGGGCAGCGTAGTATTCCAATGGCGGAACCGGTTCCGCCATTGGAATACTACGCTGCCCATACTAGCTTTTAACTCACAATTTTAGGAATATATTATATTGCACCAGAAAATATTAAAGCGATCAACAAAAGCTTATGATGTGGGGATAAATTGTTGTAGATATCAATGAAAAGGCATAGTAGGATGATGGTGAACAGGAAGTTTACCACCATAGGAATCACAAAATGGCGGCATTCCACTTCCGGTTCCTCTAAGGTGTCAGCAATTATGTAATTTTGTTACCTTATAAATATAGTACGTATCTGGAGCGGACCAGCTTTTGATAACGCTCTGTGTGAGGAGCGAAACGCGTCAAGCTGTTCGTCCGAGTACGTACTACGCCTGAATACATCCACCTTCCGAGTTACGGTGACACGGGGAGTAAGTACAGTCGTTTGGATTGGCAACCCGTGGGATGACTTTTAGGCGTTTGAACCTTTGCCATATTGTAAGTGTATCTTGTATTGTGTGCATCGAATAAAGTAGTTACATACTTCACGATGCCAGCATCTCTTTCCTTTTTTTGAGCAAATACCTGGATGATGTGATCTACAGTAAAGCTATTGAGTTGATGGTCCAATAAGGCTCGTCCCACCTAAGGATATTTTTTGAAGGCGGTGTATTATTTGGCTTCTGGTGAGTAGGGGTCCAGGAGGGGAGCACCTACCCATGTAGAGAGAGCACCGGCACTTGTTTTATGAGCACGCAGCACTTTGGACTTATACTTTGCACAAAGACTGTCACTATTTCAGCACGTCTTTAATTGAAGGATTTTTATTCACATTTATTTGTTTCACGTGTATAAAATTTGTATTTATGTATATTTTTATATTGATTGGTATTTAAGATATAGGATTGTGTATTTTAAGTTGAGCACTAGCACTTTACACAGACTATTTATACACAATAATTATTGAGATTTATTTATTAGTTTGTTTTGGTAGCAGCGCAGGTATACTTTTGCACTATATATTCCTAGCATTGTTATACTGGACATGGAAGAGAGTGGAAGCAGTTCTGTTAATTTTACTTTAAAAGTGTCATTTAGCTATTTATTAGTGTGAGGAAAGGGATATCTAGTGTAGTTAGAGTGCTCCTTTACACTTAAGTTAGCTTCAAAAATTTAGTTTCTGTAGGGAAAGTGTTAAGTGTAAGGGGACCATAGTGTAGTGTAGGGTTAACTGGCAGTGACTGCTATGGCAGGGTGACAAAACCCTTCCATAGCAGGGTGACCGCTATAGAGAAATGATAATTTCTCTGAATTTCTTCGGAACTGGAATATGGCTTCTCACCAGCCAAGCATTTTTTATGCTGCAGGGGCTGCCACTGCCAGTGCTTTTTTGAGGACATGTTTGATGTCAGACATGACATCTGAACATGTGTATAGGGGGTGTATATATACACATATATGTCTGTATATATACCCCTAGACATATATAGGTGTGATAGTAGCAGAAATAAATGCTTGCGCTAATGAAATCATTTACAGTAATATATTTCTGCTACTATCACACCTATATATGGCTAGGTGTCTTTATACATCTAATTATGTGTGTATATATACCACTATACACAAGTTCAGATGTTTTGCCTGCCTCAAAAGAACCCAAAAAATTCCAAAAAAACGCTAGCGTCAAAAAAAAAAATGCCCAGGGGTGTTTTTGCTGGCATTTTTTGGGGGGTTTTGGAGGCAGGCAAAACATCTGAACTTGTGTATAGTGGTGTATATACACACATCCATATATTTATATACACACCTAGACATATATAGGTGTGATAGTAGCAGAAATATATGCTTGCGCTAATGAAATCATTTACAGTAATATATTTCTGCTACTATCACACCTATATATGGCTAGGTGTCTATATACATATAATTATGTGTGTATATATATACCACTATACACAAGTTCAGATGTTTTGCCTGCCTCAAAAGAACCCCAAAAAATGCCAGCATGTTTTGCCTGCCTCCAAAAACCCCCAAAAAATGCCAACAAAAACACACCTGGGCATTTTTTTTTTTTTGACGCTAGCGGTTTTTTTGGCATTTTTTGGGGTTCTTTTGAGGCAGGCAAAACATCCAAACTTGTGTATAGTGGTGTATATACACACATACATATATTTATATACACACCTAGACATATATAGGTGTGATAGTAGCAGAAATAAATGCTTGCGCTAATGATATCATTTACAGTAATATATTTCTGCTACTATCACACCTATATATGGCTAGGTGTCTATATACATATAATTATGTGTGTATATATACCACTATACACAAGTTCAGATGTTTTGCCTGCCTCAAAAGAACCCCAAAAAAATGCCAAAAAAAACGCTAGCTTCAAAAAAAAAATGCCCAGGTGTGTTTTTGCTGGCATTTTTGGGGGGTTTTTGGAGGCAGGCAAAACATCAGAACTTGTGCACAGTACCACTATACACAAGTTCAGATGTTTTTTCTGACTGCAAAGAACCCAAAAGAAAGCCTTCTATTAAACCGGCAAGGTGTTACAGCAGCGAAGCCATACTCCTGTGCTGAAAGTTTTCTAATACAAACGATCTTTTTTTTACGGTTCTGGACATGCTACAGAGCTGAAACTTCACATGTACACTTTTTAGACCCCCCAGATCTGAAATCCAAAGTAAAAATCAAAAAAATCACTTTTTTTTTTTCAATAATTGGCTTTTTTATCAAAAATGACAATTTTTAAGGACTTTTTTTGTGTGATTTTGTGTCTGGGGGGTCTAAAAGGTGTACCTGTGAAGTTTCAGCTCTGTAGCATGTCCAGAACCAGAAAAAAAGATCATATAGGTGTAAAAGGAGGGTCCCACATCCCTGTTCTACTGAAAAATTATCTTTTTTTTTTCATGGTTCTGGACATGCTATAGAGCTGAAACTTCACATGTACACTTGTTAGACCCGCCAGATACTAAATCCAAAGTCAAAATCAAAAAAATCTCTCTTTATTTTTTTCAATAATTGGCATTTTTATCAAAAATGACAATTTTTAAGAACTTTTTTTGTGTGATTAATAGTTAATGGGGCATGACCCAGAACCCTAGGCACTTTTTAGGGGCATTTATTGGGTTTTAGGGCTTAAAAATTGTGTTTTTTGATTACCGAAGTTCGGGTGCCATTGATTTCAATGGGGTTCTGAAATCCGAACCAAACTTTTGGGAAATTCGGGTGTTCTGGTCGAACCGAACTTTTCAAAAGTTCGATCATCCCTACTTAGGACTCTCCTCTTGGAAAAGTATGACCGGAATCTTATGTCCTTTAAACAGAATCTCCCATTGATCACACCCCACTCTCAACTGCAACATAACTAACCCACAAGCTATCGCAGATGAGTTCACTAATTATTATAGCACAGTCTACAATCTCCGTAAAGATCGTCATACTCCCCAACCCTCCTTGTTTGACATCCAGGGCTTCCTCACCAAACTTCACCTCCCCTTCCTTACTGATCAACAACTTCAAATGCTCAACCTTCCCTTCTCTGAATTGGAAATTTCCAAACCCATCCAAACCTTACCAACTGGTAAACCTGATGGTCTATCAAACGAATAAAACAAACTATTTAATAATATGAGCATTGCAACGCTTGAACAGTTATAAAATATATCCGTCAGTCCCAGAAGACCAAAGATATGACACAGAACACTGGATCAGAGTGACTCCCTGGATAAAATCCGTTTGATGTTACATGTGATAGTAATCCTCAGATGAGAAGAAGTCCAATCAAGTGTATGCAGATAAAAAGAGAAGGGAAAATAATATTATGGTGCAGTATATCAAAGTGAGTATGTCACATCCACATGGGGGGGGGTTCACTAGTGATGAATAGACAAAGTGAGTGCACACTACCTCCACCCCACATGCAGTGCTAACTCACCAGAACTAAAAGATCACACGCTTGATATAATAGACCAGCAAGGATCTCGGTACAGCCTCAAACAGATAACGCCAAGCAATATAAACCTAATGTTGCAGCGCTGCTTTTGTAGATAATATAAATTAATAATATTAATATTCAGCCAGTTGAAAAATAGTGCAAATGTGCAAAAATGTGCAAAATATATCAATGTGCAATGATATATACTGTGAGTTCATAAATGGAATAATGTTAAATCATAAAGTCCATAAAATCAATAAAGTGTCCATCAGGTGCAGATAAGGTGCTTCTGTGCTTCACTGTACATACAAACTGGGGTACTCACCTTGTGGTTGGCTACTTACCATAACTCGTTTGGTATAAATCATTCAATGTAAATCCTGTAGTGTAGCCACAGCCTCTTCCTGTCAGCCTGGATTCCACAATCAGATGGGAGAGATCCTAAATGGTGGTCCTTCTTACATCCCGAGTCCCCTCATAAGGAATAAAAGACCATCCATAGTGAAGTACGTTCACCCCGGGAGCAGCGAACCACCGAGCCATGGTCTATCTGCCTAGTTTTTAGCGATGTTTGTAAGTAAGTTTCTTTAATACATTTTTAAGTGAACGTACTTCACTATGGATGGTCTTTTATCCCTTATGAGGGGACTCGGGATAATCTTCTCCCAACCCCTTGTTAGACAGTCCCCATCAATGCACAATAAAATGGAAAGTATCTTTATTAAAATGTAGCACAAAAGCAAAAATAAAAGTAGCCACTCACATATAGGTATACTCTGGTGCTCCTCAAAGGTCTCAGTGGGCGGCTAGCCCGACATGCTTCCAGCCAAAAGCCATTCATCAGGGGGCTCCTGTGCAGTCCTACATCTTGACCCCGTACCTAAATCCAGTGTTCACCATAGCCATGCATACTTCATACTTTCTCCAGCTAATTTCTGGCCAATTTCGCTCTTGAACATGAACGTGAACATTTAAAAACTCCTAGCAAAGTGCTTGATGTATGTTCTACCCACACTAATCAAGAAAGATCAAATGGGATTCGTCAGTGGGAGACAGACCTCAGATGCAACACGACAAATTATTGACATTATACATTCTGCAGAAAAAACTTGAATGCCTTCTCTGCTACTATCAGTGGACACAGAGAAGGTGTTCGATAGAGTACATTGGCTCTACATGTCAATGACACTAGAAAAATTTGGGTACAAAGGTCCCACACTATCTGCCATTATGGTCTTGTACTCTACGCCATCAGCACAGGTGAATGCATCTGGCCTGCTATCAAAACCCTTTACCATTTTAAACAGGACTAGATAGGGATGCCCATTGTCCCCATCATTATTTAATCTAATAATTGAACCCCTAGCAGAAGCAATCCGATCTCATCCAGGCAACTGGTTTCAATCTCCAAGAATCTGTCCACAAGATAAATCTTTTTGCGGACGACATTATTTTACCCTTAACTAATCCCAAATCCTCACTAACCATTGGCATTTCAAACCATTTCCCGATTTAGTTATATATACTACTACAAAGTGAATGCTTCTAAATCACTCATCCTAGACCTAGGAGTTCAAGCCTCCACCGAACACAAACTCCAGAGCCAATTTCCTATCACATGGAGCTCAGAAGGAATTCCCTACCTTGCAATTACTCTGACTGCCACCTCCTCCACCCTAGTGGCTGCCAATTTTAAACCCTTGATCTCCAAAATTGACAAAGAGCTCAAACGTATTGCACAGTTTAAAATATCTTGGTGTGGCAGACTGGCAGCAATGAAGATGAACATTATCCCTCAAATAATATACATCTTCAGAGCATTTGCCCATTCCTATTCCCTCCTACTAAATATTATCTCTATCAAGAACTATCAAGTCCTATGTTTGGCAGGGATGAAAGGTCAGATGTAAACAAGTGTGCCTAATTAAACACAGATCACCTGGCGGAGCAGGTTTTCCCGATATCAAGGAGTAGTACTGGGCAGCACATCTGGACCAACTCAAACATTGGTTTCTCTCAACCGAACCCCCCCTATGGGTTGATATTGAGACTAATATAGCTCCCACCCCAGACCTCTTCCAACTTCTTTTGAGTGAAAATTGGAAGTTGTGGGAATCCAAGACCCTTACCAAAACTATGCAAGCGTCCCTGTTAGTTTGGAGACACCTTACAACTGCCAAATTGTGCTCCAAGACCCCTATTCAAGTTACATTTCCCCTCCAAATTTTTGAGGCCATGATCCCAGTAATAACCGTTAAGCCCCTGCATAAATATGGCATCCAAAATGCCAATGACCTTCTCTGACTAGATTAAGACACATGACATTTTGATTTTAATAGGCTGCTAGTTGATTCACTGTGGTCGGAAGGTATAGTGGCAAGGATGTAGATCTTGGTGATTTCACTAATAATCTTCAGCTGCAGTTCCCCTTTATTAGCAGTTTTTCCATTCAGCCTCTTTGTGGTTATGAGTAAGCGAGTGTAAACTCGAGAAAAGCGTCAACCTTTTGTCCTTGTCCGTGATGTTTTGATGTCCAGTTTTGGATCTATAGTGGTGAATAAACTTCACATGTTCATTTACATCGGTGTGCAGTCATCACTTTGTGTTTGAAGCCAATGACCTCTTTACAGGGCGAACCCCCTACTCCCTAAATGAGCTGGTTCAGAAATACCACATTCCCACACAAAACAGATTTACCTGCATGAGACTTCTGCACTTCATAGCCAAACATCCTCTACCCACAATTTCTCTACCTCCAACACCTGGGATTTTTCCACCCAACCCACACGTAAAATAGAAGGGATCTCGCTCTTCTACCATACTCTACAAGATAAATGCATCTTCTTCAAAACCAACCACATGCTAAAATGGGAAATGGATCTTAACACTTCCTTTTCTCCAACACAGTGGCTTGCCACCTTCAGTTCAATAGCTATGGCATCCCACTGCACTAGTCATCACAAAGTGACTATTAAAATCACCAAAAGATGGTACTACATGCCATATAGACCAGCCAAATTCTCTCCTCTCAATCTCACCCCTATGCTGGTGAGAATGTGGGCAAGTAGGAAACCTCATGCATATTCTTTGGAGCTGCCCCAGTCTTACCAGCATTTGGTCCTGAGTGTTCCAACTGTTAGCCACATGTACAGGTATAGTAAATAAACCACAGCCAGCATTGAGCCTGCTCAATATTGGCATTGACTGTTATCCCCCCCCCCTACCGACCTGTAGTCACCCACATTTTTGTTGCAGCCAGGCTGACCATCCTTAACCGATTGCCGACCAGCCGCTCTAGTTTTACAGCGGCAGGTCAGCTCTGTCCCACAAAATGACGTACCTGTATGTCGCTTTGTGGGACCTGCTAGTGGGGTGGCCACAGGGGGAGACAATCAGTGGGTTTGGCGGCTGCAATGTCCACCGGGCACCCGTGATCGCTCTCTGTGGAGACAGAATGGAGGTCTGCAATTGTAAACATGGCAGATCGCTGTTCTGTCAGTAATGAACACAGGAATCCTGTGTTCCTCTGTTTTATGAACACAGGTCTCTGTGTTAATTCAGCAAGCCCATCCCCCACACAGTTAGAAAGCACCCCCCAGGGACTCATTTAACCCTTTGATCGCCCCTGGTGTTAAACCCTTCCCTGCCAGTGTCATTAGTACAGTAACAGTGCATATTTTTAGCACTGATTACTGTAGTAATGTCACTGGTCCCCCCAAAAGTGTCAAAAATGTCAGTTAGGTGTCAGATCTATCTGCTGCAATGTCGCAGTCCCGCTAAAAATCGCTGATCACCGCCATTACTAGTAAAAAAAAAAATAAATAAATAAATAAAAATGACATAAATCTTTCCCCTAGTTTGTAGACACAATACCTTTTGTGCAAACCAATCAGTATACACTTATTGGGATTTTTTTTACCAAAAATATGTAGCAGAATACATATTGGTCTAAAATGATGAAAAAAATTGATTTTTAATTTTTTTTGGGGAATGTTTTATAGCAGAAAGTAAAAAATATTGTTTTTTTTTTTTTCAGAATTGATATTATATTATATTCAATATTATATATTGAATTATAGAGAACGAAATAAATATTGCAGAGGTGATGAAATGCCACCAAAAGAAAGTTCCATTTGTGTGAAAAAAAGGACATTCATTTTATTTGGGTACAGCATTGCATGACCGTGCATTTGTCAATTAAAGTAATGAAGTGCTGTATCATATAAAATGGCCTGGTCATTAAGGGGGTAAAACCTTCCGGTCCAGAAGTGGTTAAACACTGAAGGGGGAATCTTATTCCTAATATCTCAGAGGTAGTGACCATGGTCAATTCTAACTACACCTTTGAACGCCTCCTGGCTATTAACTCCCTAAAATATACAGAATTCTCCCAAGTATGGAGCATATGAGTCAATAGACACACACTTCGCCCATTATAACATGTAATGGAATATTTGTAATCTTGGAAAAATGTGTTTGCACTGTGTACCATGTTATGTTATTTACTGTCTACAGTTTTCCTTTGTCATTTATTTTGATAATCAATAAAAATTATTGAAACAAAAAAAAAAAAAAGAAAAAAGGAAAGTGATTACATTCACTTTTCTTGACATAGGTTTTAAGCTTTAGTGAGAAATAAAAAAGAAAAGTTGAATTTTCTGCACTAAAAAGACCTGCATTAAATTCTGTGTGGCAATATGAAATGATCCAAACCCTACAATTTAAAGCCTTTGCCCCTCATTTGTAAAAACTATCCTTTAAGAATGTTGTATATCCTTTTGTAATAATGGGAATTGGGTAAGAAATATCCCATCACACACAAAAATATTAAAATTAATCTATGTTGTACAAGTTAAAAAAAAAAAAAAAATAGGCATATACTCATAGGACTTTAAAGCTGAAGTAAATGCAAAGGTGTAGCTTTAAAGCTAAACTTTGAGCACAAACATTTTTTACTAAAATATATCCCTCGATATACACAAAGGATTTAAATCTTTAACACAAAGGATTTTAAAAAGATATTACGGTGTTAAAGTAGCAACGATATCACTGTGCTCCACATAGTCTATGCAGAGAGCAGAGTAGTGGGTAATATACTCACTACAGGCTGCCAACAGACTACTAAAAGGAGGGGCCTAGACCAATCACCCTGAACAAGAGGAGAGAAGCACTGACAGATGCTTATTACAGAAAGTTTATTTTGCCCAAATTTTAGCATTAATTGTATTCTGACATTTTAGTTGGACCCAATACAACTTTTTTAATGCAACCATCAACAGATCATTACATAAACCAGGTCCCACGCATAAGCTCACATGCACCGACTGGAACCATCACCCCAATAAAGCAAAGTTGCTAAAACATGTCTAATGTAACATACTTAAAAACTCACCCATTTCGGGGTACTACAAGAATAGGTTTGTTCCCTGCAATGTAACCCATGTGGATTCCGGGGTAAAGAATATGATGGATCAGTTTGCACAAGAATTGACATACTAAAGGGGGGTCAGTAGGGCTGGCAATGAGAGTGCAGATCATAAAAGAAATGGCATACAGTCAAAATATATAGAAGACCTATGTGTGCAACTGCCAGGATATGCTTTGCTGGATAATATGATGCGAGCATCCAGGCATGTATTCACCATATTGTGCAGGTAGCAACTTCCAGATTCTATAGATCTTAAATGTCCCTGTAGAAACATTTTCAAAGCTGGGTTCATATTTGTACCTATTTCTTCATTCAGTAACATGCAGATAAAATTCAGCATTATACCAAAATTATTTTTTTTTTTTGAAAAAAATTAATTATTCCATAAAAAATCAAGTTGATTTGTAGGCATAATAATGTTTCTGTGTAAAAAGTGCCTCACTGGCTACATTCCTAAAGTATGTGGAATAATAGTATGTATAGTATGCACATAATGAGGCTGCCTCAGCATTAACTAAATTAACCTTTCTATCAAAGGAAAACTTACTTAGTTCCTTAAGCACTTGTTTTGAGTCTTTTAAATGAGATGAAAGGAATTGTTAATAAAAGGAGTAAAGAAGGGAAAGGTGTAGGCATATCAGATCAAGTTGCTTACAAAATAGGAATGGCTAGACTTTTTGGGAAGGAGATATTTATCAGAATTTAAATGGGGGATCCAACAAAATGATTTGTTGACAGATTTAGAGTACATTTTGGTTTAAAAAGATTTTTAAATGTATTTTCAAATTAAGATAGAATAGTATTCTTTTTTCTTTTTTTTTTATTCTATCCCATTCTTTAACTACCTGCAAATCAGGAACTTCCTACTATATACCAATGATCTCACTGCATGGCATAGAGATGCCACCCCTTTTGAGGACCTGTGCGCTCGTAAGACCCCCCAACGTCACTTAATCTCCACCTTGTACTCCATCCTCTCGCCGAGACTCCCTCCTAGGGTCGCTCGACTCTGTGATCGCTGGGAAGCAGACCTCGCCATCTCACTTAATGGAGATGACTGGGATAGGATCTTCACCCACATGCACAAGGGCTCCAGGAATGTATATGTGCAAGAAAGTGGTTTTAAAATCTTCTCTAAATGGTACAGGACCCCTGATATTCTGTACAAATTTTCGTCGGACACTTCTCCTATGTGTTGGAGGTGCAACACTCACACCGGTACTCTGCTTCACATATGGTGGGACTGCCCTCTTATAACACCGTTCTGGAAGGAGGTCCACTCTCTTATTAAACACATTACCACCTACTCCCCTGCCTTTTCCCCGGCTCAGTACCTACTCCATCATATGCCCATCCCACAAAAAGCATACAAGTAATCATTGACTCTCCATCTCATTAACGCAGCGAGAATGTGGGTCCCCTGTCGCTGGTTATTGCCCCATCCTCCCACGAGTGGGTAGTATAGCGGAGATGGAAGACCTGACTCATCAAGCTCACGATTCCCCTGACAAGTTTTACACCACTTGGGCCACATGGCTGCATTTCTCCCTCTCTTCCGAATATAACAAACTACTAGGCGCGGCAGGCTAACCGGTAGCGTTCTCCCTCTTTCAGTCACGGATGTGACGGGTTCTTTCGTTTTTATACCTTCCTCCCCCCCCCCCCCCTCTGTCCCCCTCTTTTTTTTTTCCTCTTCTCTTTCTCTTCTTCTCCTCGCTTTTTCCTCTCCTCCTTGTCTGCCCCTCATGTTCCTGTCTCGTAGTCACCTTCCCATCCCTTTTGTTCTACCCCCTGATTTCTCCCCCGATCCCTTGAAATATTGTGGACGACCTGGTAGTCCACATGCACCTACTATTCTTCCACCCCCTCCCTCATTTCCCTCTGCTTGCTCCCTCTATCTCCGAATATGTAGCCCCCTCGGGGGCTCGTTCAGGGGTCGCGGACACAGTGTGTTCCCCTCGGGGGTGTCTGCCCCCCTGTTCGTATACCCGGGGGCCTTCTAAGTTTCCATCGCATGGACCGCATCTCTCTCTAATGCGGCCAAGGGATCCCACAGTGCCTTCTGCCTTTAAGGCATGCACTCCCCCTCAGTTCGAGTCCATCTTGTTACTCAAACGCCCTCTCTATGGCTCATACTACCTTAACTTCCTGGACTAGATCATGAGCCTTTTCTCCCTTGTACGCTTCAATAGGTTCTTTGTAATTGACTGTGTGCCACTAGTCACGTGTTATTGTTACAAATACTGAGGTTTATTTAAACTGTATTTCGGTTTTCTCTACTTTTTATATGTGCATTCAACGTAACCCTACCTGTATGCCTATAAAAATTTTCAATAAAATGTTTAAAAAAAAAAAGAATAGAAGTATTCTTTACTGCTAAGAGGATCCCTACTATACTATCTTGTAAAAATCCTTGTAGTAAGACAAACCCCCCAATCAAGCCTAATTTTTAATTTTACTTATACCTAAATATATTGTTTTGTTTATTGAACTATATATTAAACCCCTTCACTTTTTTTTTTTAATTAAAGCTACGAAGAAAATATGTAAGTTTTTTTTTTTTTTTTTTATAAAAGAGCATTGTCATTATTGCTGATGTGTCTTTTTTATACAAAGTCCACTTACATTAGAAATAGAGGATGTGTAGCAGATTTAGATTTTGATTAAATCAGAGCCACATTCAGAGATTTTTTCCTTAAGTCTCTATTCACGCCTGGCATTTCTGGAACGAGTAACAAAGTGCACAAAAAATGCACGTTTCAGAAATACGTTAATTGTTAATTGCACTCCAAGAGCAGAGGTAATAGATGCATGTTTCGCAGCGCATTTTGTTGCATGGCAAACATGCTAAAACGCACCATGTTCCACTCCAAAAAAGATTCTGGAGCTTCTCTGGGGCATTTTTTTGCACATAGGGCAGCCCATTCAATTGAGTGCATGACAAAAAATTAGCAAAAAAATGCAAGGGGGAAAGTGATTTCCTGCTATGCTCAGATGTGAATCCCGCCTAAGACTGACAAACTAAACCGGCTGAGATTGGAACCATGTGTGGGCAAGCTGAATCGATCAATCAACTTGGGTACAACCAGCCTGCCAGATTTGCTTGCGACTATGACTAGTGGCTGCTACAATATAGCCACTGGGAATAATCACTGCCGCTGGGAGAATATAATGTCTCAGCAGGAGGGTTTTCCCTATCAGACCTGTCTGTGTTGATGGAGAAACACTTGCAATTTGGTTTTTATTTTATGCAATAGGTCCTTTTTTTTTACAATGTAGGTTCAACTGCTTTTTTTTTTTTTTTGCTGCAAGACATTTTTTTTCTTTTTACTAGGGCTAGTTTGAAGCATTAAAGTGAAGAGTTTTCACTTGTTATTGATATGCAAGATATGTCCAATAAAGTGCTTAGGACTAACTGCACTTGGTTAAATGCCTCTCATTTGAGATACACCTTGTTGAGCTAGTATGCAAAATAAAAACAGCTTGAGAGGTATAAAAAAGATTAAATGTTTTCATTGTTAAAATCCATAAAGCCAAAGCCTTGTGGCTCTCCATATGCACAGACACGATCCACTTGCCGGTCATAATATCAACAGATCAAAAACCACAGTACTTTTAGCTCATAATCCTGCCATGTGTTGGCATGGAGCCGCCAACTTACATGTCTCCCTTGTGTGGTGGAAATGCTGAACATGCGCCTTGTATTGGCAGAGCGGTGGGGTGGCTGTAAAATTGTCTGTGTTTGCCAAGCCGTGAGGGGCAGTGGAATGCAATCCTCTCTCTGTCCCGGGATCATGTGCACCAGAAATGACGCGCCAGAAGTGTCATTAAAAGGACAGCCTGAGAACACCAGGAAGAGCCCTTAAAATGGAAGGGGCTGTAGAACTCAGGCTACAAGCATGTGTAATTCACCTCTCCAGGTGGTTATACCTGTAGCAGCTATGGACAATTGACTTGGTACAATTTGGAGTCTGGAAGCAACTAAGCCATACACCGAACTTAGTTACAAATCCTTGATGAATTGAGACTTGTCATTGACCAACTGTTCCATGAGCTAGCGTTTGTGTACAGTGCACCACTGCATTGTTTGGAAAAGAAAAAAAAGAGCAGAGAGCAAGAGCAGTGTGCACCTAAACCACCTCACACTGTGTTACTCAAACTGACCACCCCCCCCCGTCCCATTTCCTCCTAGATAAATAAAAAAGTTAGGCCTATTATCCCTGAATACAATTGTCTATCTGGTGACCAATTTTACACTTCTGTATCCTCTAAAGTTTTTTTAATTTTTGTATTAAATCCCTAACCTGTGCTTTTTGTCTCTAGTTAATTTGAGCCTAGCTTTGTGCACTAAAATTGTTCTGCTGCCGACCAATTTACACTATTATGTCATCTGCGATCTCTTAATCCTTGTAGTAAAACACCTGCCTGTACTCTTTTTCTTTTGTACATTTTTGCCAATTGTCCCTCAATAAAATGTCCTGTTGCTGGACAGTTTTACACTGCTGTATCTCTTAATTCTTAATGAAATTTTAATAAAAATTGTCTAGGGGCAGGACAGTTTTGAATCACTTAGAATAGGGACAGTCACATCAAACTATTAGCCAATTTCTATCTGCAAATCAAAATGTATCAATTACTATTTGATATAAAAAAGCATGTGTTACTGCTAAAACTACCTAAAAGAATTAAATTTTGTTTTGGATAGAGTGCAGAGGGATTAGAACCCCTGTCAGTTTGTATTGCTGTCTGTGCCCCCGTTATGGAGATTCACCCTATTTATTTGTCCCGTTTACTATTATCATGTCCTGAGAAAAGTAATAGAGGTGAAATCTTCCAATTGGTACACTAGCTCTGGTGACCTATGGGGCCCCAAGGAATTTCCCTAATTTACAGGGATTTCTTCTTACTTCCTCTTGGCTATGGGATAAGAGGTGAAGTGGAATCTCTGCAATGGGACACAGATGGCAAAAAAAAAAAAAATCTGACAGGGGTTATAACCCTCCCTTGAATGAAAATGAAAAAAATAGTTTGCCATGGTTCTACTTTAAATGAAAATTAGGCTGTTACTGCTGTATGTACAGTAAATCAAGCAAAATCAAGCTAATTGAAAAAAGAAAGAAATTCAGTCCACAGCCAAATATGGTGTACCATTCCATAACACCATGTACAAGCTATAAAGCATTCCCAAAAATGTTGTATCCCAAACATAAAAAAATGTGCGTATCTCTAAATTCTCTCTGCTGTTTGGTGCTTTATGTAGTTGTATTTTTTTTTTGCATTGACATGTTCCCCATGCCTGGTTCCTGATACGTTTTTTGAGTAGTTTGCCTATTTTTTATTGTTATTGTTTTTTTTTTTAACTAGTAATGGCGGTGATCTGCGATTTTTTTTTTTGCGGGACTGCGACATTGTGGCGGACAGATCGGACCCCTGACTGACATTTTTGACACTTTTGGGGGTACCAGTGACATTACTACAGTAATCAGTGCTATAAATATGCACTGTTACTGTAAAAATGACACTGGCAGGGAAGGGGTTAACTTTACTGGTGATCAAGGGGTTAAGTATGTCTCTAGGGGCACAATTCTAACTGTGGGGGGCATGGCTTGTGATGTAATCACAGAGACATACGATCCTACATAGCAGGATTGCATAGCCTCTGTGATTACTTTAGTGAGAATGACAGACGGCTGTGTTTACATCAGCCGTCTGTCTTTATCCCTCTCCTACGGGAGATCACGAGTGGCCGGAGGCCATCAGAGCCGCCGGTCACACGCGCTGGCTCAGCAGGAAGCGAGCAGGGGCAGGAGCGCACCACCGGCGGCACGTGCTCGCCCCCTACGGGCTCGTGGGTGAACGACGTAGCACTACGTCGCTTTGCCTGTAAGCGGCTGAGTGCCGCAGTAAATATACAGGAGGCGTTCGTTATGTGGTTAAGCAAAGGGGCAGGGATAGCAGTGATATCCCTGCCCGAATATTAGCATTCACCATATTTTGGCAATGACATTACCAAATGTGGCCATGGACATATACCGTCAGCTACAGTGTGGTCCAGGATGTCACAAGTTTTACAAGTCAGCAGGTAATGGACATCATGATTGATGATAGATTTACAACAGGAGACATTTTTGGGGGATTTTTTTTTTATTTTTTTTAAAAAGGAAGTTAAATATTTGGGTGTCTTCATTTCTAGGTTACAACTTTTTTGTGATTAAGTGGGGGTACTATGTGGCCCATACTCATTCCTTTGGGGGACGGTATTTGTGGACCCCCTTATAGTTAACCTTCTCCCACCTACTTTATAGTAAAATGTTGGCGGGCAGGATCTCCTCTTGTTCTGGGACGATGTCATATGACAACGCCCCAGTGTCACCGCTCTCACGCGCCTGCGACGGCACACAGCACGGTGATTGTGGGTGCGACCCCGATCTTGGTAAGGAGCCGATAACACAGCTCTTTACCCATGTGATCGGCTGTGTCCTATGATTACATGTAAATATGGAAATGCTGTTTATCGGCTCTCCTTGCCTCACACTTACAGAGTGTGAGAAGAGTAGAGCCGATCAGTGCATCTTCTCACAGGGGAGACTGTATCCCAGTGCCCATCAGTGCCCTGACTACAGTGCAGCCCCAAAAGTGCCCAGCAAGTGATGCCAGTCTGTGCCCATCAGTGACACCAATCAGTGCCAATCAGTGACACCAATCAGTGCCGTCTTTCAGTGCCTGCTCATCAGGGCCCTCCATCTGTGCCCATTAGTGCCGCCTATCAGTGCTTTCCATCAGTGCTGCCCATCAGTGCCACTTATCAGTGCCGCTCATCAGTGCCCATCAGTGTAACATATTAGTGCATCTTTATCAGTGCCCCCTAATCAGTGCCACCTCATCAGTTCCACCTCTTCAGTGCCAATCAGTGTAGCCTATCAGTGGCCATCAGTGCTGCCTCATCAGCGGACACCAGTGAAGGAGAAAAATTACCTATTTACAAAATTTTCTAACAGAAACTAAGAAAAACTTTTTTTTAATTCAAAAGTTTCATTAGCTAAAAAAAAAAAAAAAAAAAAAAAAAAGAAGTGGTGATTAAATGCCACCAAAAATAATCTCTATTTTTATGAAAGTAATGATAAAAATCTAATTTGGGTACAGCGTTGCGTGACTGCGCAATTGTCATTCAAAGTGTGACAGAGCTGAAATCTAAAAATTGGCCAGGAAGGGGGTGAAAGTGCCCTGTATTAAAGCGGTTAAAGGGGGTTTCCAGATTTTGATAAGCCCCCACCCACAGAATCCACAACCAACATGCAAGGTGTCCGGAAAGAGGTTTGCATACATGCAGGTGCATAAACCTAAGAACTCCTGCCTCCAACCAGCAAGGTCACATGCTCAGATTAAGGGACGTCATGCATTTATTTTTTTATTTGTGTGAGGTACCCTCTTAAAATCCATACCAGACTCAAAGGGCCTGGTATGTATTTTAGGGAGGATTCCACACAATTTTTTTTTACTTTCTAGCTTTGGCAAAAGTGACATTTACAAAGGAAAAAATTCTGGGGTCAAGTCCTGGGGAAAAAAATTGTGTGTTCATGTATATATACCTCTTGAGGAGTGAGGGCCACTTTAGCGACTTGGTAACCGGTCGCGGGCCACAATGAGCGGAGCAGGCAGATCAGATGACAGGTCCGTGTCAGCATATGCAGAGCAGACACAGACACAGCCCGCTCTACTCTATGGGCCCTCCAATCTGATCTGCCCAGACAGAAGGGGACGGATCCCCTTCTGTGTTTTGCAGTGGATCTAATTGGGTTCCTGCAGGTATCGCTGGCTGCTGCTGTCCCCCAGGCGGGTATGGCTGTTCTCCAGGGCTGGTACTGCTGGTGGGTACTGCTGGCGGGTACTGCTGGCGGGTACTGCTGGCGGGTACTGCTTGTGGGTGCTGGTGGTGGCTACTGCTGACTGGTACGGCTGGTGGGTACTGCAATGTATGTGAAGTCTAAAAAAAAAGAGTTTCCAATAATGCCTTTTGGCATAGATGTTTTCTTTCTAGGGTAGGGTGTGCTACTTGGTTGAAGTTGACCAAAATATGGTAGGAATAATAACAGTCTAGACTATTAAAATAAAGGCTGCTTGAGATAAATGTGGGACATATGCATTAGCATATGTAAGAGTGCAACCAGCCAGAGGACCACAAGGATAAACCTGCTGTCAGCATCTTTATAAATATGTTGTAATTCAAAAGACAAAGTATTGTGGAGGAAGATGGCGACACCCCCTGTCTTTGAGGAATAATCGGTATTAAAATATTGCTGAAAAGATGTGTCAAAAAATATTTGGCAGGATTCATCAAAGAAATATGAGTCTACTGGAGGAAAATAATATCTGCTCCAAGCTGTTTGCATTGGTGAAAACCCTTTTTTTGTTATGGGAATGGAAGCCCTGTTGTGTAAGATAAATGTGACGGCCATGATGATTTAGCTTATGGAACAATGAGACAATTGCAGAGGTAAGAAAAGACACTTATTAATATACACAGGATACAGGGCTACATTAAGTTTTATCCTGAGCAAGGTGGGTGCCAATTCATCATGCTTTCATAAGAGATCAGTGCATCAAAGAACTTCGAAGTGAAAACAGGAACATACAGTGTAAGTGAGGATCCATGCACACTGGCTTAAAAATCACTGCTTCCACAGGAATTTTGTGTTTTGCCTGTAGAAGCAGCTCAATGTTATCCTATGTGTCCATGCATATTAGGATAATTGGAGGCATATTTTAGGCTCAGAGTTTAGAGGCAAGAAAAAACCCTTCTGGTTTGCTTTTTGATTGGAACTTTCTAGCAGAAAAAAAGTGAAACACTCCTAAGCTCTCCTAAACGCCTGTAAAAAAATGCTCTATACGAGTATTTTTTTTTTCTGCCAAGGGAACTGGAGTTTTTTAATCTCAGTGTGCATGGAGCCTAATACACACCAAACATTCCAAGTGACAGCTATGAAAGCAAAAAAGAATAGTACAGATTTCAAACATATCAAAATCATTCTGAAACAATGTACTGTGAACAAACATCAATCCGCTCTAGGCTATGCTTGTCTCTCATGTCTCTCAGATGGCTCTCCATAGAGTTGAGCTACTGTATCTTTTAAATAATCCAAACATTGAAGGGAAAGCCGCTCACCATAAATGCCAAGTTATAATTTAATAAAGCCAAGCATTGCAGACAGTTCATCTGGTGCCATGACAGCCCCAATGTGTTTCACTCCTCATGGGCACTTAGTCATGGGGACCCTGAGAAGTGAAATGCAATGGGGCTGTCATGACATCAAGTGAACTGTCTGAGCATTGTTGGGATTTATTAAACTGGAACTTGACCTTTATGGTAAGCGAATCTCTCTTTTATTTTTTTTGCAGTTTGGATTCAGGGTAGACCACAAAATCATGAACAAATATTGAAAAAAGGGACTAGGCAGTAATTCTCCTGATGTACCTGAACTACAAAATATAGTCAACCCTACACAGAACCATAGGTGTGGGGCACGGGCACAAGGGAACTTGTACAACAGGGCCACACAGAGATATTTAAGTGGGCAGGGGGATCATTTTCACATGCACAGAAAGGCATAGGGGGTTGATTTATTAAAATTGGAGAGTGCGAAATCTGGTGCAGCTGTGCATGGTAGCCAATGAACTTCTAACTTCAGCTTGTTCAAATAAGCTTTGACAAGGAAAAAAAAAAAAAACTGGAAGCTGATTGGTTTCTATGCAGAGCTGCACCAGATTTTGTACTCTCAAGTTTTAGTAAATCAACCTCCAAGCCTGTTAGAGTTGGACAGTAGTCCACAGTACACACATATAAATTTGATGGAGCCATGGGGGAACAATTCCCAAAAGAATCATTGGCTCAATACTCTAATATAGTTGTCATCAACAAAAGATCATGTTATATGAGGCCCTTTATATATAAATCAGTTATTTTGGCAATTAAACTTGAACTGAGTTTAAGATATTAATGTTCATAACACCCAATAAGGTCTCAGCAAAGGTGTCTTCCTTGTTGCAGGCCTGGACTTGTGGATCACTTTCAGCAGATTCTGACTTTTGAAGTGCTTGTATCACACTTTTATTGGTTCTGCGCTCATTGCATCATACCTGAAAACCTTCTAAATCATCTGATTAGTTTCTGCGGGTGAATGTTCAAGCTTAACACAAAATTAGATGCAGATTTCTTTCTTTATTTACTCAGCCATTTTGAATGTAACAGCTACACAGAGAAAATTATCACTCAACGGCATCTAGCGCCCCCCACTGATTAGTACATTGAAGTCATCATTGTTCATGCATTGAAATCAATGGAAATGTATCAAAGGCACACTGCGGTGCATTTTCGAGAACTTTACCTTTACAAAAAATAAGAAATGTACATTTCCAGTAAAAAGCCAGCTGTTCTGTCTCCTGCCATTCTTCCAGCGAAGTGCCGGGTACTACCAGCGGAGACTACTGGGCTGATCATAGGCATTCATACCTCATTGTGCTCTTGTTGTTACTGTTCCACTATCAGTACAAGAAGCCTTCCTCTGCACGCCAGGTTTCACTAATAAGGAGTCTGTAAAGCATTGCACCCAGTGTCAGCAGATCATGAGTGTAATGCCAGCTCCTGAAGACTGTCTGTGTAGCTGTCTGCCCATACCTCTGATAAGGGAAGGCAATTACATACTAACAGGTGGCTCAATGAACTACCTAGAGCGCTCATCAGCACCCTGGTAGATCATTGAGAACTACAAGCCGTAAGCCGCAAAACCTATTGGTACTTGTAGTTTATTGATTCACAGAATCTGTGAATCAATGATGCAGCTGTATGGGCAAAGCCCCACACATCTTCACCCTCTTCAAATTGTGAAAGCAAGTACAGGGAGACGATCCCCAGCTCGCTGCCACAAGGAGGGGGGAATTGGTGAGAGAGGCGTCCAATGCTGAACATGTTACACCCTAAATATGGGTGTAACAAATAACATGTTTAGAAGGATGAATTTATCCTTTAACATGCATTGCAATTCACTTTAAACTGCACAGCAATGTAAGTCATTATGCATGTTAATGTGTGGCATGATGCTTAGTGTTACAATGCATGTTGACGTGTTTCCATTAATTTGGAGAATGCATCAGGCAAACAAAATGAGGTGTAAAATTGAGATTTTAATGATTGGATTAACTTTTACTATACATAAACAAATATAAGAAGAATTTGGAATTATACATTATATTGGGGAAAAATAGTAGATACAGTTCCCCTCACTAGGGTGCTAAATCTATTCCTTTGCTACTTGATTTGGGGAGCCAGTTAGATAAGCAGGAGTATTTCTCAGAAAGCTTTGTTCTTTTGAATGTAAAAATCAAGAGTATTCAATTTTCTGCTATGAAATCTTCCAGCAGAAGTACATGCCTGTGTTGACCTTTTCTTGGTAGCTTCATACATTAAAAGTATTGAGTGATTTTGCCTATATATATGACATAGCTAATTGCAACTAATGCAGAAAAACTACAGGAAGAAACAATAAATCATTAGTTTCATGGTTGTGAAAACAACAAAATAGAAATGGTTTCCTGCCACTGGAGTCAGAAATATATTGTACTGATTTAAAAATAAAAGAAGTTTTCTTTTTGTTCACTTTACCGTGTTATTTATTTTATTTTTTTTTCATTCCCAAACATTCCTCAATAATTTTTTAAATGCACTTATAGTCCCACATTTGGGCTACATACAAATGCTATTGTTTTTAATATATATATTTCAATGTTTTATAAAAATGTCATTATGTTCATTGTGTCCTATACCTGTTTCCTTCCTTCATTAGTTACATCTCTGCAAGTCCTTTGAATAAGACACCTATCCTCTCTTGAATTCACTGACCTTACTGTTACAGGGAAGAAAATCTTGCTTTTTTTTTCCTGTCCCACTGGGGTTCTCTGTATGGCAAATTTCACTCTGCAAATCCTTTCAACCAACACTTTAAAGCAACATCTAACACATATTCAGCTTTTTCAATCTTGCCCGGGTTTCCAGAGGCCTCTGGCTTAGATTTTTTTTTTCCTTGTTAATTTAAACATATTAAAACTTGCTCTTCTTGTATGATTTTTACTTGACACACACACCAGACATTGACTTTTAACTCTACAACTGCTGCATATTTTCCACAATTGACAATAAGATAGTTTTATGATACTGTACCTTTTTACTTCCCTAACACTGTTTAAACTGCAATCTCACAGAGAATATAAAAAAAAAAATTCATGCAGTTAAAAAAAATAATAATTCAGAGCTAGCACACCTACAATATTCCTGAACAATCCCCAGTGATGTCATTAGACTGTAGGAAGTGTTCTAGGTCTCTGGGTAGCATTCTAATTAATTAAGAGTGATAGTAAAGGCAAATATTTTTTCTTTTTAAAATAACGCTAGTCTGCGTGTCCATTCAAACATGGAGCCATGGATCAGCCCTGCCCCCTCTCTCTCCTCATTGGCTCACTGACTGTGATTGACAGCCTCCGGAGCCAATGGCTTCCACTGTTGTCACAGTCAAATAGGAGGGAGAGTCTCCGGGGAGCTGAGGCTCTAGTGCACATCACTGGATTTGGATTGGGCTCAGGTGAGTATTGGGGGGGGCTGATGCACATAGGATGCATGAAGGTAAAAAAAAAAAAAAAAAAAACCTTCAGCCTTTAAAATCACTTTAAAGCAAAAAAAAAAAAAAAAAAAACCTTGGGGTAAAAAAAAAATCTAACGTGACCTTGAAACTAGGGGCACTCTTTGGAACATTATGGAAAAAAAGAATAAACTACTATGGTCTTGGGCTGTGGTCCCTCATCTCCTGCACCTAACTGTTGACCCATGACTGTAATGGGGAATATCAATAAAACAATTAGGTGGGAAGGAGTGTGCAAGAGTTTAATCTGTCAGTATCTTCACAATACTTTTTTTAGGTTGTTGGGGAACTGGCGAAGAAAGTAAAGGTGATGTATAGAGATCAGAGATGCAGCTATGCTGTGTAAATGTCAATTTACTGACTACTTTGGGGTCATGTTTAAAACTATGGAATGTATGTAATGCATAAATCAGATTGTTAAATGTTAACGCCCCCAAATGGTCCAAATACATGTGTAAATTAAAAATGCAGTATGCAGTTACTGGTAACAGTTCTGTACAGTGAGCTTTCACCCAACAGTGGATATTTGCTAACCATTATGAAGGGCATAAATTAGTACAAACAGAGGGTATAAAAAGATTATGGGTTTAGATTTTCCCTATATGGATGTTTAATAACATTTTTGATAGTCTCTCGTTTCAAGTGCTAATAAGGGCGAGTGAAGTTTTAAGTAGATTCCCTTCTCGAAAAGTGTAGATTTGCTGTCTTGTAGAGAATACCTAGAAATGTAAATTATTAAGACTAAGCAATACTTTGAAAAGTTAAAAGTTGCAGTGCTTTTCCCAATTGGTGACAATGCCTAGGCATTATAGTATCTTCCTGAGCATTGTTCAGATAGTTGGTGATTTTGCTACTGTGCTTATTATTGTTCTTTTGCAAGTCTGCTGAAGAGGAAGTAGTGCCTGATGACACACATGGCAAAGATCTCTTTGTTACTACTTCCTTCATTCTGTGGATCTTTGTTTATTTTACTTGTGAAAGAAAGTGGGCACAATTAGGGCCCATTTCAATGGGATTTGGCTGCAGTCTCCCATTTTGACCTATTTACAGCATATGGCATTTTTTCAGGTTACTGTCTCTTTAAATTTTGAGCTTACCTGTACAAAAACCTGTACGGTAACCTTCCAGAACCTTCTGCATTTAATTTAGACCAGTATAAAAGGGATGTGTGACTGCAGATTCTTGCTGTTTGCTGTACACTGAACATTTGCTCACCACCCTCCCACCAGTCGCTGGGACTTTTTGTGGTTTGTCACCCTTGATCTAGGGGTATAGTAATACATCTCAGCTAAAAGTGAAGGCTATTATAAATCTACTCTATTTACAGGACACGTTTACTTTGGTACAAAATAAGCCTGTTTATACCTAAATGTACAAGTTGTTGTGCTGACGTCACCTGCTTGTGCGGACGCTATTGGAGAGGACGGGCGGAGAAGCTGACCGGCCGGCGGCTTTCCTTAATCCTTGCTGTGATTCATCTGATTTTTGTAAGTTGCTGTCCTTTGTTTCTAATAAAGTGTGGTGGTAATACACTATGTAGCGCCTTTTGTTTTGCATACTACACTGCTTTGGGGATATCATTGGAGTCAGTTCAGGAGTGATCTTTCCAGTGACATCTGCTCTAAGGATCGTTTGTAGGATTGTTTGGCTGTTAACCCATTTGAATATGGTAAGAGGCAGCGGTGTTGGGAGAGGTCCTTTGTGTGCTACTTCTCTTTTTCGTTCTTCCTACTCAAACATCCTCTATCTGGTAAGCATTTGGTACTTAAGGGTGTCGGTGCTTTACTTATCTGGTTATGCGGCTCTGGTGACGGTGTGCCATCTGCCAATGAGAGGATAATCTGAGCACACCCATCTAAAGCTGGTCGATTTAACTTCACTTGAGTTTTTGGGCGAACTCTATTCGTCATCTGATCCTGGGATTCTTGGAATTTGGACTGTGTCTGTCATTTGAAACATGTTTTGACATCATAGTGGACTTTAAGTGGTTCATCAATTATTGTGCTTTGTCTGATGATCGCTTGTCGATTTAGCACAAATTAGCGCAACTTAGCCCCTTTACAAGTTGTTATTAATTATTGTGAACTCTGTTTTTCCATGTTTGATTTTCAATAAACTTTACGGAATATTTTTCTGATATGAGTATTAATGTTTGTGTTGAAACAAAAAAAAAAAAATTGCTGTCAGGATTTGCCACATATAAGGTCTTTGCTTTTATTATTTAATGTAGGGATGGTATGTGGGAGATGTGGCCTGCAATCCCATTCTGCCTATTACCGCTTATTATCAATATTATTATTATACACAATTTATACAACGCCAACAGTTTCCACAGCTCTTTACAATATTAGGGAAGACAATACAGTTACAATACAATTCAATACAGGAGGAATTAGAGGGTCCTGCTCATTAGAGCAAACAATCTAGAAGGGAGGGTCAAGTGAAACAAAAGGCAATAACTGTGGGGGATGAGCTGATGGAGAAATGGAAGTACAGTTGTTAGGTGCGGATAGGAAAAGGCTTCTCGTATGATGCTGTCTATAAATCTGTGGCTCCTTCATTTTTCATATTGCAGCTTGATTACTACCTGCACCAATCATATGTTTACTCCTCAATCAGATAAATTGGTCAGCAATTATCAGGGAACAGGTCTAACATGAAAAAGAATATTCCCTCTACCAAGGTGGCCACTGCCATGCAGAATCACAGGGCTAAGTTTTTATTTCAGAAAAGTTTAGTGGCAGGGAGCAACAGTAAGAGGCAAGGAAGGACATGATAAATAAGAGTAGGTAATACATAAGTAAAAAGTCCAAAGTGAACTGATTTGCCTAGGAAAATTGGCTAATCAGTGCAAAGCCCAGTTCTAGCAAACTGATCATCTAATCCATAGTTACCCACTGTACTACCTAAATCAAGCTTACAGTAAGACCCCTTGCATGGGCCACCAAAATGTAAAAAGAGCTGAACAATAAGGATGATCGAACTTTTGAAAAATTTGGTTCGGCCAGAACATCCGAACTTCCCGAAAGTTCGGCCCGGATTTCAGAACCCCATTGAAATCAATGGGACCCGAACTTCGGTAATCAAAAAACACCATTTTTAAGCCCTAAAACCCAATAAATGCCCATAAAAAGTGCCTAGGGTTCTGGGTCATGCCCCATTAGCTATTAATCACACAAAAAAAGTTCTTAAAAATTGTCATTTTTGATAAAAAAGCCAATTATTGAAAAAATTAAAAAAAAAAAAAAGAGATTTTTTGATTTTGACTTTGGATTTAGTATCTGGGGGGTCTAAAAGGTGTGCACGTGAAGTTTCAGCTCTGTAGCATGTCCAGAACCATGAAAAAAAAAAGATAATTTTTCAGTAGAACAGGGATGTGGGACCCTCCTTTAACACCTATATGATCTTTTTTTCTGGTTCTGGACATGCTACAGAGCTGAAATTTCACAGGTACACCTTTTAGACCCCCCAGACACAAAATCACACAAAAAAAAGTTCTTACAAATTGTAATTTTTGATAAAAAAGCCAATTATTGAAAAATTAAAAAAAAAAAAGAGATTTTTTGATTTTTACTTTGGATTTAGTATCTGGGGGATCTAAAAAGTGTACATGTGAAGTTTCAGCTCTGTAGCATGTCCAGAACCATAAAAAAAAAGATTGTTTGTATTAGAAAACTTTCAGCACAGGAGGTTGGCTTCGCTGCTGTAACACCTTGCCGGTTTAATAGCAGGCATTTTTTTGGGTTCTTTGCAGTCAGGAAAAACATCTGAACTTGTGTATAGTGGTACTGTGCACAAGTTCTGATGTTTTGCCTGCCTCCAAAACCCCCCAAAAAATGACAGCAAAAACACACCTGGGCATTTTTTTTTTTGACGCTAGCGTTTTTTTGGCATTTTTTGGGGTTCTTTTGAGGCAGGCAAAACATCTGAACTTGTGTATAGTGGTATATATACACACATAATTATATGTTTATAGACACCTAGCCATATATAGGTGTGATAGTAGCAGAAATATATTACTGTAAATGATTTCATTAGCGCAAGCATTTATTTCTGCTACTATCACACCTATATATGTCTAGGGGTATATATACAGACATATATGTGTATATATACCCCCTATACACATGTTCAGATGTCATGTCTGACATCAAACATGTCCTCAAAAAAGCACTGGCAGTGGCAGCCCCTGCAGCATAAAAAATGCTTGGCTGGTGAGAAGCCATATTCCTGTGCCGAAGCAATTCAGAGAAATGATCATTTCTCTATAGCGGTCACCCTGCTATGGAAGGGTTTTGTCACCCTTCCATAGCAGTCACTGCCAGTTAACCCTACACTACACTACGGTCCCCTTACACTTAACACTTTCCCTACAGAAACTAAATTTTTGAAGCTAACTTAAGTGTAAAGGAGCACTCTAACTACACTAGATATCCCTTTCCTCACACTAATAAATAGTAAAATTAACAGAACTGCTTCCACTCTCTTCCATGTCCAGTATAACAATGCTAGGAATATGGCGGGGGCGATCTTATATACTGGGGGGCGTATTCACTAATGATTGGTCTAGGGACCCCCTAGTCACTCCAATCACATTCCTAGCATTCTCCTGCCCCCTCAATTGGCTTTTGCTAATGGTTCTGGTCCAATCACGGGCTTTTAAAGCCCATTTCCTGAAGCATTGCATTTTGGTCGGTTCTGGTTGCAGAATTCCGAACTTTTTGGGCAAACAGTTCTAAACCTCGAACACCCAATGTTTGGGCCGAACCGATGGTGGACCCGAACCGTTCGATCATCCCTACTGAACAACTGGAATAAATGACAAACAAATGTAATTTAGAGTTACTCTGTGTATTTACTCAACACCGTTTTTGATCTCTCTTTCAGGCAGAAGAAGGTGACAAAGGCATTTTGGCAGGTAAAGGGATTTGAGGCTTAGAAGTCCAGTACAGACAATGCAGACTCGTTCTCTTTTGACCAAAGCATGCATGTCCTATTTTGGGCAAGTTTATAGTCAAGTTACACATAAATATATTATTTGCATTTTTAAATGAAGTATTAAGACTAGTTCTTCAAAAATTGATTTGCATTTTCAAGAAGCTTTTGTGACACTAACTAACAATTAGATGTTAGTGTTTTGATTTAGAAGAAGAATGTAAATGAGAATATGTTTCTAACCTTTCAGAAGCTGGTAAAAATAGCTTTTAAGGGTAACTAGAATTAAAAATAAATTCCACATCGGCTATTCTTGCCTCCAGCAATGGTTTATTGTAACAATCATTATGGAAATGTAAAAAAAACAAGGTCACACTTAGTTAATATAGGGCCTTCTTATTACCAGGTATGATGGAACCTTCATTAGAACTGGAAACCTATCAAGCACTGCACGAACTTGCTTGTTTACCTCTGCTAACCTAGGAAGCTAATCAGAAGGCAGGAAATAAGTGATCAACAATGAAGTAAGAGTAGCTATCAGGATAATCTTTCCAACATTTTTATTTTAGATTTCCTGTCTCATTCACAATGGCCACCAGGACAAGGAGAGAGGCTTAATCTCATCAGCAGTGACATAGAAAACAATGAAAACCTGACAGCTATAGATGAACTTTTGGAAAACACTTGCATAATAGCCATCAGGCCAACTGTTACAAGTCAAAAGAAAAGAAGGAAGGAAAAACTTATATGATGAAGAGTGCCAGATGGTAATTGAGGAGAAAAACAATAAAAAAGATAAAAATAAAAAGACAGACTAGAAGACTAAGAGCAAATGAAGAGGAATTTAAAGTAGCAAGTATATAGAGTAATGAAATTCAGAGACAAAAGAATTTAGAATGGGAAGGCAGGGAGCAGGAAAAATAATTGCTTGGTAATGTTATAGTAGGGTAAGAGAAAACAGAAAAGGTTTTCAGCTAGATTTCTTCAAAAATAAAACCAGACTTTATGGGAGGATGGACAATTTAGGAAAATATGGAGATTTTTTATGTAAACCTGCTAGAGGTTAAAAAAAAATGGACCAATTAAGCCCTGCAATAATCTATGGCGTCCTTTCCCACTACTAGGCAACCAGTACTGGACACTTTATTAAAAGAGATGGGCCTCTCACTCCAGTCCTCATTTATAACAGACCTCTCATCTCTCATAAACAAATTATCATCAAATCTGCACAATTTGGGAGATAGAGTGTCATACATTGAAAATAAAAGGGAGGACTGCACTAACACAGTTAATGATTTAGTGGATGCCTACGATGAAGTTAAAGATGACCAGTCATGGATCAAGGCAAAATTGGTGGACCTAGAGAACAGGTCCTTCCGCAACAATGTTAAGTTGTGTGGAATCCCTGAGTCTGTTCCACCTAATGGATGTGGGTGGTGTCATGGCGCTCTCTAATATCCTTAGGTGGTACAAGGAGGATGGGTGAGAAAGAGGAGGGGGTGTAGAACAGCGAAGAGGGGGAATCCAGTAGGTGATGAAGGGGGGCTACGTTCGGCGGCAGCCAACTGGAGCGAGGAGAGGCTCTGAGGAGTAGAAGACAGGAGAGAGCGGCGCCGGCTTAGTGTAGCATAATTTTATTTAGCAATGATGAAAGTAGTAACTCACTCTGAAGTAAGGTGAGACAGGAGCGATGAGTATGGTGGGATCATCCATATTTTTCTCCCAGGGAAGTGGCGTGGAAGGAGGTGGTTTGATGCCGATGGTGTGGATGAGCTGACACCTACACTAAGCCGGCGCAGCTCTCTCCTGTCTTCTGTTCCACCTAATGACCTCCCTAATTATGCACGAAATCTCATCCCATTTTACCTGACGCCTTGAAACCTGAGATTACAATCAAACGAATAAACCGTATCTCCAAGCCACCAAATTTAGCAGATTCAGTACCTAGGGATGTACTCATGCGGGTACACTTATATCATGTAAAAGAAAAACTGCTTAACACTTCAAGATCTATGACATCTCTTCCTATGCCGTACACAAACATCCAACTCTTCCCAGATTTATCGAAATACACTCTCCAATTGTGAAGGCAGCTTAACCCCTAATAACAAAAGCTATGCACAACCATAAAATCCAATACAGATGGCACTACCCGGCAATGCTATTGATCACAAAAAATTGCATTTCTCATATAGTCACTAATCTTACAAGAGGGATGAAACTCCTCTACAAGTGTCATCCTGGACCCACCCCAAGGTCCAAACACTCCATTTGTATCAAGAAATTCATCCTCCAATCGCTGTAACCACCATGTGAAGCACCAACCAAAACCTGCCTTATGGAGGGCCAATAGCGGCACAAGTTATCTCTCCTCAGCCCACAACTCTAAACCTGTTAGCACCACCTAACTAATTCTTCCCCCACTGTGGATCTGCTGATATCAGGTTGTTTATTCTGCTAAATGACTTCACTAGTTATCCAATCGTAATATAACGCTCACTTGTTGTTTGCTTTATACGTTAACCATCCTTCCTTTTTTCAGATTTTCAGTCCCGAGCTTGAATTATCACAGTCCTCATCTCATCAAACTACACACCTTTGCAACGGCTTCTTCAGACCAGCAACCGAGTACTATTACCCACGGATCCAGCTAACTGTGAGTGTTCAACTCCCACTATATACACTCCTTCCAACAATAATGCCTATCAACATTTTGTCAATTAACGCCAACGGCTTAACCAGCCAGCTAAAAGACACTCATTGTGGAAAACAGCCCACGCACACAATTGTAACATACTTTGTGTTCAGGAGACGCACTTCTCCGAATCAGCCACACCTCCATGCTCAAACATCCTTTTCATCAAAAAAAGGGAGTCTTGACTCTGTTAAAGACACGGTAGCCTTACAACTCAATAACAAGATCCTAGACCTGTGTCTGTCTTGGTGTTGAAAACCTAAGGTTGAATCAGTAATGATGGGGAGATTCTCCAACCAACATCCAACTAGCATGGAACTTACCTTCTCACCAGCAGAAACTGTAGTGTGATACTGAAACTTTGAGTCAGCCTATCTACTCTGCTTTTTAGTCCCTAGTACCTTTTAATCTGTCATGCAACTAGACCTCTGAATACCTAAGTGGTCATCAGATGCCTATTCTGTCTACAATCTATGCTGGATTTTGAGCTCTGAGATAAAACTAGCTAAAGAATTCCAGTACAGAAGGGACAGGGTTACCTAGAATAATCAGGCGCTGCAAGTTAACTCTATTGCAATAAACAGGTTCATCTACTGACATACAGCAAGGTGACCACTACACACTCACACTGTGTCACAGGGGGGGAAGGGCAGATATACTTCTGTCACTAGTCCTAAAATCAATACATATATACACCCAGATGTTTTGTGCAAAAATAGTAAACTATTGAACATGGGAGTGCTTGCCTAATAATTCCTGCTTTTCGTCTAGATTAGCAACAGTTCTTTCATGGGGGCATGTGTGCTTAGCTCCTCTCTATATATACTTCCTCCCTCTGGGGTTTTTAACTTAGCCCCACAGAGACAGGAAGTGATGTACATAAATAACATTTTGACATTAGCAGCACAGCCTTTTACAATAAAGACGGTAGGAGTCAGTAGATTCCTAAAATACAAGGAAAGAACATATATGAGGGTTCTTCAAAAAGTTTGCACATTTTTTTATAAGTTTCACAGCCATCTTCACCACTGCATGAAAAAACTTGCCAGACAGACTAGTCATATGACACTCTCAGACACGGCCAAGTACTTATCCTCCCACCCTCACCATTTCCAATGGAAATTTAAAAGTGTGGAAACTTTTTGGAGACCCCTAGTACATTTTACAGAATATATTTGTATTGGAAATAAATAGCGATGAGCCTAATGTACTGTATCTGGATTTGGTTCAGGGTGTATTCTCTAAACGTTATCAAAGTTCAGATGCCAAATCCAAGCTCCACTGCAATAGGAGCCAAATCTTAGAAATTTGTAATGGCTATATTCTATGTCAATTGACAAGAGACAAACAAATGGCATTGACAGTGCCCTGTGAGACATGTACTAAAATAAAAAAAAAACTAATTTAGTGGGGAGAGAATCTTTTCAACTGGCTTAAAGGGCAGAATTAAAAAAAAAAAAAAAGCAAAATAAATAATATGCTTGAAGGAATTCCTGAAAGTCTAACTGCACTTTTTGGATCATGTTACAAGTTATACCTATTTTTAGGGTGTAACCTGGTGAAAATGAGACCCCCCCCCACCACAAAACCATCCTGTGACAGCATGCAGGTTTTTTTTGCAGAAGCTATCACTTTTAAAATTTGTCTGGCTGTGTGGCCAATGCATCTGTGAATAAATTAACTACAGGTCCCATCTGCCACCATTGAAGACAGAACTTGTAGTTTGCAATGGAACATGAGTATGCGGATCACCACACTTGTAGTCCATTGTCTTTTCCTACAGCTAACTAAATGAAAGTCGGTACCTGTGTAAAAAAAGAGAGTTTGAGGAAGAATCTGCAGGAACCTGGCATTGCAACTGTTATGTACTGATCATAGTTGCAATGCTTTGCAGGCTGATTTGAAAAAAAAAAATCAATGCACTTATTTTGTTGCAAATGTATGCTCATTGATTTTATTTTTATTTTTTAAATGGTGGACTTAGCCTTTTAATGCTTTATGTGGCTTTACAGAACATTATGATTCTCAGGGATAGCATTAGTGATAATGTTTTGTGATATCAAATATATTCCTTGTGTAATAACTGAATAACTAAAGCCTGTATGGACAGGCCACAGTTCCTGAGTGAATGAGCCTGAATATTGCATCTTTTTGTTTTTAATTAAGAAGAAAAAAAAAAATATATAGATGCATTTTTTTAATTAATTATATTTTTATTGAGAAAGATATAACAAATACAGCCAACAAACTAGGGGATAAAAAAGAAAAAAGAACAATAAGTTGACCACAGTAGAGTACAACGTCCAATGTATCACAGTACTGCAAATTAGTATATGAAAGGAAGCAAGAAAAATAAGGAGGGGAGATAGACGTGCATCATGTAGACTCAAGAGTATGAAGATCCCAAGCATCCCAAACAATAATGAATTTTGCAAGCTCATCATGAACAGTTGCCATTAGGAATTCCATCCCCTGAATTCCCAAAAGCAAATGCAGAAAAAGAGGCTTATCAGGGGATGTTTGCTGAAGCCAACAGAGCAGAATAGCCCTTCTTGCGGCCAAAAGAAAAAAGGAAATCAGTCTATTAGCCGACTTGGAGATACCGGAGAATGAGAGTCCCAACAAGTAGTGTAATGGATCCAATGGCAACTGCAAACCCTTAACAGTTTAAATCAATGACATGACCATATTCCAGAAAGGTTGTACATCAGAACATTGTCAGAAGATATGGTATAATGTGCCCAGTTCCATCCCACACCGCCAACACATGGCGGAGCATGATGGATCAATTTTATGGAGGCGGACCGGGGTTCTGTACCAAAATAGAAGGATTTTTAGAGTAGTCTCTCTCTGCACCACGCATCTAGAGGATTTAAAGGCAGAAGTCCAAACTTTGCTCCACATTGGTAACGTTAAAGGGTGTTGCAAAATCCCCGACCATTTTCGCATGTAGGGGTGGTGATCCTCAGCGGTAAAGCATCATGGAGGATATTGTAAATGGAGGACACCAGATGTCTCTGATGGGGGCCATGAGCACATAAATATTCAAAGGCAGTGGGTCTCTCCAGAGAAAGCGATGCTGACATTGATCTGAAAAAAATGGCGTATTTGTAAGTAAAAATAAAAAGAGTGTTTAGGAAGGGCAAACTTATCGCCTAATGTCTCGAAAGAAAAAAGGGTGCGAGAAACCGGGTGGACCGAATTGCAAAGCTGAAAAAGGGGAGCCCGAGACCAGGCCCACACCCGACCAACATGTAAGCCATCTGGTAGCAAGCGGTAAAATAAAATATTAGTAAGAGGGGAACATGGTGAGGGGAGAGAAAACTTACAGTAACATTTACGGCAAACCTCCGTGGTTGTACTCATGGGGGCGAGGCACATATCCTTCAGCACCTGGTCCGTGTGCAACGCAGTGGACCAAAGAAACGAGCAGGGATGGACCGGGAAAATTGCACCCCGCTCTATTTCTCACCACCGATTGGGAGCAGCCATAGAAGACTAGGAAGCCACCACTCGAAGGTGGGAAGCATAGTAGTATTTGATAACATCAGTGGCCCCAAGTCCCCCCCCCGCCTCCTCGGAGAAAACACCACAGAGTTGGCCACTCTATGGGCCTTATTGTACCAAATAAATTTAAGAAAGGTGCGTTGGAGCGCCTTAAGCTGGGTCAAAGAGACTGCCACAGGTAGGGTATCAATCAGAAAAAGCAATTTGGGTAGGATGGACATCTTTAAAGCATTAATTCGTCCCAGAAGTGACAACGGAAAGCCCGTCCACTGCTGTAGAGATCTAGATACCTCGTGAAACAGGGGAACAAAATTAGTGGGAAACAACATTGAATAGGAAGGGGTCAACTTAACACCCAAATACGTAAGCACGGAAGGGCACCACTGATATGGGTTAGATTGTTTCAACTGGGCCAAGAGCTCCCGGGGCATATGGAGCAGCATGGCCTCAGTCTTAGAAGAATTGGTTTTGTAACCAGATATGGCACTAAAAGAGGACAACACGGAATGGAGAGAGAGGGCAGGGACACCAAGGGATTAGTCAAGGTTAACAGTATGTCGTCTGCAAACAAGGATAGTTTATATTCCCTGTGTCCCATCAGAACCCCACTAATGTCAGGATGGGAGTGGATGGCCTCAGCCAATGGCTCCAAACACAATAAGAAAAGTAGAGGAGACAGGGGGCATCCCTGCTGGGTACCATTGAACACAGGGAACGGAGGCGACACAAAAGCAGATGACATCCAGACCAGGAAAATAGAGGGCCTCCAATGCTTTGTAAAAAAGACTTTTCAAGCCAAACCTTTGTAATGTGGAAAAGAGGTAAGGCCAACTCAGCCTATCAAAGGCCTTCTGAGCATCTAGACTCAGGACTAATGCAGGGCAAGGAAACCTATTAAGGAGGTCAATCAAATTGACTGTGCGTCTGGTGTTGTCCCCTGCACGACGAGACATGACAAAGCCCACCTGATCCCGGTCAATCAATTTAGGCATAAATCCGGCTAGTCTATTGGCCAATACCTTAGTAAAGATTTTGCAATCAGAGTTTAACAGGGCAATTGGTCTGTAATTATCTGGGAACAAAGCATCCTTACCAGGTTTAGGGATAACCGAAATATAGGAATGAGTAAATTGGGGATGTGGGACCTTCCCTTGGAGCAAAGAAGCATATAATTCCAGTAAATGTGGGGCTAGTATGGGCAGAAAGGTCTTATATTAAAGGTAAGGCAATCCGTCAGGACCTTGGGCCCTCCAGGAGGGCAAGTCTTTAATTAGCAACAGAGAGCTTGGGAAGTGAAAGGTCGCAAAAAAATTAGTCAAAGTTTTCCTGAGTAAAAGTGAAGTGGTTTTCATGGGTGAGACAATTGTAGAGCTTACTGTAAAATGTGCCAAAAACGCCAGCCATAGTAAAGGGACAGTGAGTAGGGGTACCATCAGGCTGTAGCAGCAGATCCGGGACTAAGTGAAAGGGACGAGGTCGAAGCCTGTTAACCAACATCCTGTGAGGCTTGTTGGAATACTCATAAAAGCGCTGCCGAGCCCACATCAAGGACTTGGCTATCTTGGACATATCTAGAGTCTTGATGCGCTCCCGAATACTTACAACTTTCTGAAGCTCTGAAACCAAGGGAGAGCCCACAAGTCGGGATTCCGCCGACCGCAGGTCAGCCAAGAGAGAGGTTCTAAGGCTCTCAGCCTCCCTTTTTAAACGTGAGCCTTCTGCAATACAAGAGCCCTGGAAAAAAGCTTTGTGAGCCTTCCACAGTGTGGAAACCTCATCCACCGAGCCCTCATTCAGAGCAAAAAATTTAAAAAATCCTCCAGGCCCTCAGTCAGTCGGTTCTGGATCACCTGAGTCTAGAGGAGATGGTGGTTTAAGCTCCAGTGACAAGCGAAAGTCAGGGACACTTCAAAAATAATGGGTGCGTGGTCTGACCAGGTAATAGGAAGAATATCAGATTTGACCGTACACGGTATAAGGGGAGCAGAAATAAGAAAATGGTCAAGTCAAGAGTGCATTTTATGAGTGGCAGAATAGAATGAAAATTGTCTGTGTAGGATGCTTAACTTTCCAGGAGTCAAAGAGCCTATGGGAATGAACGCATTTACGAAAGGCCTCGGCCTGAGTCAGAAGTCTACGAGAAGGAGCATCCCGACTGAGGGATTGCCGATCGCGATAGGGGGACATAATAAGGTTAAAATCACCCCCCACTATCATGAACGGTTGAGAGAAGCGAGAAGTAGGTTGTAAGACCTCTTCTAGGAATTCCAATTGGCCAGAATTAGGGACATAGAGATTAATCACTGTAAAGAAAATCGACAGATAATCACAGACCAATACGATAAATCTCCCGTGAGGGTCAAGGAGGGATTCCCTGACACGGATAGGGCAAGACTTCCTAATCAAAACTGCCACACCCGCTTTACCGGATGGATCAGAGGCCACAAAGGAGGTGGGGAAATATTTGGAAGCAAATTTAAATGAACCCCCAGGGCAGAAATGTGTTTCCTGAACCAAGATTACGTCTGCCCTACTGGATTCAAATTCTTTAAGTGCCAACCAACACTTCTGTACTGAGTTCAAACCCTTCAAATTATACAAGAGAAATCTCAAAGCCATGGTGACAGGGAATCTGAGCATAGGACACAAGCGTTGAACAAAGAACAAATACATAAACATTACATTACGTATACAAATAACAGTTATCTCTCAATGCAGTCTGTGGCATGTCTAGGGACAAAACACAGAGGCACCGACCCACACATGGACAGTCAAAAAGCTGTACCAGAACCAAAAAGAGTCCAGCAGGTGAAAAAAAAGAAAAAAGGAAAAAAAAACCCCAAAAAACTGCAACAGGTAAAAAACAAATGAAAAGTCAACCAGATCTATCACAGAGAAGCCTGAGAGACCAAGGTGTCTCAGGAAGCCAGGGCCAAAGCCCTAGACCTTGCAGGGCAACACGGGAGCCTCCAGGGGATGAACTCTGGTGGGGATGGGACCCCGCCGGCTCTCCAGCGAAAAGAAAGAAAAAATGTAGAACGTCATAAACATGAAAAACCCCATGGGAGGGGAAAAAACTACCCTAGCCAGGGTAGCCAAGAGCCCATATAAGGGCTGCAAAAGCAACAGACCCAAAAGTAAGATGGGAAGTAGATGAAAAAAAGGAGAAAAACTCAACAAACAGTCAAAGCAGCTCAGGTTAGGAGTCTGGGAAAACATGAGCGTTGAGGATTCGCAGTAGACGTTTGCTGTGGGGTCTTCGCAGGGGTCCACAGGCATCCTGGAGTAGCTGGAGCCAGATGACCCAGGGGTTGCTGTGGTAGACCCAATCCTGCAATTTCTCATCCAGGATAGCAGGGGTTAACACTGATTGTGCAGGTAGCGGAGGTGAGGATATCCCGAGATATGTGCCCGATAGGGGGATCGGTGGCATTATCCAGCCCCAAAAGAGGGTTCCATAGAGGAGAACGGATCAGGCTGCGTAATTGAGGCCGGGGATTGCGGCCTAGTGACGAAGCGATCCATGGCGGCCTGTGTGCGCAGTTCCAATGGCGCTGTATATCCGTGCCGCTGCTTGCCAATCTTTCCCATGGGAACGGTGTGGTGTCAAGGTAATGTGCAGCTTACCCCGATAGTCCGTGGAGTGAAAAGAAGCAGAATAGGGGCAGCGGAGCGCCAGCGAGGTCCGGAGCTCACTCACTAAGCGTCCGCCATGTCCGGAAGCTGTGCATGCACCCCCGATGCAGTATATGTTTGAATTCTTTATTGGATAGATTGCAATTCAATGGTATACATTTGTATCATGCATTTGAATCCTTTATTGAATAGGCTGCAATATTTGATGGAGAAAACAGATTACATCAGAAAATAAAACATTTGTTTCTTTTTTTGGAGACTAAAGATGGAAAAAAGCTTCAGATTTTCACCACAACTATTAGGTCTTTTTAGACAGATCACTATTTTTGAGGGATACAACTGGAAATATTCTTGTTCTTAATTGAAAGGTTAACGATTGTGCAGACTTGCACCACACCTTTAAAGCCTTGATTGAATAGACCACAATTTATGTTGGAGAGAGAAAGCAGATTGTATCTTGAATTAATAAATTAGGTTCCTTTTTCAAAGTCTGAAGACTACTGAGAGAAAAGCAAGTAAATTGCAACTGAAAAAAAAATTGTCATCATTTTTATGTAAAACAATTTCTTTCCAATTGCATTCTTTGAAGACTAATACAAACAGCAGGTACATAATTCTAGCTGCCAATTACCAACTAACCATAGTTAATCCATAAGCACCCAAGACACAACAAGAAACATTGTATGTGAGTCTTAAATGTAGACACCAGCAATAAAAAGCTAAATACTTAATGGTTTGTGGAGACTTCAATGAGATTGTCAAGGCTGCTATGGAATCGCCTAGACAATGCATGGCAATATCTCCATGACACAGAGAGGGAACTATACCTTTTATACTTTTATAATACATCACTTTTCCCCTAAAAGACATACAGTCCTTTTTTCAGATACACTCAGACTCAGTGCCAGATGATAATGTGACTTGGAATGCACACAAATCTTTCATTAGAGGACTCTGCATTAGGTTGAGTACCCACTTCCCGAATATGAAATCACATGAGAATAGCTTCTCAAGTTATGGGTCAAATTCACACCCTTGAGTATTTCAACAAAGCCAAGTTCAATGAATAATATGAAGCTTAGCTTTGACTTCAAAGATGCCAACTTAGCTTTAATGTATAAAAGTATGATTATCTTATACAGATACTCCTACTAAATTTGTATTTTTAGGGAAACAAAACACTCTTTACAACCTTATTTGTGGTGAAGGGCACAAGTGCCTTGGTCATCTTTTCAAGATACATTAATGGAGTTAGTGGATAGGTAACTGTTTTCAATTGTTCCTGAATTTTACTGTTTTTTAGAAGATTTGCACTTTTTTTTACTTGATGTTTGTGGACTTTTATTTGTGTGGATGCACACTCATTGTATGTGTACATCTGATTTTTAATTCCTGTGACGCGGTTGCCAATAAATGCATGGGACACTTACTGTATATCCTGGTACTCATTTAAAAACCTTCCAAGATTTCTGCCTTTCATGCCACATTAGTCGCAATAACTTTTCAAAATACATTTGTCTCTTTCACTCATTATCTTCTCTAAAGTAGATTGGCAACACCTTCTTCTGGAAACTTTTAACCCTCTTTGACAGCCCTAAAGTTTAATGTAAGCGTATTTTACTAACATTTATTCAAGCTGGAACTCCGGGATAAGATCCCCACAATTAAATGTTTGGAGAAGGAATTTGATTTTTATATTTCTCCTGGAGTAGAACTACAGTACATAAAGACTAAACTTTTTCTTTCTTTTTTATTTTTTTATTTTTTTATTTTATACAAACCCATTCTACAGAATTGCTTGGACTGCTTTTAACCACTAGCCATCTTGGGCCATTTTTATACTTTTTATATACATGTTAAATCAGCTCTGAAACAAGAACCAGAAGTGGCAAAATGGTGCTTGCATCTGGGATAGTGATTGGGCAGGTGTGAAAAGCTTTGTCAAAGCACAGCAGTGCGAAAACATGTCAACACGGCAACCCTGATGCTTTTCAGGCTGGATCCCGATGCTTGCTGACGTCACTTCTGGGTAGTGGCCCCCTTTTTCAGCTTCGCAATTTGGTTCACCCGGTTTCTCGCACCCTTTTTTCTTTCGACACATTAGGCGATAAGTTTGCCCTTCCTAAGCACTCTTTTTATTTTTGTGGATACCTCCGGGTGGCGGCACCGCGGCACGTCTACACTGCTCCGGTGCGAGCAGCCACACTATCGGGTGGGAGGAAGCCACGCCACCCTACTGGCTGGTCCGATCTGCTTTTGGCACATAAGATCCTTCTACCTCCTGTCTGGTTCCCTGTTGTGATCATCTACACAGTTCCAGCTCACCCAGCGGCTCGATCATCCTGTGACCCCCAGCAATGCCACAGATCTGGTTTGGAACACATTCTATTATGTTTTAATCATCACTATCTATTTTTTATAAATAAACTTTTCAAGGTTTTCCATCAAGCCTGTCTGAGTTACATTGTAGACTATGTACCATGGGATAGCCCTGCTGCCCCTCCTCCCATGTTAAGAACGCAGCACCAGTTTCCCAGCCTGCTCCTTACCAACCAACTACTCTTTACACAGAATTTAAGTAGGTTGATCATTTTTCGACTATCCAAATTCAAATTGTTCTGAAAATTAAATGAAAATGAAACTAAACTAAATTAATTCCAAAATGAATCAACAAAACTAAATTAGTAACATAACAAATCTATCCAAAACAAAACACATTTTTCCATTCTGCACATGGCTAATGAGTAGGATGATGAAGTCTTGTTTAACCCCTCCCCCACCTCCTCCATGTACTCTGCTTGTAAAGCGTGCACACTGCCCAAAATCTAAAGCACATGTGCCCCACCTTCATGCATTTGACACTGTGGTGTTTTAGGGGAATGCTCTTGTTAAAAAAAAAATACCTTAAAAAATGTAAACATTATGAGGGAATTTTGGAAGTATATTTAAGCTTGAAAAATGTTATTAAACTGTATTTTTTCAAAGTTACCTTATGAAAATTGTACAGATTTGCCAAAGAGAAATATTTTTGAATAAGAGGTAAATTTGGATGCAGAAAGTAGGCATATATATTTACCTGAAGTAGTAAATAAAAATGCATTTTTTTTCTCATATACTATAAAAAAGTGTTCTGACTTGATGCACAGAAGGCAATTTCAAAACCAGGGAGAAGTTAAACTTCAGTCAAAAATATTAACTGAGACTGGTATTTTTCTCATACACTGTATAAAAAGATGTTGCTTTTGTGCACATAATCTCATTTTTAATTGGAGGCAATTTCAGAAACAAAGAGTGGGCATATTTCAGCTAGAATACAAACAAGACAAGGAGATTATGGGTGCAGAGGCTTGGTCATAATACCCAATATTCAAGAAGTGTAGTTATAAGGTAAAAGTCCAAAGTAGATTCAAAAATGTCCAAGGCCCTAGGGCAGACTTCTTGGTAGAGTTTAGCAGACTCTGGATATACACAGACAAAAACAAAAGCAGAGAATCACATCTAAGTGCAGTAAGAAGGTGTATTTTAATAAACCCCACAATAGGGCTACTTACAATAGATAGGTAAAAAACAGGCACATCGACCTATCTCATTCTTAAACCTCGACATCAAGCTTCTCGTGAAAGTTATTTTGAACCATCTCAACCCCCATATAGGCTCCTTGATCCATAGGGACCAAGTTGGTTTCATCCCCTTTTGTCAAGCCAGTGATAACATCCGCCGTGCAACACTCTTGCACACTCAGCTCGCACACTCATACCCTCATACTTTATATCCTTGGATATCCACAAAGCCTTTGATACGCTTTACTGGCCTTACCTGCATTGTAGCTTACACAAATGGGGATTCAACTAACATTTCCTACAATGGATCAAGGCCCTATACACAAACCCGTTGGCCTTTATTTCTTGCGCTGGCTTCCGCTCTGACCCCTTCCCTGTTGAATGGGGCAATAGACAGGGTTGCCATCTCTCCCCTCTCCTCTTCACTCTGGCAATTGAACCCCTAGCCATACTCATCCGCTCTAACAAACTTTGCCTCTTTGTGGACAATATCCTGCTTTTCATGACTTCCCCTCTAACCTCCATACCCAATCTATTAAATACCCTGTCACATTTTAGAAACATCTGGGGCCTAAAAACTATCCCAAAAAAGTCGACAGCCTTGAATATATCTTTACCTAACCCCTTACGAGACCAGCTTAGTGACGTTCTCCCTTTATCTGGGCTGACGGGCACATCCCTTTCCTAGGTATCAAATTTATTGCCAACCCCCAAGACCTTTATGCTGAAAACTTCACTCCTATGCTATCATATCTTACGTCCCTAATTACCAAATGGGCCCAACTACCTCTCTCCTGGTTGGGCAAAATCGCAGTCGCCAAAATGACTATTCTTCCCAAAGTCCTATACCTATTCTGAGTTCTTTCAGTCATGGTCCCCTCCCATTACCTAAGAATCTTGCAACGCTGTGTATCTTCTTACATCTGGGGCAAATAAGACCCCATTTAACCCAATCCACCCTTTTCACCCCCTGAATCAGGGGAGGCCTTGGGGTACCACATTTTCTGAAATACTATTATGCAGCACAACTGGCCCAACTTCCGAAGTACCATGCCACCTCTGAAATTCCCCTTTGGGTTGCCATAGAATCTGTGGACTGTGATCCCCTTTCCAAGGCCACTCTACTCTGATGAAACCCTTCCCAACGCCGATCTATTACCAACCCAATTACAAGACACAGCCTGACCATCTGGGATAGGCTTAAAACTCGCTTTCATCTCCAATCTTCCTATAATCACCCTTACTCTCTTTTCTACACAATCCTTCCTTCCTCCATGCCTGGTCCTCTCCATCATCATTCGCCGCTTGGTCTAGGACTGACCTACTCCGAGCACACCAATTCTTCTCTTCCACTACCTTCAAACCCTTCCCAAAACTCTGTGAAGTACATAACCTCTTATGAGCTCTTTAGATACTTACAAATAAAACCCTTCCTTACCCCATACACCTCCACTGACCCATCAGTCCAAAACTTTTCCTTCTTTGAATGAACCTGCAAATCAGATCCACAGAAACATATATAATATAATATAATATAATATAATATAATATAATATAATATAATATAATATAATATAATATAATATAATATAATAATATCTAAATTATACTCTCATCTCATCACCTCAGATTCATCCAAACCCCCAACGTATGTTAGCAAGTGGGAAAGGGACCTTAATCTCAACCTTGACCTTGCAGATTGGGCACATATTTGGCAGGCAACCAAATCCTCATTGCCTAATGTTGCTGCTCTGGAAACTAACTACAAATGACTCACCCGATGGTACTTAGTCCCCACCAGAATCAACATGTTTCTTCCACAATACCCACCTCATTGCTTTCGGGGCTGCAACACAGCGGGCACGCACCTCCACATCTGGTGGGATTGCCCCATTGCGCAAACCTTCCCGTCTGAAGTTTTTAAGATTCTTCCAAAATTATTTGACACCTTAATACTTCCTGACCCATCAGTAACTCTTTTTAATCATAAACCACACTTCACTAATTTAAACTCCTACTCCAAGGCACTACTTTAGCCAAGCAGACCATAGCTAAGGCCTGGAAATCCCTCTCTTTATGTATACTCTCTACCAAGCACAGAAACACCCAAGCAATGATTAATGCCAAATTAATGCCAGAGGCTGTCCTTCAGGACAAAATCCCAAAATTTGAGAAACTCTGGAACCCTTGGGTAACTCTCTTTCTACCCCCCCCCCCCCGCCTGGACATTACCTTACTGCATCCATAACTTACTCACTAATTCCTTACCCCCCATGAGTCTGGCGTCATACCTCTCCCTCCCCTAGGGGGGACTCTTCTAAGCTTCCTTACTTCCCTTCCCCTCTCCTGTCTGCCATTTTTTTATCTCTCTCTCTCCCCTCCCTCCCTGTTTACCCCACTCTCTACAGTTATGCTTAATGTGCCTCACTGCTTCCTACGACTCACAGTCTCCCAGATCTCTTGAGCTCTTTGGTATAGTCCCCCATTGGGGTACCAAACGGCTACTTCCCCCGACTACTGTAACATAATTGGAAGTCAAAAGTTACTCTCATACCCCTTATGCATTCCTTCTCTTGTATCTAGCTCTCCTCTCTTGATCTAATATGTTTTTTTACTGATTTTACATATAACTTGTAATATTGTATACATAATATCCACAATGCTTACCGATTTTATGTATATCTTGTGCTTTAACTTGTACCGCTGTTCTAAACCCTTTGTTACTTTTAATAAAATTATTTGAACAAGGAAAAACAGGCACATCAATAAGTGTAGGTCCGGAACACCAGTAGGACTGGGCCTTGGGAGCTGCTGGTGCTGCCAGGTGGAATTTGACAGGAGTCCCCGTGTGGAGAAGAAAGCCACATAGGGGCATGCCTGCTCACACCAGCCAGCCATAAGTTTCCTGCCTGCTCGTGAAGAGAACTGAGCAAGGTATGTACATAATAATCAGTAAAAACGTTGGTGAAGGCGCCTAACTCTTTCTAAAGATATTAAAACCTGCTGCCCCTTTAATTGTTTAAAACAATAAATAGATATAAAAATGGGTAAAGAGGCGCTGGTGATCTTTTAGCTGGATATAAATATTAGTTGGTCACGTATTTTATAAAAATCATATATAAAAAATATATAGACAATATTGTATATGAGACACGTGCATTAAAAAGTATACTTATTAAATATCAAGGTGCTTATTAATATTTATGTCCCAAATATTTGATAGTGTATAAATTATATAAATATGATATTAGTATTTAGGTGCAACAGACAAAAAAAGTGCTTATTAGTGCATATACCTAAATAGTGCATATAGTGCATAAACTTAATTAAAGTGCAAATGCTGACCTTGATTTTCCAATAAATTATTAAGTATTAAAAGGTTGTCCACCTCGAGTAACGTAGGAGCAGGATATACAAAGTATCGAGGAGAGGTCTGATCCACCCAATTTAAAGGGATCACATGCGCTGGAGGTCCTTGTGACCTGTGGAAAGCTGGTAAGAGGCCACACACCCCAGCACTTGGAGCACTTTTTAAAGAAAGAATCAAAGATCACAAAAAACGCACAATTTGGTTGCATGAAAAATCCAGAATCTTAGAGACTTTCTTCACAAATTTTTGAGCACTACTAATATTTTTTTCTCTATTTATTATATGTGAATATAACTTATTGGTGGAGATATTAAGCACTTTTATAATACTTAATAATTTATTGGAAAATCAAGGTCAGCATTTTCACTTTAATTAAGTTTATGCACTATATGCACTATTTAGGTATATGCACTAATAAGCACTTTTTTTGTCTGTTGCACCTAAATACTAATATCATATTTATATAATTTATACACTATCAAATATTTGGGACATAAATATTAATAAGCACCTTGATATTTAATAAGTATACTTTTTAATGCACGTGTCTCATATACAATATTGTCTATATATTTTTTATATATGATTTTTATAAAATACGTGACCAACTAATATTTATATCCAGCTAAAAGATCACCAGCGCCTCTTTACCCATTTTTATATGTACATAATAATATAAAATACTCTTAAATCTTACAATGTAACACATATAAATATTTAATAAATTATAAAGGATATAGTACATAGACATATGTGAACAATAATACAAAGAAATCATTACTTGATAGACATTTCATGGGGTAAAAAAATAAAACCATGAAACTGGACCTTTATGAAAGGAAGCTGGGGGGGGGGGGGGTTAGACCAGGGAGGGGAAGGAAAAGGTTATATGTAAATATTTAAAAATATATGCAGTGTTTTGGGGCTAAGACCACCCTCAAATGGATAGGAATTACCTAGAAATAATTGGACCAACTTTTAATTATTGCTTCAAAGGATGTAAATACATATTAAAGCTAGGGTAACTCCTATGGCATATCCTATGTAGATTGCATGTATGTGTGGAGACGTGATGGTATTCCCATGTGCATACAATCCTGGGGTACAAGTGTAATAAACAATAGAGCAGAGGGGCAAAAAAACAGGAGGGAAAAGAGGAAAAAGGGACTATGTTATAGGATGGTACTGACATCCAATTCCTCATTGAGGCCCCCCAAGTGAAAGGGTGTCAAGAATGAATATCCAGTAGGTCTCCTGCTGGCAGAGCCGCTGGAATCGCTCTGGATCAGGGAGACCCCTGGGCATAGCTTCAAAGATCCACACTTGCAGACCCTCCGAAGAGTGATCATGAAATTCCTGAAAATGACAAAGTACACTAAGTTTATCCTTCCCTTCCTCGATATAGCGATGATGTTCATTAAATCTTTTCTGAAAATGGTGGATAGTGTGACCCAGGTAAAAGAGGCTGCAGGGACAGGATAAACAAAATGTGACATGATCCGTAGAACAACAGTAAAAATCATCAATGGTATAGGTTTTACCTTTGACTGTAAAGTCTTTTTGTCCATGATGGTCAAACCTACAGGTTTAGCACAATGGTTTGCAACATTGATATATCCCTTTAGTGGAATCAAACACAGTTGGACAGGGGGGCAAACAGAAGACTTGGGTTTAAATTTACAAGTCGCTATTGTGTTCTTTAGGTTAGGTGCTCTTCTATAGGTAATCTTGGACTTAGACTTAGCCTCAATGATATCCTGTAAGTGTGAATCTTTTAAGAGAATATACCAATGTCTATTGATAAAGGATTCCATCCTATCGTGTTGGTTATGGAAACGTGTGATGAATCTGACTGAATGACCATTTTCTTGAGTAACGGTTTTGGGTGGTTTTGGAGAATGATACCACCTCCCTTATCAGCTGGTTTTATGATGACCTCAGTATTATCCATAAGCGCTTTTAGGGCAAGGGTTTCATTGCCTTTTAAATTGTTGGCTATATGCTTTCTGTTGTCATGGGAATGGCAACATCGTTTAGAGGGGTCAAAAAACACTGTACTATAGAAGGCCTGTAAGTAGGGGCCTTTTTCCTGACTGTAAAAAAATAGAAAATGTTTGATGCACAGAATCTCATCCTTTTAAATAGGATTTATTGTAGAAGCAAAGCGAAGACACAATCAAAAATTATACAGATTTGTTACAAAGAAAAATATTATTTTTATAGGATACAATTCAAGAGGAAGAGAGAGAAGATTCCACCTTATTTACAAAAAAAGAATTGTATTTTCTTTGTGAAAAAATACCACATGTGTGAGACTTTTCTACAGCCTGGCCACATACAGAGGCACACATCCAAGTAGCACCGTCAGGCGTTCTAAAGGCATAAATCACACATTTAATTTCCTGAGTACCTATCACATTTTTGAAGGCCCTGGATAATTTTTTAGCCATGTGGACAGATGTGCGCTGATTCCTGGGACAGATGTGTGGCAGATGTTGATCACTGGGATGTGGCAGATGTTCACTTTGACAGATGTGGCATATGATGTGCGCCAGATGACTACAGATGTGATAGATGATCACTGACAGATATGGCCGATGATGTGCGCAAGATAATCACAGACAGATTTTACAAATGATGTGCGCCAGATGTGGCAGATGATGTGCGCCAGATGTGCACCAGATGATCACAGACACAGACAGATGTGTGCCAGATGTGGCAGATGATGTGTGCCAGATGTGCAACAGATGATCACAGACAGATGTGCGCCAGATGGGGCAGATGATGTGTGCCAGGTGTGTGCCAGATTATCACAGACATATGTGGCAGATGATGTGCGCCAGATGATCACAGACATATGTGGCAGTTGATGTGCACTAGATGTGGCAGATGTGTGCCAGATGTGCGCCAGATGATCATGGACATATGTGGCAGATGATGTGCTCCAGAGGATCACAGACATATGTGGCAGATGATGTGCACCAGATGTGGCAGATAATCTGCGCCAGATGTTCGCCAGATGATCGCGGACAGATGTAGCAGATGATGTGCACCAGATGCGGCAGATGATGTGCACCAGATGTGGCAGATGATGTGTGCCAGATGATCACGGACAGATGGGGCAGATGTGCGCCAGATGATCACGGACAGGTGGGGCAGATGTGCGCTAGATGATCACGGATAGATGGGGCAGATGTGCACCAGATGATCACGGACAGATGGGGCAGATGTGCACCAGATGATCACGGACAGATGTGGAAGATGTGTGCCAGATGATCATGGACAGATGGGGTAGATGTGCGCCAGATGATCACAAACAGAAGTGGAAGATGTTCTCTGGGACAGATTTTATTGGGACAGATGTGTGACAGGTGTTTATTGTGGGGGCACTGTGTTTGGGGAAACTTTTGGGGACACTGTTGTTGGGGACACTTTTGGGGGCACTAGCAGAGGGTGATCAGTGAGTAAAGAGCAGTAAAACAGCTCTTTACTCACTGATCGCCGCCTGCCAGCACCGATCCGCTCTCCTTCTCCTCACTGTGAGGAGAAGCAGAGCCGATCACCGTGACAACGGCTCTATTTACATCACATGACGGCTTTGATTGGACACAGCCGTCTTGTGATCAGGAGGGCCAATCACAGAGCCCTCCTGTCGAGCGGAGTTGCTCTGTGTCCAGGGGACACAGGCACACTGAGATCACGCAGCTGCACATGCACACGGCTGCGGGATCTCCCTCCTTCTGCAGGAGGTTCCTGAACATTCACTCAGAAGGAGGAAGCTCCCACTCGGCCGTATATGTACATTAGCCGGGTGGGAGGTGGTTAATGGACAATTGCGCAGTCATACGATGCTGTACCCAAATAAAATTGATGTCCTTTTTTCCCCACAAATAGAGCTTTCTTTTGGTGGTAATTGATCACCTGTGCGATTTTTATTTGTTGGGCTACAAACAAAAAAAGAACGACAATTCTGAAAAAAAAAAATATATATATTTTTTGCATTCTGCTATATAACATCCCCAATAAAAAAAATTAAAATCTATTTTTTTCCTCATTTTAGGCCAATTTGTGTTGTGCTACATTTGGTAAAAAAAATACCAATAAGCGTATTTTGATTGGCTTGCACAAAAGTTATTGCATCTACAAACTAGGGGAAAGATTTATGTAATTTTTATTTATTTATTTTAATAGTAATGGTGGCAGGCAATTAGCAATTTTTAGCGGGACTGCGACAGACAGATGGGACACCTAAATGACCTTTTTGACACTTTTGGGGGGACCAGTGACATTACTACAGTAATCAGTGATAAAAATATGCACTGTTACTGCAATAATTACACTGTCAGGGAAGGGGTTATCCCAGGGGCGATCAATTGGTTAAATGTGAGTCTAGGGGCTGTTTTCTAACCTGGGGGGGATAAGCTTGTGAAATCAACACAGAGACCTGTGTTCCTAAATAGGAGGAACACAGGAGCTCTGTGTTGATAGCTGAGAGAACAAGAGTCTGCTGTGTTTACAACAGAAGACCACCATTCTCTCTTCAATTGCGGCCGCAGGCCCTGTGGATCAGCTTCCCTGCTGGTGCCCCCAGGATCGCAGAGGTACGGCGATTTTAAGGGGCCTGCCACCGTATACCTGCAGTGGCTGGTTGGCAAGTGGTTAAGAATTTTTTTTTTTTTTTAGGCCATGAATATTAGAAATAGAGAGTGAAACTGGGTGCTTTTTATGTAGAGGATAACTTTTGGGCCACCCTACTTTAAATACTGTGAATCTCTAAAAAAAATGGGATCATTCCAGTGTACTCAAGTAGGCTCAAAAGATCGATAAGCCACAAACATTTGCCAACTGAGAAGCAGCATGTGGAAACATTAAGGGGTTTATTCATGAATCAAAATGCATAGCCATTTATCCAGTGACTCTCCATCCAAATTTGTGTGTAAATTTTACAAAAACAAGTGTTCTTTTGGTTATATTCTCTTCTGAATGAATATTCTTTTACAACTGCGTTATGGACAGTAATAAAATACTGCATTACGGCCACTAGATGGAGATAAAGAGCATAGGAAATATACATCTTATATATAATACATCAAGATATATAATGTACCAACTCTAGAGAATGCTGCAGGGAACTAGCAAATAAATGTAATCCATAACAGAAGGCTCCCAGCAACTGTGAAGGACAGATGAGTAGGATGATGAAGCCTCTTTTAGGCCCTCCTCCACCTTCTCCATGTGCTCTGGGTGTATAGCATGCACACTGCCCAAAACCTAAAGAACTTGTCCTCCGCTTCTTAATGCATTTGGCACTGTGGTGCTTTAGATGAATGACCTTGTAAACAAAGAAAAAAAGAACTAAAAAAATTTAAACACAGATAAAAAAAGAGATCAAAGGTCAAAAAAAAATATGCTATGCAGTGTTGCTTCATAGGTTAATTACTTGTTTTGGTCTAGGGGATTGTTAAAGTAGATCTTCTTTCCTGATCCTCTGTTCCTCTCCTGCCAGTCCAGTCCCCACAGTGTCTTCTCCCCTTTGCTCCAGTGGTCTAAAGTCCTAATTTAATCAAAACCATTGCAAGCATGTGATAATGCTGAGTTACAGTCCACTGTCAGAGTGTGGGTGAGCACCGTCTGCTGGGGGAGTGGAGGATCAGGTAAGCAAAACTGATTTTAATTTCCATAGACTAAATGAGTAAATAACCCTTGCGGGTAGTTGGAATTAAACTAAACAAAATCCAAACACTCCTTTTTCATAAACTTAAAAATAATACAAAGTAAAACAAATAGAGAAGAGCAACAAAACTTGTCAATGACACACACAAGAAGGAAAATTTAGTACAATGTTGTATTAAAAAAGAATACTTGGTCTATTCAAATCACAGTAATTTCCACCACTCCTCTCTACTTAGCCCTATAAAATGCAATTTACTGCACTGTAGTAGCGGTAATATACATCAGAGAATATAATACTGTATATAGCACTGTATAACTTTTTAGTACTAAAGTACTACATTAGCAAACTCTCTCTCCCTAAAAGCACTGTCACCTACGCTAAACTTCAAAGCACTGGCAAATGGTTGCTGGGAGGACAGCCTTTTAGAATGTGTAACACAAACAACAAAGTGGGACAAAAAGCGCTACCCCCAGCCAGGTAAAAAACTTGGTTGCAAAATTAATGTGCAAAGGTCTTAGTTTATTGGTAATAGGTGCTTGACAGTAGATAATCCAAGTCATAGAGGACGCTGGCCACTATATGAGTCAACACAGATGGAAAATGGCAGTACCTTTGAATGAAGCCAGTGCAGATGACTAACAACTTCAGACCCCCAGGGAGCTATAGACCTGAAGAAGGGGTTTTACCTCAAAACATGTAGTCTGTCTACACTCCTGGTATTCTTCTTCCTCAACAGTAGCTCACCACCTTCTGCCTTCACTCTGCATACTCTTTTCTGTGATTTGCCAGTCTGATGATGTAATTTCCTGGCGCCCATAGGGGGCTCCTCGGCAGGTAGAGACCGCTAATCCCGTGCACTCTGTGGACACCGTTGGCACCTCTCCTTGATGTGGCCGGTGCATCTTCATGTAGGTGCAGGATGGCTTTTGTGGTGTTCCCTCTGTCCTTCATCACGGAACCCTTCCATCTGGGTTTTTACCATCTTGTTGTCTGGCTGCATTGCTTGCTTTCCACCACATCCCCTTTCTGTGGATCTGAAGTTGTTAGTCACCCGCACTGGCTTTATTCAAAGGTACTGCCATTTTCCATCTGTGTTGATTCACATGGTGGCCAGCGTCCTCTATGACTTGGATTATCTACTGTGAAGCACCTATTACCAATAAACTAAGACTTTTGCACATTAATTTTGCAAGCAAGTTTTTTACCTGGTTGGGGTAGCACTTTTTGTCCCACTTTGTTGTGTGTGTTATCCATCTCATTTGGTTTGAGTGTGGGCTAGCAGCACCCCTGGCAGCACTAACTTTTTTATTCCTTGATCTCAATAAAGGATAGTCCTTCAGTGCCTGGTATTTTTGTGTGTTTTTTTTAGAATGCGTAGGCTGGGACTTTGTCCAAAACCTTTTATTGGCAAAAGTCTTGCATCTGACCAGTCTGGTTCTGCAACCTTATAGTGCTAAACAGTAACATACTATGTTGATCATTGTCTATCAACCTCTTTTTTATTGATAACTGGAAGTGTTTGAAAGGACAATATTAACCACTTGCTAACCGGGCAATAGCCAAAAAATGCCTACAACATGGTTGGCTTATTCTGGGAGGGTGTACAATGACGTCCTCCCAGAATCATGCTTCCCACACGCCCCCTGGGGTGCGCATCACGGATCATGGTAAAGGGCCAATGACAACGGCTTTTAACCACGTGATTGCTCCGTCCAAACCAGCGCATGTCCGATTCAGTTCTCGCATGCCATACACGAAAATTGGTACAGCTTGTGAGGAGAGGAGGGAGGCTGCAGCACCCCTGCCTCCTCCATTCCTCAATCAGACCTCATTTATACTTCAGTCATGCCTCATTCATGCCCATCCATGCCTCAATCATGCCCATCTATGCCTCAGTCATGTCCATATGTGCCTCAATCATGCCCATCCATTCCTCAATTATGCCAGCTGTGCCTCATCTGTGCCTCAATCATGCCCATCCATGCCTCAATCATGCCTATCCATGCCTCATTCATTCCTATCTGTGCTACATCCATGCCTCATCTGTGCCCACCCATCCCTCATCTGTGCCCACCCATGCCACCTTAGTGCTCATCCGTGGCTCATCCATGCCACATCTGTGCTCATCCATGCCACATCAGTGCTCATCTGTGCCACATCCAGGCCACGTCAGTGTTCATCTGTGCCACATCCATGCCACGTCAGTGCTCATCCATGCCTCATACATGCCACATCATTTCTCATCTGTCCCCCATCCATGCCACGTCAGTGCTTATTCATGCCTCAACCATGCCACATCAGTGCTCATCCATGCCACATCCATGCCACGTCAGTGCTCATCTGTGCCTCATCCATGCCACATCAGTGCTCATCCATGCCACATCCATGCCATGTCAGTGCTTATTCATGCCTCATCCATGCCACATCAGTGCTCATCCATGCCACATCTATGCCACATCAGTGCTAATTCATGCCACATCCATGCCATGTCAGTGCTTATCCATGCCTCATCCATGCCACATCAGTGCTAATTCGTGCCACATCCATGTTGCATGAGTGCTCATCCGTGCCATATCAGTGCCACTACAGTGCTTATCAGTGCCCTACAGTGCCTCACAAAAGTGTAATGGATAGTCAGGAAATGACAGTGCTCCCTGAAGGTTGGACCTCTGTATCTGGCCAGTCTGTGGAAAAGTCTCACATGTGGTATCGCCATACTGAGGAGGAATGGCAGAATGTATTTTGGGGGATACATTTTTGCTATGTACATGCTATGTGTTAGAAATATCTTATAAATGGACAACTTTGTGTAAAACAAAATGCGTTTTCATTTTCTTTCCACATTTTCCAAAAACTTGTGGGAAAAAAATGACATGTTCAAAAGACTCATTATGCCTCATAGATTATGGGTTGGGGTGTTTGCTTTCCAAAATGGGGTCATTTAGTGGGCGCTTCTATTGTCCTGGTGCTCCAGGGCCTTCAAAAGTGTGATAGGTGGCTCCGAAATGGCTGCTTAGACTGGGAGCTCTGCACTGATTTGGCTGCATCCTGCCCCATCCAGCAGCATCCGCAGCCATCCTGCTCCGCAAAGTGGACCGGCACCTCGCCCTCATCCCCGGACAACTCCCGGACCCCGCAGGCATCAGTATTTCCGCCCGGATCGGCCCGGAAAGCTCTTTCAGTTTTGAGGCCTACCCGCCCTGTTCCGATAGCATCGTGTTTAGCACACCATCCAGCGGGATCAGCAGCCATCCTGAGCAGCAACATATCCCTGCACCTCTCTCTCATCCCTGGACACCTCCTGGACCCCGCAGGTACCATTATTACAGCCCGGATCGGCCCGGACTGTACTTTCTAGTTTGAGGCCTACCTGCCCAAGATGGCGGCCGCTCCACAGCCCCCCCGGCCATCCGATTCTCAGCAGGGCTCCCCCCCACATATCTTGGACCCACAGCTGTTCCCTACTGCCCAGGGACCCCCAGGGGACACTTTCTCCTCACCCCATCCGTCCCCAGCATCCACGGAATCCCTAATAGGGCACACACTGGATGATCTCCTGCTATCCCCTATGGAGGCCTGCAATCCCCATGGCTCCCTCAGGGATCCTGTCAACTCAGCTCAACTTGACATAGCCACTCTATTTGTAAAATTCTCTGAGCTGCTGGATAGGGGGCTTTCTGTCACTGCTGCAAAAATTACAGGAGAGATAAAGGCTGATTTACATAATCTAGGATCCAGGACTGAAGCGATTGAATCCAAACTTGATCAAACGGTCGCCAGGACCACCCAAAATACTGATCTTATTCAAACTCTGCATGATCAGCTGGACTCTGCAATGTCAAAGATTGATGATCTGGAGAACAGAACACGTCGCTATAACTTTCGGATAAGGGGGATCCCTGAAAAATTCACTGATACCACAGAGATAGTGCATTCTCTCATCAAAAACCTGATTCCAGAATTACCTCAGCATAAGCTGGAACTGGACAGAGCTCACAGGGCCCTAGGTCCCCCCAGATCAGACGGACTTCCCAGAGACATAGTGGTCAAACCTCATTATTTTTCTGTGAAAGAGGAAGTAATGAAACGTGCCAGAGCCTCATCCAATCTTACATTCCAGGAACAACCAATCCAAATATTTGCAGACCTCTCATCATATACGATTCAGAAACGCAGAGCTTTAAAACCCCTTCTCTCTGTTCTGACCCAAAAAGAAATCAAATACTGGTGGCTGTTTCCATTTAAACTGAAATTTGCCTTCAAGAATAAGACTTATGCCTTTGCTACCCTCCCAGAGGGGGAACGATTGCTTCTAGACTTGGGACTCATATCCAGGACCCCCTCCTCACCACCACCAAAATCACCCAATACGGCAGCAAAACGCCAGATGCCGACCAGCCCGCTGACACCCCTCTGGCAGAAGCCAAAGACCAAGCGATCCAAAGATTCCAACCATCCCGGTTGAAAGACTCTCCTGGGCCATGTGATGGTTTCTCACATCCTTTAGACTTTTGGTTTTTGCTGAAACCCAAAGTTACCAAGATTTCAACTTTTATTGATTGGCGGTCCTCCTCCAGACTCTGCCCTGAACTTTGATTTGCAAACTGTTTTTTTTTTTTTGTGGGCTTTAAGAATTCCATGATTGCCCACCATGCTACTCCCCTCCCCAGGGTTGTAAACCCCCTTCCCGCCCTCCTGACCCCCCCCCCCCCAATTTTGCCGGTTTTCTTATGATATTGATGGTGGTTGTAATTTTTCAGATTACACATCTGAAATGTTGTTTATAATGATTATTGTTATGGGGCGCTGCAGCCGGATTAGCGAGCTGACGCCTTTTCCTACCTCGGAGTCTAGGTTTGTTCCGACTCCCTGGGTGGAACCCCTCCCCTTGCTGGGAGGATTTTTTTTGGGTACATTCTTCCCTAGGGTGGCAATGGAATCATCCCCCTTGCCCCCCTGGAGGCGGAATTTGTTTTGTTTTTTTCTCTATCTATCTTTCTTCGCTCTTCTTTTCTCTCATGTCTCTCTTTTTTTTCAGTTTTCCTGACAGGTCACAACCACGAGATGCTGCAATAAGCCCCGACTCTCCTGTGGAAATTCGCGGGATGCCTGACATTCAATTGTTTCAAGTAGGTGACTTATGGTTGCGTGGGTACCTCACCCCTCTGCTCCATGGCTGACTCCCTTACACTACCCCCTATCTTAAAGATAGGGACACATAATGTTCAGGGCCTTAACTCTCCTATAAAGCGCAGAAAAGCGTTTCAATATTATCATAGCCAAAAACTTGATGTAATTCTCCTCCAAGAAACTCACTTTCCTAGCTCGTACAACCCCAAATTTATCCACTCTAAATTTCCTTTGTTTTTTCTGGCCAATGCAGAAGGCAATACTAAGGGAGTGGCTATCGCCTTCTCCCATAGGTACAAATTTTCCCCCATAATGGAACACAGAGACCCAGAGGGACGGTTTATTCTAGTAAAGGGGGCCATTGATGATCACGTCTTCACCTTCATATCATACTATGCTCCTAACAAAGCACAGGGCTCGTTTTTCTTGCAGCTTTTCTGCACATTGCAACCTATGCTTGAGGGCTCAGTGATTTGGGGGGGCGACTCCAATGTCGCTCTTGACACTGGAGTAGATAAAAAGAGGCCACTGGGATCCCAAGCGGTTCGTCCCACTAAATGTAGTACTCTCGTGGCCAAGCTCATACATGACCAAGGCTTGATCGATATTTGGCGAGAACTAAACCCCACCCACAAAGACTACACTTTTTATTCAACACCACATCATTCCTTTTCCAGAATTGATCATATTTTACTCCCTGCACACCTCATGCCTTTGGCTTTAAAATCCTTCATTAGGGACTCCGCTTGGTCTGACCACGCATTGGTCACATTACGTCTGCAGAGCCCTCATACCCGTCCATTACATAATAATTGGAAGCTAAACGAATCCCTCCTTAAAGACCCAACCAGTAAATCACAAATTGAAAAAGAGATCAGGGAATACTTCTCCATTAATGACACGGGGGACACATCTCCGGGCATTCTATGGGCGGCCCACAAGGCCACCATTAGGGGAGCCATTATCCGCCTTTCCTCTCAGATACACAAGGAGAGACGCCTCGACCTGACACGTCTAGAATCAGAATTCCTGGCACTTAAACGGCGTCATAAAAGCAATCCTACCTCAGTTCCCATAGTGGAGCTGGACTCGGTTAGAACTCAACTTAATTTGGCGTTGACGGCCAAAGCTGATAAACACCTCCATTGGTCGGGAGCGCGTTTCTATTTCCAAAGAGATAAAATTGGTTCACGTTTGGCTTCCACCCTCTCGCCCAAACTGCGGCTGCAAGCTCCCCCTCTAGTGAAACTCCCAAATGGTACTGGTACTCGCAATCCCCAGAATATAACGAAGGCCTTTAAAGACTTTTACACTGATCTTTACAGCAAGGCTCCTGACCCACCCCACTCTCAACTCCACTCGTTTCTAGCCTCTATTCCTCTCCCTTAACTAACTGATGACCATCATGCACTATTGGATGATCCTATATCGGCAGAAGAAATAGAACTAGTCATTAAAGACCTTAAGAGTAGCTCCGCACCTGGCCCAGATGGCTTTTCGATCCCGTACTATAAATCCTTCGGTCCGATCCTGGCCCCCTACCTAGCAAGGCTATTCATGATCTTCGCACAAACCCACAACTAGATTCCTCCCTCAATGCGGCATTTATTACGGTAATACCCAAGCCTGGCAAAGATTCTAGCGAGGTTAGTAATTATAGACCGATTTCGCTTATAAATAATGACCTCAAAATACTGACAAAGATACTGGCTAACAGACTTTCCTCCTTCATTGCCCAATATATCCATAAAGACCAGGTAGGATTTATTCCGGGCAGGCAAGGACCCGATCAAATTCGACGCGCTATTGATGTTATCTCATTGTTGCAATCAGGATGGGATGGGGGTCCGCCCCAGGAGGGTATTCTCCTTTCTATTGATCTGCAGAAAGCCTTTGACTCCATTTCTTGGTCGTACTTGTTCTCTATCTTGGACACTTGGGGTTTTGGAACACGTTTTGTTAATATTTTGAAAGCGCTATACTCCAACCCCAACGCTAAAGTCAAATTCCAAGGCTGTTATTCAGACTCTTTCCAGATATCAAGAGGTACCCGCCAGGGCTGTCCCCTCTCCCCCCTCCTCTTTGCAATTGCAATTGAAACACTAGCCGTAGCTATCAGAAATGACACTAACATTCATGGAGTTCACTGCGCCCAGGGCACTCACAAATGCGCCTTGTTCGCAGATGATTTACTCTTATTTATCACGTCCCCGCTGATTTCCCTCCCCAATGTTGGTAGGCTTTTAACATTGTTCGGAACTATTTCCGGACTACAAGTGAATATGGCCAAATCGATGGCTCTGAACATAAACATGCCCCCCTCGGTGATAGCTAACCTGAAAGATCATTTTCCATTCACATGGAGCGAACAGTCTATACCTTACTTGGGAATCACCCTAACAAAGAAAACAGACCAACTATATAAGGCCAACTATCCCCCACTCTACTCTAAACTAGAATCAGACCTCCGCACCTGGTCACACTTACCTATCTCTTGGATAGGTAGGGTGCATGCGGTCAAGATGACTCTTTTACCCCGTATCCTGTATTACTTTAGATCACTCCCTGTTCCCGTCAATGGCACTCATCTTCGTAAGTTCCAGTCTCAAATTCTCAGGTTCGTTTGGGGCTCAAAAGGCTACAGATTTTCTAAGGATATCTTATTCAGAACTAGAGCACAGGGAGGGCTAGGACTTCCTAATCTGAGGTGGTATTACCAAGCAGCACAGTTGGCGCAGTTATCAGTTATATATTCTCGTGGGGTAAAACCTGACTGGGTCAATATGGAACGCCAAGCGGTCCCTCTCCATATGCTAGACTACCTGATGTGGTGTCAAGCAAAGTATCGTCCAGCAATTCTAGCACCTACTCTCTCACATTCGTTCTCTCTCTGGGATAGGCTCTGGGGTAAACCTGAAATCACCTCCCCCATACGACCCCTGGCTCTCTTGTTCCAAAACCACAATTTCCCTCCAGGCCGGGATATTACCGCGTTTAAATGGTGGCTGGATAAGGGGTTGTACAGAATAGGACACTTCTTTACAGGATCGGGCCCGATCTCCCTTTCGTACTGCAAATCTAAACTCAAAATGCCAGATACTGAACTCTTCCGCTTTCAACAAATTTCCCATTTCCTTTCTTACATCTGAAAATCCAACGTCATTCCTCCTACGGTAACACCATATGAGGCATGGTGTGGTAATGTCATGGAGCAGAGGGGTGGCATCTCTGCGATCTATGGGTCCCTTGCCGATAACAACCAAAAACCTAGTTACGCCAGAGCATGGGAGGGTGACCTCTCGCAGGAATGGGGGGAAAAGTCGTGGTATTCTGCCATGTCTGCGGCTTATAAAGGTGTACTGAATGTCTCCCTTATTGAGGCAAGTGTCAAAGTCCTCACCAGATGGTATATGGTTCCTGAGAGGATTCATAAATTCTACCCGGCTTCTTCCCCGCTCTGCTTCAGGGGTTGCTCCCTCCTGGGCTCTGTCATTCATATATGGTGGGACTGTCCCAAAATAAGGGGCTTCTGGACTAAAGTATTCAGCATCATCAGGAAAGTCACGGGTTTATCGATTGTGCAATCACGACAGATTGCTCTGCTTAACATGCCTACCCCGGGCGCATCCAAACATCAAAAACGTCTCATTCACTTCATCCTTCTGGGAGCCAAAATGACCATAGCCGGCGCTTGGAAGCGACCTTCTGTTTCCATATTGCGCGCTAAAAGAAAAATTTCCTGGATCATGTCGCAAGAATTGTTAGCTAGCAAACTCCTGGATACTCACCATCTCTTCAAGGTGGTGTGGGAACCATGGGCTGAGTTTACTAAAACCCCATTACATGCTTTGCTGCACTAGTTTGCACTTTCTTGCTCTTAGGGACCTGTCAGGAACACTTCTTCCTCTCACTTTCTCTCTCTAAGATCTCATTCCTCAGTGCTAGTATCACACCCTCTTTATCATGATCTGATCTTTCCCCAGTGCTTTCTTTTAATATTCTCTTTAACTCTCCTTTCGATTCCTTTCCCACCTTGTGTCTCTTCTTTCTCTTCTCCACACCATTTTCTTTTCAGCATGCCATGCTTGATGCAAAGTTTTTGAGACGCTAGTTGCTCCCTACCTTCACGGTTTTGGCAGCCTTCTGGGCTCTTAGGGCTGCATATTACTCAATAGCTTTTTGAGCTAAAATTATAACTTTACTGCACTCTTTTATGAGGGTGATTCATTCTTACCTCAACCTGGTCTACCAGAGCGGAGTTATGGGGGAGCCGGGGATGCCCTATCCACCCTGAGGGGACAGTCTTAGCCCCCAGTAGGGGTCTCCTCGGGATTGGGCGGGTCTCTCCGGATCTCTATTTCAAGGCGTATAACTTTTCCTCTGTGCCCTTGGCATTGTGTAACATGTGCAGATCGCCTGTTTACTTAAACGTTGAAGTTTTCGAGAGTTGTATGTATACTGTTCAGTATGGCTCAATATGTCAAATATTTGCTTCTTGTGCATGGTTCATAATTAGTGTTGAGCGAACACGGACTGTATTATTCGTGTTCGTACCGAATAATTGGATTTTTTTTACCCGAACACGGACACGGACACTTTACTGTATGTTCGGGTAAAAATCCGTGTTCGGTCGTTTTATTTCCGGGTTTTGCATGCTTTGGCGCTCTTTTCATGGCGGGCTTTCAACAGCCAATCAACAATCGTTTAACTGGTGTGCCTTAAGCCATCCCAGCCATGCCTGCAAATGTCTTAGTAGCTGTGATTGGCCGTCTGAAGCATGTGACCAAGTCTTTATAAGTTCGAGGCAGCCGCCGCAGCAGCGTCATTCTGCTGCTTAGCTAAGGGACAGAGCACACATCAATGTGCTGGCTGCTGATTAGGGAAAGATAGGCAGGAAAAAACCATTTGTGTCCGGATAGAATTGAGGGACAGGTCGGAGTGTTTAGGCAGGGCGAGTTGTAGGCATTTTAGGGATAGAGTCTGCTGAATTATAGGGTCAGTGTCTTCTACAAACTACAATCGATATTGCTGTGTGGGGGGTGGGGTGAATCTGCACTCAATCCTGATCTACGATCTCTTCTCAATCCTGTTAGGGACAGAGTCTGCTGAATTTTAGGGAAACTGTGTTCTACAAACTACAATCGATATTGCTGTGTGGTGTGGGATTGGAGATAGGCAGGTGTCAGTGATCCACATCCATTTTTCTGTGTGTGAGCTGCAGTGAACACAATCTTTTTGGGCTGCAGTGAACACAATCTTTTTGGGCTGCAGTGAACACAATCTTTTTGGGCTGCAGTGAACACAATCTTTTTGGGCTGCAGTGAACACAATCTTTTTGGGGTGCAGTGAACAAAATCTTTTTGGGGTGCAGTGAACACAATCCTTTTTGGTGTGCAGTGAACACAATCTTTGTGGGGTGCAGTGAACAAAATCCTTTGTGGGGTGCAGTGAACACAATCTTTTTGGGGTGCAGTGAACAAAATCCTTTTTGGGGTGCAGTGAACAACATCCTTTTTGGGGTGCAGTGAACACAATCTTTTTGGGGTGCAGTGAACAAAATCCTTTGTGGGGTGCAGTGAACACAATCTTTTTGGGGTGCAGTGAACACAATCTTTTTGGGGTGGAGTGAACAACATCCTTTTTGGGGTGCAGTGAACAAAATCCTTTTTGGGGTGCAGTGAACAAAATCATTTTTGGGGTGCAGTGAACACAATCTTTTTGGGGTGCAGTGAACACAATCTTTGTGGGGTGCAGTGAACACAATCTTTTTGGGGTGGAGTGAACAACATCCTTTTTGGGGTGCAGTGAACAACATCCTTTTTGGGGTGCAGTGAACACAATCTTTTTGGGGTGCAGTGAACACAATCTTTGTGGGGTACAGTGAACAGAATCTTTGTGGGGTGCAGTGAACACAATCTTTGGGGGGTACAGTGAACACAATCTTTTTGGGGTGCAGTGAACACAATCTTTGTGGGGTGCAGTGAACACAATCTTTTTGGGGTGGAGTGAACAAAATCATTTTTGGGGTGCAGTGAACAACATCCTTTTTGGGGTGCAGTGATCAAAATCCTTTTTGGGGTGCAGTGAACACAATCTTTTTGGGGTGCAGTGAACAAAATCCTTTGTGGGGTGCAGTGAACAGAATCTTTGTGGGGTGCAGTGAACACAATCTTTGGGGGGGTACAGTGAACACAATCTTTTTGGGGTGCAGTGAACACAATCTTTGTGGGGTACAGTGAACAGAATCTTTGTGGGGTGCAGTGAACACAATCTTTGGGGGGTACAGTGAACACAATCTTTTTGGGGTGCAGTGAACACAATCTTTGGGGGGTACAGTGAACACAATCTTTTTGGGGTGCAGTGAACACAATCTTTGTGGGGTGCAGTGAACACAATCTTTGGGGGGGTACAGTGAACACAATCTTTTTGGGGTGCAGTGAACAACATCCTTTTAGGGTGCAGTGAACACAATCTTTGTGGGGTACAGTGAACAGAATCTTTGTGGGGTGCAGTGAACACAATCTTTGGGGGGTACAGTGAACACAATCTTTGTGAGGTGCAGTGAACACAATCTTTGTGGGGTGCAGTGAACACAATCATTGTGGGGTGCAGTGAACTCAATCTTTGTGGGGTACAGTGAACACAATCTCATACTTCTGAAGATTTGAGGGTGCTGCCTGTTCCATACTCCCCCTACTCCTCATCTAGCCTTTTAGGGGTACAAACAATAGTAATTGGGGCCTAGTGTGGTTGTGTACGTGTGATATACATACACTTTTTTTGGATCATATTTTCTATTCCGCTATTTAATCAAAAACCTTTGGGGATCAGTTAAATTGGGGGATAGTCTGTGTTGGTACGTGTGAGAGAGATCCACCTTTCCAAGTTGTTGGGGTTCATCTCATACTTCTGAAGGTTTGAGGGTGCTGCCTGTTCCATACTCCCCCTACTCCTAGCCTTTTAGGGGTACAAACAATAGTAATTGGGGCCTAGTGTGGTTGTGTACGTGTGATATACATACACTTTTTTTGGATCATATTTTCTATTCCGCTATTTAATCAAAAACCTTTGGGGATCAGTTAAATTGGGGGATAGTCTGTGTTGGTACGTGTGAGAGAGATCCACCTTTCCAAGTTGTTGGGGTTCATCTCATACTTCTGAAGGTTTGAGGGTGCTGCCTGTTCCATACCCCCCCTACTCCTCATCTAGCCTTTTAGGGGTACAAACAATAGTAATTGGGGCCTAGTGTGGTTGTGTACGTGTGATATACATACACTTTTTTTGGATCATATTTTCTATTCCGCTATTTAATCAAAAACCTTTGGGGATCAGTTAAATTGGGGGATAGTCTGTGTTGGTACGTGTGAGAGAGATCCACCTTTCCAAGTTGTTGGGGTTCATCTCATACTTCTGAAGGTTTGAGGGTGCTGCCTGTTCCATACTCCCCCTACTCCTCATCTAGCCTTTTAGGGGTACAAACAATAGTAATTGGGGCCCAGTGTGGTTGTGTACGTGTGATATACATACACTTTTTTTGGATCATATTTTCTATTCCGCTATTTAATCAAAAACCTTTGGGGATCAGTTAAATTGGGGGATAGTCTGTGTTGGTACGTGTGAGAGAGATCCACCTTTCCAAGTTGTTGGGGTTCATCTCATACTTCTGAAGGTTTGAGGGTGCTGCCTGTTCCATACCCCCCCTACTCCTCATCTAGCCTTTTAGGGGTACAAACAATAGTAATTGGGGCCTAGTGTGGTTGTGTACGTGTGATATACATACACTTTTTTTGGATCATATTTTCTATTCCGCTATTTAATCAAAAACCTTTGGGGATCAGTTAAATTGGGGGATAGTCTGTGTTGGTACGTGTGAGAGAGATCCACCTTTCCAAGTTGTTGGGGTTCATCTCATACTTCTGAAGGTTTGAGGGTGCTGCCTGTTCCATACCCCCCCTACTCCTCATCTAGCCTTTTAGGGGTACAAACAATAGTAATTGGGGCCTAGTGTGGTTGTGTACGTGTGATATACATACACTTTTTTTGGATCATATTTTCTATTCCGCTATTTAATCAAAAACCTTTGGGGATCAGTTAAATTGGGGGATAGTCTGTGTTGGTACGTGTGAGAGAGATCCACCTTTCCAAGTTGTTGGGGTTCATCTCATACTTCTGAAGGTTTGAGGGTGCTGCCTGTTCCATACTCCCCCTACTCCTCATCTAGCCTTTTAGGGGTACAAACAATAGTAATTGGGGCCTAGTGTGGTTGTGTACGTGTGATATACATACACTTTTTTTGGATCATATTTTCTATTCCGCTATTTAATCAAAAACCTTTGGGGATCAGTTAAATTGGGGGATAGTCTGTGTTGGTACGTGTGAGAGAGATCCACCTTTCCAAGTTGTTGGGGTTCATCTCATACTTCTGAAGGTTTGAGGGTGCTGCCTGTTCCATACTCCCCCTACTCCTAGCCTTTTAGGGGTACAAACAATAGTAATTGGGGCCTAGTGTGGTTGTGTACGTGTGATATACATACACTTTTTTTGGATCATATTTTCTATTCCGCTATTTAATCAAAAACCTTTGGGGATCAGTTAAATTGGGGGATAGTCTGTGTTGGTACGTGTGAGAGAGATCCACCTTTCCAAGTTGTTGGGGTTCATCTCATACTTCTGAAGGTTTGAGGGTGCTGCCTGTTCCATACCCCCCCTACTCCTCATCTAGCCTTTTAGGGGTACAAACAATAGTAATTGGGGCCTAGTGTGGTTGTGTACGTGTGATATACATACACTTTTTTTGGATCATATTTTCTATTCCGCTATTTAATCAAAAACCTTTGGGGATCAGTTAAATTGGGGGATAGTCTGTGTTGGTACGTGTGAGAGAGATCCACCTTTCCAAGTTGTTGGGGTTCATCTCATACTTCTGAAGGTTTGAGGGTGCTGCCTGTTCCATACTCCCCCTACTCCTAGCCTTTTAGGGGTACAAACAATAGTAATTGGGGCCTAGTGTGGTTGTGTACGTGTGATATACATACACTTTTTTTGGATCATATTTTCTATTCCGCTATTTAATCAAAAACCTTTGGGGATCAGTTAAATTGGGGGATAGTCTGTGTTGGTACGTGTGAGAGAGATCCACCTTTCCAAGTTGTTGGGGTTCATCTCATACTTCTGAAGGTTTGAGGGTGCTGCCTGTTCCATACCCCCCCTACTCCTCATCTAGCCTTTTAGGGGTACAAACAATAGTAATTGGGGCCTAGTGTGGTTGTGTACGTGTGATATACATACACTTTTTTTGGATCATATTTTCTATTCCGCTATTTAATCAAAAACCTTTGGGGATCAGTTAAATTGGGGGATAGTCTGTGTTGGTACGTGTGAGAGAGATCCACCTTTCCAAGTTGTTGGGGTTCATCTCATACTTCTGAAGGTTTGAGGGTGCTGCCTGTTCCATACCCCCCCTACTCCTCATCTAGCCTTTTAGGGGTACAAACAATAGTAATTGGGGCCTAGTGTGGTTGTGTACGTGTGATATACATACACTTTTTTTGGATCATATTTTCTATTCCGCTATTTAATCAAAAACCTTTGGGGATCAGTTAAATTGGGGGATAGTCTGTGTTGGTACGTGTGAGAGAGATCCACCTTTCCAAGTTGTTGGGGTTCATCTCATACTTCTGAAGGTTTGAGGGTGCTGCCTGTTCCATACTCCCCCTACTCCTAGCCTTTTAGGGGTACAAACAATAGTAATTGGGGCCTAGTGTGGTTGTGTACGTGTGATATACATACACTTTTTTTGGATCATATTTTCTATTCCGCTATTTAATCAAAAACCTTTGGGGATCAGTTAAATTGGGGGATAGTCTGTGTTGGTACGTGTGAGAGAGATCCACCTTTCCAAGTTGTTGGGGTTCATCTCATACTTCTGAAGGTTTGAGGGTGCTGCCTGTTCCATACCCCCCCTACTCCTCATCTAGCCTTTTAGGGGTACAAACAATAGTAATTGGGGCCTAGTGTGGTTGTGTACGTGTGATATACATACACTTTTTTTGGATCATATTTCCTATTCCGCTATTTAATCAAAAACCTTTGGGGATCAGTTAAATTGGGGGATAGTCTGTGTTGGTACGTGTGAGAGAGATCCACCTTTCCAAGTTGTTGGGGTTCATCTCATACTTCTGAAGGTTTGAGGGTGCTGCCTGTTCCATACTCCCCCTACTCCTCATCTAGCCTTTTAGGGGTACAAACAATAGTAATTGGGGCCCAGTGTGGTTGTGTACGTGTGATATACATACACTTTTTTTGGATCATATTTTCTATTCCACTATTTAATCAAAAACCTTTGGGGATCAGTTAAATTGGGGGATAGTCTGTGTTGGTACGTGTGAGAGAGATCCACCTTTCCAAGTTGTTGGGGTTCATCTCATACTTCTGAAGGTTTGAGGGTGCTGCCTGTTCCATACCCCCCCTACTCCTCATCTAGCCTTTTAGGGGTACAAACAATAGTAATTGGGGCCTAGTGTGGTTGTGTACGTGTGATATACATACACTTTTTTTGGATCATATTTTCTATTCCGCTATTTAATCAAAAACCTTTGGGGATCAGTTAAATTGGGGGATAGTCTGTGTTGGTACGTGTGAGAGAGATCCACCTTTCCAAGTTTTTGGGGTTCATCTCATACTTCTGAAGATTTGAGGGTGCTGCATGTTCCATACTCCTCTTCCTCATCCTCCCTTTAGGGTAGGAAAAAATTTAATCGGGCCTAGTCTGTGTTTGTACGTGTGAGATACACAGTTTTTTATCCTATTCCGCTATTCAATACACACCCTTTTGGTGTAAAAAACATTAAATTGCGGCATAGTTTGCATATTTGACATTTGCATATATTGTGCCTTGTTGCGCTGTTTTGGGTACTCCACCAACATGGCCAGTGGCAATGACGCCATTCTCAGCTTAACTATCCCACTTCTATGCCTCCTTGAAAAAACAATTTGGGCGATGATGGAAGAGGATGTGGCACAGGATGAGGAGGAGGAGGAGGAGGATGAAGAGGTAACATTTCAAAGGCTTTCAGGGCAGTCATTCGCAAGGGGCTCCGAGGGTGGGTTCCTGCACACACAAACGCCAGGGACACAATTGTCCAGCAGGGGCACAGTTCTGGAGGATGAGGAGGATGAGGAGGAGGAGGAGCTGGAGGAGGAGATGGAACCATGTTCACAGCAGGGTGGCACCCAGGCCAGCTCATGGCCATCACTGGTGCGTGGCTGGGGGGATACAGAGGACACGGACGATACACCTCCCACAGATTACAGCCTTTCGTCGCCTCTCGGCAGCCTGGCACACATGAGCGATTACATGCTGCAGTGTCTCCACAACGACCGCCGAGTTGCCCACATTCTAACTTGTGCTGATTACTGGGTGGCCACGCTGCTGGATCCCCGTTACAAGGACAACGTACCGTCCTTAATTCACTCACTGGAGCGCGATCGCAAGATGCGCGAGTACAAGCGCACGCTGGTAGACGCCATGCTGCTGGCATTCCCATCTGACAGCGGGGCCACAGTGGAAGCACAAGGCAGAGGAGGAGGAGGAGGAGGTCGCCAACGCAACCAGGGCACCGCCAGCACCTCAGAAGGCAGGGTTAGCATGGCCGAAATGTGGAAAAGCTTTGTCAGCACGCCACAACAAACAGCAGCACCAGCAGCTCAGATGGAACGTCTTAGCAGGAGGCAGCATTTTACCAACATGGTGGAGCAGTATGTGTGCACACGCCTACATGTAGTGAATGACGGGTCTGCCCCCTTCAACTTCTGGGTCTCCAAATTGGGCACATGGCCTGAGCTTGCCCTTTACGCCTTGGAGGTGCTGGCGTGCCCTGCAGCCAGTGTATTATCTGAACGGGTATTTAGCACGGCTGGGGGCGTTATAACAGACAAGCGCAGCCGCCTGTCCAGAGACAATGTGGACAAGCTCACGTTCATTAAAATGAACCAGGCATGGATCCCACGGGACTTTTCCGTACCTTATGCAGAATAGCAATGGATACCGACCTTACCCACCCATTGTTCCATTTTTGCTCTTTCTCACTCTTTTGGGGTGTACCCTCATTTAAAATTTTTGAAAAGAAGCAGTGTTGGCTACCTCGTCCTCCTCCTCAGGGCCAGATTAATGTAGGGGCTATTGGAGCTGCAGCTCCAGGCCCCTACCTTTTATATAGGCCCCGGGTTGGCCATATTCACTGTTACCGCTCTTCTGTCACTTGTAAACACAGAAGTCTGGCTTCTATGCTCGCTTCCCCAGGCAGCACCCTCAGAACCTCCCCACACAGCGTGAAGGCCGGACAAGGAGGGACAGTTGGCGATGCATGGATGTGTTTATGGGCTTCAGAGACAGCATCCCATGTTGAATTAGGCATGCATGGCTGCACCCTTCCTCCTCTGGGTGCATGGCAAGGCACGGCCCTTAAGGCCCTTCAAAATCCTCAGCACCAAGCCCATGATGCTGTTAATCCGGCCCTGGTCCTCCTCCACCGCCGCTTCCACCTACACCGCCCATAGGTGTGCGCAGCCTATTGCATTAAGGTGTGCACCCCAAAGTTGAAATACACATGCATGTGTTTGCCAGCAGGGAGAGTAATGTATCGGGGCCATGTACCTGTAGGCAAGGAGAAATAGAGCAGAGCAGGTCCCAGGGAGATCTTTCCCATCTCCTCACTGGCAATGCTATGTGCCCTAGGTGATTAGGGTGTGCCCAGGCACACCCAGCACACCCTGTGCGCACGCCTATGTCACCGCCACATCCACCACCACCTCAACCTCCCTCCTACTCCATATGGGCCTCGTCCTTCAGAGATGAAGAAGAACATTGTTTTATTTTTCTGTTTTTTTTTGTTGTTTTAAGTTATTTCCCTATCCACATTTGTTTGCAGAGCACTTGCCATGCTCTTAATTACGTTTTGCTGCCATTTGCAGCACTCTAGCCCTTTCCTTTGGTGTTTTAGAGCCATTTTAGTGCCTTAAAGTTCGGGTCCCCATTGACTTCAATGGGGTTCGGTGTCCGGGAAAAGTTCGGTAAAAGTCCGGGACACGGACCCGGACTTTTTTTTAAAGTTCGGCCGAACCCGTCGAACACGGACATCTAGGTGTCCGCTCAACCCTATTCATAATGCTTGTAATGTATCTATTCCTTTATGTTACAAATAAAAATCTTTTGAAAGCAAAAAAAAAAAAAAGTGTAATAGGTTGTCAGGAAATGATATGTGTAATTTATGCTCCTAGAATGCCTGGAGGTGCTACTTGGATGTTGGGCCTCTGTATGTGGCCAGGTTGTGTAAAAGTCCCACAAATGTGGTATCGCCATACTCAGGAGGAGTAGCAGAATGTATTTTGGGGTGTAGTTGCAAGTATGCATATGCAGTGTGTGGGAAATAACTATGACAATTTTGTGAAAAAAATCTTCATTTTGCAAAGATTTATGGGAAAAAATACAACTTCAAAAAACTCACCAGGCTCTAAAATAAATACCTTGGAATTTCTACTTTCCAAAAAGTATTAATTTGGGGGGTATTTGAACTTTTCTGGCTTGTTAGTGTCTCAAGAAATTAGATAGGCAGTCAGTACATCAGGTGTGATCAATTTTCAATGACTGGCACCATAGCTTGTAGACTCTATTACCTTCACAAAGACCAAATAATATATATTTATTTGGGTTATTTTTAACACAGATATGTAGCAGTATAACTTTTGGCCAAAATTTATGAGGAAAAATTACTAAATTTGCAAAATGTTAAAACCGAAACAAAGAAAAATGCTTTTTTGGTACAAAATTTTCGGCCTTTTTTCATTTATAGCGCAAAAAATTAAAAACCTAATGATGATTAAATGCCACCAAAAGAAAGCTCTATTTGTGTGAAAAAAGGACAAAAATTTCATATGGGTACAGTGTTGTATGACTGAGTAATTGTCATTCAAAATGTGAGAGCACTGAAAGCTGAAAATTGGTCTGGTTAGGAAGGGGGTTTAGGTGTCCAGTGGGTAAGTGGTTAATGTCCAGTTTTTAAAGAAGTGACTTTCTAATGCACTTAAACCTGTAAAACCTGTCTACAACAGTTATGCCAGAGAGTGGAGGTAAATGGTTAGGAATTTAAATTTTGGTTTAATTTAGTGTAACAGAGCAGATAGCCGTAGCAGTTTAATTGATTTCCTTTTGATCTTTAGTTGCTTTTTTAGGTTGAAATTTATTTCTGTATTGATTTTTATATCTATTTATATAAAGCTTTTAGCTTATCTTCAAAAATCTTTTTAAGCATTTACAACTGAAAAACAAAATAAAATCAACAGCAAAATTATGTGAATGTTTTAACCACTTCTGAACCGCCTGCAGCGGTTTTATATCTACTTTGACGTTAAATACGGGGGTTATGGCAGCAGATAGCTGCCAGAACCCTGTCATTTTTTTTACAGGGTGGACGATCCTCTTTCACATAAAAGTGGTCCCAGCGACAGATTAGTCGTGGGATCACTTTTATGGGCAGCGGAAGAGATGCCCCCCCTCCCCCCATCACTTCCCAGTCATGTTCCCCTCTTACCTCAAACTAACATCAAAATGTGCATATCAAAACAATGATCTACTTTGTTTTTCTATTTTCATAGATTGTGTGTGTTTTGGTGTATTTGGAGTAGCTTTATTTTTCATTTACTCTTTTATTTACTCATTTATTTGTTTTTTTTATTTTACTTTTTTGTATTTGAATGATATGGGTCTTACTATATTGTTATTTTTTATTATTTTTTTAATTATACATTTTTCATTGCCTTGTTTTCCTTTCAGTGAAAACATGTAAAATAATGAGGCTAATCAGCAACTATTCTGTAGTGTAATACAGGTCTAGGATAGTTAAAAGAAGATGATGCCATAACCCTCAGGAGCCATTTAAACCCAACTTCACCCTTAGAAACCAGATAAATATGCAATTGTGTCTACCCTATTGATTCCAATATGTGTTATCACAATCACAAAAAAAAAAAAAAAAAAAAAAAAAAAACTGATGTTATTTCTCTATTTTCATCAAGAGTTTAGGGAAATAAAAGCTCTCAACTCTGCTCATCACTTCTGCATAGTTCCCAAGCTCATGGCTGTAAAGCTGGCTAAAGTCAGCTGGATTTCTGGATAATGATGTGAGACATCTGTTTTTGCACTCTCTAGGATCTTATGTGATTTTTAGTGTTATTTAGCCACTGGAGTTGGTTCAGAATATTCAATACTTCCTTGGCCTGCACTGAAAAGTAAGTGGTCTGTTAATATATGATAATTAGCACTTTCACTGGTTGGAAGCAGTAACTATATCCAAACACAACTCTGAATGGATGATACATGCATCATTTTTACTGAGGACACTCAAGTTTTTCTGAAAAAGGATTTCATATTAAGGAGAAATAAGCTGCTGTATCTACAATAAAGGTACACACAAATAAAGAAAAGATAAAACAAATTGCTGAGGGGGAACTGGGGGGTAAGCAGTATCCACTTAAATGCTAATTGCAAAGTGATGTATATACAGTATACACACACATACATTACCTACTATATGATAAATAATAAAAACCAGACTCATTCAACACAGCCAAAATATACACACAGACATTAGATGATTATTATTATTGCATAAGATAGATCATTTTGAAAAAAAAAAAAAGATTGATACTGATATTGATGGAAAGAATAGTATAATTAAAGATTTTTTTTAACATTTATTCGATTTTTGGGGTTTGCCAAAATAGGAATACAGAGAAATTATTACACATTGTAATAAAGGAACTGAAACTGAAAACTGAAAAAAAGAGTTGTACAGATGAATCTGAGTAACATATGCCGGTCTATGCAAAAAAAAAAAAAAAAAAAAAAACATCTCAAACTGCAAATAGTTAAAATAAAGACTATAAAAGGAAACACCATGTCTTCGTTTTTGGTGTGTAAAATATGAGGGTTCTTCAAAAAGTTTCCACACTTTTTTAAAATCTATTTTATATATTAAAGAGCGGAAAATTTTTGAAGACTCCTCGGATAATATAATTCAAATTTACAGCAAAAAGAGAAAAATACATGAAACAATCCAGCATACAAGAGTGGCGAAACATAAAGAATATAGGGAAGCATAAGGGGGTGTGTGTTTAAAAGGTAATGAGGCTTGGGTTACAATGGGCATCCCCTCAACACTTTTATATTATGTGCACATATTTTTGAATTAGATACATTTAGATGCATAATATAGGAAACAAAAGTATGATATATGAGAAGCAGGCTTATAACTTGGAGGGACTAATAAGAATGCGAGAGAAAAGATAAAAATCCTCCAACAGTGTGAGGATGGTGAGGACTTACAGGCCAACACACATCTTGGTGCCTTAAATGTTAGACCTGTACCTGGGTATACTTGACCCGCTGATTCCAAAAATTGTACAATTTTTTCCTATTAGCTTTAGTTTTTGAGATACAGCATAAATGTAATATACTACTCTTTACTCACTGTTAAGGAACAGTCCCCCTTCAAAAATCAGGATATAAATATACCAAAATATGGGATGATTTAGGCAGCACTGTTGTAAAGTAGCCATAACCTCTATAATGCTCGATCTACAAAAATGAAACAATATGAGTAGCAATATAAACAAACACCTCCTATATGATCATAACTATAATACAGTTAAATATTTTACACCCTAGAATCCAATGTTTTTAAATGTAAAATTACAGTTGGAAGTATGTAAACACTCTCACTATATCTGCTAACTTGTATGCAAAAACGCAAACTAGGTAACTGAAGAGTTGATCAGCAAGATCTTTTCAAAAACTGTCTAAAACATTATATAAATTTGACAATATCTTTAAAACTAGAGGTGATGCAGTGTAGCCATTGCAATTTTCTGAATCAGGCACTAAGAAAAAATATTTTATTTGTTAGGCTATGTTATTGTTGGGTTAGACATTTACTATACATATAGGTGAGTCTCTATGGGCCAACAAGCAGGACCAGGTCTCAAGGGCCTAGAGGCATCTGTTTTGGGCAAATGCCACCAAAGTTTCCACCATGAACATTTCATTCAGAATTTGCTATCATTCCAGAAATTCAGGAGGGTGTTTAAAAGGTTGCCACTCTGGCTGCTATAGCTGTAGGATGCCTTGGATGCCTCGGATGGACAAGCAGACTATCTATAGGGAAAACCAAATACTAAAATTACACATATATTTGTATGGTGTAAAGATTTTTTACAAAAAAAAGGGTTATTGTAGGGCAATCCCACCATATGTAAATGTAGTTTCCCAGTGTGTAAGGCATTAACAGCAATGGTCAGATGTTAATCGCTAGATGCAGTTTTGTTCTAATGGAGCTCAGATGTATCCATGCCTGGACCAAAGTGACTCAATCTATGGAGAATGTATTATGCCTCATTTCCACTGAGAGGTATGGTACGGTTTGGTTCAGTACGGTATGGTTCGGAACGGTACACCTTGCGTTTCCACTGCCAATAGTACCTTTTCATGATAGGCGTGGTGTAGCCGGAAAGCTGTGATGGACGATTCTCTGTCAACCAATCAAAGTTCTACAGAGTGTAGCTCCACCCTGTTGGTATGGTACTAATGTGCTTGGTACCCCAACGAAAGGGTCCCAAAAAAGTGGTACGGTACGGTTCGGAATTAGGGTACCATCCACAATGGAAATAGCAAAAATTGCGTACCGTACCGAACCGTACCATAACGCTCAGTGGAAACGAGCCATAAGATAAAAATTGCCCTAGATTCTCGACAAAGATAAATAGGGGAAGTCTGAGTAGTGAGAATACTGAGAATAGGGAATCCATGGGATCTACTGCATATCCATCAAGAGTAGACTATAAATAGCATTAAAAATAGCTGTACTGCCAACAAAAACAAGTGTGCAAAATAGAGTGTGGTATGACAATTGTTTTTGTTGGCAGCGCAGCTATCTATATGCCTGTGGGAACACAGGTGTTCAGTTTTAGGAACAGAGAGTGGTAGAGCAAAGTTTTTTTTTATATTATAGACATAGAATGTAGTCTCATTGTGTTGTAAGTTTGTCAGGCAAACAGACTAGACGTTTTTGGTCAGTTCACCCACCAGAACCCCTGGCTGATGTTTCCATGCAAATATCAACTGGAAGTAGCACTACCACCACAAAATGTTAGATCCCACAAGCTTTTGTTTGTAAACAAGCCATTGTGGCTTCTGGGGGATGTCGTTGACCAAATGGTTACATGACCATACTTGGTCAATGATGTCACACTGAATTTCCACCTGCTTGTTTACAAAGATAAACTGGCTGGGGATCTGTCATTTGTAATGGAAGTAGCAGCGAGTCAGCATTGTCAGTTGTTGGGTCATATTGGTGGCAGGTCAGCATCATCATGTGATGCTCAATGTCTTTCTGTTTCAAATAATCTAGATTTAGAGTATGGTCGCCCCTCTAAAGCGCTATATAGATATCTTTAGGTTTATTAAGAAATTTATTGAATATAGACTGCAGGGGAAAAAAAGGTTTTGGAGGGGTGACAGTACTTATCCACAAATAAGCAGAAATCTATCCAAATCTCACAAGAATTTGGGTGCAAATGGTGATGATTGTCAGCACTGATGAGATCTAAAGACAATATTAATGAATAAAGTAGAAGTCCACCTTAACACTAAAATCCCTGCATCTATAGACCTCCATGATCTAACACTAAGCTATGTAGCCCTGTAAAGAAAAAATCTGTATACATACCTTTTTTGAAGCCAATCCGACCTGATCCCATTCTGAGCTGTCAGCCGGGGCTTCACTTTGGAGCAGAGGACACATCCAACAATAAAAAAAGCCTAATAGTAAGTCTATGGGTGACGTCACTCCCCATTCATTTCACGGCCGTTGTCGGCTGTGTCCTCTGCAGAGTTTCCACTGCTAGGGAAAGGATTACATTTGCTTAAAAAAAAGGTAAGTATACTGATTTCTTCTTTACAGGGTTACATAGGTTAGTGTTAGATTGTGGAGGTCTGTAGATGCAGGGATTTTAGTTTGAGGGTGGACTAACACTTTATTAACACCTGTCAATCAAATGGATTTCCATTTGAGAGCCATTCCTAAAGCACCTCTTTTTGTAGAAAACATATAACTTGGGAGCACACAGACAGAGACAAGACTTTGGACTCACAAGAAAGAGATAGTGAGGGATTAACTCATTATCAGAATACCTCTCATGATTTTCATAACAAACCCCAAAAGGATAGCAGTGATCTTAGATCCCAAGATTAAACACAATTCTCTAAAAAAGCACTTCTACAGAATACACATAGTTGAATTAGAGAAAAGTTGATCCAATGATCTAATTGAAGACAATGACATTTAAAAAGCTTTACCAATAGAAAAGGGAACCACAACAAATACTTAAACGTTTAGAAAAAAAAATATCAGTTGTTTAACCATTTGGAAAACAATCCCTATGTGCTTTCTTACAGCAAACTTCAAATAGATATTGAAAACCTATCAGTGAAAACTGTGATAGATCAGAACATACCAAAAGAGTGGCATTTAGTTTTGAAAAGTCTAAAACACTGTAAAAGAACTAGTATGTCCCTCTGATTGGGGAGACAATATTCTTATTCTTAGTTCAATATCAAAGAATATACTTAAAGATTTCAGGTAAGAACGGTATATTAGAATAACCCCCCCCCCCCCTCCAAAGGTACAGACTTTCAACTGCAGATCCTATTAACTAGAAGATAAGGCTTACCATCACAACTTTACCTCAAAAGAAACATGGCAGGTTATTAGAACTCCATATCTACAATAACCAAAAAACACACAAGGAATTGAAAGATCATCGAGCAAACCATGTTGTTGTGGGCAAAGAAAGGGTCAGTCAAAACATTGATACACATCTAAAACCTCATGTCATAGAATTGTCATTCGTTTTCTGTAGATAATGAATGATTACACATGCCCTGGGGATTGTGATTAGTGACAGTGAATGTAGAAGCACTCTATTGTAATATCCAACACCATAGGTATAGAAACATTTAAAACATTTCTAAGTCAAAGAAGCCAAGATCAATGAACAGTACATTTCTTCAGAAGAAATTTACTTGTACCACATTTTACCTGGTGAAGATACATTGATGATATTTTCATTGTTTGGAATTGTGCCAAGCACAAATTGGTAACATTTATGAATATGTTTATGTATTACAGGTGCTTATATAGCACCATACATGTATGCAGTGCTTTACAGTATCTCACAAAAGTGAGTGCACCCCTCACATTTTTTTTTTTGTAAATATTTTAATATATCTTTTCATGTGACAACACTGAAGAAATGACACTTTGCTACAATGTAAAATAGTGAGTGTACAGCACAACAGTGTAAATTTGCTGTCCCCTCAAAATAACTCAACACACACCCATTAATGTCTAAACTGCTGGCAACAAAAGTGAGTACACCCCTAGGTGGTAATGTCCAAATTGTGCCCAATTAGCCATTTCCCCTCTCCGATGTCATGTGACTCATTAGTGTTACAAGGTCTCAGGTGTGAATGGGGAGCAGGTGTGTTAAATTTGGTGTTATCGCTCTCACTCTCTCAAACTGGTCACTGGAAGTTCAACATGGCACCTCATGGCAAAGACCTCTCTGAGGATCTGAAAAAAATAAATGTTGCTCTACATAAAAATGGCCTAGGCTTTAATAAGATTGCCAAGACCCTGAAACAGAGCTGCAGCATGGTGGCCAAGACCATACAGCGGTTTAACAGGACATGTTCCATTCAGAACAGGCCTCACCATGATCGACCAAAGAGGTTGGGTGCACATGCTCAGCGTCATATCCAGAGGTTGCCTTTGGAAAATAGATGTATGATTGCTGCCAGCATTTATGCAGAGGTTAAAGGGGTGGGGGTTCAGCCTGTAAGTGCTCAGACCATATGCCGCACACTGAATCAAATTTGTTTGCATGGCTGTCGTCCCAGAAGGAAGCCTCTTCTGAAGATGATGCACAAGAAAGCTCTGAAACAGTTTGCTGAAGACAAGCAGACTAAGGACATGGATTACTGTATGTTCTGTGGTCTGATGAGACCAAGATAAACCTATTTGGTTCAGATGGTGTCAAGCGTGTGTAGTGGCAACCAGGTGAGGAGTACAAAGACAAGTGTGTCTTGCCTACAATCAAGCATGGTGGTGGGAGTGTCATGGTCTGGGGCTGCCAGCACTGGGAAACTACAGATTATTGAGGGAACCATGAATTCCAACATGTACTGTGACATAGTGAAGCAGAGCATGATCCCCTCCCTTCAGAGACTGGGCCGCAGGGCAGTATTCCAACATGATAAAAACCCCAAACATACCTCCAAGAAGACCACTGCCTTGCTAGAGAAGCTGAGGGTAAAGGTGATGGAATGGCAAAGCATGTCTCCAAACCTAAACCCTACTGAGCATCTGTGGGGCATCCTCAAATGGAAGGTGGAGGAGCGCAAGGTCTCTAACATCCACCACCTCTGTGATGTCATCATGGTGGAGTGGAAAAGGACCCCGTGGCAATCTGTACAGCTCTGGTAAACTCCATGCTCAAGAGGGTTAAGGCCGTGCTGGAAAATAATGGTGGCCAAACAAAATATTGACACTTTGGGCCCAATTTGGACATTTTCACTTAGGGGTGCACTCACTTTGTTGCCAGCGGTTTAGATATTAATGGCTGTGTGTTGAGTTATTTTGAGGTGACAGCAAAATGCACACTGTTATATAAGCTGTACACTCACTACTTTACATTGTAGTAAAGTGTCATTTCTTCAGTGTTGTCACATGTCATACAAAAATGTAAGGGTGTACTCACTTTTGTGAGATACTGTATAAATTGTACATTCACATCAGTCCCTGACTTCAAGGAGCTTACAATGGAGGTCCCTAATTTACATTCATACTCACACTAGGCACAACTCCGATGGCTGTGTGAGAGGCGAGTTCCAGATTCCAGAATACATCAATATCTCCCAATATATTTTTGGCCCCTGAGGGACTCACCAATACTGGGAACAGATCTGCAGGCAAATGGAAGGATCAGGAGGGTCCAAGAGAATTTACAGATTTCTTCACCATGGCTATCGGCAGAGGAAATCAAGATGGTACTGGATTCGCCCTGCATAAGGAAACGGCAGCAACTCAGAGGAGAGGGGAAAGTGACAATTCCTTCAGCACTGCAACAGTGGCAGGTATGCTTGGCAACATATCACCTTCCAGCAGCCCTACTTAGCAAAAGAGATGCCTGCAGGACATAGGGGAACAGAGAGACAATGTAGCACATGAGTGGGAGGCTATAGAGGAGACAGCTGGACATGAGGCACAGCCCACTGCTTTTCCTACCATAGGGCACGCTGTAATCGACACTACCCTCACAGAAATGCTTTTATCCCTCAGGGGGGCTTTGCAATACGACATGGCATCATTTATGAGATCCACCCACAAAGAATTAAAGGCTATTGGTGATAGAGTGGACTACATGGACAACAAGATGGGGGACTTCACTCAGGCACATAATGAACTTGTTGACTTCCATTTTGAGCTGGAGGATGAACTTCAAGCCTTAAAAATTAATATGGCAAACCTGGAGGACAGGTCCAGGAGAAATAATGTAGAATTTAGAGGGATCCCTGAATCCAAAAAATCTCCTGACTTACGCCTGTACCTACAAAAGATGATGATGGATGCCATACCCTCTCTCACCCCCCAGCGATGTTCTTATTGATAGAGCACACAGATTACCCAAGCTTACACACTTACCAGTAAGAATATCAAGGGAAATCATTTTGCTTCTCTTGGCATCATCCTGCTCTACCTGAACCTTATTCAGGGATATCCTTATACATCGATCTGTCCCAAACTACCATGTCAGCACACAAAAACCTCATTCCTATTACAAAGATGTTATGAAACCATAAGATCATCTATAGATGGGGTTTTCCAGCTAAGCTGTTAATTGACCAGAATGGGGAATCCTATAAAGTGTCCTCTCTAGAAAAAGGGCTTGATCTACTTCGCAGATGTGGTCTCCTACCTGAGAATGGCGAGCTAAGATCTAACTGGAACTCCAACACAGGAGCTCTACTAACCGCCAACAGTCACCTGCTTTCTTTGCCTTCAGTTCTTCAAAGGTGACATTTTAGCGGGCAGCCCCCCAAGCTCCCCAAGCCCCCCAAGGGTCTAACCACTGGTCTAATCCTATGGATCTACTCCTGATGTATCCCCTGATGCTTTACTTACTACAGCGTTTTCCTGTATTTAATTTTCTTTTTTTCATTTGTTCTTTGTTTTGATACAGTTCATTTTAGTTGTTGTTTTGCCCACTGTAGGGGCTACAGTGCTACCCTTCTATCTGGATACTTAATCATTTTTACTATTTTACTATTCATCTCCCTTCTCTCTATCCCACCGTTTAAAGTTTCTTCTAGCAACAACCTCTCCTTTAACCCCTCAGGCCTCCATTGCGCTATATTTTATAGTACGAGGTCTCAACAGCCCTTTCAAAAGGCGGCCCTCTGGAAAGAAGCTCTCTCCCAGCAATGTGAGGTTTTGTGTGTCCAAGAAACTCATTTTATGAACGCCAAAGTACCAAATTGCTCCCATGCTAAGTTTTCGTTCATTTTCTTGGCTACTGGTCCCTCAAAAAAGAAAAGGAGTACTGATTGCAATCAAGGGCTTAATGTAGGATATTGGTAATGTATAAAATATTACCCACAGCGCATTTCCTGTTAAAATAAATAGTATAAATAGTATGGTGAGACAATATGTGGTCTCTTGATACCTCTATTGAATATAGTGCGTTTAGTTTATCTGTGGACTAAATTAAAGTGCTAGTGCTGTGTTAATGTGACTATATCAATCAGTGCAGCAAGTTGTTATATGTACACATAAATATGACACAATAAATAATCCGATATTACTGAAAAGTAAAAAATTGCAAAAATATCATAAAAAAATCTTGAATGCAATAATGTGCAAACTGTGCAAAGTAAAAGAAGTTCAAAGAGTTATAAGGTGCAAAAAGTGATGTCCATGTAGTCCAAATAAATTGTGATGGTTATCCCAACTGGGTAAGCTAGCTTCAATGACGATGTTCCAAAGTAACACTTTGTGCAATAGTGGTGTCACCCTCCGTGCTCCTGTGTTTGGTGTGATAAGAAATGCAAACTCACCAGTTGGTGTTGACCCCCAATACCTTACAGTAAGTGGGTCAATAAGGCTTGTAGGTAGATGTCCAGCGGGGGTCCCAGCCATCTGTGCCAGGGTGGTCCTGGATCCTCCTACAGGTGGGTGTTTTAAAACACAAATATCGCACTCCTCATGGTGTAGTAAGGTAAAAATCCATATTTATTTTAAAATATATATATATAAACAGAGATGCGACAATTGTTTAAAATATAGGTATGTATAAAATCGTTGGTGGTATGGGTATAATAAAAACGACCGCTATGGGAGCCCTGCGGGACGCAATACTGCTGTCTCCCGCTTGTTGCACAGGGCTTCCGGGTATGGCGCGGTATGACGCAGTATGCGTTTCACGTACCAGCCTAGAACGAGGCTACATGCGGCTCAACTTGACGCGTTTCATCATAAAAAATTGATGTCTTCGGAACTTCCTTTATGTTCCCTACTCCTCCAATTTTACCCTACTTTTCCTTATTCCCATTTGTATGTATTGTATATAGTTAGTTCAATAGTTAGGATTTCTGTTATTCTGTTAGGTTGTTTAGTTAGATATTTTGTCACTAGGTTTTTGATTCATATATATCTTTATGTTTGCTGTTTGCCGGTGTTTGGATGTCTTTTGTTTTACTATTAACCCCACCAACCGCACACATATATGTGGCCTCACAGAAGTAGGCTACAGAAGTAGGGCCACATATATGCGTATCTGCCTATTTGCCTATGTGCTGAGAGCGTGCCAATCAGTACACTCCCAGCACAGAGACTAAGCTCTTACTGAGAACCCTGGGTCTCATACTAATGATCTGGACTCTGGACTGTCGGTTCCAGGTAACCTGATCACTGTGATAGCCTCTGACTGCCTATCACAGTGATCAGTCATTGTGAGCCCACCCCTGTTTTTACTTCCTCTTCTGAATAAAGAGAAAGATACATTGTATCTTCCTCTTCTTGCAGGAGTTGAAATGTAAACAAACCAAAGTGTGTAAAAAAATAAAGAATAAAAAATAAAGAAAACAATAAAGAAAAAATAACAAAATCAAGGTTTGCCTGGGTTAGCGTTAGGGCCAAAGGTCAGGTTTAAAGGTTACAGTTAGCATACTTTGGGTAGAATAAAAAAGAAAAAAAAATCAATTGGTATCAGTGTCAGTTAGTGTCAGTGTGTTTTAGGCAGGATAAAAAGAAAATGCAAAATGTGCACCATTGTTTCTGGGCTGTGCTATGGGTATAAACAGCAACTAACATACACATATGTGGTATTGCTCCAATCGTCAGGAGCAAGAGAATTTGTTTCAGGTTGTTCTTTGGTTGTAGATTATGATTATAGCAAGAAATATACAGCTAAATTTAAAAAAAAATTAAATAAAAAAAATCAGGAGATATTTGTTACCATTTACCACTAAAAGAAAGCCCAATTTGTCCTGAAAAAAACAAAAATTATAATCCACCTGAATACACTAACTAGTTGTGATGATATGTACAGTTTTACTAACACGTATCAAAGTTGCAAAATTGTGCTTAGGCATTCAGATTTGTTTTACCTTTAGGTGTGAAGGGGTTAAGAAACTAATTTTAATATATAGGGTTACAGTTCCCGTATAGCTACACAGATTTGCCCATCCTTGCTGCTGATTCCTGACACCTTGATCCCAAGAATTATATTTAATTAATTACTAAGTAGGTTTTGTCTCAAATAATAAAGCCAAAGATAACATTACCAGAGCTTTAAATGTAATTGCACTAACACTACTACATTCATCCTCTTAATAGACATGGGCCGAACAACCCCCTGTTCAGTTTGCAGTAGAACCTTTAAAGCCAGAACCCCTATGGGAGCCAAACAGGTAAAAATCATAGGTGCCCATTTTGAAGTGTTATGCAAGTAATTGGCCATAAAATGGGGGATAGGGGTCTGGGTACTGCCCTGGGGGACACTCATTAATAAAAAAAAAAAAGAAAAAAAAAAGAAAAACAATAGTTTTTTCAGGAGCTGGTACTAATTCTGGGGATGGATCCGACGCCATTTTTTAAAAAAAAAATTGGCTTGGGGTTCCCCTCCAAATCTATACCAGATTTGAAGGGCTTGGTATGGACTGGGGAGGGACCCCAAGCTGTTTTTGCACTTAGCAACATTCAAATTCGGGTATTCAGCGAAAGGTATACCAGGCAAATGTTTGGCCCAAACTCATGCTCGGCCAAACCGGTCATCCATCCCTACCTCTTAACAAATGCCGAAAAAGTATTAAATCGTGTAGAGTGGACTTTTAGAAGCCACTGGGATTCCCGGGATTTGGAGATACAGTGCCCTTACAAAATGGCTGAGAGAAATTTACTTTCGCTCTTCTGCATCGGTCAGAATTACAGCACCAACTCTGACCTTTCGATCGCCGTATTGGCACCCAAAAGGGATGCTCACTTTCTCCTCTCATTTTTTATTATGACACTCAAAACTCAAATTTATCATATATGAGCAAATCCTAACATTAAAGGTATAGAACTCGCCACTGCAAAAAATAAAGTAGCGAGATATGATGATAAGTTGCTCTTTTTTTTATAACCTAACCACTTATTTCATTGCTGAACTTGGCATTTAAATTTCAAAGATATATTAACCTATTGAATTTTAGAATAGATCTTTAGAAATCAAAGGTCATTATTCTACATTGTAACTGTGCTGGTGCATGTTCTCAATCATCTAAAGTCCAATTTTCTGTTTAAGTGGGTTTGCCACCACATTAAATATCCGGGCATACACCTCACCCCATTGTTTCAGGGGACTTTTGCAGCAATCTCCCCAAACCCCCCCCCCCCCTTTTTAGCCCAAATACAGTTCTAATTCTAAGATCCTTGATCACCCACTGGTGGCATTGTGTTTCCCTGGGAATAGGGCTGTAGTTCCAGTGTCTACCAGTGGGTGTCTTCCAGGATCCAGCTAACCTTGCTGCTGGGAGTGTATTTAGGTTCTCCCCTACTAAGTGTCTCTCGCTACAGTGTTTTGCTGGCTACTAAATACTGCTGGCTGTTTTCCTGTTCCTGCTCCTGCCTCTGCCCTGTTCACTGTACATTGTATTCTGCTGCCTTGTACCTGCCCCCTCTTGTTCCTGATCCTGATTTTGTTTCCCTCTTCCCATCTGCTCCCCGCACCTCCAGTTTTTCCCTGCTTTTGGGTGTTCCTCAATTTGTATATAGTTAGATGTTAGTTAGGCTGCTGTTTGTTAGTTATTAGTCAGGTATTCTGTCACTGGATTTTTGGTTCACTTATATTTTCACATTTGCTGTGTGCTGATGTTTGGAATGATTTTGTTTCACTGTAAATAAATCTCACTTAAAGCATACACATGTTCCCTTTCAGACTCTCCAACAAAATTACAATATTCCTCTGAGCCATTTTCTCTATGTTCACCAACTCATAGCTTATGCAAATTCCTCATGCCTGGACAAGCACAGATGGTTTTATTCTACCACAGTGGACTCTTTACTATCAATAGAGCCCCTCAAACTCTCCAAAATATACCCTCCTATACAATCCCTTCTACTGTTATCATTGAAGGAATCCCTGCATACCTCATGGGACAAAGCCCTCTCCAGTACTGGCTGTAAAGCGTGAATAGTAACTGGATTTAACTCGACCTGCATATTCATTTGCAACAAATTTTGGAGGGAGCAGCAGCTCAAAATTCTTCACCACGCCTACTCACCCTTCTCCTCTTCAACTTCGCATCCTCCATTCCAAGGATGCTCCTGGTGCCTGACTCACTGCCCTACCCTCCACCATAGACTATGGACTTGTCGTTCAGTCTCTTCCTTCTTGGACCAGGTGGAACGCTTAGTCTCTACAGTCACAGGACTACAGCCTATGAAAAATCCTTTCTCTTTAATCTTTGGCTATTTAGACAATTTACCTCCACGCACCCCATAACAAACCACAATCCTCCATCATCACGAGCCACAAAGCATGGATTACAACATGCTACATGGTAGCCAGGAGAGTCATCCTCAGAAACGGGACTTCTTCTACCCCACCAACCATCCGTGAGGTCAGATCCGACTTAAACGCTTTGCTTCACAAAGAATATCTTGATCCGACTATCGTCAAGCCTGACCCATATCGTTTTCCAGAAAAAATGGTCATCATACACCGACAAATTTTGCCGTCATCTCCACAAGAACTGTCATCCTTGCCAATACATCCCTCATGGTAGCAAGCCCCACCCCCCCTTGGTTAGCTACCCCCTTTTTCTAATTCCCCCTTAAGTATGGACTCATAATCATTCTCATCTACTGGCTTTTCCAATAGATAATTCACTCGGATACCTACTAGGTTGAATATTTGATTTATAATCTTAGCAAAGTACTATAGTCATTCCCCCCCTCCTCAGTCACCCACTGATCTGGGGGAACATGATGCCATATAAGTTCTTGGTACTGCCTTTGATGTCCTCCTCTATCTCCAATGCTTTCTTTCCTTTCCAGTTCCTATTTCCCCCCCTCCTCATCCCTCCCACACTTTCCCCCCTTTTTTCTCTCATACTCTGCTTGCCCTCTTCCTATTTTCCCCACCCTTCTTCTCCCCTACCCATCCCTTACCTCACAACTTCCCTCCCCCTTTCTCCCTTTCTGTAAATTAGAGGCTCTTATAATATACCTGCCTCCTGTTCGCTTCACCAGAAATATGGGCCTTCCCCAGCTGCTATTCTTATTCTTATAAATGTTATTTGTTGAAAAATGTATATCTTTAGCGGTTATCGTTTGACATTGGTGTACTTATTTTGAAAACCTGATAAAATGTTCTTAAAAAAAAAAGCATACACAGTCTGGTCCCTGTTTCCTGAGTGTAGCCATACAGGTCTAAGCATCTCTGCTGCTGATTCCTGACACTTGGTTTAGAAGAAATAACATTCTTAAGTTGAACTTACTCCTCTAGCTACTCTACTCTCTATAGATCCTACTGAACAGAGTCCCTAAGACTCTCCTCTAATCTGATGAAGAGAGTCTAATAACTTCCTCTGGGAAGAGAAATCACACTGGTTGAGTCAGGTTCTTATGGCCCAACTCAAATCAAGAGGAGGTATCGGTTTTCCAAACCTGATCAAATATAAAACAGCCGTACATATGCTGAGGGTTCTGAATTGGTGAAAACATGTTTCAGTAAAAAGTTAGTTCAGTAAACAATTATCATACCCTTAAGTGGCCTTCCATGACTTAATGCAGAGAGTTTGAAGTTTTTTCTTAAGCCTCTTTTGAGTAGAAATACTTTTAAAGTGACAAGATCCTCTTGGCAATTCCTCCTTGAATAGGAATGAATAGGAATGAATAAAACCACCCTGGGGCTCTGTTGGATAATAAAAAACATAGCAGCTGGCACAATGCCATAATACAAAGCATAGTAAAAATCACAAAACAATAGTGTCATGCTAAGATAAATTAAAATGTATGTGCAATACAATAGTGCAATGCAAATATATCAAACTATTATGTGTCACACCAACACTCGCTGGATTGCAATGCCTAACTTTTTCCAAGGAAGGCATACATGCTCTCTCTACAAGATGGTAAAAACTCTTAATCTGATTATGTTGAAGAAGTTCCCAAAGCGACAAAACACATTGAGGGTGGAGCAACAGTTGCAATCCGGTGAGTGTGGTTTGCTCATAGATGGAAGGACAGCAATATTGGAGCTCAATGCCATTGAGTGGGTGGACACTGGGTGTTTTATACTGATTGATACACATTTATTATCATGGACATGTTTTATATTAATCTATATTTCATGGACATTAATATTTACTGAAAAAATGAATACCCACAGGGCCTCAGAAACCAGTAAAGAGACAATGGGCAACCCCAAGCGCTTTAGGAGATGTTAACACAATGCTGCTATTTGTCAAAAAACATATGAATTGGGAAGAAAAAGATTATAAATATAATAAATTAATTCCAGTAGTGCAGGGATGGTGGTATCCTCTCACTACCACTAGAGCGTATAAAGGAGTAATAATATATATCATATGCCTCCCCCCATACACAATACACATAAGAGTAAATTAATTTGTGCTATTAAACACAAATTCAATAAATAAAATATTCAAAACCATATAAAATCCATGCAATTAATAAACTTTATAAGAGTCCATGAGTGAAAAATCACGGGATATTATGATGATGTGAAACAAAGTACTGGATCATCGCTTTTCCACCACCACCGTGTCTGGGGAAAGAATGAAGTGCACACTCACCAAAAATAGACTCTCGTGTTTAAGCTAACAGGCAAAGGTCATATCACATCCAAATGAAATTATCCTGGACAACCTTTATGCAGATATAAGCAGAGCCGCAGCACTCCAGACCTGATGGGTTCTCTGTGTTCCAGGCCCTTTTTGAATTGAAGGGTTTTTGGCAAAGAGGAAGATAGGTAAAGTAGGTATTTTTTCCTGGCCCACTGACAGTTTGTCAGTACTTGTAGCATATTTTGAAGGATATAACACTGGAAAATGTGCATGTATTGCAGAGATGTTGGTGGTCTGAGGCTCTGCATATAAAGTAGACAGCTAATGTGTGGCCTCCCTATAAAAAATGTACAGGGGAGGGGGGAGGAAAGTTTTGACATCCATTATTCCACCATTTTGGGGCATGGGGCAGCATACCAAAAATGCATAACCTAAAACAAAATCGAGGAGGGACAGTACCCCCACAAAAGAAGATATTAAAAGGGATTGTAAAGTCCTGTTTAAAAAAAAAAAAAAAAACATTTTATACTTACCTCCTCTGTGCAGTTGGTTTTGCACAGAGAATACCAGATCCTCCTCTTCCCGGGTCCCTCGTTGCTGCTCCTGGCCCCTCCCTCCTTTTGAGTGCCCCCACAGCAAGCAGCTTGCTATGGGGGCACCCAAGCCGAGCTGCAGCTCTGTGTGTCCATTCAGACATGGAGCTGCCATTTGGCTCTGACCTCTCCCTCTCCTGATTGGCTAACTGACTTTGATTGACAGCTGCATGAGCCAATGGCGCCACAACTGTGTCTCAGCCAATCAGGAGGGAGTGCCCCAGACAGCTGGGGGGCTCATGAACGTCGCTAAAGAGAGATGGGGCTCAGATAAGTATTAGGGGGCTGAGGGGGGCTGCTATACCCAGAAGGTTTTTTATCTTAACCACTTGCCGACCAGTCACGTTGACCGTACTGCGGCAAAGTGTCTCGTTCCCGTCCAGCGACGTAGACCTACGTCGCTGGACTCCTCCCCTTGTGGGAGTCGGGCCAGGAGAGGAGCGGCGGTGATCACCGCCGCTCTTCCCCAATCGTCGAGAGTCGAGTCTGGAGATCCGCCCGCTTGTGTAAACAAAGCGGGCGGATCTCCTAAGTGACAGACAGGGTCAGATTGCAGGGTTCAGCATAGCTGAACCTGCGATCTGTCCCTGTGTCACTCAGTCACCTCCCCCCCACACACGTCAGTAAGAACCAGGCATACATTAACCCCTCCCTCTCCAATAAAATTAACCCCTTCCCTGCCAGTGTAATTTTTACAGTAACAGTGCATATTTATAGCACTGATTACTGTAGTAATGTCACTGGTACCCCCAAAAGTGTCAAAAATGTCAGTCAAGGGTCCGATCTGTCCGCCCCAATGTCGCAGTCCCACAAAAAAAATCGCAGATCGCCGCCATTACCCGTTAAAAAAAAACCCACCAAAAATGACAGAAATCTTTCCCTTAGTTAGTAAACGCAATAACTTTTGCGCAAACCAATCAAAATATGCGTATTGTGATTTTTTTACCAAACATAGGTAGCAGAAAACAAATTGGCCAAAAATTAAAAAAAAATTTGATTTTTACATTTTTTGGGGGGGGGGGGGGGATTTCATATAAAAAAATGTGAAAAATATTGTTATTTTTTCAAAATGTACGCTATTTTTTTGTTTATAGAGCAAAATGTAAAAATCGCACAGGTGATCAAATACCACCAAAACAAAGCTCTATTTGTGGGAAAAAAAGGACGTAAATTTTGTTTGGGTACAGCGTCGCATGACCGCGCAATTGTCAGTTAAAGTCGCACAGTGCCGAATCGCAAAAAGTGGCCTGGACGTAAGACAGCAAAATCCTCAGGTGGTAAAGTGGTTAATGCATAGAATGCATTAACATAAAAAAACCTTCTGACTTTACAACTCTTTTAAGTGACCCCAAATGTTATGTTAAGTAAAAATATATGAAAAAAAAAGAAAAGTGCGCTCTACTTATTCTGGTATGTCCCTAGAGGCTACATAGGGACACATTTACAGAACCCCTGTGATAGGTGATTCAATTAAAAAATGGATACTTGTTAAGAAGAAATCCTTACAATACAATTGCAAATCAATAGGTATCAGCAAAATATGAAAATAAATGTGGTGTCTACTCCAGTTACAATTAAAAGTTCAGCAATGCAACAATAACTCTCTGTTCACACTATGTCGGATCCGACTTCGGGGCGACCTGTGAAAGTACCTATAACATGGGGTTCTGTAATGTGTGTCCCTATGTAGCCTCTAGGGACATAACAGAATAAGTAGAGCGCACTTTTCTTTTTTTCATCTATTTCCTCACTCTATTGTTCTTAGAGTTCAAGTGCAGACACCCCCCATCCATCACTCTTTTTTGGTTAAAGCGCACCCTTATATATTTATTTAAGTAAAAATATAAACTTTATTGGGCTTGTTATCTAAATCCAAAACTTTGAAACAGTATTAAAAATCCGACAACTGACACTTAATAATAACTTTGTTATTTAAAATCACAACAAACACACAAGGCCCAGTATTTAATTTACACCACAGAAAGTAATGAGAGGTATTTAGCAGCCTATATAGGATAAGCACCCAATATGTCATCAGCTCACCGGAGCTTCCATGTTTGCTGCCATTCTTGCTTTGTGCACTGGTATAAAACATTTGGTGGAGGGGGGATAATGCTGTGGGGTTGTTTTTCAGGGGTTGGGCTTGGCCTCTTAGTTCCAGTGAAGGGAACTCTTAACGCATCTGCATAGCAAGACATTTCAGACAATTTCATGCTCCAAACTTTGTAGGAAAAGTTTGGGGATGGCCCCTTCCTGTTCCAACATGACTGTGCACCAGTGCACAAAGCAAGTACCATAAAGACATGGATGAGGGAGTTTGGGGTGCAGGAACTTGACTTGCTTGCACGAAGTCCTGATCTCAACCCGAAAAAGAACACCTTTGGGATGAATTAGTGCGGTGACAACAAGCCAGGCCTTCTTGTCCAAAATCAAAGCCTGAGCTCACTAATGCGCTTCTGGAAGAATGGTCAAACATTCTCATAGACACACTCCTAAACCTTGTGGACAGCCTTCCCAGAAGAGATGAAGCTTTTAAAGCTGCAAAGGGTGGGCCAACTCAATATTGAACCCTACAGACTAAGACTGGGATGCCATTAAAGGTCATGTGCATGTAAAGGCAGGCGTCCCAATACTTTTGACAACACAGTGTACTTTCTAAAAGCAGACCTAAGTACAGCGCACTATGTACTTAGGTTTGTTTCATAAATAAGTGAAGTAAAATTATTATTAGTGCGAGCAGCAGTTGGGGTATTTATTACTATTTTTGTGTGTTTACTATTGATATTTGGTTGAGAAAGGGCTGGTTAATTGTGTTACTTTGGTTCTAAAAACAGAGACCCTAGAGAATAAAATGCTGGTAGTTACAACGTTTATGTCACATGATATTAGCAGCACATGTTTATCAAATATATTTGTTATATCTTCAGTAACAAATACACAAATTAATGTGGGAGCTCACAAACACAATATACTGTTTTGGTAAAATATAAAATATCAGGTTGCATCAGATAAACAGATAACAAACATGTCAAGCCTTAGGGCTCTTTCACACGGCCGCACCGTTTGTCCGCAAATCATCCTATTTTTTTGCGGATGATTTGCGGACATAATGTAAGTCTATGGCATTGCAGATGTCAGAGGATGACCATCCGCTGACATCCGATTTTCTTCCTTTCAGTTCTGTTCCGTTTTTTGGAACGGAACAGAACCCTATTTTTCCTCCGTGTAAAAAACGGAAAGGAAGGAAAATCGGATGTCAGCGGTGTCATCCGCTGACATCCGCAATGCCCGTAGACTTACATTATGTCCGTATATCATCCGCAAATGGATGGGATGATATGCGGGCATATGGAGCTGATGACACAAATGTCATCCGCTCCGTGAAAAAAAAAAAAAAAGTCCCGCAGCGGATAAGAACAGCGGAGCGGCCGTCTGAAAGAGCCCTTACCAAGGCTTGCGACCAGGAAATGGTGAAAAAGTTTGTACCCAAAATTATCCACAATACTTGAAAAACCTTTTACAGGTCATCAGTTTAGAGTTAACCATGAATAAGAGTCAAAAAATTATTGCTCTCACTGTGGTGTATGTGGCGATACTAGTGATAAGTGATTGTAAAGATACACGTTGTAAAACAACCCATTCAGTTTAAAATAGAAATGAAAGGCAAAACATTTTTATATAGATAAAAAAATAGAAATATTATAAATACCTTTTTTCCTTTTTTATAAGTGATCACATTCTCTCAGTTTTCAGCTGCATACGAGCTGGGGGAGGAGAAGCAGCAGCACACTGAGCTTATCAGTGAATGGCTGGGCAGTGGGGGAATGTCAGGACAAGTCTGATCATTGGAGGAGAGCAGGTTGAGGTCTCAGCATAGCTAGAGAACTGACCATGGTGCGCTCTCCTGCTTAGTGAGATCAGTTTTTAAAAGGAAAGCAAGTGGATGGGAACACCAGCGATTTCACACATACAGTGGGTACGGAAAGTATTCAGACCCCCTTAAATTTTTCACTCTTTGTTATATTGCAGCCATTTGCTAAAATCATTTAGGTTCATTCTTCTTCCTCATGAATGTACACATAGCACCCCATACTGACAGAAAAACACAGAATTGTTGACATTGTTGCAGATTTATTAAAAAAGAAAAACTGAAATATCACATGGTCCTAAGTATTCAGACCCTTTGCTCAGTATTTAGTAGAAGCCCCCTTTTGATCTAATACAGCCAGGAGTATTTTTGGGAAAGATGCAACAAGTCTTTCACACCTGGATTTGGGGATCCTCTGCCATTCCTCCTTGCAGATCCTCTCCAGTTCTGTCAGGTTGGATGGTAAACGTTGGTGGACAGCCATTTTTAGGTCTCTCCAGAGATGCTCAATTGGGTTTAAGTCAGGGCTCTGGCTGGGCCATTCAAGAACAGTCACGGAGTTGTTGTGAAGCCACTCCTTCGTTATTTTAGCTGTGTGCTTAGGGTCATTGTCTTGTTGGAAGGTAAACCTTCGGCCCAGTCTGAGGTCCAGAGCACTCTGGAGAAGGTTTTTGTCCAGGATATCCCTGTACTTGGCCGCATTCATCTTTCCCTCGATTGCAACCAGTCGTCCTGTCCCTGCAGCTGAAAAACACCCCCACAGCATGATGCTGCCACCACCATGCTTCACTGTTGGGACTGTATTGGACAGGTGATGAGCAGTGCCTGGTTTTCTCCACACATACTGCTTAGAATTAAGGCCAAAAAGTTCTATTTTGGTCTCATCAGACCAGAGAATCTTATTTCTCACCATCTTGGAGTCCTTCAGGTGTTTTTTAGCAAACTCCATGCAGGCTTTCATGTGTCTTACACTGAGGAGAGGCTTCCGTCGGGCCACTCTGCCATAAAGCCCCGACTGGTGGAGGGCTGCAGTGATGGTTGACTTTCTACAACTTTCTCCCATCTCCTGACTGCATCTCTGGAGCTCAGCCACAGTGATCTTTGGGTTCTTCTTTACCTCTCTCACCAAGGCTCTTCTCCCCCGATAGCTCAGTTTGACCGGACGGCCAGCTCTAGGAAGGGTTCTGGTCGTCCCAAACGTCTTCCATTTGAGGATTATGGAGGCCACTGTGCTCTTAGGAACCTTAAGTGCAGCAGAAATCTTTTTGTAACCTTGGCCAGATCTGTGCCTTGCCACAATTCTGTCTCTGAGCTCTTCAGGCAGTTCCTTTGACCTCATGATTCTCATTTGCTCTGACATGCATTGTGATCTGGAAGGTCTTATATAGACAGGTGTGTGGCTTTCCTAATCAAGTCCAATCAGTATAATCAAACACAGCTGGACTCAAATGAAGGTGTAGAACCATCTCAAGGATGATCAGAAGAAATGGAAAGCACCTGAGTTAAATATATGAGTGTCACAGCAAAGGGTCTGAATACTTAGGACCATGTGATATTTCAGTTTTTCTTTTTTAATAAATCTGCAACAATGTCAACAATTCTGTGTTTTTCTGTCAGTATGGGGTGCTATGTGTACATTCATGAGGAAGAAGAATGAACTTAAATGATTTTAGCAAATGGCTGCAATATAACAACGAGTGAAAAATTAAAGGGGGTCTGAATACTTTCCGTACCCACTGTAGGAAGCAATACAAGAAGAACAGGATACTTTCTCATATAAGTACATGGTACAGCAGCCACATATCAGGAATATGAAGTGTTGGGGTAGCAAAAGCTTTATTACAGGGGTCTGCAAACTATGGCCTTCCAGTTGTTCAAGAACTACAATTCCCATCATACCTAGTCATGTCTGTGAATGTCACAGTTTTACCTCATGGGATGTGTAGTTCTGCAACAGCTGGAGGGCCATAGTTTGAGGATCCCTGCTTTAAAATATGTAACACAATTGCCTTATTCATACAGAGGAGCATCAAATGCAATTATTCACATAAGTGTATGTTACATAGTTACATATAGGTACATAGTTTGTGAGGTTGAATCAGTCCATCCAGTTCAACCTATGATGTGTGTTCTTGCTGTTAACCGTACATTGTATACCCCTTTATGTTGTGGTCTTTAAGGTGCCCATTTAATACTTGCTCCCTGTTGATACTTCTGCTTGTGGAAGAGAATTTCACATCCTTACTGCTCTGACAGTAAAGAACCCCTTACGTATTTTAAGGTTCAACGGTTTTTCCTCTAGTTTTAGTGAGTTGCCACGTGTCTTATTGTATTCCCTTTCTCTGAAAAGTTTGTTCCTTATGCTAGGGTCATCACCAGTACAGTATTTGTACATTGATATCATATCCCCTCTCAAACGTCTCTTCTCCAGAGAGAATAAGTTCAATGCTTCATAGCTGATGTCCTCCATTCCCGTAATTATTTTTGTTGCCCTTCTCTGGACTCTCTCCAGTTTCAGCACATCCTTCCTGAGGACCGGTGCCCAGAACTGGACAGCATACTCCAGATGTGGCCGGACCAGAATCTTGTAGAGTGGGAGAATAATCTCTTTATTTCTGGAGTGAATCCCCTTATTTATACATGCCAGTATTCTGTTGGCTTTGCTTGCAGCAGCTTGGCATTGCATGCCACTGCCGAAGCTGTTGTCCACTAGGACCCCCAGGTCCTTTTCCATCTTAGATTCACCCAGAGGTCCCCCCCCCCTCCCAGTGAGTAGCTTGCTTTTGTGTTTCTGATGCCCAAGTGCATTACTTTACATTTACATTTTACATTAACATTAAACCTCATCTGCCATGTAGTTGTCCACCCCATTATTTTGTTTAGGTCTGCTTGTAAGGTTTCCACATTCTGCATAGAAGATATTGGCATGCTTAATTTAGTATCATCCGCAATTACTGAGATTGTGCTGGATATCCCCTCCTCTAGATCGTTTATGAATAAATTAAACAGGATTGGTCTCAGGAAAGAACCTTGGGGGACCCCACTTTCCACACCCGCAAAATCAGAGTACTCCTCATTTATCACCACCCTCTGGATTCGCCCCTGGAGCCAGTTCTCTATCCAGGTACTCACCCTGTGGTCCATACCTATGTACCTTAGTTTGTACAGTAAGCGTTTGTGGGGAACGGTGTCAAATGCCTTTGCAAAGTCCAGATACACCACATCCACAGGCTTACCTTTATAAATGGCAACTTATTTCATCATAGAAGGTTACTAGATTGGTCTGGAAAGAACAATTTTTCATGAATCCATGCTGATTACTATTAATAATACCTTTTTCATGACTAAAGTCTTGAATGTAGTCTCTTAACCTCCCCTCCAAAATCTTGCAGACTACTGATGTTAGGCTGACCGGCCTATAGTTACCCGGGATATATCTCAGCCCTTTTTTAAGATGTATGTATGTGGAGGGGGAGGGTGGGTTTAAAATATTTTGTGTTTTATTATCATTTGTTGCCTTAATGTTTCATTTTATTGCACTTCACTTTATTTCTACCACATACAGTAAGCATGTAGAAATGGCAGGTCCTCTTTAAAGAGACAAGCAATGAATGAGTCTTCAAACACACAATCACTAAACCTGTGTACATAGCTGCAATTACTGTGGATTGATTCATCCTCAAATTTCACAGAAGATTGCATCATTTTCTGTTTTTATTTACAACAGGCAAAAAACTTGAAAACCTATCGCTACATGTACAAAAAGTTAGCAAAACGCACAAGAAAAAAGCTTCAAAATAAATTGCCATATAGAAGTTTACAAGCACCCTAAAATAAATGGGCCTATCTTCAGGCATCCAAAAATGATTATTATTATTTTTTTTTTAATTGGAAAGCGGCACATATTTTGTATCTTGATTATGAATAAAGTGAGCTGCCTTTGAGAGGAATATGGACAGATATGCTTTTAGGCATTTACGGAGGATTGCTATATCCTTATTTCAGGCCAGTTAGGTAAAATGACTTAGTGAACAGTTTATAGAGTGTGATGCTGTACCCTTTACAACAATATGTTAGCTGAAAAATGGTTCATATTATAAAACTCATCAATCTCATAACAATGTTTTAAAAGGGCAATTACAGTGCAACTGCTCCCTGATACAGAAATCACTTCCTCCCTTGTATGGTTAAACAAAAAAACACTCCGCACCTGTTCCCGTCACACTCCATTAATATGACTGTTTATATTAAACATTCAGCACTAGCTTTGTTCACTGACAACACTGAATATGCTGTCTGCAGTGAGTCACTTCACCCCATCGACCCTCTACAAAATAATTTACATGAAGGCTGCAAACAGAGAAAGCATCTCTAAATGATAAAAGGAACAGTTATGTGTCCTAAACAGAACATCACAAGGACTCAGTAATTCCAGAACATCAGTTCTCAGTGCTTGCATGCAAATTGCATTATTTGTCATTGCTGCTGGAACCACCTACCTATACATCAAGTGGTTAATGGCAGTGAAACAAGGTGGTTTCTTTGCAAGTCTGTTCCTTTGCATTGAAATTGGCATTTATGCTTCATTTGCCCGAATTCTGCAATTTGTATATTGTAATAAATATTATATCAAGCTATACAAATCGGGATTATACTCTGAGTCACTCCACTAGTGTATGTGTAAAATTTATACTCCATTTCACACTTTCCTCTCTCTCTCTATATATATATATATATATATTATATATATATATATATATATATATATATAATGTATAGTTGTAGCACCCTCCTAGTCAGGTGCTATGTAAACGCATTAGATTGCTTTCCTGCTTATCAGGGAGCAGGATTTCTAGTTAGACATGTTACATGTGTCCATGTGTGATTCACTTGGTCTGAGGGAGTGTCCCCACTGTATCCAATAGGGGAGTGTGTTGGACAGTGGATGAAAGCCAGCCAGTGACATACAGGCTTTTGTAGCTGTCCCAGTGGGAGGGCACAACAGTGGTGCATCCCGGGATTGATCATAAAAGCCAGGAACACATGTGACAGGGCGTCTTTGGGTGGGAAGCCAGGTCCCAGGAGGAGGGGGGTGACAGCTGTCTCTCCTCCTGTCAGGTTGGAAAGTGGTCACAGGCAGTCAGGCCTAGTGGACCAGAGTGTGGAGCTGAACTGTGAGGTCCAGGAGAAACTGACGGCGGAGCAGTGGCAGAGGTCCCTGTGAAAAACAGTGTCCGTGAGTACCAGGGAACTTACCTGGGGTCTGCCCAGGAAGGGGACCACTTCAGGGAAAGTCAACGGACAAGAATCAGCACACACAATGGGTCAGAAAGGGGGTGCCAAGTTAGACCCTGAAGAGAAGCTAAAGTACAGTTCATCAGTTAAATCTTCACCACAGTGGAAAAGTGAAGCAGTGGCCGCATCCTCTGCAGTTAGATGTCCTCAATATATGCATAGTTGCTAGTTGGAGTATCCCACTCATCCCTTCTCCTATCCCACTATAAAATAAAAACACAAAAAAAAAAAAACAAACTCTGGACTGTTCACTGACTGGGCCAAGTGTAAAGTGAGAAATATTTTACAGACAGTTGCTATGGGTAACCCAGGGGAATCCACTTTAAGCAGCTTCTATGGGGGCAGTGCTACATCTTATCATACAGGGTTACACCACAGCTAGAAAGTTTTTTTGAACAGTTTCACAATTTCTGAGGGATAAACCTGAAATTTACTATCCAAAAAAAAATAAAAAAATATTAGTGTCTATTTTTGGACACTGACGATGGAAATAGCATACAGATTTGCACCATAAAAACCTGTTTAGAGACGATGCAATTTCTGAGTGATTGAGCAGACATTTAGAATCAAGAAATTAAAAAAATAGTGTGTTTTTTTCCTGCACACTCAGGAAGGGAAAAGCATGGAGATTAGCAACACAACTATCAAACAGATGTGGATAGTCAGCAATTTTGAAGGGATAGAGCAGGCAGGCATTTTACTCCAGAAAACTGTATATTACTGCGCTTTGGTTTGGACACTTAAGATGGAAATGGCATACAGTACATCTTTGCTACACACATTGGAAAACTTCATTTTCAAGGCCACTTTATTTCCAATTTATGAGGGAGAGAGTAACTAGACAGCAATATTCCCAAAAATGTTGGCTTATTCTTCATAGAGTGAGGAAGGACACATTTAATAGATTTAATGCACACCTTTTTGAAACTTTCAGACTGTCCACTGTTTGTGAAAGAGAAGAAGAAAGAAGATTGCACATTACAATTGTTTTTCTAGGCCGAAATTAAAGTGCCTTCTAGCACAGCTTTTATACCCATTTTGGAAAGCTAGCATATTTAACTTTACCAGATTTTAGACAGAGAATTCATCCTTTTTTAAGGGAGATCAATTTGGAGAAAGAGTTTTTTAGCCTGAATTTCTAAAGGAAGATGCATTTTGGTGCATACTGACAATACAAGTTTTACACATTTTTAGGACATAATCTAATTCTTTTTCAAACTTAGCAAATATAGAGAGAGTTGGCTTACTTCAGCCAGAAAAAAAGAAATATATATATATATATATATTTTAGCACAATTTTATCACAGATTTGTTGTACATGAATGCTTCTTTTTTTAAAGAGAAATCAATTTAGAATACAGGGAGATGTATTAGTATTAAACAAATAGTCTGTTATTTTTCTTTTTTTTTTTTTTTTTTTGTTTCATAAACTTTTATTGAAGAAAAGCATAAAAAGTATACAAAAACAAAGTAATGTTGGGAGAACACATCAAGAATATCATACTATAAACAACTGAGTATAGGTTGAGATAACTTAATAATATAGAGAGGTTCCAATCATTTTTCTGTGTATGCATTTCATCTGAGTGGAAATACAGTGTCCTCCTTTGAAAGTAAATTTGAAAGGGTAAGGGTGATATTGAGTGTAGATATGTATTCTGCATGGAAGGGTTCATAAAAATACAGTATAGGGTGTTAAGGTATATTGCCTATATGTAATGGTGATGGGGAGGGAGAGAGAAGAATAATAATATTTAAAAAAAAAAAGGGGGGGATGTAGTTATTTGTGTGCACGGTGGGTGGTGGTGAAATGTATCCATATTTTTGCCAAGTTGTAGTAAATCTAAGTATGCTCTCTTGGGAGATGCTTATAAGTTCTTCTATCTCCTCCATCTTATTCATCCTATGGAATCATTCTGTCATTGTGGGGGTATTGTTAGAGTGCCAGTGGTGCGGAATGCAGAGTCTGGCTGCATTATTCATAAACATTTTGCATTGTGCAGGAGGTATTAGGCTGGGGTGTATACGAAGATCTCTGAGGTTACATTCAGAATTGTGTTGTGGACTCATTTCCAGAAGGATTGTATTTTAAGGCATGACCACCACACATGGAGCATTGTTCCTTTTTCTTTTCCGCATCTCCAGCAGGTATCTGATACATGCGTTGAAAATTTGTATAGGAGGGCTGGTGTCCTGTACCATCTGGTTAGAATTTTATAACCACATTCCTGAATTGCTACATTCATGGAGCCTCTGTGTATGTAAGTGCAAATGGAACAAATGACTCATGACAATGGCAGAGAGTGCTGATAGGAGTGTTCTGGCGGGAGACTGTTCCCCTGTCAGAACAGAACTTCTCAGGGTTAAACGAAAAAACAATTGTCAGCTCTGGGCGGAGCCACTGTACTAGCTATTCAAAGTTAGTGCAGCAATCTCCCCTGTTGAGCTGTTGTGTTCTGACAGGGGGGCGGCCTTTCTGCCAGAACACTCAGATCATCACTCTGCCGTTGTATGAAAGCGCTGATTGGGAGTCGGTCGGCTGCTTGTTTTCCAGCATGCCCATTCAACAGAAGCTGGACAAATGGCTTTTCCAAAGGAGAAAGGAGAAAACTATGACCACCTCCACCTGCCCTTTCTCAACATTGAGACTGCTAGTAGATCTAAATGGCTTGCCATGGTGTCTTAAAGAAGCAGGAGAGGAGAAACTCAGAGTAATCCTATCACTTAACCTCAGAGCAGCTTGAAAATTCCTCTTCTTATTAGAGGGGGGGGGGGTTAAAAGTTGCTACCCCACCATTTGGTCTGAGGCCCAAAACAAACAGATTTTTAAATTAAAAGAAAAAGAAGCATTATTTAAATTGGCATTAATAACATTGATAGTCGGACTCTCTAAATTGATGGCACATAGTGGATGCCAAGGATTCTTTGTAGCTTTAGTTGGTTTACTCTATATTTTAGCAGTCACATCATCTGTAGCATTCAACAGTTCACAAGTACTTATTGTATTAGAGCTATCCTTTTACGCTAAAACTACTCATTTCCTTTTTGATTGTTCCAAGCAGATGTTTTTTTCTTACTGCATTATGTTAATGAACAACTATTCTAACATTTGCTATGATGTCTCAGATCTTGTTGTTTTATGTTGCAGTGTTATCTAGTGCAGTTTACACCAAGATGTTTCAGTTCTGTTCTCCAAAGTGTTTAACAGCTGAAAGATTATCTGCAACAAGACAGCATTTTCTTTCTCAAGCATGTCAGTTATTATCCTGCTGACTTTACCACAGGCAGAGAGCAGATGGAGAATTGCTGGTAAAATGGCCATGAAACTACCACTTCTTTCATCTCTCCACTGTGTTGTTTCCATCCAGCACACAAACGAGGTTAATAAAGCAATTTATGAGATGGATCCAGCCAAAGTTTATAGTCTTAAAATGCTCTGTTAGCTTTCCTTTATACTTTAGCATCTTTCCTATTGGATGAATTGAGTTTTGATTTAAAATGAGAAATTAGCAAGACCACACATTCTTAAGATTTGCAAAGTGGATCACTAATATTTAAAATTCAGTTATTCTGGTTTATTTTTTTTCTAACCCCAATCCTAATGTATGATATACTGTAAGTATGACATTGGATTCAATAAGAATGTGCAAAATATTACTGTGGCAGAAAGGCCGCTAACCACCTTTCTTGCATACCCTCTCATAAGGGTCTTTCTGGCATGCCCTCTCCTGATTATACAATTCACAAATCAAGCTTTATTGCACTAACAAAAGAACATCTATTATGTTTTCAATAGGAAATTAGGTCAACCTACATTGTATTTTTTCAGGGCAGTGAATGTGAAATTCACCAAACATTCAGAGCCCATTTATATTTGAGCTGCGCTTTAACACATGCAAGTTAATGCTTGTTAACATGTGTTCAGTTAAGGCAGCTCTTTCATTTGTAATGGTGCCCTACTATGCAGATGCGTAGGGGTGCCATTCAAAATGAATGCAAATGTGCAAATGCCAAAATGTGATAGTATGGTTAAGCCCTCACTGCTAGTATATCTTCTTGGTTCATGTGTTTTAACCCAGTGTTTCTCAACTCCGGTCCTCAGGGCACACTAACAGGCCAGGTTTGCAAGAAAACTAAAATACATCACAGGTGATATAATTTGCTGCTCATTGATTGCAGTATTCTAGTCTGCATCTCCCCAAGGTAATACTTAAGATCTGGCCTGTTAGTGTGCCCTGAGGACCGGAATTGAGAAACACTGTTTTAACCTATAGTAATTGATTCACATGGGTTGAATGTTTAGTTAAATCGGAACTATACTCACCTCAGCTCCACCAATGTGGTGTCCTCAAGCTCCCTGTCCAGCTGCTGACATCTTTGGATGGCTAGCTTCTGGGTTTTGATTGCCAGCCACTTGCATAGGACAGGCAGGGATGATGTCACTACCCGGCATGCACAAGAGTTCAATTAGATTCAACCTTGCCGAATTTGTACAGGGAGCCACACGTGCGTGGCACACTGTACAACAGGGATCCTCAAACTACGGCCCTCCAGCTATTGCAGAACTACACATCCCATGAGGCATTGTAAAACTCTGACATTCGCAGGCATGAAATGGCATGATGGGAATTGTAGTTCCTGAACAGCTGGAGGGCCATAGTTTGAAGACCCTTGCTGTACAAGGTCGAACAGGCAGGTGAGTAACTTTAAGGCAGAAGAGACAAAGCATGTCTTTTCTGCAATACAATTCCTGCCTGTTCGCCCATTTTCAACTTTTCCCCCAAATTTCCACTTTAATATCTCATTCACTGCTTTATAAATATACTAAACAGGCAAAAAATTTGGGGGAGCATACCCATGTATTTCCAAAGCTGCTGCAGCTATGAACCAAAAGACATGTATATTAAAAAAGAATAGCGCGCAAATGCAAAAGAAATTACTAATAATAAATATACTGTAGTGCACATGTGTCAAACACAAGGCCTGTGGGCCGAATCCGGCCCTCTAAGCCATTTTATGTGGCCCTTGCACCTCTTCTACAGCTGCTGCACCTCCCTCATCTCTGCCCCAACCTTGTCTCAGCAGATGGCAGAAGAGAGGACATAACTCCTCTGTCAGATCCGGTGCAGCCACAGAGAGGCTCGTCTCTGCCACCCCCCTTCTCAGCAGTTGGCAGCAGAGAGGAGGACAGAACTCCTCCTAAAGATCCTGCACTACTCTGTGCAGCCACAGCACCCCCTCATCTCTGCCTCCCCTGGCCTAGGGTTGCCACCTCATCCCTTTAATCCTGGACACATATTAATTACACAGGTTCTGGGACGGATATAATGTACATAAGGCACCAAGTGAGTTTAGATACCACCTTAATCAGCCACAGAACCTGTGTGATTATTGTGTGTCCTGGTTTAAAGGGATGAGGTGGCAACCCTACCCTGGCCCCAGCATTCAGCAGACTCCAGCCCTCCTCTGATCCAACTCCAGACCCTGGTAAGGGGGTGCATTGTGATATAAGGGAGGGTGGGGGACTCTTGACTTCTGATGGTGGAGGGCTACAGATAGAACCAGCCCTCTGAGGGCGACCCTAATGCTGATATGGCCCTCAATGAAATTGAGTTTGACATCCCTGCTCTAGTATATTAGATAATAGATATTTTAGCATCCAGTTCTAAAAAAAATGCTGAACTTGAATTTTTAACTTAAATTGTATTGAAGTCAGTCCAATAATTTATTGTATGTTCCCCTTTGACCTTTGGATACATCAAAGAAAAAGAAATACAGTTCACTGTCCCTTACATATTTCAAGGTACCATTTTCCCACTTTTTTCTCTTTCATTTTCCTAAGGCAATTAACATTCGACATCCAAAACAAGGAAAAAAAAAAACTTTTTGTTATAATAACCTGTCCAGCAGCCTTCTAAAGGACCAACGTGACAATCAAATAGCATCCTCTGTTTACTTCAAAATCGAAATTCAAATTAGAAAAATTTTACAAAATTCTGACTTTGGAAATCTGGGTCTAATTAAGTTTAATCCAAATTTGAATCTCAACACTATTCCCATGTGCCCCCATTTTATCTATATTACAGAATTTTCAACCTGGCAATTAGTCTTTTTATCCCTTAGGCATCAAATTCCTACATTTGGTGGCTGCTTACTCATCTCCCAACTTTAACACATAGAAATTCCTTCTCTACTTTTTTCCATGTCACTAAACAGCAAAAAGTTGACTGAAGCTGCAAATGTCCAGTCAATAAAAGTGCTTTTATGCAATCCAAAAGACTGGAATGGAGTAGTATAGTGTAAGAGGAAGTTTGACAAAATAAGACCGCACCTTGGCAAGTGAGTGATCTTACGTGGAGTAACATTGAGCATGGAGTAGCCAAGGCAAGGATAGGGAGTTAGAAGATTCAACAATGATGTTATGATTATCACCTCTTTACCTAATAAATGCTGATTCATTAATAGAATATCTGATTTGCCAAAGTTTATCATTATGATCACACTATTTTTATCCTGATACTGTTAGCTGAGGATTGTAGGAAATATTGTTTTCTTCCAGTTTCACCAAATGTAAAAAATATATGATATTTTTAAATCTATACTGTAAATAAAAACTCTTCACTTAGTTTATTCTTTTCTTTGGTTGACTTTTAAAAGGGACAGCACATTATTTTCATTTAGAATAGTATAATATCATGTTTGTTATTTTATGTCACTGTAATTTTCCCTTCACAGTGTTCATTTATATACTGTACATATGACATTGATGTGTAAATACCTAGCTAGTTACCTACAGTGGGGATCGAAAGTTTGGGCACCCCAGGTAAAAATGTGTATTAATGTGCATAAAGAAGCCAAGGAAAGATGGAAAAATCTTCAAAAGGCATCAAATTACAGATTAGACATTCTTATAATATGTCAACAAAAGTTAGATTTTATTTACATCATTTAGACTTTCAAAATAACAGAAAACAAAAAAATGGCGTCTGCAAAAGTTTGGGCACCCTGCAGAGTTAATATCTTGTACTGCCCCCTTTGGCAAGTATCACAGCTTGTAAACGCTTTTTTAGCCAGCCAAGAGTCTTTCAATTCTTGTTTGAGGTATCTTTGCCCATTCTTCCTTACAAAAGTCTTCCAGTTCTTTGAGATTTCTGGGCTGTCTGTCACGCACTGCTCTTTTAAGGTCTATCCATAGATTTTCAATTATGTTGAGGTCTGGAGATTGTGAAGGCCATGGAAAAACCTTCAGTTTACGCCTCTTGATGTAATCCCCCGTGGATTTTGAGGTGTGTTTAGGATCATTATCCATTTGTAGAAGCCATCCTCTCTTTAACTTCAACTTTTTCACAGATGGCATCAAGTTACAATCCAAAATTTGCTGAAATGTTATTGAATCAATTTTTCCTTCTACTCGTGAGATGTTCCCTGTGCCACTGGTTGCAATTCAACCCCAAAGCATGATTGATCCACCCCCATGCTTAACAGTTGGACAGAGGTTCTTTTCATTAAATTCTGTGCCCCTTCTTCTCCAAACGTACCTTTGCTCATTCCGGCCAAAAAGTTCAATTTTAACCTCATCGGTCCACAGAACTTGTTTCCAAAATGCATCAGGCTTGTCTACATGTTCATTTGCAAAGTTCAACGCTGATTTTTGTGGTGAGGACATAGAAGAGGTTTTCTTCTGATGACTCTTCCATGAAGACCGTATTTGTACAAGTATCTCTTTATAGTGGAATAGTGTACCACAACTCCAGTGTGTGCCAGATCTTTCTGGAGGGATCGTGCAGTCAAACGTGGATTTTGAATTGTTTTTCTCACAATCCTGTGAGCTGTTTTTTTCTTGGTCTTCCAGATCTTGCTTTAACTTCCACTGTTTCTGATGACTGCCATTTCTTAATTACATTCCGAACAGAGGATATTGACATCTGAAAATGCTTTGCTATCTTCTTATAGCCTTCTCCAGCTTTGTGAGCATCAACTATTTTCAGTTTCAGTTTTCTAGACAACTGCTGCTTAGAAGAACCCATGGTGCTGATTGTTGGGGCAAGGTCAGATGTGTCTGGGCATGTAAAACCTTTGATATTGACATCACCTGGTCTTCCCAGACGATGATTGAGAACAATCCATGACACTGGCAGGTCTCAGCCTTGCAAAGGGGGCAGTGCATGCTATAAATTCTGCAGGGTGCCCAAACTTTTGCAGACACCATTTTTTTGTTTTCCGTAATTTTGAAAGTGTCAATGATGGAAATTAAATCTAACTTTTGTTGACATATTCTAAGAATATCTAATCTGTAATTTGATGCCTTTTGGAGATTTTTCCATCTTTCCTTGGCTTCTTTTTGCACATTAATACACATTTTTACCTGGGGTGCCCAAACTTTCGATCCCCACTGTAGCTATTAACCATTGAGAGCAGTTTTATGAATCCTGAAAAATTGAATACTGTACATATTTTTTTTGTTTTTTACTATGAAATTGTATTTCTCCTTAAAACATTTTTTCTCTACTTCAATTTGCCTAATTTTCTAAACTTCTGAAAAATTCACAATTAACATCACCAAGCAGGGAAGAAGCTATATAAGTCATAGCTGCAGTGCAGATCTTCTCCTAGAGCCCCTCATATTGCATTCCACAGCCTGCAGTATATTTTATAGAAAAGTCTTTCTAAAAGAAGTCAAAAGATTTTTTTGTTTTTTATTTTGTTTTTCTATAAGCCCCCGTTCACACTAAGGCGACCTGTGAGGTGACCTGGTCGCCTCACAGGTCGCCGTAGGTCGCCTCCCATAGGGAAGCTGCGGACCCGTTCTAATAGGAGCGACACAAGTCGCTCCGACTTTTTTTTTTAAAGCCCGTAGAGTGTGAAACGCTCCGACTTAGAAAAAGGGTCCGGAGCTTCTTTGGGGCGACCAGGAGGCGACCGCCATAGACTTCAATGTTATGAAGTCCGTGGCGGCCGCTCCGAAGTAGCGTCGCTCGTATGTGAACGGGCACTAAGGCTGTGTTCATAAAAAAAATGTTATTCTTGCAGTATCTCACACACAGTGTTCATTTATATACATATGACATTGATGTGTCAATACCTAGCTATTTACCTAGCTATTAACCATTGAAAGCAGTTTTATGAATCCTGAACAATTGAATACTATACATGTTTTTTGGTTTTTTACTATGAAATGGTATTTCTCCTTAAAACATTTTTTTCTCTAATTCAAATTGCCTAATTTTCAAAACTTCTGAAAAATTCACAATTAACATAACATCACCAAGCAGGGAAGAAGCTATATAAGTCATAGCTGCAGTGCAGATCTTCTCCTAGAGCCCCTCATATTGCATCCCACAGCCTGCAGTATATTTTATAGAAAAGTCTTTCTAAAAGAAATTAAAAGATTTTTTTTGTTTTTTATTTTTTCCTATAAGGCTGTGTTCATAAAAAAATATTTTTCTTGCAGTATCTCACACACTTAATTTTCCACACATACTGTTATTGTCTATTCGCATTCTTTTAATTATACATTTAATACTACCATACTGTTTTTGGACAACATGTTTTGAGCATTGTAAGGTATTATTTTTTGCAGTCATGAAGCACTTTTTTTTTTTAAAAGGAGCAGTAGAGTAAGGAGGAAGTTTGTGCAAAATATTACTGGAGAAGCTTTGAAGCTTTTTGCACTTTTTTTGCAGCTTCATATTTGATTTCCAAGCATTACATTAGAACAAAGGTATTTTCAAAGAAAATCCTTTGAGAATTCTTGTGCAGGTTTAAACCAAGACCTCTACGCATAGGTCCTGCATCTTGCCTGAATTGAAAAAAAGAGTCACAAAAAAAGCATAAAAGGAGCTTATGTAATTGGGACATTTCTACAAAAAAAAATGTTTTTTTTTTTTTTTTTCAAATATACTTTCAGAGAGTATATGATGCTGAAATCTCATAGGTAGATTACAGTGCAAATGATTGCAGAGTTTTCATGACCACAGCACAGGCTCGTATAAATGCAAAACAGGTGTGATAAACTGCACAACTGCTCCTTCAATCTAATTCCCATTAACTAGCTGACACAGTATTGGCATATCATCATTACGAAAAGTAAACAGGACTCCTGAAAGCCCAGGGAAAGGGATGACCAAAACATACATCTATTCAGTAAGGTAAAAGTAAAAAAAAAATATTGTCAACCATATGGAGAAAAAGAATACATCTTTATCATACTTCCTGAATAAATTAACATCCCAAAACACATACAAATCCAGAAATATTCTTTATAAAAATTTTTTTTTACATGAGACAGTAAATGGAGATTTAGATGAACAATTAAAAAATAAGCCTAACAGTAATGACTTGCTAATGCATGTTTTGATTCATACAGAAATTTGTGGTCACCTTTTTTTTCAATTTGTAGTAACCCATAGCACTAGCTTTCAAGGAATCTGTGGCTTCCAAGTTACTTATTCATCACTATGGCAACCAAGTCTTGAATATATGTCTCTGGATAGGCAATTTATATAATTAAGTTTATCCCTGGCTCATTAAACCTTGGATTGCTACAAAAACCTAATCAAAATATTTAAATGTATAGAAAAATGTTGCAATGTGAATGATTTTTCTGTTCCTGGTATTTGATCTAGCTAAAGTTTAAATGCCATGAAAATAATAAATGAAGTAGATAAAATGAATACATAATAGTACAGTAGGCTACTATACAATGAATAGTCAGAAACAACAAGAAAAGGAATGTGGGACTTTAAATGAGTGCAGCTGGACATATGGTATTTTAAATGAGTATAAATAGCCTGTAAGATCCCAAATAATGGGAATCTGTTGGCATGACAATAGGAAATTAAATAAATAATTGATTCTAAAGAGCATGGCAGGTGTAAGTTTCGATAAAAATATTCATATAATGGGTATATAACCAGATATATATAATAATAGCATATCTAAAATTAATATTAATAAATAACATATTTATTGTGACAACAAAAAATTATTTTCCTTACATGGGTACACAGTCTTTAAAACATATCAAATTTGTTATACAAAATTTAATATAACCCAGAAAATGGGGACCCGTAGGACGTTGACACAATTAATCATTCAATTTAACAATCATAGTCGAGAATAAGACATATACAAATACACATATCAAATCATATATACACAACATATAATTCAGGGTAAGTACATTAGTATTAAATCCATGAAAAATATTATATGAAAAACAGATTTAATATAAGATTGGATTCTTAGTAAGTATACAGATTTTTTAGAGTAACGAGAGTATGGGTAAATTTTGCTGATTAAAATGCTTGTAGGCTCGACGCGTTTCGTGGATCTACGTCCACTCATCAGGAGCATAAGAGATATATATATTGATTGTGTATCTGAAAAAATGGATATATATTATATCAAAATATATAAATAAAAAAGGGGAAAAGAAAAAAGGATCAATATATAAAATAGCATGGAGTGAACACTACCTTGGGTGGTGTTATACTTCCAAAGCAATTTGCTTACAGAGGAGGTCTGAGGCTGAGTCGGGAAAAGCCTGACCCGGGGCTGAGGCATGGACAACATCCGATGAAATGGGAAAAGCAGCAGGAATGTTTAGACCCGAGATGGAGATAGGAAAACATTGAGTTGATATGTGAATTTTTCTCACAACAGAGATTGACATAATAGATGCTTCGAAGTCAAGGAAATCTGAAAACATATATATTAAGTATACTGTATTAACTACATATTGATTATAAACTTTCTTATCAGACAAAAGACTGATGTTCATGGAGATAAAAAAAAAAAAAAAAATATATATATATATTTGCCAGATAGGAAAAACTCTGTTCAGAAATAAGAACAAAGGAACAAACCAGCTAAAGAGATCTCTGTTATGAGATAATAAGAAAAGGAGTGGAATAAACAGAATAAATAATCGGGGAACGAACCAGTTAGAAATGGTGCCAGATAGAGTGGTAGAAAGGAATAATAATCTAAAGGTGGGGAATACCGGCAAAGAAGAGTAATATTAAGTGCAGAAATCTGATATGTTGCAGAAGATATAAGTAGAAGATAAGATAAGGTCAAGTTAAATTAAAAGACCACCATATAGCACATGTCAAAGACAAAGTACATGTCAATAAAATTATAGTGTAGGCAATTAGTGAGCCCAATAAACCCACATCTAATATAATCGCCAGGGTGCGATGTGGAGGAAAAATAAGGTGAAAAAAAAAAAAAAAAAATGAGTGAAAGGGGATATTTAAATACATGGGAGTATGGAAAGTAGAAGTGGATAGTCCCAGAACCGCAAGAAAAATTCTGTGTATTTAACTGAAGAAATAGATTGGAGTGCTATGAATAGCATGTGCAGAGAGTCACCGAAGTCCAGTGTGGAGAGAAATAAAGATTGGAACCGATAGTGAATGTAGAGATTCTAATAAAGCACAAAGATGTCCTAACTGTATATTAAATCCTGCCAAAGCAACAAAAACGGTTAATGCAATAAGAATAAGAGTTGTATAGGCAGATAGTGGGCTTAGTTACCGCAAAAAGGATCTATAAACAGATACCCGAGGTCCAGTGTAGAGATAAGAGATAAAATCATGCGCAGCCTGCAGGTCCCAGAGCATGGATGTGATCCACGCCAACGCCATGTTAGCGTCGGAAATATATGGGGGCGGAACAGAGACCTCCCACATCCGGTCAGAGGACCGGATGTAGGTCGGACGATGCCGCCTCCGAACGCAGATTGAAAATCAGCGACCATGGCAACGCGGCATCAACTAGATGCAGCGCAGCTTGCCCGCTGTACATGGCGCCGATGGTCGGAGCACAGCCCCGCCCCCAGCCTGGATGTAAACACAGAGACAGACCAGAGGGAGTGGCGGCTACGTATACCATCGCAGCCCCGGGAGCAGGAAGTCCAGGCTAAGCAACTATGGACTCCTCATCTAAGTGGAAAAATGTATTCAGTAAAAAAGATTTTATATAAAAAAAAAAAAAAAAAAAAAACTTGAAGTAAAGGGGAAGGTTGGGCGAATACTGGGAAACAAAAAGATTTATTTAGGTAAACTATATAAAGATCGGCAGAAAAATATGTAAAAAACATGTGTGGCAGACCTATACTTCGGGTGTCTTCCACCCAGAAAGTCTAGTGGGGCAAAAATTGGGGAATAGATCTGCCACAAAAAGTCGTTGAAAAAATGTCCAGCTGTCTCCATCCCTAGTGGTATTGAACAACAAGAAAAGGAATGTGGGACTTTAAATGAGTGCAGCTGGACATATGGTATTTTAAATGAGTATAAATAGCCTGTAAGATCCCAAATAATGGGAATCTGTTGGCATGACAATAGGAAATTAAATAAATAATTGATTCTAAAGAGCATGGCAGGTGTAAGTTTCGATAAAAATATTCATATAATGGGTATATAACCAGATATATATAATAATAGCATATCTAAAATTAATATTAATAAATAACATATTTATTGTGACAACAAAAAATTATTTTCCTTACATGGGTACACAGTCTTTAAAACATATCAAATTTGTTATACAAAATTTAATATAACCCAGAAAATGGGGACCCGTAGGACGTTGACACAATTAATCATTCAATTTAACAATCATAGTCGAGAATAAGACATATACAAATACACATATCAAATCATATATACACAACATATAATTCAGGGTAAGTACATTAGTATTAAATCCATGAAAAATATTATATGAAAAACAGATTTAATATAAGATTGGATTCTTAGTAAGTATACAGATTTTTTAGAGTAACGAGAGTATGGGTAAATTTTGCTGATTAAAATGCTTGTAGGCTCGACGCGTTTCGTGGATCTACGTCCACTCATCAGGAGGATAAGAGATATATATATTGATTGTGTATCTGAAAAAATGGATATATATTATATCAAAATATATAAATAAAAAAGGGGAAAAGAAAAAAGGATCAATATATAAAATAGCATGGAGTGAACACTACCTTGGGTGGTGTTATACTTCCAAAGCAATTCGCTTACAGAGGAGGTCTGAGGCTGAGTCGGGAAAAGCCTGACCCGGGGCTGAGGCATGGACAACATCCGATGAAATGGGAAAAGCAGCAGGAATGTTTAGACCCGAGATGGAGATAGGAAAACATTGAGTTGATATGTGAATTTTTCTCACAACAGAGATTGACATAATAGATGCTTCGAAGTCAAGGAAATCTGAAAACATATATATTAAGTATACTGTATTAACTACATATTGATTATAAACTTTCTTATCAGACAAAAGACTGATGTTCATGGAGATAAAAAAAAAAAAAAAAATATATATATATATTTGCCAGATAGGAAAAACTCTGTTCAGAAATAAGAACAAAGGAACAAACCAGCTAAAGAGATCTCTGTTATGAGATAATAAGAAAAGGAGTGGAATAAACAGAATAAATAATCGGGGAACGAACCAGTTAGAAATGGTGCCAGATAGAGTGGTAGAAAGGAATAATAATCTAAAGGTGGGGAATACCGGCAAAGAAGAGTAATATTAAGTGCAGAAATCTGATATGTTGCAGAAGATATAAGTAGAAGATAAGATAAGGTCAAGTTAAATTAAAAGACCACCATATAGCACATGTCAAAGACAAAGTACATGTCAATAAAATTATAGTGTAGGCAATTAGTGAGCCCAATAAACCCACATCTAATATAATCGCCAGGGTGCGATGTGGAGGAAAAATAAGGTGAAAAAAAAAAAAAAAATGAGTGAAAGGGGATATTTAAATACATGGGAGTATGGAAAGTAGAAGTGGATAGTCCCAGAACCGCAAGAAAAATTCTGTGTATTTAACTGAAGAAATAGATTGGAGTGCTATGAATAGCATGTGCAGAGAGTCACCGAAGTCCAGTGTGGAGAGAAATAAAGATTGGAACCGATAGTGAATGTAGAGATTCTAATAAAGCACAAAGATGTCCTAACTGTATATTAAATCCTGCCAAAGCAACAAAAACGGTTAATGCAATAAGAATAAGAGTTGTATAGGCAGATAGTGGGCTTAGTTACCGCAAAAAGGATCTATAAACAGATACCCGAGGTCAAGTGTAGAGATAAGAGATAAAATCATGCGCAGCCTGCAGGTCCCAGAGCATGGATGTGATCCACGCCAACGCCATGTTAGCGTCGGAAATATATGGGGGCGGAACAGAGACCTCCCACATCCGGTCAGAGGACCGGATGTAGGTCGGACGATGCCGCCTCCGAACGCAGATTGAAAATCAGCGACCATGGCAACGCGGCATCAACTAGATGCAGCGCAGCTTGCCCGCTGTACATGGCGCCGATGGTCGGAGCACAGCCCCGCCCCCAGCCTGGATGTAAACACAGAGACAGACCAGAGGGAGTGGCGGCTACGTATACCATCGCAGCCCCGGGAGCAGGAAGTCCAGGCTAAGCAACTATGGACTCCTCATCTAAGTGGAAAAATGTATTCAGTAAAAAAGATTTTATATAAAAAAAAAAAAAAAAAAAAACTTGAAGTAAAGGGGAAGGTTGGGCGAATACTGGGAAACAAAAAGATTTATTTAGGTAAACTATATAAAGATCGGCAGAAAAATATGTAAAAAGCATGTGTGGCAGACCTATACTTCGGGTGTCTTCCACCCAGAAAGTCTAGTGGGGCAAAAATTGGGGAATAGATCTGCCACAAAAAGTCGTTGAAAAAATGTCCAGCTGTCTCCATCCCTAGTGGTATTGAACAACAAGAAAAGGAATGTGGGACTTTAAATGAGTGCAGCTGGACATATGGTATTTTAAATGAGTATAAATAGCCTGTAAGATCCCAAATAATGGGAATCTGTTGGCATGACAATAGGAAATTAAATAAATAATTGATTCTAAAGAGCATGGCAGGTGTAAGTTTCGATAAAAATATTCATATAATGGGTATATAACCAGATATATATAATAATAGCATATCTAAAATTAATATTAATAAATAACATATTTATTGTGACAACAAAAAATTATTTTCCTTACATGGGTACACAGTCTTTAAAACATATCAAATTTGTTATACAAAATTTAATATAACCCAGAAAATGGGGACCCATAGGACGTTGACACAATTAATCATTCAATTTAACAATCATAGTCGAGAATAAGACATATACAAATACACATATCAAATCATATATACACAACATATAATTCAGGGTAAGTACATTAGTATTAAATCCATGAAAAATATTATATGAAAAACAGATTTAATATAAGATTGGATTCTTAGTAAGTATACAGATTTTTTAGAGTAACGAGAGTATGGGTAAATTTTGCTGATTAAAATGCTTGTAGGCTCGACGCGTTTCGTGGATCTACGTCCACTCATCAGGAGCATAAGAGATATATATATTGATTGTGTATCTGAAAAAATGGATATATATTATATCAAAATATATAAATAAAAAAGGGGAAAAGAAAAAAGGATCAATATATAAAATAGCATGGAGTGAACACTACCTTGGGTGGTGTTATACTTCCAAAGCAATTTGCTTACAGAGGAGGTCTGAGGCTGAGTCGGGAAAAGCCTGACCCGGGGCTGAGGCATGGACAACATCCGATGAAATGGGAAAAGCAGCAGGAATGTTTAGACCCGAGATGGAGATAGGAAAACATTGAGTTGATATGTGAATTTTTCTCACAACAGAGATTGACATAATAGATGCTTCGAAGTCAAGGAAATCTGAAAACATATATATTAAGTATACTGTATTAACTACATATTGATTATAAACTTTCTTATCAGACAAAAGACTGATGTTCATGGAGATAAAAAAAAAAAAAAAATATATATATATATTTGCCAGATAGGAAAAACTCTGTTCAGAAATAAGAACAAAGGAACAAACCAGCTAAAGAGATCTCTGTTATGAGATAATAAGAAAAGGAGTGGAATAAACAGAATAAATAATCGGGGAACGAACCAGTTAGAAATGGTGCCAGATAGAGTGGTAGAAAGGAATAATAATCTAAAGGTGGGGAATACCGGCAAAGAAGAGTAATATTAAGTGCAGAAATCTGATATGTTGCAGAAGATATAAGTAGAAGATAAGATAAGGTCAAGTTAAATTAAAAGACCACCATATAGCACATGTCAAAGACAAAGTACATGTCAATAAAATTATAGTGTAGGCAATTAGTGAGCCCAATAAACCCACATCTAATATAATCGCCAGGGTGCGATGTGGAGGAAAAATAAGGTGAAAAAAAAAAAAAAAATGAGTGAAAGGGGATATTTAAATACATGGGAGTATGGAAAGTAGAAGTGGATAGTCCCAGAACCGCAAGAAAAATTCTGTGTATTTAACTGAAGAAATAGATTGGAGTGCTATGAATAGCATGTGCAGAGAGTCACCGAAGTCCAGTGTGGAGAGAAATAAAGATTGGAACCGATAGTGAATGTAGAGATTCTAATAAAGCACAAAGATGTCCTAACTGTATATTAAATCCTGCCAAAGCAACAAAAACGGTTAATGCAATAAGAATAAGAGTTGTATAGGCAGATAGTGGGCTTAGTTACCGCAAAAAGGATCTATAAACAGATACCCGAGGTCCAGTGTAGAGATAAGAGATAAAATCATGCGCAGCCTGCAGGTCCCAGAGCATGGATGTGATCCACGCCAACGCCATGTTAGCGTCGGAAATATATGGGGGCGGAACAGAGACCTCCCACATCCGGTCAGAGGACCGGATGTAGGTCGGACGATGCCGCCTCCGAACGCAGATTGAAAATCAGCGACCATGGCAACGCGGCATCAACTAGATGCAGCGCAGCTTGCCCGCTGTACATGGCGCCGATGGTCGGAGCACAGCCCCGCCCCCAGCCTGGATGTAAACACAGAGACAGACCAGAGGGAGTGGCGGCTACGTATACCATCGCAGCCCCGGGAGCAGGAAGTCCAGGCTAAGCAACTATGGACTCCTCATCTAAGTGGAAAAATGTATTCAGTAAAAAAGATTTTATATAAAAAAAAAAAAAAAAAAAAAAAAAAAACTTGAAGTAAAGGGGAAGGTTGGGCGAATACTGGGAAACAAAAAGATTTATTTAGGTAAACTATATAAAGATCGGCAGAAAAATATGTAAAAAACATGTGTGGCAGACCTATACTTCGGGTGTCTTCCACCCAGAAAGTCTAGTGGGGCAAAAATTGGGGAATAGATCTGCCACAAAAAGTCGTTGAAAAAATGTCCAGCTGTCTCCATCCCTAGTGGTATTGAACAACAAGAAAAGGAATGTGGGACTTTAAATGAGTGCAGCTGGACATATGGTATTTTAAATGAGTATAAATAGCCTGTAAGATCCCAAATAATGGGAATCTGTTGGCATGACAATAGGAAATTAAATAAATAATTGATTCTAAAGAGCATGGCAGGTGTAAGTTTCGATAAAAATATTCATATAATGGGTATATAACCAGATATATATAATAATAGCATATCTAAAATTAATATTAATAAATAACATATTTATTGTGACAACAAAAAATTATTTTCCTTACATGGGTACACAGTCTTTAAAACATATCAAATTTGTTATACAAAATTTAATATAACCCAGAAAATGGGGACCCGTAGGACGTTGACACAATTAATCATTCAATTTAACAATCATAGTCGAGAATAAGACATATACAAATACACATATCAAATCATATATACACAACATATAATTCAGGGTAAGTACATTAGTATTAAATCCATGAAAAATATTATATGAAAAACAGATTTAATATAAGATTGGATTCTTAGTAAGTATACAGATTTTTTAGAGTAACGAGAGTATGGGTAAATTTTGCTGATTAAAATGCTTGTAGGCTCGACGCGTTTCGTGGATCTACGTCCACTCATCAGGAGCATAAGAGATATATATATTGATTGTGTATCTGAAAAAATGGATATATATTATATTGTGTCAACGTCCCACATTCCTTTTCTTGTTGTTCAATACCACTAGGGATGGAGACAGCTGGACATTTTTTCAACGACTTTTTGTGGCAGATCTATTCCCCAATTTTTGCCCGAATAGTCAGAAACACACACAATGGTGATGTAAAACTGTTTTCCATGCAATTTTACCTCAGTTAGAAGTTTGCATGATTTAAAGGAATAATAGAATCAAAAATCTGCTTGCATAGATTTGAAAACGTATAAAAATCAAGTCTTGCAATTTTTCATAATGCTTCTGCAAGTTTAAAACTACTAAAGTCAAGAATACTCACACTAGGATAGGATGTCGCTAGTACTGGACACTGATGTCACATGCTCTGGGTTTCATTCTCAGTAAACACCCGCCACTTTGTAGGGACCTAAAGCATCAGTACAGCTGAGGGAACTAATAGGCTCTCACAGGACACATGACAAAGCCAAAGAGAACCTATTTTTACTATGCATAGACTCTGCTCTGCCTGGAGTTTAGTTAGTGATTGGCAAGGGGTGCAGGATAAATGAGGATCATTATTCTTCTGTGTTGGGGAGGGGGGATTTCTGCGATGGGGAGTGAGGATTTTTGTACTGGGGATAGGGGTCTTTGTTTGGGTGAGGGGAGATTTTTGGTTGGCAGAGATATTTGTGCTGGGACTTATCTGTGCTGCAGCGGAGATTTTGTTTCAGAGAGGGGTCGTTTTTACTGACTGGAGTGGAGAGGGGTTTTCTAAGGGGATGGGGGATTTTTACTATGCGAATAAGGAGGGGTTTTCTAGGGGGTGAGGGATTTTAGCTGATGGCTATGAGAGGGTTCTTGAGGAGGAATTTGCTTGATGAGGGATTTGTGCTGGGGGTAGGATTTTTGCTTGAGAGTTGATTATGTTAGGAGGTTGGGGATTTGCGCTTAGTGAAAAGGAAACATACTTCTGGCTTTGTACACTCTGTGTTAAAATTCACTGACCCCTTCAGTTTGTGCATTACATATTCCTAAACCCCTACACTCTGTACTCTACATACTAATGATCCCTGTGATTGTGCATTACCTACTACTGACCCCTGCACTGTTTTCAGTGCATACTACTGACTCCTGAACGAAGTACACTATACACTACTGACCTCTGTATTCTGTACAATATATACTACTGTCCTCTGCACTCTATGTTCTACATATTACTGACCCCTACGCTCTGTTTGTTATGTAATGCTGACTCCTGAATGGAATGCATGAGTTACCCTCAACCACTGCCCTCTGTGCATTACATACTCTTGACCCTTGTATGTTGTGTGTTATATACGCCTGACCCCTGTATGCTGTACATTAAAAGCTCCTGAATCCTGGGCTCTGTGTAATATGTACCCCTGTACATTACATACTTCTGACACCTGCACTCTATATTTTATATTTAACATTACATATTATATATTTTGTGATTACAAGGACTGTGGCATATGTGCAAGTAGGTTTAGACTCTATTACCCATTTCCTCTTTAAGTCTCCCAAACTATTAGTGTCACCCCACACACTATTTATGGCATCGCACCACATGATTGCTTCCTTCATGATGTCCCAGATCTTTTGTAATCCTAGCAAAGTCCCTGCTAGCATATTTACATTAGAAGTTTTTTTTTGAATAGGGGAAAGCTAACTGGATAAGCATACTTCAGAAAATCCACTTCTCTGACATTTTGTCTAGTTTGATGCTGTAATCAAATGTGTGATTTTTATTTATTTTTTAAATAAATTATAAAGTAATTTGTCAAATAGAATGTATAGTGTCATAAACTCTTCTGCAGTTCCTTGTCCAACCAGGCAGCGGTAGTTTTTGTTCATATCATAAAAATTATTGAACCTAAATTTGACTTAATGTCAGCCTCTTGCAATCAGCTCTACAGCAGCACTCAATCTAGAAGAACGAGGGGAAGTACATGGAGCCAATTAGATGCACTGCATGCAAATGTAGTACCAAAGAGGAGAGAGCAGAGTGAACAAAGGGGTGACCTAATTTGTCTACTGCTGCTGTTTCACTGTTTATTCATTGGGCTGCAGATAAAGAGAGGACACTGCATTTCTTAAAGCAGAATTTTACTGTATCTGAACCACAAAACAAAAAACACTTTTTAATTCAGTTTTATTATTCAGAACAAACTCACCCATCCATGCGTGTCTCAATGCTTTATCTTATTGAGAAATCGCTTTGAAAATCACCCCCTAGTATTTTTTTTTCTACCATAAATTTTTATTTTAACATTTCAAATAAAATTGACATGAGTATAGTAGAATGCATCACATATACAATGGCTCACACATAAACATAATACAGCCAATCTGTGCAATAGTATATAATCAAGGTATTAAGATGGCAATACGATGCCGCAATCTATTTATAATGTTAATAATTAGAAGCAGAATATCAGGGGTTTTTTAGGTATAACAAATGGATATGTTAAGAAACATCATACTAGCCTTGGTATGGCACTAGCTTGTGCCTAGGACCTTGCTATACTGGGTAGTATATCATCCTATGGAGCTGGGAGTAGGTTTGTGTGAGGTTTATGCTCCTACATTCTGTGATCCAAGGGTCCTGCTTGGAGGAAAAGCAAGAAAGTGTCAGGTACACTTTGGAAAACAAATATTCAAGAGAGAAATAATCATAACGAATAGAGGCTATCTCAGAGAGGAATGGAGGATGTGGACATTTCCCCTTTCTCGCTAGAGCTAGATGGGCCACTAAAATAGTATGAGTAGTAAACTTTGAAATTTAGTAGGCCATTTAGTCATTTACAAACCCAGTTAGAGGATGTTGGTGGTGTTGGTTAAAAAAAGAACCAGGGTTAGAGAGGTGATAACCATGGCAATATCAGGCCAGTACAAAGTCCTACCAAATGTACTGTATATGGAAAATCTTCTGAGCAGCTTCCCAATGATTTATGCAGTGGGACTTTTGCAAGGGTAGATTAAGAACCTGATACCACAAGGGGGAAAGACTGGCGAGTGAAAATTTTCCAGAAGAATATTGATGAAGATTTGAACTGCGATGATTGTTCCAACAAAAGTCTGTAGATGAAGGAGATTCTCTTACACTAGGATACGAGGCAAACATAAAGGTTTAAAAATGTCCAAAGTAGCAGATTTTCAGACCATATTATTTGTGAAATGGCGAATCAGAAGCATAAGCACATTTAGAATGTTTTATTTGTTGCACCAAATGTATTGCATAGGTGCTGGAATGAATGAATATGAGCACCCACAAATAGGTCTCTCACTTTGTTGATACCTGATGAGATCCACAGAATAGGCATGTCCAGTAGTAGAATCCACAATGAAAAAAAGAGGTATAGTTTGCAGGGGAGTTTTAGGAATTCCTTTGGTGACCTAAGGTATAGCCATCCAGATTTTCACAGTTGCATTAATCGCATCCAAGAATGAATATAAGGGGCAAAGTCGACAGAGCAAGGTGCCCAGGAGTAGTTTTGGATTTGTTGCCATGGTTGAGTATTCTTTTTGTATCCAGGTGGCTTGCTGGATAGAGGACCACCAACATTTAGCCTGGTCAAGAATGGATGCTTTATGGCAGGCTTGAATATTAGGAGTCCCTAGTAGTGTTGAGCGAACACGGACTGTATTATTCGGGTTCGTACCGAATAATTGGATTTTTGTTACCCGGACACGGACCCGAAAACTTTACTTTATGTTCGGGTTTAAAATCCGTGTTCAGTAATTTTATTTCCTGTTTTGTATGTAATGGCACGCTTTTAATGGCGGGCTTTCAACAGCCAATCAACAAGCATTTAACTGGTGTGCGCCATCACAGCTATACCTACTAATGTATTAGGAGCTGTGATTGGCCAACTGAAGCATGTGACCCATGTCTTTATAAGCTCGAGAGACACAGTGCGGTGCATCATTCTGCTGTAGTGTAGGGAGAGAGCACACATCATACGTGCTGGCTGCTGCTGATTAGAGACAGACAGGGAAAAATTGTGCCCGAAAAGAATGCAGGGACAGGTCAGAGTGTAGGCAGGGAAAGATATTTGAGCATTTTAGGGACAGGCTGGAGAGATAAGGCAGGGACAGATAGGAGACACAGGACAGAACAATCGTCCGTTAGCGATCTACATCGATTTTGCTGTGTGGGGGGTGGTGCAGTGAACGATCTTTTTGCCCTCACTTGAGCCCACTGAGGAGGAGGAGGAGGAGGGAGAAACAAATCTATTTTTATCAGTCTGTTGTGTGCAGCGTTCAGCTATATTTTACTACAGATTGCTGTTCTAATCTGCTATTTAAAAATTACAAATTTAAAGGGGAATTTTTTTAAGAGCACTTGCAATGCTCTTAACTACATTTTGCTGCCATTTGCAGCACTCTAGCCCTTTCCATTGGTTTTTTAGAGCCATTTTAGTGCCTGAAAGTTCGGGTCCCCATTGACTTCAATGGGGTTCGGTGTCCGGGTAAAGTTCGAAAAAAGTCCGGGACACGGACCCAGACTTTTTTTCAAGTTCGGCCGAACCCGCGGTTCGGCAAACACGGTGTCCGCTCAACTCTAGTCCCTAGTCCCGCAAAGGCCCCCAGTTAGTTCCAGTACACTCTATCAAATGCCTTCTCTCCATTCAAAGAGAGGAGCAGAGAAGGCATTTGATGCTCTCCCCATTGTATTAAATTTATAAAGCTCCTGGTGCCATCAGACACTTGCCTACCTGCCACTTGATTACATATCACTAATTGGGAAATAATGAAGGATACATTAGATGCTATAAGTTTTGCAAAAAGTTTAGTAGTATCTGTATTTAGAAATGAGGTAGGTCTAGTGCTGGTGGCTTACGCCACTTCCGCTCACGTGGCTTCTTCAGACAAGAAGCACCCCACTTGTTTTCCACATGGTGTTAGGTGGAGGGTTAACACCTGTTTGAAATACCTTGTAACTGGATATATTATTGGACTATTTATTTTTGTCACTTACAAATTCGCTGGGTCACCTACAGCACTGCTATAATGGACTAAGTGATCCTATGCACCTTTATCTCATGCACTGAGCACTTTACCTGTCACTATTTTTTTAGATTATAGCGTGTATTTATCCTGATTGTCTATTTATATTTACATTAGAAATTATACTAATTCACTGTTCACCTAAAAAAAAATTTATACGGAGATTTGAGGATTTATTTATTGTATTTATTTATTTATGGAGTGTTTACACTAATACACTTTCTGGATTTATAGGATACACACCCCGACATATTTTTCCCATAATTCCCTCACTCGTTGAGGGTGTATAATCTATTTGATTTTTTGCACACTAGCACATATGCACTTTTTGAGTTTATTGAATATTCATTACTAACCATAACACCCCCCAGAAGCACAGTATCCCCCACCCCTTACTATTAGCATTTTTTCTGAATGGTTTTCAGTATCGATATATGCAGCATCTGGGATAGGTCGTTTTAAATTGCACAAATTCTCCCAGACAGCGCGTGACTCTCCCCAATTTTTTCTAGTGTTTATAAACTGTTATTATCTGCTAGTATCTGCTTTTTGACAGCAGCAGCTGTTCCAGCTGCTGTATTTACATAGAAACTTTTGACTTTTAATTTAACATTTGGGAATTTCCAGGAAATGGAATGGGGGCAAGTGACAGAGGGGCAAAAGGACTGGACATATTATACAAGCCTTGTGAACATTGATGAAATAATGATAAAAAGCCTACCATTAAAATAAAAGCAATAAAAGCAACCAAGGGGTTGACTGCCCAAAGTACTAATCTCTACCTATGTCAGCTTCCAGTAAACTGACACTAAGTCTGTTCTGTGCCCCTTCTTCTATAGTAAGATAACTGGCTTATCTAAAAGTCCTTCATAGTTCAAAGACCATGCAGTGCGTTATGGTTTTTAAAAAAATCACCCAGGTGAATCTGCACAAAATTCCCCACAGGAAGTGGCAAAACATGTCCTCCTCCCTAATTATAATACAACTGTTTGGCATATTTTGACAGTAGGTAAAAAGAAGCAAGAGAGTAACAGTTGTCTCAGGAACCTCTGCACTGAGATCAGTGATTGATTTAAAAATGGAGTGGAATATACTCGCTCATAGAGGATGTGATTGATCAGTAAGGGTGAGTAAATCTGAATTTTATTTTCCCTACATCTTAAAAATATTTTGGAAAATTTGGTAAAATTTCTCCCAGTAAAATGCATTGGAGTGATTTACATGCTTTTAAAAGTTCAAGTGGGATTTATAGTACTCCTAAGTGTTGCAGAGGCTGGTTTTAAAGATTCTGGACCTGTCCACATAAAAAGTCCTTCATTACCCTTTCTATTTTACATTTTTTTTTCACAGAAGGAAAAGGTCTGATAGTAAAAAAGTAATATAATAACGATAATAATAAAGTTTAAAGCAAGAGTACACTAATAAATCATTCGAAAGTAACAAATAACACCCATAATGTTTGTAAAGTGTGTGTAATGTCACTTTCTTTTTGTTGCCTTTCCTTGGGTGAATGTAACATTTCCTTATCATTCAATACTAAGAGGAAAGAGCCATTAAGGACATTTGACCATAAGAGTTTAAGAACATTCACCAATAAAGAAAAAAGCCCAACAGTGTAGACTAAATTCAACCAGAATGGGAAAATTTAAGGGAGACCACTGCATTGTGTACACGGAAACAAGAAAAAATCCATAGCAGACTCTTATCCAAGGATGCAACCTAGCTGGCTAGGAAAGGAGATTGGGGGGCAAGATTTCAGTCATGTTTTTCTGAACCATCTCAAGCTGCATGCCCTTAACTGGGGTGTGGGTGGGGGGGTTGGCCAGGGGATACCCCCAGCAAATCACCTTGTCCCCATGTTACTGAAGAAAAGGACCCTTTCTCCACAACCCTGACCCAGGGGTTGTAAGGTTCTGTGGGTGGGGGCTTACTAGAATTTTCAAGACCTCTTTAATAATAAGGGGGCACCCAGACACAGCCTTCATAGGTGAATAAGTACAAAATACCTGGTGGGGTTTTTTCTTTCAGTGGTCATTGAGCATCATGACTTGATTGATTGTGGAGTTAAAGTATGTGTGTGTGTGTGCGTGCGTGTGTTTGGCTTACTATTTTTTTCATGACTAAGTAGATGTACTATGTACCTCATATTCATTCACATGGGAGGGGCAGTAAATAAGGATGTTTTCTTGCTCCTCTTTTTCCCTTCTTTTACTCTTCCCATGTGGTTCAGAATTATATAACGGACATTGTCAGAAATGGATTATACGCACCACCAGGGTCACTTTGTAATGACAGAGGGAGCCGAGGATTATTCCATGTAAGGAGGAGTTATCGGTTTTAAAGGAGATATACCCGTTTTTGAGATCGCTTGCAGTGGGAGTGGTACTGCAGAAGGATAGCCATATCCGCCAGGAGGGACGTACCCGGACCTGGAGAGGGTCTCCTAAAGCACGCTTGGTCTTAATGCCGTAAGGCATATAGGACCCACATCTTCTGGTGAGTTTGCAATTTACCTGTTTTCCACGGTGAAGGGAAGAAGGAAAGGAGCACCTGCACTTTATTATTTATCTACAAATATTCTTTGGACTTTTTCACCCAAAAGTCACTTTTTGTGGTGGATTTTACCGTATTATGGACTATTTGTCATTTATTTAATTTTACGGTTGTGCACATGAAATTTTATCATTTATTATTTATTGATTGATTATATATATTGTTACAGCCTTCACCACATGTAGCACAGTACTCACATAATTTATTTATTTAATTTACAACATTTACAGAGTGATTTTTATAGAGTTATTTATACTTTTGGTTGACACTATTTCAGCAAGCGCTATAGGTAATCACCTATTTTGATTACTACATTTCACTTCCAGCACTAGCACTTTACTATAGCAGCTGCTATTTATTTATTCACTTCATTAATTATATTTATTGTATTAATACCACTAGGTCCAATCACACCTTTATAGGTTCCTTTCTTGGCGCGGGTAATATACTTTGTATATTTTTCCAATATAGTAAATAAGGATTCCTTTATTGTGAAAGAGGGCTTCCAGATTTCTAATAGGGTCCCTGTCCACAGACCCCCACAACCACCAAGTCAGGTTTGTTTGGACGAGGCCCTTGTCCTCATCAACATGGGCCCTAACAATCTGGTTTAAATTTTGTGGGGGGCCCACGCTATTTTTTTCCCACTGTCCCTGCCCCTTTGTTTACATTCACTTGTAAGTCAAGAGTCTATTAGCCATCCCCTCTAGCAACAAGGAGCTTGGAGCAGGAAGCTTTCACATTTAGCAGCAGTAATAATACTGATGCTAAATGTTTCAGTTCCTGCTGCAACTAGAGGTTTCGGCACAGCCAAACACCCATTCATTTAGCCATTTGCTGAAACTCCCAAACAACAAATGAACCTGCAGTTTATAAAACATTGTACACAATGCAGAGATCTCATATAATCTCCCCTTCTGGTTAAATGTTTTTAACCTATTGTGTTAAATTGGGCATAGATAGTTCAAGGTGGATGTGGAGAAATCCAACCTGCTGCATTATTGTATTCTGACAGTGGGACTCCTCCCAAACAAGAGTTTTCCAATGTTCCCACTCAATAGAAGCTGATTGTTAGATTGTTTTCTATATAGCAGGTAAACATACATGTTCGACAGCACACCATGGATCTCGCACAGCAGTCCAAAGAAACTTTTCATTGCAAAGGGATCACATCAAATCAGGATAAGTGCAACGTTTCAGGGTCACGCAGGACCTCTTCATCAGACATGTGATGAAGGGGCCCTGAGTGACTCCAAAATGTTGCACTTATCATTCCTGATGTGATGTGATCCCTTTGCATAAAAAGTTTCTTTGAACTGCTGTGCAAGATCCATGGTGTGCTGGTGAACATGTATGTTTATCTGTGATAGATCCAGTGTCCAGCTGGTGATCGCTGCAGCACCCACAACAGATGTGCCTATACCCAGGAAGGTGTGAATTGGGAATATGAACTATTCTATATAGCATAGATGGTACAATATTTGTCTGGTCCCAGCATTTTGTTCTACATATGACCAGTTGTAGGGTTTTTTCTTTACTGATTGATTGTACTTTTGCTCTTATGGTTGAATGTTTTTAGGGTTTTTTTTTTTTTGTTTTTTTGCTCTTATGATCCAATATTAGGGAGTGTTAGATTCACCCTGCAATAGATAATAAAAACTGACATTTCACACATATTACAAACATTATGGATATTATCCATGACATTCATGTGATTGCTGAGACATTGGACCCCATTTTCTCTAAATAAAGAAAAAAGTATCCCCTTTCTTTACAAACACATTTCACCTAAGCAGCTAAGTGAGCAAAATTTAGACCATTGACAAAATCTATCTATCAATAGTGAAATCAGTTTAACAAAATCACCCCCCTTATCCCTATTGCTTCAGAAGGCTCACATCCGTTACAAGAAAACAGGTGAGGGGCAGCTGGTTCTATTGGTGTTCTCCCAAGTAGTGAAAATAGACCAATGAAAAATAATATACAGGTTCCAGGTCAACAGCACATGTGAATTGTTATCATTTTTTGCAAGGCCCAGATAAATATAGCAACTTCCCTAAGTTTATTTTAGTGATATGATAAGATTTTGACAATCTCATGGGATTCTAAAGTCAGTTTTGCTAGTGCTGATTCATTTTCTAGCTGAATATGGAAAACCTACTGAACTCAGGTACTGAAATAATGTTCACACATTCTCAGAGGACAATGGTAATGTTGCTCTTTAATTCTAAAGTGTTATTAATGGTTATGTATAAGCGAGACTATTTTCTAAAGTAGCAGACTCACTGTTTCATTTTTTTAATTGAAGGTTGGATGAAGATGAAGCCAGCTGGCTGCTATGAAGACCAGCTCAGTTTTTGTTTTACTTTAGCTATTAGAAATCCTCCCTTTAAAATTAGTAAAGCAGGCACATTCTGAATCATTTTTAATTCCCAATTTATGAATGCATATGTAGGCATTTAATACGTTTACTGCACATTGCCAATGTAATTCATTCTGAGTGTGGAATGTATGTGCCAAATAAAGCATAATTTTTCTAATCAAATAACCTAATGAATTTGATATGCTAGGCTACGGTTCAAATACTGCTACTTTCTAATTTATACACTACTGTGTTCCAGTGTTATGCTTTATATTAAAAAAGTAAATTTGTAATTTTGATAATGTTAAGGAAAATTTGTAATTTCTATTTTACGTCTTTGACTATATAATGCTGTTGTGCTACTGCAAAACATGATGGATATATTTACTGATATGGACTGGGTAATGTGTTAGAAATTAAAGGATGCCACATCGTTTGATAGAAATTAAAATGATCAACCTACAGAGGGCTGAATTCAAAGACACTCAAAAAGTCAAAGAGAAAAAATTATGCAGCAGGCTAGTTCATTTTGCTGAAATTTCATTGCAGTAACTCAAAATGGTACTCAGTAGTTTGTATGGCCCCCACGTGCTTGTATGCATGCCTGACAACATCAGGTCATGCTCCTAATGAGATGACAGATGGTGTCCTGGGATATTCCCTCCAAGATCTGGACTAGGGCATCACTGAGCTCCTGAACAGACTGAGGTGCAACCTGGCGGCGTCCGATGGACCGAAACATAATGTCCCAGAGGTTTTCTATTGGATTTAGGTAAGGCGAGTGTGGGGGCCATTCAATGGTTTCAATTCCTTCCTTCTCCAGGAACTGGCTGCATACTCTTGCCACATGGTGCTGGGCATCGTCGTGCACCTGGAGGAACCCAGCGTAGGGTCTGACAATGGGTCCAAGGATTTCAACTCAATACCTATGAGCAGTAAGGGTGCCATGGTCTAGCCTGTAGAAGTCTGTGTGTTCCTCAATGGATATGCCTTCCCAGATCATCACTGACCCACCACAAAACTGGTCATGCAGAAGGATGTTACAGGCAGCATAATGTTGTCCATGGCTTCTCTACATCCTTTCATGTCTGTCACATGTGCTGAGGATGAACCTAAAAAGCATAGGGAGCCAGTGGCAGACCTGCCAATTCTGGTGTTTAATGGCAAATGTCAATCAAGCTCCACGGTGCTGGGCAGTGAGCATAGGGCCCAATAGAGGATGTCGGGCCCTCAGGCCACCCTCATGAAGTCTGTTTCTGATTGTTTGGTCAGAGACTTTTGCACCAGTGGACTGCTGGAGGTAATTTTGTAGGTCTCTGGCAGTGATCCAGGGTCCAGGTATTGCCTCATGCTACCAGTAGTGACACTGACCCTAGCCAAATGCAAAACTAATAAAAAACAGTCAGAAAAGATGAGTAGGGAAAAAAAGGTAATTCCTGTTTTGAAGGTCATCTCATTGTTGCCCATCTAGTGGACCTGTTGTTAATTTCATTAACACCAAAGCAGCTGGAACTGATTAACACCCCCCTCTGCTACTTAACTGACCAGATCAATATCCCAGGAGTTTAATTGGCTTGATGTTATACTCTGAATAAAAAGTGTTCCTTTAAATTTTTTTTGAGCAGTGTATTTAGCAGTTTCCATGTATAGTCACTGCGGGGCTTTTTTTTTTTTTTTTAACAAAGTAAATTACCAAATGCAGAGATAGATTATCCACTTACAGCATAGTAACATACCAATACGTCAGTACACTTTGCGGGTTTATACCGGGATGATGCTTCTAGCTAGAGGCATCATCCTGGTACTGTGGTTTGAAGCCGACGGTCGGCTTTCCGTCGGTAACGACCGATGCGGCTCGGGAGCTGCTCGATCATTACCCGGGGGGCGGGAGGGGACGTCCCCCCCTCCCGCCGCCTTCCGTGGCTTTGCCTGGGGCTCCCGTCCCACCGGGAGCCCCGAGCACCCAGCCGGCATGTCCGCCGGCTGGATGGAGTCCCGATGAATGCCGGAAACGGCATCGATCGGGGCTCCGATGACGTAACCCGGAGGCGGCGTCCATGACGTCACTTCCGGGTTACTGTGCTGCAAAAGGCGGCAAATTTAAAAAACGTCTTTATGCAAAAATGCAGTTTTCGGCGTTTTGCATACAGGGAAGTGTAGTGGAGGGGTCTATGGTCTTTTAGATCCTCGATCCCTCCATAAAGTGTACCTGTCACACATATTGCTGTCACAAGGGATGTTTACATTGCTTGTGACAGCAATAAAAGTGATCAGATTTTTTTTTTTAAAAAACCTGTAATAAAGTTTAAAAAAATAAATAAATAAATAGGAAAAAAAATAAATAAATTTCGCCGCCCCCGTCACCGTTAGCTCGCGCACAAAAAAAAACGTATACGCAAGTCGAGCCGCGAATGAAATCGCTGTTCAAACCCCACATGTGAGGTATCGCCGCGATCGCCAGAGCGTGCGCAATAATTTAAAAAAAAGAGCTACGGAGTGCGCATGCGCGGGTGCTCCGACATGGCGCCTTAGTCCGGAGCTCCGCGCCTCCCCGGTCTATTGAGAGCGCCGGCTTCGGCATTACAGCGCACTGCGCCCCTCGGCCGGTACCTTCCGCTTCTCCTTCCTCCGGGGGCCCTCCCGTGGATGTCGGCGGGACACCGCAGAGAGGTTTCCCGGCGTCTTTGCTTCCTCTCCACAGAGCCGGAATCCAACATGGCGACCGCGCCTCACGTCTCCTCAGATGACTGCGGCCCGCTCGAGGTAGGAGACTCAACGATCTATGCCATGGACTCCACAGCACCCTCTCCGGACCCCTGGCCATCCCCCTCCACCTCTGCCTCTATCATTCAGCCCCCCCTGGTCTCTCCAGCCTCCACTGAATCCCTCCTTAACAGAACTATATTGCAGGTCCCAGGGACCCCGGGGCTGCTGTCACCCGAGGCCCCGGCTTTGCCTCATCTGCTAGGCCCCAACTCGCCTGTTCACTTCCCAGACCTGTCAATACTCATGGCTTAATTCTCAGAGATGTTAGCCTCTGGCCTGGCCCAAAATGCCTCACAGATTACTGGCTCCATTAAGGCAGAACTCCAGCACCTTGGGACCCGCATAGAAGCGATCGAGCACACTATGGATCAAACGGTCGCAAGGGCCAATCAGAACACTGCTTGCATCCAAACTATGCAGGATCAGCTTGAAATTGCACTCAGTAAATTGGATGACCTGGAAAATAGGAGCCGACGTTTGAATTTCAGGGTCCGGGGGATCCCCGAAACCATCACGGACATCCCTAACACTATCAAAGCATTTATTAAGGATCTTATCCCAGACATTTCAAACCATCGCCTGGAACTTGACCAAGCTCACAGGGCCCTCCAACTGCCCCGCAAAGACGGCCTGCCCAGGGACGTCATCGTCAAGACACACTTTTATGGGGTTAAGGAGGAACTTATGCGAAAGAGCAGGGGTAGAGAGGATCTGACCATCCAAGGCCATAAAATCCAACTCTTCGCTGACCTCTCTCCCTTCACCATTCAACGCCGCAGAGCATTGAAGCCACTTACATCAGCACTATCTGCTAGGGCGCTGAAATATTGGTGGTCCTTCCCCTTCCGCCTTAATTTCCAATTTCAGAACAAGACTCATAGTTTTACCAACTTCCAGGATGGTGAACACATGCTTCTACAAATGGGAATTGTCACAAGGGACCCCGTTACCGCCTCGACTTCCTCCAGGAGGGAACCTGCCAAGCGACCCCCGCCGATCAGCCCTTTATCTTCGACGTGGAATAAGCAGAAACCAAAGCGCCACGGAGATGTCCATCCACCATGATGCCTGCATGGTCCCTCCTACTACTCATCTCCCAGGCAGTTGGAGTTCACTCTTCTTCTCCTGATTTTGGATCTTCAATGATCCTTACCTTCACTTTTTGGCCCCTTTTTGGGTCCAGGTTTGGATTGTTTTCTACGTTTTTTTTTTTTTTTTTTTTCAAGCAGACTCCCTCTCATGTTTTAGGTCATGGCTGATGTTGACTTTCTGCTTCTCTGCTTCTAAGCTGATTACAGTTTTTACTCTTGTACTTTTTTTTTTTTTTTTGGTTGATGGGACCAATGCTCTTTATTTTTGATTGTTTTTTTTTTTTTTGTTTTATTTAGCTTGGGGTCCCCATCTCCTCTCTCCTCTTACCTTCTACCCCTGCCCCTCCCCACTTCCCCATCATTCTCCTGTCCCTTCCCCCCTCCCTTATTTGCCCTTTCCTCCCTATCCCCGGAGTCCTTCCCCACTCCATCGCTCTGCTCCCATGCTCCTCAAGGGGTATGCTAGGCAGAGGATCCCACGTTATAAATACTGGGGTCGTAGTGCTTTGAAGTTGTTTTTCTTTCATGTATAATAGGAATGCCGGGTTGGTGTTCTTTGACCGGGGAGGTTTCATTGCGCCTCCTCCTGTCGGACGCAAGTTGGTTACCTCTTGCCTCCCACGGGAATGTGCCCTGACTGGTTCAGGGCTCATCCGAACGTCTGATGGGGGACTGCGGGCTCTACCTGCGGTCACCTCATCCCTGCGCAAGAGCACGCTCTTGTGCCCTTCCTTTCCTTTCACTGTCCTCTTTACTTTCTTTTTCTCCTTTTACTGGCATCTTTTTCTTTTCAGAGAGTTCCAGAGGTCCGACGGGTTTGATAATGTTCCTCCTTCTGGCGCAGCTATGCCCGACTTCTCCCAGGGGAACCAGTGGGAGTCCGCATCGAAGCTCACCCCAGCGCAACCTATGACAGCACACCATGACGCCTAACGTGAGTACGGTCTCTTCTCTACAGGTGGCATCCCACAACACCCAGGGCTTAAATTCGCCGGTTAAACGTAGGAAGGCTTTCCAACACTATCACTCCCAGGGATTGGGGGTTCTCCTGCTCCAGGAGACTCACTTTCCAGAGTCCTATCAACCTGCCTTTGTCCATCCAAAATACCCCTTGTTTTATCTAGCCAATGCCCCCTCCAAGCAGAGAGGAGTTGCCATTTTCTTTGCTAAATCTCTTCCCTTCTCCCACCTGCACACGGTTCGGGACCCCCAAGGTCGTTTCATTTTAGTTAAAGGCACCATACAAGGGGAGTTGTATACATTTGTCTCTTACTACGCTCCCAACCGGGGTCAGGCGAGATTCTTTTCCGATATGTTTCTCACACTCTCTCCACACCTTGAGGGGCGAATCCTCATTGGGGGGGATTCTAACTTAGCCCTTGATTGCTCCTTTGATAAGTCTAAACCCTCTGGTGGTAGGCTTCGCCGCCCCTCCAAACAGAGCCTTCGAGTGGCTAGAACGCTTCATTCGTTAGGTCTGATTGATATTTGGCGGGAACTGAACCCTTCTTCCCGTGATTTCACACATTTCTCGGCACCCCATCGTACGTATGCGCGTATAGATCACATTTTTGTCCCTACGACTGACGTCCCTTCGGCGCGGAAGTCTAAAATTAGAGATGTCCCTTGGTCAGATCACTCCATGGTTACTCTTCGACTCTCATGCTCTTTGCTTCCCCGTGGCCCTTCGCCTTGGAGAATCAATGAGTCCATCCTAAGCGACCCAACTAGATGTTCCATGATAGAGGCCGCACTTCGCGACTACTTCGCGCTCAATGATCTCCCCGACACGTCCCCTTCTACTCTCTGGGGGGCCCATAAGGCCGTTATCAGGGGTTACCTTATTCAATTGGGGGCGAAAATTAAAAAGGACAGAATGGTCGACATTGCCCGCTTGGAGACTGAATATGCTCGTCTCCGTAGAGCCCATAAGAGATCTCCTAACCCGGCCTTACTGGAAGAACTGGATGCTGTCAAGCTTTCGCTGAACTTGGCCCTGACTTCCAGGGCAGAGAAAGCCCTGAGGTGGCAAAAGGCTCGCTCTTACGCCTTTCGAGACAAACTAGATACAAAACTTGCGCTGAAACTTTCCCCCAAATTTCGTGCGGTCTCCATGCCTAAGATAAAATCTTCCTCTGGTGCCCTCTCAAATAACCCCAACTCCATCATGGACTCTTTCCACTACTTCTACTCACGTCTCTACGCGGCCCCTACCCCTCATAAGGGGGACGATCCCGATTCGTTCTTGAACGAAGTACCTCTTCCCCGTATTTCGGCTACTCATAGATCCCTTATGGATGCCCCTATTGATGAACGGGAAGTGCTGGATGTTGTTAAGTCCCTTCGACCCACCTCTGCCCCAGGCCCTGACGGCTTTTCAAATTCTTATTATAAGACTTTTGTTTCGGTCCTTTCTCCTTATTTGGTTCGGTTCTTCAATGCTCTTAGGGGTGGCACTGAACTTGAGGAAGCATCTAATAAAGCTTACATCTCGGTTATCCCCAAGCCTGGGAGGGACCCCTCCGAAGTGGGCAATTATAGACCAATTTCACTTATTAATAACGATCTTAAGATCCTGACAAAAATTTTTGCTAATCGTTTATCCAGCTTTATTGCTAAATACATTCATAAAGATCAGGTGGGATTCATCCCGGGCAGGCAGGGACCTGACCAGATAAGGAGAGCGGTCGATGTTATCTCCCTGTTAAATTCTGGGTGGGACGGTGGCCCTCCCCAGCAAGGTTTTCTCCTATCCCTAGATCTGCAAAAGGCCTTTGACTCTCTTTCCTGGCCGTTCCTTTTCCGGACCTTAGAACGATGGGGCTTTGGCACCTCTTTTCTTACCACGCTCCGGGCCCTTTACTCTCATCCGGTTGCTCAGGTGAGGATGCAAGGTTACTATTCAGCAAACATACCCATCCGGAGAGGCACGAGACAGGGGTGCCCCCTTTCCCCGCTCCTTTTTGCGGTGGCCCTAGAATCTTTAGCAACGGCTATCCGCCTCCACCCCGACATTCATGGTATACGGTGCGGACCCGCTACCCACAAATGCTCGTTGTTTGCAGACGACATTATGCTTTTTGTCACCTCCCCATTGATTTCTCTCCCCAATATCATTTCCCTCCTAGACGCCTTCGGGGCGGCCTCAGGCCTGAGAGTCAATATGTCAAAGTCCCTGGCCCTCAATGTCACCCTCCCCTCCTCTCTTGTGGATCGGCTGAAGGACCACTTCCCTTTCTCCTGGCATCCAGATTCCATCCCCTACCTAGGGGTGTCGTTAACCCCCACGATAGACAGACTTTACCCAACCAACTACCTACCCATGATCCGTCGATTGAAGCGTGAATTGTCTGAATGGTCTCGCCTTCATATCTCCTGGATAGGGAGAGTCAATGCAGTTAAAATGACCCTCTTGCCGCGTATCCTCTATTTCTTCCGGTCTCTCCCGATCCCTGTGCGGAAATCCCATATTCAGAATTTACAAGGTCACATTTTTAAATTTATCTGGGGACAGAAGGGACATAGAATTAATAAACTTACACTCCTGCGCTCCCGGAAACAGGGGGGTTTAGGCGTCCCAGACCTCTGGAACTACTATCTAGCAGCACAACTAACACAGTTTTCCGTGATCTATTCCAGGGGGGGGAAGCCCGACTGGTGCCATATGGAACGTCAGGCCATTCCCCGACATACTATTGATTATTTGGTGTGGTGTCCGGCCTCTTCCCGCCCCTCGGTTTTATCTCCTACTCTTTCACATTCTTTCGCCATTTGTGATCGCATTCATAAGTTGCATAAAGTGACCTCTCCTTGGGCTCCGCTCTCTCACCTTTTCCATAATCCAGCCTTCCCTCCAGGAGAAAACATAGGGGCATTTAAATGGTGGACTGACAAAGGCATGTATAGAATTGGACACTTTGTGGATAGCTCTGGTCCTATAACCTTATCACATTGTATTTATTCGTTGAAGATGCCGCCTGTGGAGAAGTTCCGTCTGACCCAAATCTCACACTTTATTAACTCCCTCAGGTCCAAATATCCTGCACCTCTTCGGGTCTCGCTTTATGAACAATGGTGTGCCCAGATTACTGATGTTAAGGGGGGTATCTCCCTCATCTATGCCCTACTAACTGATGCTCAAACTAAACCGGCCTACGTGCTTAAATGGGAACAAGACCTCAACATAGAATGGGACCTGCCTGACTGGCATGCATGTGTTGGGCGTTCCTTCCGGGGTATTCACAATGTTGGCCTCATGGAAGCTAATTTAAAAGTGATTATGAGGTGGTATATGGTGCCTGCTAGGCTGGCCACCATTTATCCCTCCACGCATCCCACTTGCTTTCGTGACTGCAAGCTGCTGGGCACTATATTGCATATCTTTTGGGAATGCCCCAAACTGAGAACGTTCTGGGGGCGCATTTATAGTATAGTCAGGCGGATTACTGGCCTTGTGGTATATCCATCCCCCACGCATGCTCTATTAGGTCAGCGGATTCCTGAAATTCCCAAACACACCCAGGCCCTCATCTTCTACATTTTTCTCGGTGCCAAAATGGCGATAGCCAAGCAGTGGAAAATGCCTTCTGTTCCGCTCCGTTTGGCTAAGCGTAAGATATCATGGATAATGGCACAGGAGAAGATGTACAGCGTCCTCGATGATTCCAGCATGAAATTTGAACTGATCTGGGAACCCTGGGCAGCCTACGTTAATGTTACCATTTAATTGGGGTCGGACCTCTGGAACCTTCTTCCTCTTCTTGCTTTTCATTCTCTTTTCTATTCTCTTTCCTTACTGCATGTCAGTCTCCTTTTCTGTCCCCTCTGCTCTCTTCTTTTTTCTTCTTTTTCATCTACTTGCTTTCTTATTGGTATCGCTGTACTTATAGTATTTTGTCGCTGACTCTAACTAGTGGGGTCTCTCGGTTTGGACCCGGAGCCCCCACCAATTACTTGGGATGGGTTTTTGCATTGTGAGTTTTTTTTTCTTTTACGGTTCTTGTTTACAATCTGGAGTACGGGTCTCTAGTTAGGTTAGGTTAGGCCTGGGAATTTTTATTTTTTACCCCTAACCGGTTCTCCATGGGAATCCTCGTGTTTAGGATACCATTTGGCTCAATTAATCGAGGTTGGGAGCGCTTCCTTTTGAGGCACAGTTTGTTCCCTTTGGGGTGTCTCGAGGGGGGCGCCCTACCGTTGTGGCCTTAGTCACCCATTAGCTGGTATCCCCCCCCCTTTTTTTTTTTTTTTTTTCTTTCCTTTTCTTAGTTCCCCGGGTCAAAATATGGTTCCATTTGCTTGACGTACTCCTAGATACTACATATCTGCATTGTCAGCTGTTTACCCACCCCACTATGCTGTACTTCATGTTTCACTCACCACTTGTTGTGGATTAGTTTTTGTTTCTGTACCATTTTCGTTATTGCTTGTACTTGTACTTGTTATCCTTCAATAAAAATTTATTGAGAGAAAAAAAAAGAGCTACACTCTACCTCTAAACTGGTAACCGTTAAATAAATTTAAAGCGTCGCAGATTGAGATCTCTATTGACCGTAGTTTGTCGCCATCCCACGGGGGGGCGCAATTTTAAACCATAACATGTTGGGTATCTATTTACTCGGCGTGACATCATCTTTCACAATATATAAAAAAAAATGGGCTAACTTTACTGTTTAGTATTTTTTAAATGCAGTGAAATGTGATTTTTCAATTTTTTTTCAAAAAAATGGCGTTTTAAAGACCGCTGCGCAAATACCGCTTGACAAAAAGTTTTGCAATGACCGACATTTTATTCTCCAGAGTCTTTGCTAAAAAAATATACATAATGTTTGGGGGTTCTAAGTAGTTTTCTAGGAAAAAATACTGGTTTTAACTTGTAAACAAAAAGTGTCCGAAATAGGGCTGGGGCTTAAGTGGTTATTACAAAATGCTTGTATTGAGGATCCACATGTGTGTGCACAGATATATGCAAATGGCAGTTGCAGTCCTTGGACCCACCTAGCTGATTGTAAATTGGTGTTCAATGCATATGGTGTTAATTTGCTGTGCACTTGATCATCTAAACAATTTTGCTTCTCTGCCTTCTGTTTCTAGAAGTGCATAGTGGACATACCACGTCAACATTTTACTTAAAAATAAATACATTCGTTAAAAAAAAAAAAAAAAAGTAATGTAACTGTCTTTCTTTGCAATGAAATGCACCAATTTAAGTAACATGTAAAACATTTTTTTTTAAATCTGCTGTTATGGAAAGAACGGCAGGGTATGTATATATTTTTATCATTGGAATTTCTTTTCCAAGCACCAGTGTATAAAATGTTGTACATTAACTATTGCCTGAACATCTGCCCATGTGTATTAGGACAGTACTATAATACACCTACTTTGTACAGTATAGTTTATTAAATCATTTTACATATAAGAATTTTTCTTCAGAGTTTCTTTGAAAGAGAGCCGTGCACCAATGATGCCGTTTTATTGCTACAGTACATGATATATGCATTTAAATATGCTTACAGCAGTTAGCCAGACCCAAAATGTTAAACAAAATCACATTTTTAATTTAGGCATTCCAAAGATTGGCTGGTATAAATTCCATATAAGCCACACTTTTTAGTAAATTCAATATATAACTGTATAAGTATATACTGCATACACTTTAGCCTCTCCTCTTTACCTGTATGTGCATATTGCAGGTGCAAAGCTAACATCAATGGGCTGGTGTTTACACATATGTTTCTAGTAAATCAGGCCTGTGTGTGTCTCGTGAAACTTCATTGAGTTGTGTAGTAGCAGTGTCTTATGTCATACATCAAAGGAAAGAAGGATAGAAAGTAAAACAGATCTGATATCCTAGGCTGTAGACATCAAATGCACTTTGCAGGTGAGTAACTAATGTCACCTTTAAATGTGTATAATATTAATTTGCCACACATGGTTTCAGTACAGCTACGCTTTAAACAGTGCTTTAACAAAACACTGGTTTGCTTGTTTGTAGCATTATGAAGCAAATGTTCATATTTGCTGATGTCTGAAGACTGCATGAATGCTGTTTAGTTCTATTTAAATAAAAGATAAGACATTTTAATTGGAACCAACCCCCCATTGTGTTTATATCCTTACTTTTAGACTGAGATTCTAAAAACTCCGTACAAGTCAAGACAACTAAACAAAAGTCTTTGGAAATCCATTATGTTCAGAAAAATACTGAATAATATTATTAGTTCTGTTAAGTATAATGCAACATAATTTTTTAAAACTACATGCACTTCGGTTTCTGTGAAATTAACTTTTTTGAGCATAGGCTTAATCAAATCTGAAAATCACTCTATAGTTTTCAAGGTGTCCCTTTAAACCAACAGCTTTATGTCAACAAAGTCCCTGCACAGCGACTTTGAAACCCTGGAACATTTCTACAAAAGAGATTTTCAGGGCTCTTTAGAGAAATCAAATTTCCTTTTAAGTCATGCTGTCTTATTCCTATTTTTTTTCTGAGTCTGTCATACTGCTTAATGCATACTTGCCTTGGAATAATAAATCAGAATGGAAAGAGAACACTACTACTACATATAGCTGATCTACTTTGCAATATATAGTATAAATTGATAACTGAAGGATATTGATTACAAAAAGAAGACTTGTACTTTTGGACCCCCAGAAACTGTTTCTCTAAAACCTATGTTTAGAAGAACTAGGGAGCCCTGTTTACTTTTTATGGCTATTAAAGTGATTGTAAAGTCTTGCTTTTTTTTTTTTTCTATTAAAATAACAAAAATTTCATACTTGCCTCCTCTGTGTAGTTGGTTTTTCACAGGGCAGCCCAGATCCTCCTCTTCTCTGGTCCATAGCTGGAGCTCCTGGCCCTTCCCTCCTATTGAGTGCCCCCACAGCAAGCAGCTTTCTATGGGGGCAACTGAGCCAAGCTGCAGCTCTGTGTATCCATTCAGACACGGAGCTACTGTTTGACCCTGCCCCCTTTCACACCTGATTGGCTGACTGAGTTTGATTGAGAGCAGTGGGAACCAATGGCACCACTGCTGTTTCTCAGCCAATCAGGAGTAAGAGTCCCAGATAGCTGAAGCATTCGTGGACATCACTGGATAGAGAAGGGGCTCAGGTTAGGGATCGACTGATTATCAGCAAAGCCGATATATCGGGGACCGATATGCACTTTCCCCGATATATCGGAATCGCCCCCTGAGGTTACCGATATTGCCGATATTTCGGGAAAGTGCTTGTACCGGAGTTGTGATAAAAAATATTGCGCTCACAAAAATAGTGAGCAAATAGCCACTGACACTCCAACAGACTGTGATGGCAACCACATATAGACATAAACTGTGCAGCGCTCAAATGTTAAAGTGAGTACAATGGGATACACACTAAAATGCAAAAATAGAGTACAATATTCAAAATTAGACAAAAAAGGAAGCTGACCAGTCCCACATAGAAGAGTGAATACTTGTGATAAATCCCACACCAAAAAGAGAATATAATTTGCTCACCAGATGGCATGGACCCAAAGTACCTTACAGCAATTGGGTCATGCAGGCTGAAAGGGATGATCTCCTTGGAACAGATGGCAGAGGCTTCCACGAATTCTCCTCCAAATGGTGGATATAGGAAGGTCACTCAAGGATGGTACACATATGGATATCTGGAAATCCCCACTCAGAAAGGTGTATGTGGGATTTACTTTTAAGAGTGTCATTTCCTGGCGACGGAACGGCCCCTTTGATTGAATTCATAGGGAGGCTTGAACCGCAAGCCAATGTGGCATTGCCACAACAATGTGAGATATTGAAACAATGCCCATTTTGATTGGTTCTTAATAATGAAGATACCTCCTAATTGGTGCACTAAAAGTAGGCTTGATTTACATGTCGGCGCCATATTGGAATGGTCCGGTTTGTCATCATTTTCTGAATTCTATCAGCTGCTCCTATACACCTCTATAAATATAAGGTATGTTGATTCAGGCACCAGGCTAATTCCTTTGAAAATGTTATGTGTAATGAAACGCGTTAGGATTGGTAAGAGTGCCGAAATGTATTGAATGCTTCTTACCATCTGACCCATTGTAAGTGCATTACTTTCTTTGCTTTAATAAACCATTTAAACGGTATCACGCTATGGTGTCTTTTCGATTTATCCCACATACACCTTTCTGAGATGGGGATTTCCAAATATCCATACGTGTACCATCCTTGAGTGACCTTCCTATATCCACCATTTGGAGGAGAATTCGTGAAAGCCTCTGCCATCTGTTCCAAGGAGATCATCCCTTTTAGCCTGCATGACCCAATTGCTGTAAGGTACTTTGGGTCCATGCCATCTGGTGAGCGAATTATATTCTCTTTTTGGTGTGGGATTTATCACAAGTATTCACTCTTCTATGTGGGACTGGTCACCTTCCTTTTTTGTCTCATTTTGAATATTGTACTCTATTTTTGCATTTTAGTGTGTATCCCATTGTACTCACTTGTACCGGAGTGATGCCTGCCGCTAGAGGCATCACCCTGGTACCGGCGTCCATAGCCGACAGTCGACTGTCTTGTAATGACAACCAATGCGGCTGAGAAGCCGCTCGGCTGTCATTGCAAGAAGCAGGAGGGGACGTCCCCCCCTCCCGCCGCCTTCCGTGGCTTGCCCGGGTTTCCCGTCCCACTGGGAGACCCGGGCAATCAGCCTGCACGGCCGCCGAAGAGAAGACCCGGTCAAAGCCACATTCGGCTCTGATCGGGTCTCCATGTAAAAACCCGGAAGTGATGTCATGACACTCAGCGCCAAATTAAAAAAAAATACAGCATTCAAAACAGCCAAACTTGGCGTTTTGAATGCTTTTAAGTGCTTTTAAGTGCAGAGGAGGGGACCCCCACATCCCTCCACAAGAGTACATGTAAAAAAAAAAAAAAAATGAATGTACGAAAATATCGCCCAATATCGACCGATACCGATATATACCAAAATATTGGAATCAGCAATAAAAAACGATATCGGTCAATCACTAGCTCAGGTAAAGCTGAGGTAAATATTAGGGGGGTTGCTGCACACAGAAGGCTTTTTATTTTATTGCATCTAATGCATTAAGATAAAAAAACCTTCTGACTTTACAACCACTTTAAATTAGGTCTTACTCACTTTATTGGATTTATCATGTATCAACATGATTTAGGTTCATCATACTATGATGAGAATCCTTTGCTACTGATCCAATGAGGTTCGCTAGAGTGCTCACATGCTGACAAGCAGCATGCTGACAAGAGGATATAGCAGTGTAAACAATGGGATGAACTGCTGCTTCTCCTTCACTGTCCAATCACTGGCTGGTTCTTGGGAGCTGTTATGCAAATATCAAATGGCATTGATAGGTGGTTGTCAGTCTGGAGGAGTGGTCATTCTTAGTCAGAATGCATTTGCCTGCAGACAGCCCTAGGAAACGTCCACAGTAGATGCTGAGCCTCCATGGCTAAAAGAACTGAAATTCAATCAATGAAAGGAGATTTGAGCTCAGCAATGCTTTTGCAGGTGTAGTGGGGCTGCACTGCGCATGCACTCATTTTGAACAAGAAAGAGTACGCTGTGCATGCATAATTTTTAATGAGTAAAAGGACTCACTCCTGGGATGCTGGGGGCAGGAGTTCAATGTATGGCCCAGACAGGACAGAGGAAGTCTCAGAATAGGATTTTTTTTTTTTTGGTTAGGCTGTCAGGCTGCTATAAACAACCTACAGGTATGGCATTAAAACTAGGCAAATATTTAAGAAGCTGCAAAGTGTTGTTTAATCTGTTGGGACCTTTTGACTGCATAGTGAACTATATTCAAAAGGTAGATTTATCCTTTAAAGTAGTTGTGATCCCATTGATAGTGATGACTGAATTGATTTACAGAAACTATGATGCATCAAATGTTTTCTGTGGTTCTCCCACCTAGCCAATTAAATGAGCTGATAAAGGGGTCCCCTTACCAATTTATATCCTCTATTGGAGAGCAAGAATTCTGGGCTTCTAGATCATCAAGCACATCATCATTATGCCACTGCCCTCATTTAGACATATATTATGTCCTTATTATTATTTAGTATCCCCATAATACCACTGACACCATAATACTTTGCCACTCATAACAAGTATAATATCTTGATTGATCTCAGCATTTCCCGAAAAAATTAGCCCTGTACTAGTTCACATAAAGTGTATGGTATGTAATAGAAACATTTATTTGTTTTGTATAATGTAGGAAGGGTTTATAAAAAAAATAAAAAACAAAAGAAAAGGAATGTCTTGTCTAAGAGATGCAACCAGAAGTAAGTTTCAACAAAATTAACAGCAAATACTGGCTTACAAAATGACAGCTGGGAATTGTTAGGTACAGTATTATATAGCAGAAGTGGCTGCAAAAATGCAGCTGCTCTTGTGTGAAATGACACTTGCAGATTCTCTGCAGATGTCATTGAGCAGAACAGTGCAATGTTAAATAGTTTACTATACTATTTTATCCATGTGTAGTTCAAAGGAGTAACCCTTGATCTACATTTGTTATTAGTTAAATAAATCTTACACTTAGCCCCAATCAGCCCCAATGAACCTTTTGCTTCCGTTCGTTATTCATTTTCTGCTAATGTTTTTTTTTATTATTTATATTTTTGTTATTATCAATATTCACTTTGTTTTTCCAGTGGACCATTTAAATATGAAAACATTTTTAAAATATTAAAAATGTGCAAAAAGTCTCTTTTTTAAAATTTGCAAAAACCTTTTCCATGCTTTGTACCAGAAACAGCGTTTAGTGTCATTTTAAATGGGGAATAATATAAAATAATTTACAGTACAGTTACTTTTTATTTTCTTTCAAATAGTTTTTATTAGATCATAAAAGCACACATTACATAACAGGGTTTAGACTAGGGTGGTATAGCATATTCAAACAGAGAATACAGATGTAAACAGAAAACTGTTTCTCAACATACATATAGCTTTCACAAATAATGCTATAATTATTCTTACACCTGCAAATTGAGTAACACCATTTGTTTTAAAGCTAAGCACTCTTGTAGATGTGTAGCAGTGACAAAGTCCCTTCAGAGTAGCCAGTTATGTAATGAAACAAAGATGGGAAGTAAAAGTAAAGACATAAAAGGAAAACTCCAAAAAAAAGAAAAACAGTCAAACTGACAAACTGACACCACAATGTGTTAATGTACCTTTGCTCGTGTCCATGCAGGTAGAGCTTTAAATTCAATTTTTTATTTGAAGTTGGGATTGAGTTTATGGGAGTATATTTATCCAGCAATTCCATGTAATTTCAAGGGTTGGAATTTTACCTGCAGAAAAGTGCAAAGACTCTTTCATACTGATAAGACGTCTTAACCCTTTGAATTACTTCTGTTAAGTTAGGAGCATTTTCCTGTTTCCAGTAGGCAGTAATTGTTTACCTAGCGGCAATTAATATGTGAGAAGTTACTAGCCAAAATTCATAGGAATTTGGTCTAGTAGCAGATTCAGCAGAGCCAAGTCTGGAGACTGTGAGATAAAGAAGCCAGTAACTCTAGATATTAAGAAGAATACTCCATTCCAGAAGCTCTTCAGGCTCCTACAATCCCACAGAACATGTAAAAGGTTGCTAATATCTCCACATTGACGCCAACACAGGGGGGGGATGCTTCTGGAAACATTTTAGACATTTTGTATGGAGTAAGGTAACTTCTGTACAGTATTTTTAAGAAGTCACCTCAATGGCTTACACATCTGGATGTGGGAAGTGTAAGAGAGAGAGCTTTTTGCCATACCGCTGGGTCATAGACCTTTTTTAGATCTTTTTCCCATGATATCATACTAGTGGATTTAATAAAATGTAAAAAGTAAAATTCAAATAGTCCTTCTTTCTTGTATGGACGAGTCTTTAGCTTCTGCCACAGGTCTTTAACAAGTTCTACATAGTTTAATAAATGCTGATTCAAAATATTTTGAATCTGTATCAGGGTATATGAGTAATCTATTTTACTATTCCGGTCAATATGTTTTATGAACCATACCTCCTTTTGAGTTATGTTATTTAGATGACATGGGGGATTAGGTATTCCAAGACATAGGAAGGGGTAGGCAATGGAATTTTTAAGCTAGGCAGTTGATCCTTTTGGTGACAAGTTTTCCATGCCTGGACCGTAGCAATCCTGCCCCCAGGGATGTAACGCGTACAGAGGGAAGGAGGAGTTTGTGACGTCACCCGCAGTCCAGCAGTCCGGTCGGAGGACGGAGCCGTGCTCGCTTCCAGCCATGCTGCAATCACCTGCACTCATTATCCAGAAAGATTACTGATTGTTTTATGCTCCTGGTCTGCTGACATCAAGTGCAGAAAAATTGGGCCTTGGTTGTTGGTGACGCCTGAACACTAACACCTCGCAGTTACTCTTGCTGGGCACAGGAACGGGACCTGCTGTGGATGGTAAACCGAGTGCAAGTGCCAGGAGAAACTTTCCCATCACTTCAAGTACAGGGAGAAAGGAATGATTCGAAACGCTCTTCATTTCTTTACATCTGGTAAGGAGCTGCCTGGTTACTTGTTGAAGGGAATATTGATTCACCCTGAGTTTTTGAGGTGTCATCGTAAGTTTCTTGGAAACGATTATCATTTATATGCCCTTTTTTATCTTTCATTCTGGTAAGAAGCACATTTAAGAGGTGGTGGGAAACTGTCACACCTTGCCGAAATCACTTCATCACCAGTTTATTTTCGTCACAATTTCTACATCACTATTCTCTTTGGAAAGAGAGTGGATTTTGTTCAGCACTTGTTTTGGACATTAATATTTGCTGTATAGTTTTTGTTCAGCACTTGTATGAACACTCTAAGTTGGGTTACCATAGATATCATATCTCTGTGAAGAGACCCTCTCAAGGACACCAACATGTTCTTTAGAGTAGTGTCTGATAAAGGATGGTCAGTTGTGGGGAAATCATCTATGCATTCTCTTGTGGAGTCGTCAGATCTGTCCCCCCTCCTTCTCTCTGCCCTCTGCATAACTGTGAGTTGGAGACATTTTAGAGCTGGCTTTCACAGGGCTCTCCGATGGTGTGCTCTTGTGTGAGGAGTTGCCACTGCCCCTGTGCTGAGTGCCTCGTGGAAAGCCGCTTGCCGATGATGACCGGGACTTGCTGAAGCTCTGGCAGACCCGCCAAAGAAATCAGTCAGCTTGTGGGGCCCTGCTCCTGTTTTTCTTTAACTTATGCTTCCTCTGGTGTCTCCCCGATTAGTAGAGGGTGGCAGGTGGTAGTATTGCTGCCCTCCATCGCTAGTGATCACTGCGGTGAGGTATGTCCTCTGGGAGCTTTCGCCTCACGCGGTCATTTCCTTAAGCTGCCCCCAGCTACTTTTTGTGTAACTAGCACTGGTCACAAAAGGAAACTTTTGTCAACTTTTTGCCAATAGAATACATAAAAAATAAAACATTTTTGCAAGAAAATATTGTCAAAAAAGCCCAGCTTGTCCAAACACAAAAAACAATGTACGTATTACTACTTATTAATACTAACAAGTGTTATTTTAATATACTGTTGCAACTGTGTCCAGCATCTCCCTGTAACAGTAGACTGCTGATTGCAGCCAGCAATAGATCACTATTAGAAGTTAGCTGTTGCTACACAGCTGCATGGGGGTCTTGATCTTGTCTCCCCCGACCAGATCCAGACCCTTCATGAACACAATGAATCCCCAGGTTAAAACTTGGATTTTTGGATGAGGTGGATGACATTTATGTTTAGTGCACACATATAACCAGCAAATACAATGTAATTAGACATTTTACCGATCACTGTTGTGCTTCCTGAGTTTCTCTGGAAGCGAATTCCCCTTCCTGAAGGTGTCCAGTACTTTCTCTTTAACTTGAAACAAGTGCACTCCGAGGAGTACATCTCGGGGGATTTCCATCAGGAGGTGTGGGGGTTTTGGAATGCGGTGGGTGCGATCAACTGAAGAAAGGTTAGGCAGGGCAGTGAGAAAGACATCTTTCATATAGTGTTGCAGTTGTGATTGTGCAATAGATTCTGGAATACCGCGTACCTTAAGATTGTTTCTCCTAGACCTATCCTTCAAATCTATAGATTTGATCCAGTGTAGTTCTTCTGTGTGAACTTCATGTGCGTCTACCATTTTATTAAAGGAAGTTGCAAAATCAGACATCTGTTCCTCCACTTGTCCCATTCTTTCTCCCAGTTCTTGTACTTCTGCTCTGCATTGATGCAGCCCTGATAACAGGTCAGCTTGTAAAGAGGCTCTGAGGGATAAAAGCATCTCCTTTAATGTAGTGTCAGAGATGGGTTGACCACTTGTAGGACCGGATGCTATGGGGTCAGTGGGGCCAGAGTTCATAGTGTACTGTAAGTGTGTTTCGCTCACCTCAGTGGTATTGTCAGCACCCTTTGTTCCTTTTATAAAACGCCTGGGCTTTGATTTTACTGGACTGCAAGAAGATGGAGTTGAAAATCCAGATCCAGTTGTTTCCGCTCCATGGGACTCAGCTATTCCACTGTGTGCATTTAGTGTCCTGGATGCTAGAGCGCCACCAGTGGAAGGAGCCATTTTGGCAGAGATCGGCATGTGTGGTTGAAAAGAAACCCTTGAGTTTCATTGGCTATCGTTGAGGGATTTCTGAGCACCGTTGGGGCATGTCAACAGGTGTAGCCAGTGAACAGGCAGAGGGCTGTGTTGGTGATTGTGACCAGAGGTCTCTCGGCCCACGACAATCCTAGATCTCCTCAGAGAGCTCTCAGCTCATGTGGCCAGCAGCTTTGACAGTTGCCACGCCCCTCCCCTACAAGGATTTCAGTACTGTGTTACCGATTGTTTTTTGGTGACTATGGTCCCAGCTGCCTTGAGATCATTGACACGATTATCCTGTGTAGTTCTGGGTTGATTTCTCACCATACTCATGATCATTGAAACTCCATGAGATGAGATCTTGCATGGAGCCCAAGACCGAGGGAGTCTGACAGTTATTTTTTGTTTCTTCCATTTACGAATAATTACACCAACTGTTGTCACCCTCTCACCAAGCTGCTTGGCAATAATCGTGCAGCCCATTCCAGCCTTGTGTAGGTCTAAAATCTTGTTCCTGACATCCTTGGACAGCTCTTTGGTCTTGCCCATAGGGGAGATATTGGAATCTGATTGATTGCTTCTGTGCACGGGTTTATTTTATACAGGTAACAATCTGAGATTAGAAGCACTTCCTTTAAGAGAGTGCTCCTAATCTCAGCTTGTTACCTGTATGGAAGACACCTGGGAGACAGAAATTTTGCTGATTGATAGGGGAATAAATACGTATTTCACTCTTCAAATTGCAAATCAATTTATTACTTTTTAAAGTACATTTTTATGGATATTTTTGTTGTTATTCTGTCTCCCACCATTAAAATAAACCTACCATTAAAATTATAGACTGATCATTTTGTCAGTGAGCAAACATAAAAAAACCACAGGGGATCAAATACTTTTTTCCCTCACTGTATATCTAGTAGCTAGGCTACTAACTGGCTTTTGTATTAAACTGCATCTTTCATGCAATCCAAACGTGCACCATTAACTTGCAGATTGCAGTACCAACAGAAATGCCCGAGTGCCCCCTGATTGTTTAAATTAGTTACGCACAACTCCTCCTTTCTGCTCTCTAGTGCTATGACAGTTCCTCTTGGTTTTCTACAGATGCTTGTGGAGTAGCACTGACTACAGATGTACTGTGTCTTCCCCTACTGTCTCTTGTTAAGCAACTTTCCAACCCACAGAACCATCTGGTTCATGGTGGATACTGAATTCATCGCACCAGTCAATCTTCACCTTAAGTCCTAATCCTGTACTCTCACACCACAGAGTACAGGTAAGTGTAGGATATGCACATGTATTTTTTCAGAACTATGCAAAGCATGCTTGGTTTCATTCCCTTTATTCAGGTCTCTGTGCCAGGGACTCATCTGCCAATAATTATTGCAAAGAACATGCTCCATCACCTCCACCTAATCATAAACAATCCCACACTGTCCAGTCACTGGATTTACTGCCAGCACAGAGTCTTACAGGCTTATCTAACTCCAGCCTGTTGGAAGCTGAGGGAAATGAGAAAGCTTAGCTGCTGAGTACTTCTTTGAGAATTATCTTTTGATTTTGTGTAATGTGAAGAAAACATTAAAATATTCTCTGCCAATGTTACAAAGATACAAACGACACATGTGTATGACAATTCTGACAATGAATTGTCCTTAACATTATTATGGAATATTATTTAAACATTCTGTTTATCCACATTTCCCAGTTCTGTTTTCAGTATAAGCATAAATCAGCCTGATGCATATATAGAGTATCTATGTATTTTACTGTTAGACAAGGTCGTCACCTATTTCAGACTAACTTAGCAAGATATTCCCTCATACTGTAAGAGATTTGCATACTTTTGCATTAGAAAAGAAAAAAATATTGTTATATTATAATTAACAATTATTATATTATATTTAGGGTTGAGCAAACCCGGACTGTATTGTTCGGGATCGTACCGGACTTTTGGGTATTCGGTACCCGGACACGGACCCGAAAATGTCACTGTATGTTCGGGTACTGTCCGATGTTTGGTAATGTTATTTGATGTTTTGGCACGGTTTTAATTGCGTGGTTTCAACAGGTGCAAGGCAGCCAATCAGTAAGCGTTTAACTAGTGTGCCCTTAGAAGCCATCACAGCCATGCCTACTAATGGCATGGCTGTGCTTGGCCAGTGCAGCATGTGACCCAGAGTCTATAGAAGCTGGAGTCACATAGCGCCGCGCGTCACTCTGCTCAAACTATACTAGGGAGAGGTTCCTGATGCTGCTGAGGGAGAGATAGGGAGATTATTGTAGGGGCAGGCTGGAGATTGCTTTGAGGGAAAGAATAGGAAGAATCTTCTTTAATCAGAGAGCGATCTACATTGATTTGATTGTGTGGGGGTGCAGTGCACAATCTTTTTGCCCAGAGGGAGATATAGGAGATTATTGTAGGGGCAGGCTGGACATTGCTTTGAGGGAAAGAATAGGAAGAATCTCCTTTAATGCCCTGACCTGAGCCCAGTGAGGAGGAGAAAGGAGAAAAAAAAATGTATCAGTCTGTTAGGTGGGCGGCATGCGGTGCTGCACATTTAATGCAAGCTCAGTGCATATATGTCTGCTTAATCTGCATTTAAATTTTTGACAGACACTGCTTTTCTAACCTGCTCTTCAAAAAGCACCAATGTAAGGGGAAAAATAATAATTTTTCAGTTTTTCATTCAAATGTTTTTTTTTTTTATTCAATAGCGGAATAGAACAACAACAGTATCCAACCTGTTAGGCGTGCGGTGTGTAGCGGCCATTTCATGCAAGCTGAGTGCATATGTGTCTGCTTAATCTGCATTAAAAAAAAGAAAAAACTTTTTTCCTTCATATTTTACTGTGACTTACAGCTTTTAGACACTGCATTTCAAATCTGCTATTCAACAAGCACCAATTAAGGGGACAATTATTTTTCAGATTTTCATTCATACGTTACAGTGAGATACACCCATTGCATACTGTTGTTGTATTCCGCTTTGCAATAAAAACCCATTTAGGGGAAAAAAAGTTAATTGCAGCCTAGTCTGCATATGGTACAGTGAGATACACCCATTGCATACTGTTGTATTGCCCATTGCAATAAAAACCCATTTAGGGGGAAAAAAAAGTTAACCGCTTGCCGACCGCCACACGACTATTTACGGCGGTGGTCAGCCTCGTACAGGCAAGGTGACGTAGGACTACGTCGCTAGCCTGTGAGCCTATAGGGGCGAGCGCACGTCGCCGGAGGCGTGCTCCCGTCTCCCCTCGTTCCCTAAGAAGTCTGCGCGTGTGACCTGCGGACCCTATGTCCGCCAGTCACTCGTGATCTCCCTGTGGAGAGGGAGAAAGGCAGGCGGCCAATGTAAACAAAGCCGCCTGTCATTCTCCCCTGTGCAAGAACAGAGATCATACGGTCCTGCTATGTAGGATAGTATGTCTCTGTTTTTACACCACTAGCCAAACCCCTTTACAGTTAGAAGCACGCCCCTAGAGACACACTTAACCCCTTGATCACCAATAAAGTTAACCCCTTCCCTGCCAGTATCATTTTTACAGTAACGGTGCATATGTATAGCACTGATTACTGTAGTAATGTCACTGGTAATCCCAAAAGTGTCAAAAATGTCAGTCAAGGGTTTGATCTGTCCGCCACAATGTCGCAGTCCCGCAAAAAAAATCGCAGATCGCCGCCATTACTCGTTAAAAAAAAAACACCAAAAATGACAGAAATCTTTACCTTAGTTAGTAGTGTTGAGCGAACACGGACTGTATTATTCGTGTTCGTACCGAATAATTGGATTTTTTGTACCCGAACACGGACACGGACACTTTACTGTATGTTCGGGTAAAAATCCGCGTTCGGTCGTTTTATTTCCGGGTTTTGCATGCTTTGGCGCTCTTTTCATGGCGGGCTTTCAACAGCCAATCAACAATCGTTTAACTGGTGTGCCTTAAGCCATCCCAGCCATGCCTGCAAATGTCTCAGTAGCTGTGATTGGCCGTCTGAAGCATGTGACCAAGTCTTTATAAGTTCCAGGCAGCCGCAGCGTCTTCATTCTGCTGCTTAGATCAGGGACAAAGCACACATTAACGTGCTGGCTGCTGATTAGGGAAAGACAGGCAGGAAAAAAACATTTGTGTCCGGATAGAAGTGAGGGACAGGTCGGAGTGTTTAGGCAGGGCGAGTTGTAGGCATTTTAGGGATAGAGTCTGCTGAATTATAGGGTCAGTGTCTTCTACAAACTACAATCGATATTGCTGTGTGGGGGGTGGGGTCTGCACTCAATCCTGATCTACGATCTCTTCTCAATCCTGTTAGGGAGAGGCTGCTGCTGAATTTTAGGGTCAGAGTGTTCTACAAACTACAATCGATATTGCTGTGTGGGGTCTGCACTTAGTCCCGATCTACGATCTCTTCTCAATCCTGTTAGGGAGAGGCTGCTGCTGAATTTTAGGGAAACTGTGTTCTACAAACTACAATCGATATTGCTGTGTGGTGTGGGATAGGAGATAGGCAGGTGTCAGTGATCCACATCCATTTTTCTGTGTGTGAGCTGCAGTGAACACAATCTTTTTGGGCTGCAGTGAAAACAATCTTTTTGGGGTGCAGTGAACAACGTCCTTTTTGGGGTGCAGTGAACAAAATCTTTTTGGGGTGCAGTGAACAAAATCCTTTTTGGGGTGCAGTGAACAACATCCTTTTTGGGGTGCAGTGAACACAATCTTTTTGGGGTGCAGTGAACAAAATCCTTTGTGGGGTGCAGTGAACACAATCTTTTTGGGGTGCAGTGAACAACATCCTTTTTGGGGTGCAGTGAACACAATCTTTGTGGGGTGCAGTGAACACAATCTTTTTGGGGTGCAGTGAACAAAATCCTTTTTGGGGTGCAGTGAACACAATCTTTGTGGGGTGCAGTGAACACAATCTTTCTGGGGTGGAGTGAACAAAATCCTTTTTGGGGTGCAGTGAACAACATCCTTTTTGGGGTGCAGTGAACAAAATCCTTTTTGGGGTGCAGTGAACACAATCTTTTTGGGGTGCAGTGAACAAAATCCTTTGTGGGGTGCAGTGAACACAATCTTTGTGGGGTGCAGTGAACACAATCCTTTTTGGGGTGCAGTGAACAAAATCCTTTTTGGGGTGCAGTGAACAACATCCTTTTTGGGGTGCAGTGAACAAAATCCTTTTTGGGGTGCAGTGAACACAATCTTTTTGGGGTGCAGTGAACAAAATCCTTTGTGGGGTGCAGTGAACACAATCTTTGTGGGGTACAGTGAACAGAATCTTTGTGGGGTGCAGTGAACACAATCTTTGGGGGGTACAGTGAACACAACCTTTTGGGGTGCAGTGAACAAAATCCTTTGTGGGGTGCAGTGAACACAATCTTTGGGGGGTACAGTGAACACAATCTTTTTGGGGTGCAGTGAACAAAATCCTTTGTGGGGTGCAGTGAACACAATCTTTGTGGGGTGCAGTGAACACAATCTTTTTGGGGTGCAGTGAACAAAATCCTTTTTGGGGTGCAGTGAACAACATCCTTTTTGGGGTGCAGTGGACACAATCTTTTTGGGGTGCAGTGAACAAAATCCTTTGTGGGGTGCAGTGAACACAATCTTTGTGGGGTACAGGGAACAGAATCTTTGTGGGGTGCAGTGAACAGAATCTTTGGGGGGTACAGTGAACACAATCTTTTTGGGGTGCAGTGAACATAATCTTTGGGGGGTACAGTGAACACAATCTTTTTGGGGTGCAGTGAACAAAATCCTTTTTGGGGTGCAGTGAACAACATCCTTTTTGGGGTGCAGTGAACACAATCTTTTTGGGGTGCAGTGAACAAAATCCTTTGTGGGGTGCAGTGAACACAATCTTTTTGGGGTGCAGTGAACAACATCCTTTTTGGGGTGCAGTGAACACAATCTTTGTGGGGTGCAGTGAACACAATCTTTGGGGGGTACAGTGAACACAATCTTTTTGGGCTGCAGTGAACAAAATCCTTTTTGAGGTGCAGTGAACACAATCTTTGTGGGGTTCAGTGAACACAATCTTTCTGGGGTGGAGTGAACAAAATCCTTTTTGGGGTGCAGTGAACAACATCCTTTTTGGGGTGCAGTGAACAAAATCCTTTTTGAGGTGCAGTGAACAAAATCCTTTTTGGGGTGCAGTGAACACAATCTTTGTGGGGTGCAGTGAACACAATCTTTCTGGGGTGGAGTGAACAAAATCCTTTTTGGGGTGCAGTGAACAACATCCTTTTTGGGGTGCAGTGAACAAAATCCTTTTTGGGGTGCAGTGAACACAATCTTTTTGGGGTGCAGTGAACAAAATCCTTTGTGGGGTGCAGTGAACACAATCTTTGTGGGGTGCAGTGAACACAATCCTTTTTGGGGTGCAGTGAACAAAATCCTTTTTGGGGTGCAGTGAACAACATCCTTTTTGGGGTGCAGTGAACAAAATCCTTTTTGGGGTGCAGTGAACACAATCTTTTTGGGGTGCAGTGAACAAAATCCTTTGTGGGGTGCAGTGAACACAATCTTTGTGGGGTACAGTGAACAGAATCTTTGTGGGGTGCAGTGAACACAATCTTTGGGGGGTACAGTGAACACAACCTTTTGGGGTGCAGTGAACAAAATCCTTTGTGGGGTGCAGTGAACACAATCTTTGGGGGGTACAGTGAACACAATCTTTTTGGGGTGCAGTGAACAAAATCCTTTGTGGGGTGCAGTGAACACAATCTTTGTGGGGTGCAGTGAACACAATATTTTTGGGGTGCAGTGAACAAAATCCTTTTTGGGGTGCAGTGAACAACATCCTTTTTGGGGTGCAGTGGACACAATCTTTTTGGGGTGCAGTGAACAAAATCCTTTGTGGGTTGCAGTGAACACAATCTTTGTGGGGTACAGTGAACAGAATCTTTGTGGGGTGCAGTGAACAGAATCTTTGGGGGGTACAGTGAACACAATCTTTTTGGGGTGCAGTGAACATAATCTTTGGGGGGTACAGTGAACACAATCTTTTTGGGGTGCAGTGAACAAAATCCTTTGTGGGGTGCAGTGAACACAATCTTTGTGGGGTGCAGTGAACACAATCTTTTTGGGGTGCAGTGAACAAAATCCTTTTTGGGGTGCAGTGAACAACATCCTTTTTGGGGTGCAGTGAACACAATCTTTTTGGGGTGCAGTGAACAAAATCCTTTGTGGGGTGCAGTGAACACAATCTTTGTGGGGTACAGGGAACAGAATCTTTGTGGGGTGCAGTGAACACAATCTTTGGGGGGTACAGTGAACACAATCTTTTTGGGGTGCAGTGAACAAAATCCTTTTAGGGTGCAGTGAACACAATCTTTGTGGGGTGCAGTGAACAAAATCCTTTTTGAGGTGCAGTGAACACAATCTTTGTGGGGTTCAGTGAACACAATCTTTGTGCGGTACAGTGAACACAATCTCATACTTCTGAAGATTTGAGGGTGCTGCCTGTTCCATACTCCTTCTCCTACTGCTCAACCATCCTTTTAGGGGTACAAACAATAGTAATTGGGGCCTAGTGTGGTGGTGTACGTGTGAGATACATACACTTTCTTTTTGATCATATTTTCTATTCCGCTATTCAATTAAAACCTTTGGGGATCAATTAAATTGCGTGATAGTCTGTGTCGGTACGTGTGAGATCCACCTTTCCAAGTTTTTGGGGTTCATCTCATACTTCTGAAGATTTGATGGTGCTGCCTGTTCCATACTCCTCCTCCTACTGCTCAACCATCCTTTTAGGGGTACAAACAATAGTAATTGGGGCCTAGTGTGGTGGTGTACGTGTGAGATACATACACTTTCTTTTTGATCATATTTTCTATTCCGCTATTCAATTAAATCCTTTGGGGATCAATTAAATTGCGTGATAGTCTGTGTCGGTACGTGTGAGATCCACCTTTCCAAGTTTTTGGGGTTCATCTCATACTTCTGAAGATTTGAGGGTGCTGCCTGTTCCATACTCCTCCTCCTACTGCTCAACCATCCTTTTAGGGGTACAAACAATAGTAATTGGGGCCTAGTGTGGTGGTGTACGTGTGAGATACATACACTTTCTTTTTGATCATATTTTCTATTCCGCTATTCAATTAAAACCTTTGGGGATCAATTAAATTGCGTGATAGTCTGTGTCGGTACGTGTGAGATCCACCTTTCCAAGTTTTTGGGGTTCATCTCATACTTCTGAAGATTTGAGGGTGCTGCCTGTTCCATACTCCTCCTCCTACTCCTCAACCATCCTTTTAGGGGTACAAACAATAGTAATTGGGGCCTAGTGTGGTGGTGTACGTGTGAGATACATACACTTTCTTTTTGATCATATTTTCTATTCCGCTATTCAATTAAAACCTTTGGGGATCAATTAAATTGCGTGATAGTCTGTGTCGGTACGTGTGAGATCCACCTTTCCAAGTTTTTGGGGTTCATCTCATACTTCTGAAGATTTGAGGGTGCTGCCTGTTCCATACTCCTCCTCCTACTCCTCAACCATCCTTTTAGGGGTACAAACAATAGTAATTGGGGCCTAGTGTGGTGGTGTACGTGTGAGATACATACACTTTCTTTTTGATCATATTTTCTATTCCGCTATTCAATTAAAACCTTTGGGGATCAATTAAATTGCGTGATAGTCTGTGTCGGTACGTGTGAGATCCACCTTTCCAAGTTTTTGGGGTTCATCTCATACTTCTGAAGATTTGAGGGTGCTGCCTGTTCCATACTCCTCCTCCTACTGCTCAACCATCCTTTTAGGGGTACAAACAATAGTAATTGGGGCCTAGTGTGGTGGTGTACGTGTGAGATACATACACTTTCTTTTTGATCATATTTTCTATTCCGCTATTCAATTAAAACCTTTGGGGATCAATTAAATTGCGTGATAGTCTGTGTCGGTACGTGTGAGATCCACCTTTCCAAGTTTTTGGGGTTCATCTCATACTTCTGAAGATTTGAGGGTGCTGCCTGTTCCATACTCCTCCTCCTACTCCTCAACCATCCTTTTAGGGGTACAAACAATAGTAATTGGGGCCTAGTGTGGTGATGTACGTGTGAGATACATACACTTTCTTTTTGATCATATTTTCTATTCCGCTATTCAATAAAAACCTTTCTAGGGCAAGATCTTAAATTACAGAAATATGAGGAGATCGTCAAATAAGGGCCGTGGCCTGGGTCGTGGTGCTGCTGGTAGAGCTCCTGTTGCAAGGAGAGGACGTGGTCGATCTGTGCCAGCTACACGCACAAGTGAAACACCTTCCTCAAGTGTGAGTAGGCGACAGAACCTGCATCAGTATTTGGTAGGGCATCATACGCCCCTAGAAGTGATGAGGCCAGAACAAGTGGAGGCGATAGTAGATTGGTTTGCTGCTGACAGTGCCTTCAGTTCCTTCACATTGTCTCCCACCCAGTCTACTGCAGAAAGGTCACAGTTGGCACCTGCAGCCGATGTCCAACCGTCTTTCACCTCACCCCCTTGCAAATCAGGCAAGCAGTCTGAGCCCCAAGCCATACAGCAGTCTCTTCTTCTTTTTGATAACTCTGTCAGCAGGGTTTTCCAGGGCCATCCACCTAGTCCTGCCCCAGAAGTGGAAGAGATTGAGTGCAGCGATGCCCAACCACTTATTTCTCAAGATGAGTACATGCAAGGATCATCGCAGCACGTCTCCGATGATGACGAAATGCAGGTGCCAACTGCTGCGGCGTTCAGCATTGTGGAGACCGACAAGGAGGGCAGGGGTGAAGACTGGGTGGAAGATGATGTGGAGGACGATGAGGTCCTCGACCCCACATGGAATGAACGTCATGCAGGTGACCTGAGTAGTTTGGAGGAAGAGGCGGTGGTCGCACAGAGCCACCAGCACAGCAGAAGAGGGAGCAGGGTGCAGAAGCGGAGCGGCCGTGCCCTAGACACTACGCCCGCTACTGCCCAACGCAGCAAGGGAACGAGCGCACCAAAGTCAGCTCAAAGGAGTTCTCTAGCGTGGAAGTTCTTTAGAAAATGTGCTGATGACAGGACACGAGTGGTTTGCACCCTGTGCAATCAGAGCTTGAAGCGAGGCATAAACCTTCTCAACCTGAGCACAACCTGCATGATCAGGCATCTAAGTGCAAAGCACGAGCTGCAGTGGAGTACACACCTTCAAAACCAAGAAATGTCTCTGGCTCATCCTGCTTCCTCTTCTGCTGCAGTCTCGGCCGCTCCAGCTACATCTGTAGTGATACCGGCACCTGCCACCCCGCAAACAGACGATCTGTCAGCAACACCACCACCTGGGTCACCAACAACCATCTCCACAATGTCCCGTGGAAGCGTTCAGCTTTCCATCTCCCAAACACTTGAGAGGAAGAGGAAGTACCCCCCTACCCACCCGCGATCCCTGGCCCTGAATGCCAGCATTTCAAAATTATTGGCCTTTGAAATGCTGTCATTCCGTCTGGTGGAGACGCACAGTTTTAAAAACCTTATGTCGGTGGCTGTCCCACAGTACGTCGTGCCCAGCCGCCACTACTTTTCCAGGCAAGCCATCCCTTCCCTGCACAACCAAGTGGGGGAAAAAATCAGGTGTGCACTGCGCAACGCCATCTGTGCCAAGGTCCACCTAACTACCGATACGTGGACCAGTAAGCACAGTCAGGGGCGTTATATCTCCCTAACGGCACACTGGGTAAATGCAGTGGCGGATGGGCCTGAGGCGGATAGCAATTTGGCGCATGTCCTTCCACCACCGAGGATTGCAGGGCGCTTCAGTTTGCCTCCTGTTCCTAACTCCTCCTACTCCGCTTCCTCATCCTCTACCGCCTCCTCATCCGGACAGCGTAACACCTTCACCACCAACTTCAGCACGGCCAGGGGTAAACGACAGCAGGCAGTTTTACAACTTGCCTGTTTGGGGGACAAACCACACACCGCGCAGGAGTTGTGGAGGAGCATGGAACAGCAGACAAATGAGTGGTTGCTGCCAGCGAGCCTCAAGCCCGGCCTGGGCGAAATCTCATAGCAGCTCTGGGCCTAGCCGGTTTGACGCACATCCCTTGCCTGGCGCATGTGCTGAATTTGGTGGTGCAGAGGTTCCTTAAAAACTACCCCGATATGTCAGAGCTGCTGCAGAAAGTGCGGGCCATTTGTGCGCACTTTCGGCGTTCTCACCCTGCTGCTGCTCGCCTGGCAGCGCTGCAGCGTAACTTCGGCCTTCCCGCTCACCGCCTCATATGTGACGTGCCCACAAGGTGGAACTCCACCTTGCACATGCTGGAAAGACTGTGCGAGCAGCAGCAGGCCATAGTGGAGTTTCAGCTGCAGCACGCACGCGTGAGTCGCTCTGCGGAACAGCACCACTTCACCACCAATAACTGGGCCTCCATGCGAGACCTGTGTGCCTTGTTGCACTGTTTTGAGTACTCCACCAACATGGCCAGTGGCAATGACGCCGTTCTCAGCTTAACTATCCCACTTCAATGCCTCCTTGAAAAAACAATTCGGGCGATGATGGAAGAGGATGTGGCACAGGATGAGGAGGAGGAGGAGGATGAAGAGGTAACATTTCCAAGGCTTTCAGGGCAGTCATTCGCAAGGGGCTCCGAGGGTGGGTTCCTGCACACACAAACGCCAGGGACACAATTGTCCAGCAGGGGCACAGTTCTGGAGGATGAGGAGGAGGAGGAGGAGGAGGAGCTGGAGGAGGAGATGGAACCATGTTCACAGCAGGGTGGCACCCAGGCCAGCTCATGGCCATCACTGGTGCGTGGCTGGGGGGATACAGAGGACATGGACGATACACCTCCTACAGAGGACAGCCTTTCGTTGCCTCTGGGCAGCCTGGCACACATGAGCGATTACATGCTGCAGTGTCTCCACAACGACCGCAGAGTTGCCCACATTCTAACTTGTGCTGATTACTGGGTGGCCACGCTGCTGGATCCCCATTACAAGGACAACGTACCGTCCTTAATTCACTCACTGGAGCGCGATCGCAAGATGCGCGAGTACAAGCGAACGCTGGTAGACGCCATGCTGCTGGCATTCCCATCTGACAGCGGGGCCGCAGTGGAAGCACAAGGCAGAGGAGGAGGAGGAGGAGGAGGAGGTCGCCAACGCAACCAGGGCACCGCCAGCACCTCAGAAGGCAGGGTTAGCATGGCCGAAATGTGGAAAAGCTTTGTCAGCACGCCACAACAAACAGCAGCACCAGCAGCTCAGATGGAACGTCTTAGCAGGAGGCAGCATTTTACCAACATGGTGGAGCAGTATGTGTGCACACGCCTACATGTAGTGAATGAGGGGTCTGCCCCCTTCAACTTCTGGGTCTCCAAATTGGGCACATGGCCTGAGCTTGCCCTTTACGCCTTGGAGGTGCTGGCGTGCCCTGCAGCCAGTGTATTATCTGAACGGGTATTTAGCACGGCTGGGGGCGTTATAACAGACAAGCGCAGCCGCCTGTCCAGAGACAATGTGGACAAGCTCACGTTCATTAAAATGAACCAGGCATGGATCCCACGGGACTTTTCCGTACCTTGTGCAGAATAGCAATGGATACCGACCTTACCCACCCATTGTTCCATTTTTGCTCTTTCTCACTCTTTTGGGGTGTACCCTCATTTAAAATTTGTGAAAAGAAGCAGTGTTGGCTACCTCGTCCTCCTCCTCAGGGCCAGATTAACGTAGGGGCTATTGGAGCTGCAGCTCCAGGCCCCTACCTTTTATATAGGCCCCGGGTTGGCCATATTCACTGTTACCGCTCTTCTGTCACTTGTAAACACAGAAGTCTGGCTTCTATGCTTGCTTCCCCAGGCAGCACCCTCAGAACCTCCCCACACAGCGCGAAGGCCGGACAAGGAGGGACAGTTGCCGATGCATGGATGTGTTTATGGGCTTCAGAGACAGCATCCCATGTTGAATTAGGCATGCATGGCTGCACCCTTCCTCCTCTGGGTGCATGGCAAGGCACGGCCCTTAAGGCCCTTCAAAATCCTCAGCACCAAGCCCATGATGCTCTTAATCCGGCCCTGGTCCTCCTCCACCGCCGCTTCCACCTACACCGCCCATAGGTGTGCGCAGCCTATTGCATTAAGGTGTGCACCCCAAAGTTGAAATACACATGCATGTGTTTGCCAGCAGGGAGAGTAATGTATCGGGGCCATGTACCTGTAGGCAAAGTGAAATAGAGCAGAGCAGGTCCGGGGGAGATCTTTCCCATCTCCTCACTGGCAATGCTATGTGCCCTAGGTGATTAGGGTGTGCCCAGGCACACCCGGCACACCCTGTGCGCATGCCTATGTCACCGCCACATCCACCACCACCTCAACCTCCCTCCTACTCCATATGGGCCTCGTCCTTCAGAGATGAAGAAGAACATTGTTTTATTTTTCTGTTTTTTTTTTGTTGTTTTAAGTTATTTCCCTATCCACATTTGTTTGCAGAGCACTTGCCATGCTCTTAATTACGTTTTGCTGCCATTTGCAGCACTCTAGCCCTTTCCTTTGGTGTTTTAGAGCCATTTTAGTGCCTTAAAGTTCGGGTCCCCATTGACTTCAATGGGGTTCGGTGTCCGGGAAAAGTTCGGTAAAAGTCCGGGACACGGACCCGGACTTTTTTTTAAAGTTCGGCCGAACCCGTCGAACACGGACATCTAGGTGTCCGCTCAACCCTATTAGTTAGTAAACACAATAACTTTTGCGCAAACCAATCAAAATACGCTTATTGCGAATATTTTTACCAAACATATGTAGCAGAAAACAAATTGGCCAAAAATGTTAAAAAATTTTGATTTTTACATTTTTTTTTGGGGGGGGGGGAATCTCATATAAAAAAATGTGAAAAATATTGTTATTGTTCAAAATTGACGCTCTTTTTTTGTTTATAGCGCAAAAAGTAAAAATCGCACAGGTGATCAAATACCACCAAAAGAAAGCTCTGTTTGTGGGAAAAAAAGGACAAAACGTCAATTTCATTTGGATACAGCGTCGCACGACCGCGCAATTGTCCGTTAAAGTCACGCAGTGCCGAATCGCAAAATAGGGCCTGGTCAGGAAGGGGATAAAATCTTCCGGGACTTAAGTGGTTAATTGCGGCCTAGTCTGCATATGTTACAGTGAGATACACCCATTGCATACTGTTGTATTGTGCATTGCGATAAAAACCCATTTAGGGAATAAAAAGTTAATTGCGGCCTAGTCTGCATATGTTACAGTGAGATACACCCATTGCATACTGTTGTATTCCGCTTTGCAATAAAAACCCATTTAGGGGATAAAAAGTTAATTGCAGCCTAGTCTGCATATGTTACAGTGAGATACACCCATTGCATACTGTTGTATTCCGCTTTGCAATAAAAACCCATTTAGGGATAAAAAATTTATTGCGGCCTAGTCTGCATATGGTACAGTGAGCTACACCCTTTGCATACTGTTGTATTCCACTTATCAATAAAAACCCATTTAGGGGAAGATCCAAAATTCGATAAATATCAGGAGAAGGTCAACTAAGGGATGTGGCCTGGGTCGTGGTGTTGCTGGTAGAGCTCCTGTTGCAAGGAAAAGACGTGGTCGATCTGTGACAGCTACATGCACAGGCAAAACACCTTTCTCAGCTGCGAGTAGGCGACACAACCCGCAGCAGTATTTGACAGGGCCTAATGTGCCTCTACAAATGTTGAGGCCAGAAAAAGTACAGGCGATAGTAGATTGGGTTTCTGACAGTGCCTCCAGTTCCTTCAAATTGTCTCCCACCCAGTCTTCTGCTGAAAGGTTAGAGTTGGCACCTGCAGCCGATGTCCATCAATCTGTCACCGCACCCCCTTGCAAATCAGCCAAGCAGTCTGAGCCCCAAGTCATGCAGCAGTCTCTTCTTCTTTTTGATGACTCTGTTAGCATGGTTTCCCAGGGCCATCCACCTAGCCCTGCCCCAGAAGTGGAAGAGATTGAGTGCACCAATGCCCAACCACTTATGTCTCCAGCTGAGTACATGGGAGGACCATCGCAGCACATCTCCGATGATGACAAAACACAGGTGCCAACTGCTGCAGAATTCCGAATTGTGGAGACCGACAAGGAGGGCAGGGGTGAAGACTGGGTGGAAGACGATGTGGAGGACGATGAGTTCCTCGACCCCACATGTAATGAAGGTCATGCAGGTAACCTGAGTAGTTTGGAGGAAGAGGCGGTGGTCGCACAGAGCCACCAGCACAGCAGAAGAGGGAGCAGGGTGCAAAAGCGGAGCGGCCGTGCCCTAGACACTACGCCTGCTACTGCCCAACGCAGCAAGGGACCGAGCACACCAAAGCCAGCTCATAGGAGTTCCCTAGCATGGCAGTTCTTCAGGCAATGTGATGATAACAGGACACTAGTGGTTTGCACGCTGTGCAATCAGAGCCTGAAGCAAGGCATAAACCTTCTCAACCTGAGCACAACCTGCATGACCAGGCATCTAAGTGCAAACACGACCTGTGGTGGAGTGCACACCTCAAAAACCAAGAAAGGTCTCTGGCTCCTCCTGCTTCCTCTACTGCTGCTGCAGTCTCTGCCTCTTCATCCACCTCTGTAGTGCCAGTGGCACCTGCCACCCTGCAAACAGAGGGTCACCAACAACCATCTCCACAATGTCCCGTGGAAGCGTTTAGCTTTCTATCTCCCAAACGCTGGAGCGGAAGAGGAAGTACCCCCCTACCAACCTGCGATCCCTGGCCCTGAATGCCAGCATTTCAAAATTCCTGGCCTTTGAAATGCTGAGACGCAGAGTTTTACAAGCCTTATGGTGGTGGCTGTCCCACAGTACGTTGTGCCTAGCTGCCACTACTTTTCCAGACAAGCCATCCTTTCCCTGCACAACCAAGTGGGTGACAAAATCAGGTGTGCACTGCACAACGCCATCTGTGGCAAAGTACACCTAACTACGGATACGTGGACCAGTAAGCACGGTCAGGGACGTTATATCTCCCTAACACTGGGTAAATGCAGTGGCGGCTGGGCCTGAAGCGGATAGCAGTTTGGCGCCTGTCCTTCCACCACCGAGGATTGCAGGGTGCTTCAGTTTGCCTCCTGTTCCTAACTCCTCCTACTCCGCTTCCTCATCCCCTACCGCCTCCTCTTCCGGTCAGCGCAACACCTTCACCACCAACTTCAGCACAGCCAGGGGTAAACGACAGCAGGCAGTTTTAAAACGTGCCTGTTTGGGTGAAAAACCACACATCGCGCAGGAGGGGCATTGAACTGCAGACCGATGAGTGGTTGCTGCCAGTGAGCCTCAAGCCCGGCCTGGTGGTGTTCAATAACGGGCAAAATCTCATAGCAGCTCTGGGCCTAGCCGGTTTGACACACATCCCTTGCTTGGCGCATGTGCTGAATTTGGTGGTGCATAGGTTCCTTACCCCGATATGTCAGAGCTGCTGCACAAAGTGCGGGCTGTCTGTGCGCGTTTTCAGAATTCTCACCCTGCTGCTGCTCGCCTGTCAGCGCTGCAGCGTAACTTCAGCCTTCCCGCTCACCGCTTCATATGTGGAACTCCACCTTGCACATGCTGGCCAGACTGTGCGAGCAGCAGCAGGCCATAGTGGAATTTCAGCTGCAGCACGCACGCATGAGTCGCTCTGCGGAACAGCACCACTTCACCACCAATAACTGGGCCACCATGCGAGACCTGTGTGGCTTGTTGCGCAACAAGCAGCAGCACCACCAGCTGATATGGAACGTCTTAGCAGAAGGCAGCATTTCACTGACATGGTGGAGCAGTATGTGTGCACACCCCTAGACATACTGAATTACAGGTCTGCCCCTTCAACTTCTGGGTCTCCAAGTTGGGCACATGGCCTGAGCTTTCCCTTTATGCCTTGGAGGTGCTGGCCTGCCCTGCAGCCAGGGTATTATCTGAACGGATATTTAGCATGGCTGGGGGCGTTATCACAGCCAAGCACAGCCGTCTGTCCAGAACCAATGTAGACAAGCTCACGTTCATTAAAATAAACCAGGCATGGATCCCACAGGACTTGTCCATACCTTGTGCAGAATAGACAGAATAGACCGGCCTTACCCAGCCAATGTTGTATTTGATCTTTCTTACTCTTTTGGGGTGTACCCTAATTTAAAAAAAAAATAATTAAAAACCAAAACCAGTGTTGGCTACCTCGTCCTCCTTCTCCACCGCCGTCACTTCCACCTACACCGCCATATCCATTGCCACCTCAACCCCCTACTCCATATTGGCCTCGTCCTCATCCTACATAATTCAAGATTATTATTTTTTATTTTTATGTATTTTATGTTATTTTAAGTTATTTCCCTATCCACATTTGTTTGCAGAGCATTTGCCATGCTCTTAAGAAGATTTTGCTGTCATTTGCAGCCCTCTAGCCCTTTCCGTTTGTTTTTTAGAGACATTTTTGTGCTCAAAAGTTCGGGTCACCATTGACTTCAATGGGGTTCGGGATCGGGGTAAAGTTCGGGTTAAGTCCGGATCACGAACCCGGACTTTTTTTTCAAGTTCAGCCGGACCCGCCAAACCGGACATCCAGGTGTTCGATCAACTCTAATCATTACTAGGGATGATCAAACTTTTCAAAAGTTCGGTTCGACCAGAACACCCGAACTTCCCGAAAGGTCGGCCCGGATTTCAAAACCCCATTGAAATCAATGGGACCTGAACTTCAGTAATCAAAAAACAACATTTTGAAGCCCTAAAACCCAATAAATGTGAATAATAAATAAAAAGTGCCTAGGGTTCTGGGTCATGCCCCAGGGACTATTAATCACACAAAAAAAGTTCTTAAAAATTTTCATTTTTGATAGAGAGCCAATTATTGAAAAAATAATTGAAAAAAAAAATTAGATTTCTTTGGATTTAGTGTCTGGGGGGGTCTAAAAAGTGTACCTGTGAAGTTTCAGCTCTGTAGCATGTCCAGAACCAGAAAAAAAAGTTTGTTTGTATTAGAATTAATATAGAACAGGATAGTGGCTCCGCTATTTTCACACCTTGCCGGTTTAGTAGCAGGCGTTTTTTTGGGCATTTTTTGGGGGTCTTTGGAGGCAGGCATAACATCAGAACTTCTGTGTAGGGGTATATATACACACACACATATATGTATTTATACACATACACATATATAGGTGTGAAAGTAACAGAACACTATGCTTGCGCTAATGGAATAATTAACACTCATATGGCTTCTCTGCTATAACACCTATACACAGTATGTGTATGTGTATAAATACATATAAGTGTGTGTGTATATATACCCCTATACAGAATTTCAGATGTTTTGCCTGCCTCCAAAGACCCCCAAAAAATGCCCCAAAAAAACGCCTGCTGCAAAAACACACCTGGGCGTTTTTGTAGCTGGCGTTTTTTTGGGCATTTTTTGGGCGTCTTTGGATGCAGGCATAATATCTGTACTTCTGTGTAGGGGTATATATACACACACACATGTATGTATATATACACATATATAGGTGTGAAAGTAGCAGAACACTATGCTTGTGCTAATGAAATAATTAACACCCATATGGCTTCTCTGCTATAACACCTATATATGTGTATGTGTATAAATACATATAAGTGTGTGTGTATATATACCCCTATACAGAATTTTAGATGTTTTGCCTGCCTCCAAAGAACCCCAAAAAATGCACAAAAAAAACGCCTGCGCCAAAAAAAAAAACGCCCAGGTGTGTTGTTGCAGGTGTTTTTTTTTGGGCATTTTTTGGGGGTCTTTGGGGGCAGGCAAAACATCTGAACTTCTGTATAGGGGTATATATACACACACACTTATATGTATTTATACACATACGCATATATAGGTGTTATAGCAGAGAAGCCATATGGGTGTTAATTATTTCATTAGCGCAAGCATAGCGTTCTGCTACTTTCACACCTATATATGTGTATGCGTATATATACATACATGTGTGTGTGTATATATACCCCTACACAGAAGTACAGATGTTATGCCTGCCTCCAAAGACACCCAAAAATGCCCAAAAAAACGCCAGCTACAAAAGCGCCCAGGTGTGTTTTTGCAGCAGGCGTTTTTTTTGGGCATTTTTTTGGGGTCTTTGGAGGCAGGCAAAACATCTGAAATTCTGTATAGGGGTATATATACACACACACTTATATGTATTTATACACACACACATATATAGGTGTTATAGCAGAGAAGCCAAATGGGTGTTTATTATTTCATTAGCGCAAGCATAGGTTTCTGCTACTTTCACACCTATATATGTGTATGTTTATATATACATACATGTGTGTGTGTATATATACCCCTACACAGAAGTTCAGATGTCATGCCTGACTCCAAACATGTCCTCAAAAAAGGCCTATAAACGCCTGCAACAAAAAGCAGGGTGACAGGGGCGAAGCCACTATCTGGTTCTATAAGTGTTCTAAGAGAAACAATCTTTTCTCTATAGCGGTCACCCTGAAATGGAAGGGTTTTGTCACCCTGCCATAGCAGTCAGAGTCAGTTAACCCTACACTACACTACGGTCCCCTTACACTTAACAATTTCCCTACAGAAACTAGATTATTAAATCTAACTATAGTGGAAAATGGTACCCTAACTACACTAGATATCCCTTTCCTCACACTAATAATTGCTAAATGACACTTTGAGAGCAGAAGTAACAGAACTGCTTCCACTCTCTTCCACAGCCCTGTATTAAAATGGTAGAGATTTGGCAGGACTATCTTATATACTGGGGGGCGTATTCACTAATGATTGGCCTCTGGACCCCCTAGTCACTCCAATCACATTCCTAGCATTCTCCTGCCCCCTCAATTGGCTTTTACTGATGGTTCTGGTCCAATCACGGGCTTTTAAAGCCCAGTTCCTGTCCCATTGCATTTTGGTCGGTTCTGGTTGCCGAATTCCAAACTTTTTCAGCAAAAAGGTTCGGAATTCGGCCGAACCTCGAACAGTCAATGTTTGGGTCAAACCGATGGTCGACCCGAACCATTCGATCATCCCTATTGATTACATGTAATTTCTATCCCTGGTTCTTTTTTTCTAAAATAAATATTTTTATTTCACTAAATTTCAGCTTAATGTCTTTGAACAGACCACATGCTGATATTTTTCCCAGATCATTTTGTAGTTGTGATACATCTTCCAGTGTCTGTTATCCATATTTTGTTCTATTTGTAGAACCCATCAAGTTAAAAAAAAAAAAAAAACAATTAAAACTTGAGTTTATTTTATGTGTAAGAAAATCATTTTTAGGTAATCTGTGAAAAGTATTTCTTTTTTACAAATGTTGTTTTGTTATTGTTATTAAAGAGGTTGTAAACCTTGTGAAAAAAAAAAAAAAAAACCTGAAAGACAAAGACATAATGAGCTAGTATGCTAGTAATACTTACCTTAGAACTAACAAAACTGTCTCAGCGGAGCCCGCACACCGCTGAGATGGCTGACATATTCTCCAGTGTTTCTTCCCATTTGTGGTGAAGGCCCCGGAAAAGTAGGCCGGACCTTCAGAGCCAATGATTCCATCAGCTGCATGCAATCAGAATTTCTCCTTAAAAAACAAAAAGCAGAGCGCCTCTAAGTGTTATCAGTTTAATTAAAAGGGTAAGGCAGGTACAGGAAAACTGCTCACATTTAAAACTGTATAAAATAGCTCATCTTTTGGGTGGTCTGCATTAACACAGGGGTCCACGGCTGGATGTTTGTGGCTCCAAGAGGTGGTGCAGGGGATGGTGAAGAAGGGAGATGTCTGGAGGGTCAAGATACCAGATAGTAGGATGGCCAGCGGCTTCAGGAAGGTGTTCTGTTCCTCAGGGAGACACCTGGTGAGCTGAGAGACCGTTTGGTAGGATGGCTGGTGGCTTCAGAAGGGCGCCCTTCTCCTCAGTACATCTGGTGCTGACAGATAGGGGAGCCCAGCAGCAAATCGTACAACGCGTTTCCGAGCGTGTGCAGTAGCCTCACAGGCGTGCGCGCTCCTTTCTCAAGTGCAGTGACATGACACAGAAGAGCTGAACAAGTTTATAGGAAGCCAGCACTCAAGCTGGGTGGATGCAGATGGACTTGAAGTGGCCATTATAAATGGGCTGAACAGTGGGACCACAATACTTAAAGCGGCAATAAGAAAATGTAACAGCAAAAAAAAAAAAAAACTAAGGCTGGAAATGGAAAAAAAGGGGGGGGGGTATAAATGAATGTTCTCATATTAGAAAGCAATGCATAAAGGGGGGGAAGCCAAACACAGGGGCGCATACATGCACACATATATACAAATACTCACACACATGTATATATGCATGGAACAGAGCTCTATACAATCGCATATAAAAATAAAAAAATAAATAAAATAAACCTAAAATAAAAAAATTGCATACAAATAAATCACATAGAAAAAAAAAAAAGAATTGCATAAAGGTAAATAGACTTATATAAAAGTATGTGTGTAGGCATACATAGCAAAGAAGCACTTTATATGATGAAAATACATATAACAATCTGAAAATGTAATCAGAACAAGGAGGAGGAGTAGCAAATAGGCAGAAAAACTGTGAAAAAAGGGGCGAGGAAAGGGGGGGAGGGGTGGGGGTAAAATGAAACAACGATAAGGTGGGGGGGAAAGAGGAGGGGGGACAGGGAAAAAAAAGGAGGGGGAAGTATAGGGAGGGAGAGGGGGGAGGAGGGGGGGAGTGAGGGGGGGAACACAAAATACTTACAGACGAGATGAGGGCATGAAGAATATAACTTATATCAAAAAGTATTACATGGTACTACGAGCCTGAGGACAAGTGCATATAGAAAATGGTTATTTGACAAGGTAAAAAGACATACATCGGCTATAATCATAATATGGTGTTAACATCTAGCTCTAAGTTTAAACCATTGGGTGAAAGTGAATCAAGGTTATAGATCCAAAAAGTCTCTCGTTGGCATAATTTGGCAAATCGTTCAGCCTCAGATGAAAGTTTGGGGATGGACTCTATTACCCAAACCTCCAATCCTGATGTGGACTTGTTGTGGAACTCGAGGAAATGTTGTGGTACGCTATGTTGGTCACAGCCCTCTTCCACAAACCTGCGATGGCGACCAAATCGTTGCCGTTGTGGGCGGATGGTGCGACCAACATAGAGTAGTCCACAGGGACAGGTCAGGCAGTAGATTATGTAATCAGTAGAACAGTTGTAGAATTCTTCCAAACAGTAAGTCTTATTTTTATGGGTGAACTGTTTTTTACCATGTCGCATAAAAGGCACATGTTTTGCATAAAGGCTTGTTACATCGGTACATGTCCTTTAAGGGAATGAGGCACAATGGATTATGGCCTTTTTTGGTTTTGAGACGACTGGGTGCATTTTTGTTTTTTAGGGTGGGGGCCCTACGGTAAGTAACTCTAGGTTTGTGACCTAAACTGCGTAAAAGATGGGGGTCCTGTAGTAGAATGTTCCAGTGTTTCTGTAGTATGGATTCCATTTTCCTGTAGCGGCAGTGGAAGCTGGTGATAACCTGGTGACCTCGGAGTGGATTTATCATATTTAGCTATATTTTTGGGGGGTTTACCAGGTAGGAAGGTGGTGTAAGCTTGATCGACCAATTGGTCAGGGTAACCCTTATCCCTAAACTTGGCTCTCAAGGCGACACTCTGTGTGAGGTAATCTATATCCCTGTTGCAGTTCTGTCTAAGGTGACAGAACTGCCCTTTAGGTATATTGTTTACCCACTGGGGATGATGACAACTACTATTGTGTAGGTAGTAGGTATGAGTTGCCGGCGGTGGGCTTGGTGTAGTTCTGGGCAAAGATGGAAGTTCCTTCACTACCCAGCTCGAGGTCCAGGAAGGCTAGATGAACCGCATCAATTGAGGATGGAGGACCGTCCCAGATGATGACGATATTGTCTATATAGCGGCCATAAAAAAACTAGATGTTGAGCAAAAGGGTTGTTGTGCCAAATGAAGGATTCTTCCCAGAAACCCATGGTCAGGTTAGCGTAGGAGGGCGCAAAATTAGCGCCAATGGGGGTACCATGGGTCTGAAGGTAGAAGTCTCGATTAAAACAGAAGTAGCTATGCCTAAGACAAAAATCGGTGGCATCAAAGATAAAGGTGGCTTGTTGGTTATTGAGCATAGGGTCTTTTAATAAAAAGTGTTGTGTCGCCCGCAGACCTATATCATGGGGGATGGAAGTGTAAAGGGAATTAACGTCCAGGGACAACCAAAGGTAGCTATCTGCCCAAGAGTATGGGGCTAAGAGTTCCAATAGGTGGATAGAGTCTCTAATATAAAACTGCAGGGACTGGGCGAGTGGCTGCAAAAATACATCAATGTACTGCGACAAACCGCTGGTGATGCTATCCGTGGCAGCCACGATAGGTCTACCAGGTGGGCAGAGGGGGTCTTTATGTACCTTGGGAAGGTGATAGAAAAAAATGGTGTTTGGTAGAATTCCTTTTTAAGAAAAGCGGCTTCTTTGGTATCAAGAACTTTATCCCTAACAGCGTTAGAGATCAAAGACTCCACCTCTAATCTAAAGGTGGGGAGTGGATCCTTGGTTAGTTTGACCTAGGTGTTTGTGTCAGAAAAGAGTCTGAGGGCTTCCTTGATGTAATCGGCCCTGTCTGTCACGCACTGCTCTTTTAAGGTCTATCCATAGATTTTCAATTATGTTGAGGTCAGGAGATTGTGAAGGCCATGGCAAAACCTTCAGTTTACACCTCTTGATGTTATCTCCTGTGGATTTCAAGGTGTGTTTAGGATCATTATCCATTTGTAGAAGCCATCCTCTCTTTAACTTCAGCTTTTTCAAAAATGGCATCAATTTGCTGAAATTTTATTGAATCCATTTTTCCTTCTACTCGTGAGATGTTCCCTGTGCCATTGGCTGCAATAGAACCCCAAAGCATGATTGATCCACCCCCATGCTTAACAGTTGGAAAGAGGTTCTTTTCATTAATTTCTGTGCCCCTTCTCCAAACGTACCTTTGCTCATTCCGGCCAAAAAGTTCAATTTTAACCTCATCGGTCCACAGAACTTGTTTCCAAAATGCATCAGGCTTGTCTATATGTTCATTTGCAAAGTTCAAATGCTGATTTTTGTGGTGAGGACGTAGAAGAGGTATTCTTCTGAACTCTTCCATGAAGACCATATTTGTACAAGTATCTCTTTATAGTGGAATAGTGTACCACAACTCCAGTGTCTGCCAGATCTTTCTGGAGCGATCGTGTAGTCAAACGTGGGTTTTGAATTGTTTTTCTCACAATCCTGCGAGCTGTTCTGTCTGTTATATTTCTTGGTCTTCCAGATCTTGCTTTAACTTCCACTGTTCCTGATGACTGCCATTTCTTAATTACATTCCGAACACAGGCTATTGACATCTGAAAATGCTTTGCTATCTTCTTATAGCCTTTTTGGGGCATAGTCAGATGAGTCTGGGCATTTAAAACCTTTGAGATTGACATCACCTGGTCTTCCCAGAAAATGATTGAGAACAATCCATGACACTGGCAGGTCTCAGCCTTGCAAAGGGGGCAGTGCATGCTATAAATTCTGCAGGGTGCCCAAACTTTTGCAGACGCCATTTTTTTGTTTTCCGTAATTTTGAAAGTGTCAATGATGGAAATAAAATCTAACTTTTGTTGACATATTATAAGAATGTCTAATCTGTAATTTGATGTCATTTGGAGATTTTTTCCGTCTTTCCATGGCTTCTTTATGCACAATAATACAAATTTTTACCTGGGGTGCCCAAACTTTTGATCCCCACTGTAAGCTAAAAACATCATCCTCAATAGTAAGCAGTTCAGTATCAGGGGTGCTAGTGGGTATGTCGTTGTCCAGGAGTGATGTATTGCTCAAGTCCTTTTTGGACCTAATGTTGAAGTGTCTATTGAGGGTGAAATTGCACCCAGTCGTCTCAAAACCAAAAAAGTCCATAAACCATTGTGCCTCATTCCCTTAAAGGACATGTACCGATGTAACAAGCCTTTATGCAAAACATGTGCCTTTGTGCGACATGGTAAAAAACAGTTCACCCACAAAAATAAGACTTACAGTTTGGAAGAATTCTACAACTGTTCTACTGATTACATGATCTACTGCCTGACCTGTCCCTGTGGACTACTCTATGTTGGTCGCACCATCCGCCCAATACGGCAATGATTTGGTCGCCATCGCAGGTTTGTGGAGGAGGGCTGTGACCAACATAGCATACCATGACATTTCCTTGAGTTCCACAACAAGTCTACATCAGGATTGGAGGTTTGGGTAATAGAGTCCATCCCCAAACTTTCATGCCAACGAGAGACTTTTTGGATCTATAACCTTGATTCACTTTCACCCAATGGTTTAAACTTAGAGCTAGATGTTAACACCATATTATGATTAGAGCCAATGTATGTCTTTTTACCTTGTAAAATAACCATTTTCTATATGCACTTGTCCTCAGGCTCGTAGTACCATGTACTACTTTTGGTATAAGTTATATTCTTCATGCCCTCGTCTCGTCTGTAAGTATGTAGTGTTCTGGCCCTCAGCTCCCCCCTCCTCCCCCTCTCCCTCCCTATACTTCTCCCCCCCTCCTTTTTTTCCCCTGTTCCCCCTCCCCTCCCCCCCTTATCGTTGTCTCATCTTACCCCACCACCCCTTCCCCCCCTTTCCTTGCCCCTTTTGTCACAGTTTTTCTGGCTATCTGCTACTTCTCCTCCTTGTTCTGATTACATTTTCAGATTGTTATATGTATTTTCATCATATAAAGTGCTTCTTTGCTATGTTTGCCTACACACATACTTTTATATAAGTCTATTTACATTTATGCGATTCTTTTTTTTTTTTTACGCAATTTATTTGTATGCAATTTTTTAAATTTAATTTTTTATTTACTTTTTATATGCGATTGTATAGAGTTCTGTTCCATGCATATGTATATATATTTATATATATATATATATATATATATATATATATATATATATATATATATATATATATATATATATATATATATATACAGTGCCTTGCAAACGTATTCGGCCCCCTTGAACTTTGCGACCTTTTGCCACATTTCAGGCTTCAAATATTAAGATATAAAACTGTAATGTTTTTGTGAAGAACCAACAACAAGTGGGACACAATCATGAAGTGGAACGAAATTTGTTGGATATTTCAAACTTTGTTAACAAATAAAAAACTGAAAAATTGGGCGTGCAAAATTATTCAGCCCCTTTACTTCCAGTGCAGCAAACTCTCTGCAGAAGTTCAATGAGGATCTCTGAATGATCCAATGTTGACCTAAATGACTAATGATGATAAATAGAATCCACCTGTGTGTCCGTTTAAAGCGCAGAGAGCATCATGAAGAACAAGGAACACACCAGGCAGGTCCAAGATACTGTTGTGGAGAAGTTTAAAGCCAGATTTGGATACAAAAAGATTTCCCAAGCTTTAAACATCCCAAGGAGCACTGTGCAAGCGATAATATTGAAATGGAAGGAGTATCAGACCACTGCAAATCTACGAAGACCTGGCCGTCCCTCTAAACTTTCAGCTCATTTAAGGAGAAGACTGATCAGAGATGCAGCCAAGAGGCCCATGATCACTCTGGATGAACTGCAGAGATCTACAGCTGAGGTGGGAGACTCTGTCCATAGGACAACAATCAGTCGTATACTGCACAAATCTGGCCTTTATAGAAGAGTGGCAAGAAGAAAGCCATTTCTTAAAGATGTCCATAAAAAGTGTAGTTTAAAGTTTGCCACAAGCCACCTGGGAGACACACCAAACATGTGGAAGAAGGTGCTCTGGTCAGATGAAACCAAAATCGAACTTTTTGGCAACAATGCAAAACGTTATGTTTGGCGTAAAAGCAACACAGCTCATCACCCTGAACACACCATCCCCACTGTCAAACATGGTGGTGGCAGCATCATGGTTTGGGCCTGCTTTTCTTCAGCAGGGACAGGGAAGATGGTTAAAATTGATGGGAAGATGGATGGAGCTAAATACAGGACCATTCTGGAAGAAAACCTGATGGAGTCTGCAAAAGACCTGAGACTGGGGCGGAGATTTGTCTTCCAACAAGACATCGATCCAAAACATAAAGCAAAATCTACAATGGAATGGTTCACAAATAAACATATCCAGGTGTTAGAATGGCCAAGTCAAAGTCCAGACCCGAATCCAATCGAGAATCTGTGAAAAGAACTGAAAACTGCTGTTCACAAACGCTCTCCATCCAACCTCACTGAGCTCGAGCTGTTTTGCAAGGAGGAATGGGCAAAAATTTCAGTCTCTTGATGTGCAAAACTGATAGAGACATACCCCAAGCGACTTACAGCTGTAATCGTAGCAAAAGGTGGCGCTACAAAGTATTAACTTAAGGGGGCTGAATAATTTGGCACGCCCAATTTTTCAGTTTTTTATTTGTTAAAAAAGTTTGAAATATCCAATAAATTTCGTTCCACTTCATGATTGTGTCCCACTTTTTGTTGATTCTTCACAAAAAGTTACAATTTTATATCTTTATGTTTGAAGCCTGAAATGTGGCAAAAGGTCGCAAAGTTAAAGGGGGCCGAATACTTTCGCAAGGCACTGTATATGTATGTGTGTGTATATATATGTGTGCATGTATGCACCCCTGTGTTTGGCTTCCCCCCCCCCATTTATGCATTGCTTTCTAATATGAGAACATTCATTTATACCCCCCCCCTTTTTTTTCATTTCCATCCTTAGTTTTTTTTTTTGGTTACATTTTCTTATTGCCGCTTTAAGTATTGTGGTTCCACTGTTAAGCCTATTTATAATGGCCACTTTAAGTCCATCTGCATCCACCCAGCTTGAGTGCTGGCTTCCTATAAACTTGTTCAGCTCTTGGAGAAGGAGCGCGCACGCCATGTGAGGCTACTGCGCACGTTCGGAAATGCGTTGTGCGATTGGCTGCTGGATCTGTCACGCTGGGCTCCGCTATCTGTCGGCGCAGTATGTACTGAGGAGCAGGGTGCCCTTCTGAAGCTGCCAGCCATCCTACCAAATGGTCTCTCTGCTCACCAGGTGTCTCCCTGAGGAACAGAACACATTCCTGAAGCCGCTGGCCATCCTACTATCTGGTCTCTTGGCCCTCCAGGCATCTCCCTCCTTCACATCCCCTGCACCACCTCTTGGAGCCACAAACATCCAGCCATGTACCCCCGTGTTCCTGCAGACCACCTAACAGATGAGCTATTTTATACTGTTTCAAATGTGAGCAGTTTTCCTGTACCTGCCTTACCCTTTTAATTAAACTGATAACACTTAGAGGCGCTCTGCTTTTTTTTTTTTTCCCCTTTCAGAGCTGACTTCTTTCTGCAGCTGAGCTGGCCCTGAGTGTCATCTATTTCAGCCATCAACTACACCAGACTAATGACTATACATGAACTGCATACCCCTTGATGCTATATAGGTATGTGTGATGCACCAACTCCTATCCTGCTTGTTCAGAATTTCTCCTAAACTGTGCAAGTTTAGGATATATTCACAGTACCTACAGGTAAGCCTTGTTATAGGCTTACCTGTGGGTACAATTTTAGAAAAAGACTTTACTTCCCCTTTAATGTAAAATTGAATAAAATTATTTCCCAGGCTCGAAAAAAAATGTCACCCTAGCCAGGGATTGCACTGAATAGTAGTAGCAACAAAAGGTCCCTTCTCCGACCAGTAAACAGAGTGTAGATGTTGGCGTGTTTGCCCTTGCATGCATTGCGTGTTTGTTTGTCCATTACAGTTAACAAACATTACCTACAAAGGTTTTAGTAGCACAACAAAACTTATAATTACCATCCATGGAAATCTACCACAGCATGCACTGTGATAGTCTTTATAATACATTTTAAGAAAAGTATTTTCATATAACTCAGACTAATGTATAGCCTAGTTTTCATGTATTTGCTTATATTTAGCTGTCACCTGATAGAACAGATGTACTTTAATACTTTTTTTTTTTCAAGATCATATGCCTTTTTGGAAATATATATTATAATATAACAAAAATGTTAATAACATTACCTTTATTAAAAAAATCAAAATGCAAAATCATTTCTTATTGAATCTATTAGCCCCAATAGGCAGTACAATATCAAACAACATAGAGCATAGTATGTAGATATAAATAAATATATTAAAGTGGAAATCACAGGGTGTCGAGTACAGTCATGAACAGCTTGAAACACACATACTGTATGCCCCCTCTTTTGCTATTTTATATCTAGATCTACAATATAGAGCCTCTAGGTGTTTCTATTTCCCCACTAAGTCTTTGTTGCAGACATTTTTAATCCTCACCCTTGAGGTTAAGTGTGCAGCATTTGATATGACACATGGTTTGTGTCATCTCTTACCTTAAGGCTTTCATGCTGAAAGCTTGCACCGTTCAGCATGTCAACTAAGGAAGTCCATTATTTAACAACATGTGTCTAGCAGTGTAACACTACAGTCCTTGACCCCTGCTCTATCCTGCCTGACACCAGATGGGCTGGGATTTTAATGACACACAACTGCACTGATAGAAATTAAATAGATATAAAGACTGCATTTGCTGTGGCAGTTGACCCAATTAATAAACAGGAATAACAGCTAACTGCACTTTCTTTGGCTTTATTTTATTTAGGCAAACAATATGGGACATCTTTTTGACCAAGTTCAACTTACTATAAGCTTGATATATTTTAACCAAAAGACAAATTGAATAGGAAATAACCCTCAACTTACAAAGGTAAGTGAATAAACAATGGCAGAAACAGTTTTACTTTACAGTATGTGTGTTAAATGGAGTGTATAGACATTTTTTTTGTATACAGCAGGAACAAATAATATCCCTGTCAAAATAAAATTGGGATCAAGGCTCAATAAAGAGAGAGAGACATATACAGAAAACAACCTGAAAGACATTCATAAGATTCAGTTCACAAAAAGACACTAGCTAACTCTACGTTGGCTGACCTCATGGATCCCAGAGAAAGCTTGAGTTTACCTTCCCTTATAAGGCAAAAACAAAAAACGATGATCACAAAATGCAAGAATGCGTTCTATAAACATGGAAACAAATGCAGCACAATTCTGTTTTGGAAGGTGTAGCATATTGAAAATGAACATTATGCCCATGTCTTATATCTACTAATGGCAACATCTATTCAAATTCCAGCCTCATATAAAAATGTTATAAATAGATTATTTTTAAAATTTCTTTGCACTCATAAACCCCCAAAACTTCCACAAGCAATTTACTAGGCCTCAAGGAGGCATGGCTTTACTGTACTTATGCTGATACCAAGCAGTGTGCCACCTAACCAGAGTTGTTGACTGGTGCTAACATGTCCCATTGAACAACAGGGGACGATCAAACAGGCAGCCTTCAATATCCCATTATCTGCTCTTCCCAGGCAGATAACATTCCATCCAACATCTAGTCTCACTCCACCATTAGTACTGCCTGAAGATTTGTAGGAAAGTGCTCCTTCTCTTATTTATTGGTAACCCTTCCTTCCTGCCAGGTTTGAAAGACCCATTTTTCTGTGAACAAAGAAAGGCACATTACTACATTAAAGATGATCACTAGCCCACACAAGAACAACTAGCCAAAAACTCCTCATTAAACAATCTGAGTTTCTGGAAAAAAATTAAACTATCAAATTCTCTCACTTCATTTCCCCCAGCTAAAGACTTCATTTGTGAAACTACACAGTTTGGAAATGATCCATGATGTACAATCTGTTCAACACCCCCCCCCCCCCACAAGATTTTACACTGACCTATACAGTATATCCAAGTTCAGATAAAGTCAAATACATTTTTGCCCAAGCAAACTGACAAACTTGTCTTTCTCATGCATAAAACCTCCACATGCACTAAATACCAGGAATAAGGATTTCAAATCCTGATAAATCCCACATAACTCCATCAAATTCAAAAACTCACCAAAGTCGGCTCCAAAAAAGAGTACAGGTGCTGCTTTAGTGTGTTTTTTGCACTGGGGGACAGCCCATTCAAATGAATAATGTTGTTCCAAAAAAAAAAAAACACAAAAAAAAAAGCAAATAAGCACAAAAAATGTGATGCTCCTATGTTGCACAGATGTTATTGGGGCCTTATTTTGTTCTATTCAACCGCAGATCAAAGGGATGAGCTTCAATCTACATACTGTTTGTCATGTAAAAACAACCCAACAAGTAAAAAGAAATGTCTTTTTTTTTTTATATAATATTTGTTCCTATGTAGTTTCTTATTATTAGTTTACCTTAATAACTCAAATTAGCTAATGCCCTTTCTCCCTTTAGTGATTATTTTTCTGTGATTGTTTATTTGTATTTTTGTAACCATTAATATTGAAACTTTTTTCATTCTTATTCATTTTGTCTGGTAATTTTTTAGGTGTTGCCTTACAAAAAGCCTTTACAAAGCTTTACATTTATAATTGTATTGTCATTAAAAAAAAAAAATACAAACTAGATAGAATAAAATGTATTTATTTTGTACAGTAACAATATTTTTTTTAACAAACATTGAGCAAAGTAGAAATAAAGTGTGTATTTTATGTTTTGTTACTTTTTTGCCTATTAATTGCATGAAAAATTTAAAAAAATTCCTAAGACACATAATCGTTTACCTACTTGGTATTTTTTTTAGACAACTTTGCCTTCTCAAACCTGAAAAAGATTCTAAATATCTTGGCTTGCCCGCATTGTAGCAGTCACAATGACATTTTTAAAAAATAAATAAATACCTTTACAGCTGAAATATTGAGGGGGGGGGGGGAGTATAAGTTCTACATGTAGCCAACTATTACACAGCCGCACAAACAGCCCAACTTTCTGACTATTGCAACATGACAAACCCACCATTATGGGTAACTTTATAAGCTCTTGAAATATACCCCATTTTAGTGGAAATGCTACTTTGGATCCCTCCTCACTTGTGCAAAGGGAATTGACAGCCCCATTATAAACTACTTATTGCAAGCTTGGGACAGAGTTAAATATTCCGGTAAATTAATGTCTGTCTGTACCCCTTTGGATTTCATCATTCACAACCCAATGTTTCCTCCAGGTTACACAGAACTAACTAAATTCAAGTGGTGGGTGGCAAAGCACCTATTTGGAATCTATAATCAAATTATTTGTGAATAATAGGCTTCCCTTATCTCCAGAATTTTAATAAAGCTCCATAACTGGAAACATTGCAAAACCTACAAATTAAAATGTATGTGAGCTGCACTATAAAACAATCTCTATCATTACAAACCTTAAAGACTTTTGAACTTATTTGTTACTGTGATCTTCTAGCTAGGGGTATAATCTCTAATATACAATTCTCTATAGGAGGGGCAGGTCCCTATCTCCCTTCCATATGTGGAATTCTGTGAGAAAGCTCTTGGATGCAACCTAGATTGGAAACAAATTTGGGAAGACACAGCTTATTGTTCAATTAATGCATTAGCAATAGAATCTAATTACAGATTACTTAATTTATGCGCTGGTACATGGTCCCTCAGCATTTGGCAAAAGACTGGAGAAAGTGCAGAGAAGGGCAACCAAACGGATAAGAGGCATGGAGGAGCTCAGCTATGAGGATATAGTAGAGGAACTGAATTTATTCTCTCTTGAGAAGAGGACATTAAGGGTGATATGATCAACACATACAAACGCATAAGGGGTCCATATAGTGAACATGGTGTTAAGTTACTCAATTTAAGGTCATCACAGAGGACAAGGGGACACTCTTCATGTCTCGAGGAAAAGAGATTTCATCTCCAAATATGGAAATGTTTTTTCACGGTAAGAGCTGTGAAAATGTGGAATAAACTCCCACCAGAGGTGGTTCTGGCCAGCTCAGTAGATTGCTTTAAAAAGACCTGGATTCTTTACTAAATGTACATATTATAACTGGGTACTAACATTTATAGGTAAAGTTGATCCAGGGAATATCCGATTGCCTCTCAGGGATCAGGAAGGATTTTTTCCCCACGCTGGAGCAAATTGGATCATGCTTTGCTGGGGTTTTTCACCTTTCTCTGGATCAATTGTGGGTATAGGATTGTGAATAAGGGATTGTATGGTTGTTGTTTTTTTTTTTAATTGGTTGAACTAGATAGACTTGTGCATTTCTCCAACCTGACTAACTATGCAACTATGTAACTGTGTAAAACTTGTTCCAAATGCCTCTGACCAATGCTTTTGAGGATGCCACAAGTCCTACAAAAGTTATATTCACTGCAGCTAAACAATTCCTTGCTAAAGCATGGTGCTCATTAACCCCCTAGCGGGAGATTCTGTTCCAAATTGATCTGGATACCCTAGATGAGTCATTATATATGCTAGCTGGCTTTGATCACTCGTTGTTGAGGAAGTACTTGTATTCCCGAAAGATAAATCTGCAGGGACCTAGACTCAACCCTATTCTCCCACTCATCTCCCCATTTATCTCTAGCACCCCCTGGAACCCTCTACAACTCCCATTCCTTCTCCACCTCCCTAACTTTTGTTTTTTTCTTTTACTCCTCTATTACGCCAAAGTAATTAGTCTTAGTTCTTTAGGGGGGTGCATCTGTTATAACTCCTATGATAATGTCTTGATCCCCATGTCATTGTTTTGTACTGTATTGCCTCTATGTTCAAAATTTCAATAAAACATTATGGAAGATAAGAAAAATAAAATAATTTTTGCAGGACAATATCACCAAAATAATTTTTTGTATATATTAAAACATATGTATTATTTTGTTATCCTATGTAATGACAAAGTTATGATTAAAAAATATCACCAATAAGGAATCCTTTTCTACTGGGGGCAGATTGACTGACCAGGACCTGGTAGTAGCAGCTGAGGCTAGACATTTGCATTTGCTACACTATAGACACAGAGTGCTTTTTGGAATCACAAAGAGGAGAAGGACACTGTCGAGACTGAATACTCGAAGGCACCATAGGGGAGGAAGTCAGTATGCCTAGTCATTCAGCAAAGAAAGGGCAAGGTGAGCGATGATGGGCTTTGCTGCTGATAATTCTTAGGTTGCCACCCTCTGACTTACCCAAGCAGGCAGCTCCTGAGACAGAGTACATATGTTCAGAAAAGACTGTTTGCAGAACAGGAATGAGGATGAGTTAACACTGGGATACTGGAAGCAGACAAGAGTACATGGTATTAAAAGAGTAGACATGTGCAGTGTAACGACACCCCGGGTATGAAAGGGGTTACAGTAGTTTAGGACATTTCATTCCGAACACAAAGGCAGCTACCGGACACTCCACTCAGCCGAACAAAAGACCCATATGAATAATCCCCCCCCCCCCCCAAGTACGAGACGAGGCTCTGTATTGAGGGTCAAGCAGGAATCAGATGTTTATTGAAAGGCATACATGGTCTTTATATACACCTGAGAGTACTACACAGGATAATGACCCAAATCCAGCCCCCAACATCACACAATGGTTACATAACGAGCCCCCAATACACATTCCTCGGAGTGTCAATACATCCTTTAGCAGACAACAGGTGAGTTCATTAGCACACTTAACAATAGGTGAATGGAAAGCCATCTCAGACAAGATTATCACAATTTACTTATCCAGACAAAAGCAACATCGTTAAGTGATAGACAGTCAGTCTCTTACACTGAACTTACTGGAATGCCCATATTAGGAGTTATATTTCCTGGTCATAGACCAGTGTGCAGGGGATAAAATCTTCATACTTCTTGAGAGACATTGTTAATGAATATTACTGTCCCATTTGAAGTAATCCAACCATATTCTCAGTGTTCACTATTTCCTTGGTCACTCTGCACCCAAAGTGACTCCCGTCACATGCAGTTTGTTTTGTTACAAATAAATATTCCAACAAATTTTTCATAATTCGGAGATTCGGATATGTCCAAAAATTCCAAGTTACAGTATAAACAAAATTTAACAAATGCTCCAAATAACTAAACTAAATTTGTCCTAATTTCCAAAATTCAAGTTGAAATTTGAATCAAATTTGACATCAAATTCCATTCGAATTTGAACTTTAAACATATTTCCTAAATCAAGGACTGTGTGTGTTATTAGAGTACAATTTTGAAATAATGCTGTTTAAGCCGAAGATGATTTAAAGAGTTATTGTAATCATTAGATGAAGAATTTTATTTTGTTTGTTCACTTTGTTGCATTCAAATCCAAAAAAAAAAAATATAAAATTTTCAATTCAATCAATTTGAAATGTATCTGTTCGAACGTTTCAAATAAAAAAAATCAGTGAATTCAAAGAAAATCTATAAAAGACATAAAACTAATTTTGAATATGAATTCTGAATACAAATTGAACCAATCAACCAAATTTAACAAAACTAAATAACTAGATTAACAAAAATAAACAAAAGTAAATTCAACACATTCTTTCGTTATGTACATGTCTACAAAGGAGCATGAAGCAGGCTGAAGACCCATCTTCAGTGCAACCATGACATCAACACGATAAAGCTGCCAATAATCATTTAAATTCCTCAGTGCAGGTGAACTCAGTCCAGCAGAACCACATATTTCTGAATTTAGTATTGTTGTCATTTATTGAGTTACTGAGACGTTCCATCTTTCTAATGTCTTCAATGCTTCTAATCCACTGTTGGATCATCGGAGGATGGGGAGATTTCCATACTACCTATAGCCATGACTGTGCCATGTTCACCAGGTGGGGCAATATTGATTTTTTGTAAACTGATATCAGAATCCTGTTTTGATGCAGAAGTAAAAATATAATACACAAAAAACGTTTATCTAGCATGTTTGGGGGAATGTCAGGATGATCAAAGATATGAAATAAAAAAGGGCGAAGGGTCTATAGAACAAAAGAAAAACAAATCAAATGATAAAATATACAGTGCCTTGCGAAAGTATTCACCCCCCTTGAACTTTGCGACACTTTGTCACATTTCAGGCTTCAAACATAAAGATATAAAACTGTAATTTTTTGTGAAGAATCAACAACAAGTGGGACACAATCATGAAGTGGAATGAAATTTATTGGATATTTCAAACTTTTTTTAACAAATAAAAAACTGAAAAATTGGGTGTGCAAAATTATTCAGCCCCCTTAAGTTAATACTTTGTAGCGCCACCTTTTGCTGCGATTACAGCTGTAAGTCGCTTGGGGTATGTCTCTATCAGTTTTGCACATCGAGAGACTGAAATTTATGCCCATTCCTCCTTGCAAAACAGCTCGAGCTCAGTGAGGTTGGATGGAGAGCGTTTGCAAACAGCACTTTTCAGTTCTTTCCACAGATTCTCGATTGGATTCAGGTCTGGACTTTGACTTGGTCATTCTAACACCTGGATATGTTTATTTGTGAACCATTCCATTGTAGATTTTTCTTTATGTTTTGGATCATTGTCTTGTTGGAAGACAAATCTCCGTCCCAGTCTCAGGTCTTTTGCAGACTCCATCAGGTTTTCTTCTAGAATGGTCCTGTATTTGGCTCCATCCATCTTCCTATCAATTTTTACCCACTTCCCTGTCCCTGCTGAAGAAAAGCAGGCCCAAACCATGATGCTGCCACCACCACGTTTGACAGTGGGGATGGTGTGTTCAGGGTGATGAGCTGTGTTGCTTTTACGCCAAACATAACGTTTTGCATTGTTGCCAAAAAGTTTGATTTTGGTTTCATCTGACCAGAGCACCTTCTTCCACATGTTTGGTGTGTCTCCCAGGTGGCTTGTGGCTAACTCTAAATGACACTTTTTATGGATATCTTTAGGAAATGGCTTTCTTCTTGCCACTCTTCCATAAAGGCCAGATTTGTGCAGTATACGACTGATTGTTGTCCTATGGACAGAGTCTCCCACCTCAGCTGTAGATCTCTGCAGTTCATCCAGAGTGATCATGGGCCTCTTGGCTGCATCTCTGATTAGTCTTCTCCTTGTATGAGCTGAAAGTTTAGAGGGACGGCCAGGTCTTCGTAGATTTGCAGTGGTCTGATACTCCTTCCATTTCAAAATTATCGCTTACACAGTGCTCCTTGGGATGTTTAAAGCTTGGGAAATATTTTGTATCCAAATCCGGCTTTAAACTTCTCCACAACAGTATCTTGGACCTGCCTGGTGTGTTCCTTGTTCTTCGTGATGCTCTCTGCGCTTTAAACGGACCTCTGAGACTATCACAGTGCAGGTGCATTTATACGGAGACTTGATTACACACAGGTAGATTCTATTTATCATCATTAGTCATTTAGGTCAACACTGGATCATTCAGAGATCCTCACTGAACTTCTGGAGAGAGTTTGCTGCACTGAAAGTAAAGGGGCTGAATAATTTTGCACGCCCAATTTTTCAGTTTTTTATTTGTTAACAAAGTTTGAAATATCCAATAAATTTCGTTCCACTTCATGATTGTGTCCCACTTGTTGTTGATTCTCCACAAAAAAATACAGTTTTATATCTTTATGTTTGAAGCCTGAAATGTGGCAAAAGGTCGCAAAGTTCAAGGGGGCCGAATACTTTCGCAAGGCACTGTACAAAGTACCCACTCGCTCAAATAAATCGCAAAGAGCGGAACTCAAATGGCAAGACTACAGCATATACAAAAAATTGGACAACTAGGAAAAGGAGAAATTGCCCAAGAAAAGCGCCATTAACTAGAGCAGTGTTTCCCAACTCCGGTCCTCAGGGCACACTAACAGGCCAGATTTTAAGTATTACCTTGGGGAGATGCAGACTAGAATACTGCAATCACTGAGCAGCAAATGATATCACCTGTGATGTATTTCAGTTTTCTTGCAAACCTGGCCTGTTAGTGTGCCCTGAGGACAGGGGTATGTAAATATAAGGGTCAACATAAATTGCACAGAGACCAAAATTCCTAATAAAATTATCAAATTTATTGAATCAAAGAATATGACATACAATTTCAATCAATAGGAAAATAATAAACCTTCCACCTCACCACTACAAATTATCAACCACGTTGTTATTAAAAACAAAAACACATACATATAGGTAAGCTGCAGTTACCATATGAGCAATAGAAAAATAACACATTTAATAATGACATGAATATCGGTCCATGAATGGCAGGATGGAACCGAAAGGGGCAACCGCTCATTTGAAAGCAATCATTGGATATCAAGCCAAATTGTATGACCGATCTACAAATGACTGCAGACAAACCGAGCGAGGAGCCGAGCCAAACATGTGATGATGGGCGGCGCTACTGGAAAAAAAGGAGCAAAAATCAAATTGGGCAGCAACCAAAAAATAAAGCCAAATCGCCTCAGGATTGATGCATCAAATTCCACCAACGCCGTCAATCGTATATGTAGGAGGTCACACACTACTGGGGGGAGGGAAGAAGCAGACAAGGGCACAGTCCACAATTAAATAACCATCAATTAAGGATAATGATATTTATGAATTTAAAAAGAAAATAAACATTATATTATAGTATGAGGATAATCAAAATATCATAAACAGAATATCATAAATATCAATGGGTATTCTCAGCAAAGGAGGGGGATGACCAAAAAATGATGAAATAAAAAAGTACAGTATTTTCCGGCGTATAAGACGACTGGGCGTATAAGACGACCCCCCTATTACATGATCTACCAGTAATACTTATACTTAGGTTACCTTGGAGATATTATCCTCGGCGTATAAGACGACCTCCCACTTTTGGGGGATTTGTTTGAGGTTCAAAAGTAGTCTTATACGCCAGAAAATACAGTATACGATGACCAGGCTCATAGATGATGAATGACTAGAGAATGGTCCTGGCACATGTCAGATACCTTCAACTCTACTAACACAATGGGTGTACTGAAGGACCAACTAGGACAAAACCAGTGATAGTAACGTCCACTGGCTATGGGGAGCCTGATGTTGGATTGCATTATCCTGAATGGAAATGGTGATGGATAAGGAAATGGAAGTTTACTCCACTGGCCGAACAGGATCGTCAGATGTATGGTGAGTAAAACCGAAATCTGCTTCAACAGAAGGAAATCCAAGTAATCGAGGTGGAAACAAATATGGGAAGTTCTATGAGGTAAGGGGGACTTCTCAACCCCATGGAGTGAAAAGCCCACCGGCCGTTATACAAGCAACTCCCTGTAACAAATCCCAACTGAGGGGAGTGATGACTATACAACAAGCAGATGAATCAAAGCCAGACACATAGAGCACCTGCAGTCATCAATCAATGTAGCGTCACCGGATTAAAGTAAGGTAGTCTTTCCTATGAGAACCCGGCCGTGTATCAACAGGTCATCCCATTGAATAAGCGAGGAATACTTGTGTGTAAATCAATGGGACAACTCCCAAATGTAAATATAGTAGAGCCCAGGGACAGGGGAAATAAGATAAATAAATAAAAGGCTGTCAGGTATCCTGAAATCTCATCCACAGAGTGTCTGGCATTCAGGCAGGAATCATAGTAGAAGACATCCCAGCGGCGTGGTTGCATACGCCCATACACGACAAACGGGGAAGTGAAGTGGATAGAAAGCTGTCAGATATCCTCAAACCTCATCCACGAGGTGTTTGGCATTACAGGCAGGAATGTTAATGAAGGACATCCTAGCGGCATAATTGCACACGGCCATACACGGCAAAAAACATATACCGCCCAGTCGACCAAACAGCAGGTTCAACCGATCAACTGCAATCCACTCACCATGACCCAAGGTGCAATGTAGCCGTATCTGCAATCCAACCAGGGGCAGGAGGATTGGAGTAATCTCCCATAGGTGAAATGGTGATGTCTCTGCAGACAGGGGACCCCCAATTGTAAAATGGTAGGGTGACTCGGTTCCAAGCTTCAGAGCCCCAGCTCAAGCAAGCTGCAGCGACCCAATAACGTAACGTCTGCGAGTTTTGCTAGAAAAAAAGAGCTTGGTCAGGACATAGCGCCCCCTAGCTGACGGCTATCTTAAATACACTCAGCACACATATATTCCAATTATCAAATTGAATAGCTAATTGAGCCAGATAGGGCACTTTAATGTGTTTAACCATTAAATGAATTTAAAAAGAAGGGTAAGAATTCTCTAGGGGCATATTAAGAAGCAAAGAACTCAGAAATTGGGAAAAATAATAATAAAAAATAATAAATAATAAATACATAATAATGAAAAATAAATAATAAATAACTAACAGAAAAAAATTGGTATGGCAGATGGTAAACGGAATAGATCAAAGGTGTATTCTGGATATGGCATATCAGTCTAGAAAAACCTGTAAGTTCATTTCCCTATTTAGCCCTAAGGGCCATAATGTCCTTAATTTGTATATCCAGAATTTTTCCTTCTTTAAAAGGACCCTATCAAAGTCACCTCTCCTGGGGCTTATCTTAAGGGAAAAAATACCCTTAACTTTTAAACCATCTATTTTGGAATCATGGAATTGCAAAAAGTATTGGGCAAGGGGACTTTCTGGTTCCTTTTTCTGTATGTCCCTCAAATGTTCATCTATACGTATCCACAGTTGTCTTTTCGTTTTACCGGTATATATCTTGCCACAGGGGCAGGTGATATTATATATAACCCGCTCTGTGGCACAATTAGTGAGGGATTTTATAGAGAAGGCATTCTTGTTTTCAGCATCCATTAATCTGTCAGTTCTATCCACATATAAATACAGTTCTATCCACATGGGGACAAATCTGACAATGTTCACATGAGAACATGCCGGTGGACCTAGGGATGGACGAGAGCCATGTGGGGTCCGGAGAATGGATGTATTCCGACTTAGTAAGTTTGTCAGAAAGATTAGGGGTCCGCCGAGCAACCATGTGAGGGTAATTGCCCACAATTTTATTCAGAACTGGGCACTGTTTAAGAATATGCCAATGAGAGGATAATACATTCCTTACTTGGCCCCACTGAACTCTATACCTCGTGATGAATCTCGTCGACTCACATCCATCTCCATCCCCACCGGCAGGTATTTTTTTAGTTAAAAGGGAACTGCGATCTCTCTGAGATTCCTTCTTTTTGGCCTTTTTTAGAAGTTTATTGGGGTAACCCCTTTCCTTAAACCTTTTGAACATTTCACACACCTCCTGGGAAAATTCCTCCTCTCTTGAACAGTTTCTCCGGATTCGAAGGATGTCCCACCGGTATACCCCAGATCAATGAGGGCGGATGGAAACTATCTGCACGTAACAGTGTGTTGGTGGCTGTGGGTTTACGGAAAGTGGATGTCAAAAGTTGGCCCATATTCTTGGTGATCTGGAGGTTAAGGAACGAGATCTTCTTCTGATCAAACTGGTATGTTAATTTGATATTACAGTCATTTTGCTGCAATCTATCAATAAACTCATGAAGATCCCGTTCCTGGCCCTTCCAGATCACCAGGACATTGTCAATATAATGGACCCAAAGGGCCACGGAATCCCTGAATCCGGGTAATTCATAAACACATTTTTCTTCCCACATCCCAAGATGGAGGCACACATAAGCAGGTGCCCAGGGTGCTCCCATTGTAGTGCCGGAAATTTGTTGGTAATAGGTACCATCAAATTGGAAGAAGTTGTTTCTAAGGACAAATTCCAAGATTTCCAGGACAAATTCATTTTGATGGGCCATAATTGGATAATGTTTAAACAGAAAATACTCAACGGCTCGTAGGCCCCACTGATGTGGGATAGAAGTATATAAAGATTCAACATCTATGCCTACTAAAAACTAGTCATCTTCTTATGGGAATCCCTCCAATTTGCCCAAAACATGCTTAGTGTCTTGTACGAATGAGTCAAGCAAGGGGACCATAGGTTTAAGTAATTCGTCCACATATTGGCCTATTCTTTCAAGGGGACGATTGATAGCGGATACAATAGGGCGTCTATGGGGTCTAGGGAATTTTTGTGGAGCTTAGGGATGATATACAATACTGGAATTTTGAATTCCGTCACCTTAAGAAAATTAAGTTCTTTTTTGGAAATGAGATCAGCTTCATGAGCAAGAAACAGAAAGAAATTCAGATTGGTTCTTAAATCAGGAAAGGGGGAGGTAGTTAGTTTGGAATAGAACTCCTTATTTGCCAATTGGCATTTAACCTCTTTGAAATACTTCTCCTCTTGTAGTATAACAACATTACCCCCTTTATTGCTTTTTTTGATTATAGTATCTCTTGCTGCCTGGAGCTCACGTAAGGCCACTCTCTCAAGTTTAGAGAGATTGTCTGATCCCATCGAGCTCAAGTTCTAAAAAAGGCCAAAGAGAAGGCATCTCAGAGAGATTGCAGTTCCCTTTTAACTAAAAAAGTACCTGCCGGGGGGGATGGAGATGGACGTGAGCTGAGGATATTCATCAAGAGGTATAGAGATCAGTGGGGCCAAGTAAGGAATGTTTTATCCTCTCATTGGCATATTCTTAAACAGTAACCAGTCCTGAATAAAATTGTGGGCGATTACCCTCAGATGGTTGCTCGGCGGGCCCCTAATCTTTCTAACAAACTTACTAAGTCAGAATACATCCATTCTACGGACCCCACATGGCTCTCGACCATCCCTAGGTCCACCGGCATGTTCTCATGTGGACATTGTCAGATTTGTCCCCATGTGGATAGAACTGACAGATTCATGGATGCTGAAAACAAGAATTCCTTCTCTATAAAATCCCTCATTAATTGTGCCACAGAGCGGGTTATATATAATATCACCTGCCCCTGTGGCAAGATCTATACCGGTAAAACGAAAAGACAACTGCGGATACGTATAGGTGAACATTTGAGGGACATACAGAAAAAGGAACAAGAAAGTCCCCTTGCCCAACACTTTTTGGAATTCCATGATTCCAAAATAGATGGTTTAAAAGTTAAGGGTATTTTTGCCGTTAAGATAAGCCCCAGGAGAGGTGACTTTGATAGGATCCTTTTAAAGAAGGAAAAATTCTGGATATACAAACTAAGGGCATTATGGCCCTTAGGGCTAAATAGGGAAATTAACTTACAGGTTTTTCTAGACTGATATGCCATATCCAGAATACACCTTTGATCTATTCCGGTTACCATCTGCCATACCAATTTAAATTTTTTTCTGTCTGTTTATTATTTATTTTTCATTATTATTTATTTATTAATATTTTTTTATTATTATTCAATTTTTCCTTATTTATTATTATTATTTTTCCCAATCTCTGAGTTCTTTGCTTCTTCATATGCCCCTAGAGAATTCTTACCCTTCTTTTTAAATTAATTTAATGGTTAAACACATTAAAGTGCCCTATCTGGCTCAATTAGCTATTCAATTTGGAATTTTTGAGCTATTTGGAATTGGAATATTTGAGTGCTGAGTGTATTTAAGATAGCCGTCAGCTAGGGGGCACTATGTCCTGACGAAGCTGTTTTTCCAGCGAAGCGCATAGACGTTACGTTATTGGGTCACTGCAGCTTGCTTGAGCTGGGGCTCTGAAGCTTGGAACCGAGTGTAAAGTTCATGCGTTTTTGTTAATGGATGGATGTTCAGCTGCAGAATTATCACACTCAGTAGCCTTGTAGAGATACTGTTGAATAAACCTATCCAACTCTCAGGACTTCCTCACGGTGTACAGCCTGTTATGCAATATACATATACTCAATCAGATGTTTTAGTGGAGGGATAGAACATATGAGAATGTATAGATGGGAGACAGGTTGTATGGTGATTACTAGGAGTAATATTAGGAGAGTTGCAGGTGATGGTAAAGCAGATAGGTTCTGATGTCTAGTATAGTGCAGATGGTAAGAGGACACAGATGGAGTATACTTAGACAGAGTAACCTAGTGCAAGGATAGTTGAAGGTAGTCCCAAGAGCTAACAGTCTATGCAGATGGTATGGAATAGATAGATAGATAGTCCTGGTAATTGCAGTAGATGACAGTAGGAGATTGGTTAGTAAGGAATCCCCTGTGGGGTACTTATCACTTAGATAGGTTAGTAGTAACAATGTCCATAGATAGAGAGGTGATCCCGTAGCGAGATACGGATCAGCGGCGAGGTTCCGGCGTCAGTTCAGCAAAGGAAATGTCAGCAGCTCCGACTTCACAGGAGAAGGTGCGGTGAACATGTGGTTTGAACGAGCGATGAGTGAGAGAAAGCCGGCGATTGAAGTTACACAAGATGGGAAGCAATTAGCAAAGGAGAAATATGGAACAAGGGTACCAGAGGTACCAGAACATTACAGTACCCCCCCCCCCCTTAAGGCCGGCTCCGGAAGGCCTCTAGAACTGGTTTTTCTGATATTTCGAGTGGAAATTGCGAATCAGTCTAGGGGCATGTATATCGGAGGTATCCAGGCAGGTGTCATCTTGGGACCCATAGTTCTTCCATCGTACAAGATACTGGAGTCTTCTTCTATTGAAACGGGAATCCAAAATTTCTTTTATCTCAAATTCTTCTCCACCTTCCACTTGTACAGGAGGTGGAGGTGAGATAGTAGGCCTTATTCCTTGGTTAGGAACATGGGGCTTCAGTAGAGACACATGGAAGATAGGATGTATCTTGAGGTCTGCTGGTAATGTGAGTTGTACTGCAGCTTTTCCAATAAGCTTCTCTATTGGGAAAGGTCCCAGAAATAGAGGTCCAAGTTTTTTACTAGGGATTTTTAATCTCAGATTTTTTGTAGAAAGCCAAACAAGATCCCCAATGACATATTGGGGAGAGGGTTTCCTACGGAGGTCGTAGTACCTCTTTTGTTGGCTATGAGCATGTGATATGGTATTGTTGAGTAATCCCAGAGAATCCTTTATCTGGGCAAGATAATCAGATGCCACTGGATTACTTGATGGCAAGATACGTGGTGGAAGGAGTGTGGGATGAAACCCGTAATTTAGGTAAAATGGACTTTGTTTAGTAGTGCTATGAGTCGCGTTGTTATAGGCGAATTCCGCCAGCGGGAGGAGATCTGCCCAATCGTCCTGTAGATACGAAGTATAGCAACGCAGATACTGTTCAATGCACTGGTTAACTCTCTCTGTCTGTCCGTTGGTCTGAGGGTGGTATGGAGAAGTAAGTTTACGCTCTATTCGTAGTATCTGACATAGAGCTAGCCAAAACTTTGAGATGAATTGTGAACCACGGTCAGACAGCAGTGTTTTTGGAATACCATGTAACTTAAAGACATGTTTCACAAGTAATTCCGCTGTTTGTTTGGACGAAGGTAGTCTTCGGATAGGAGTAAAATGTGCCATCTTGGTCAGATGGTCCACTGATACCAAGATGGTGTTGAATCCTTTGGAAGGTGGTAGTTCCACTATGAAGTCTAAGGATACCACTTCCCACGGAACCTGGGGTATCGGTAAACTACAAAGTAACCCCGATGGTTTCGTGTTGTCGATTTTAGACCTTGCACAGATATCACAAGATTTTTTTATGGTTGTCTTCATGTCTGGCCACCAAAACTGCCTAGTAAGTAGATTTAAAGTTTTAGTCATACCCATATGTCCTGCCATAGGTACATCATGCGACAATTCCAAGATCTTGGTTCGCATAGTAGGGGGTATGTATAATTTATCGTTGTAATAGAGGAAGCCTTCTGCGTCAGCAGTTAGTTGTGGTGGAGGTGAGTCCAGTCCTATGCTATGCAAAATCTCTTTCTTCAGGGAGCGAATGACACCGATAATACGTTCAAGTGGTATTATAGGAACTGAGGGAACCTCGGTAGAATCTTTCTCGGCTAGTCGTGAAAGTGCATCCGCTTTTTTATTTTTGTCTGCGGGCGTATAAGTCACTAAAAAATTAAACCTCAGAAAGAATAACGACCACCGAACCTGTCGGTGGGAAACAGTTCTATTAGTCTGAAGGTATTGAAGGTTTTTGTGATCAGTATATATCAGGATTGGCAATTGAGTGCCCTCAAGTAGATGTCGCCAATTCTCTAATGCCAGTTTTATGGCTAATAACTCCTTCTCTCCTACTGGGTAGTTCACCTCTGGGCTGCTTAATGACTTTGAGAAGAAAGTAACTGGGTGAAGAGGTGAGGTGTTTGTTGGTCGTTGTGAGAGAACTGCTCCTACTGCCATATTTGACGCATCTACCTCCAAGATGTATTGAAGGGATGGGTCTGGATGGCATAGTATGGGGGCAGTAGTGAAGCTTGATTTCAGCAGACAGAATGCTCCATCTGCTTCTTTTGACCAATTAAATGGTTTCTTCGTGCTTGTGAGTTGTGTGAGAGGTTTCACAATCGCAGAGAAGTTCTTAATGAATTTCCTATAGTAGTTAGAGAATCCTAGGAACCTTTGCAATGCTTTGCGAGTGGTTGGCACAGGCCAATCTAGAATGCAGGATATTTTGCTCATGTCCATCTTGATTCCATTTTTTGATATAATATATCCTAGGAATAGTACTTCCTCTTTATGAAACAAACATTTTTTTGATTTAACATATAAGTTATGTGCAAGTAGTCTTGACAACACAAGTCTCACATGCTTTATGTGCTCAGGTAAGGAATGAGAATAGATAAGTATATCGTCCAAATATACTACAACACAAACGTCAAGCAAGTCTCTGAATATCTCATTTATAAACCGTTGGAAGGCTGCGGGAGCATTACATAGCCCAAATGGCATTACAAGGTACTCAAACAGTCCGTATCTGGTTCTGAATGCCGTCTTCCATTCATCCCCTTTACGGATTCGAATTAAATTGTATGCCCCTTTTAGGTCCAATTTTGAAAAGAGAGAAGCTCCACGCACCTGTTCGATAAGTTCAGGAATAAGAGGTAAAGGATAACGATCCTTTATTGTAATGGCATTTAATTGTCTGAAATCAATGATAGGCCTAAGGCTAGAATCCTTATTGCGGACAAAGAAGAGTCCAGCAGCAGTGGAGGAAGTAGAAGGTCGGATGAATCCTTTTGCCAAGTTCTCATCCAGATACTCCTTAAGATGAGAGAGTTCATCCTGTGAGAGAGGATAAACATGTCTGAAGGGCAACTTGCTATTAGGGAGTAGATCGATACAACAATCATAGTCCCTATGAGGAGGTAGCATTTGAGCGTTTTTTTCAAGGAAAACCTCCGATAAGTCCTGATAACACTTGGGTATAATGTCATCCGGCACTACAGACAGGATCCTATCATATGTGGGGAGATTACACGTCGTTTCACAATAGTGAGAAGAGAACGCTAGCGTTCTTGTTTTCCAATCGATGATTGGTTGATGTATGTGTAACCAGGGAAGTCCCAAAATGATTGGGAAATGTGGTGATGTTAACACATCAAAGGTGGTGGTCTCCACATGAGACTCGTCAGCAGTTACAAGGAGTGCCTGTGTCTGACTGGTGATAGGTAGGGATGATCGAACGGTTCGGGTCCACCATCGGTTCGGCCCGAACATTGGGTGTTCGAGGTTCGGCCGAATTTAGAACTTTTTGCCCAAAAAGTTCGGAATTCGGCAACCAGAACCGCCCAAAATGCAATGCTTCAGGAAATTGGCTTTAAAAGCCCGTGATTGGACCAGAACCATTAGCAAAAGCCAATTGAGGGGGCAGGAGAATGCTAGGAATGTGATTGGAGTGACTAGGGGGTCCCTAGACCAATCATTAGTGAATACGCCCCCCAGTATATAAGATCGCCCCCGCCATATTCCCAGCATTGTTATACTGGACATGGAAGAGAGTGGAAGCAGTTCTGTTAATTTTACTTTAAAAGTGTCATTTAGCTATTTTTAGTGTGAGGAAAGGGATATCTAGTGTAGTTAGAGTGCTCCTTTACACTTAAGTTAGCTTCAAAAATTTAGTTTCTGTAGGGAAAGTGTTAAGTGTCAGGGTACCGTAGTGTAGTGTAGGGTTAACTGACAGTGACTGCTATGGCAGGGTGACAAAACCCTTCCATAGCAGGGTGACCGCTATAGAGAAATGATCATTTCTCTGAGTTGCTTCGGGACAGGTATGTGGCTTCTCACCAGCAAGCATTTTTTATGCTGCAGGGGCTGCCACTGCCAGTGTTTTTTTGAGGACATGTTTGATGTCAGACATGACATCTGAACATGTGTATAGGGGGTATATATAGACATATATGTCTGAATATATACCCCTAGACATATATAGGTGTGATAGTAGCAGAAATAAATGCTTGCGCTAATGAAATCATTACAGTAATATATTTCTGCTACTATCACACCTATATATGTCTAGGGGTATATATTCAGACATATATGCCTATATATACCTGAAAACACATAGAGAATATACACCGGGCCTAGAGATTATGGTGTCTGTGTATGCTTGACACACTCCGTCTGGAGACTCATCAGTATATCAGACAGCCTCTACTAGATCATGGGGAGCCACCGCAGCCAAATAGCAGTAACAATGTAAAAAAGGATGGGGGCTATAGAACAGCTCCGTGGGAACGGCTGCATTAAGGGATGCTCACCCAAGTGAGCATCCCTTAATGCAGCCGTTCCCACGGAGCTGTTCTATAGCCCCCATCCTTTTTTACATTGTGCCTATATATACCCCCTATACACATGTTCAGATGTTTTGCCTGCCTCAAAAGAACCCCAAAAAATGCCAAAAAAACGCTAGCGTCAAAAAAAAAAAAATGCCCAGGTGTGTTTTTGCTGGCATTTTTTGGGGGGTTTTGGAGGCAGGCAAAACATCAGAACTTGTTATAAGTACCACTATACACAAGTTCAGATGTTTTTCCTGACTGCAAAGAACCCAAAAAAATGCCTGCTATTAAACCGGCAAGGTGTTACAGCAGAGAAGCCATATTCCTGTGCTTAAAGTTTTCTAATACAAACAATCTTTTTTTTTATGGTTCTGGACATGCTACAGAGCTGAAACTTCACAGGTACACCTTTTAGACCCCCCAGACACAAAATCACACAAAAAAAAGTTCTTAAAAATTGTCATTTTTGATAAAAAAGCCAATGATTGAAAAATTATAAAAAAAAAAAAATAAAAAAAATAAAAAGAGATTTGGATTTAGTATCTGGGGGGTCTAAAAAGTGTACATGTGAAGTTTCAGCTCTGTAGCATGTCCAGAACCCCCCAAAAATTAGCATTTTCTTATAATTTTTATTAGAACAGGTATACGGCTTCTCTACGGCGCTTTTTCTTGCATTTATCGGGCATTTTTGGAGGCAGGCATGACTTTTTTTGGATTTAGTGTCTGGGGGGTCTAAAAAGTGTACCTGTGAAGTTTCAGCTCTGTAGCATGTCCAGAACCAGAAAAAAGATCATTTTTCAGTAGAGCAGGGATGGTGGGACCCCTCTTTTACACTTATATGATCTTTTTTTGGGGTTCTGGACATGCTACAGAGCTGAAACTTCACAGGTACACCTTTTAGACCCCCCAGACACAAAATCACACAAAAAAAAGTTCTTAAAAATTGTCATTTTTGATAAAAAAGCCAATGATTGAAAAATTATAAAAAAAAAAAAAGAGATTTTTTTATTTTTACTTTGGATTTCAGATCTGGGGGGTCTAAAAAGTGTACATGTGAAGTTTCAGCTCTGTAGCATGTCCAGAACCATAAAAAAAAAGATCGTTTGTATTAGAAAACTTTAAGCACAGGAATATGGCTTCTCTGCTGTAACACCTTGCCGGTTTAATAGAAGGCATTTTTTTGGGTTCTTTGCAGTCAGGAAAAACATCTGAACTTGTGTATAGTGGTACTGTGCACAAGTTCTGATGTTTTGCCTGCCTCCAAAACCCCCCAAAAAATGCCAGCAAAAACACACCTGGGCATTTTTTTTTTTTGACGCTAGCGTTTTTTTTGGCATTTTTTGGGGTTCTTTTGAGGCAGGCAAAATATCTGAACTTGTGTATAGTGGTACTGTGCACAAGTTCTGATGTTTTGCCTGCCTCCAAAACCCCCCAAAAAATGCCAGCAAAAACACACCTGGGCATTTTTTTTTGACGCTAGTGTTTTTTTTTGGCATTTTTTGGGGTTCTTTTGAGGCAGGCAAAACATCTGAACTTGTGTATAGTGGTACTGTGCACAAGTTCTGATGTTTTGCCTGCCTCCAAAACCCCCCAAAAATGCCAGCAAAAACACACCTGGGCATTTTTTTTTTTGACGCTAGCGTTTTTTTTGGCATTTTTTGGGGTTCTTTTGAGGCAGGCAAAACATCTGAACATGTGTATAGGGGGTATATATAGGCATATATGTCTGAATATATACCCCTAGACATATATAGGTGTGATAGTAGCAGAAATATATTACTGTAAATGATTTCATTAGCGCAAGCATTTATTTCTGCTACTATCACACCTATATATGTCTAGGGGTATATATTCAGACATATATGTCTATATATACCCCCTATACACATGTTCAGATGTTTTGCCTGCCTCAAAAGAACCCCAAAAAATGCCAAAAAAAACGCTAGCGTCAAAAAAAAAATGCCCAGGTGTGTTTTTGCTGGCATTTTTTGGGGGGTTTTGGAGGCAGGCAAAACATCAGAACTTGTGCACAGTACCACTATACACAAGTTCAGATGTTTTTCCTGACTGCAAAGAACCCAAAAAAATGCCTGCTATTAAACCGGCAAGGTGTTACAGCAGAGAAGCCATATTCCTGTGCTTAAAGTTTTCTAATACAAACAATCTTTTTTTTCTGGTTCTGGACATGCTACAGAGCTGAAACTTCACATGTACACTTTTTAGACCCCCCAGATCTGAAATCCAAAGTAAAAATAAAAAAATCTCTTTTTTTTTTTTTTTTATAATTTTTCAATCATTGGCTTTTTTATCAAAAATGACAATTTTTAAGAACTTTTTTTGTGTGATTTTGTGTCTGGGGGGTCTAAAAGGTGTACCTGTGAAGTTTCAGCTCTGTAGCATGTCCAGAACCAGAAAAAAAGATCATATAGGTGTTAAAGTTAAAGGAGGCTCCCGAACCACATCCCTGTTCTACTGAAAAATTATCTATTTTTTTTCATGGTTCTGGACATGCTACAGAGCTGAAACTTCACATGCACACCTTTTAGACCCCCCAGATACTAAATCCAAAGTAAAAATCAAAAAATCTCTTTTTTTTTTTTTAATTTTTCAATAATTGGCTTTTTTATCAAAAATGACAATTTTTAAGAACTTTTTTTTGTGTGATTTTGTGTCTGGGGGGTCTAAAAGGTGTACCTGTGAAGTTTCAGCTCTGTAGCATGTCCAGAACCAGAAAAAAAGATCATATAGGTGTTAAAGTTAAAGGAGGCTCCCGAACCACATCCCTGTTCTACTGAAAAATTATCTCTTTTTTTCATGGTTCTGGACATGCTACAGAGCTGAAACTTCACATGCACACCTTTTAGACCCCCCCCAGATACTAAATCCAAAGTAAAAATCAAAAAATCTCTTTTTTTTTTTTAATTTTTCAATAATTGGCTTTTTTATCAAAAATGACAATTTTTAAGAACTTTTTTTTGTGTGATTAATAGTTAATGGGGCATGACCCAGAACCCTAGGCACTTTTTAGGGGCATTTATTGGGTTTTGGGGCTTCAAAATGGTGTTTTTTGATTACCGAAGTTCGGGTCCCATTGATTTCAATGGGGTTCTGAAATCCGAACCGAACTTTCGTGAAGTTCGGGTGTTCTGGTCGAACCGAACTTTTCAAAAGTTCGATCATCCCTAGTGATAGGACCAGAGGATAGGGCGGTACCGTTAATAAAACTAACGGAGACAGGTTTGGGTTTTGAAACAATAGGTATTTTATTAAGGGAGACAAAACAAATGTCAATGTAGTTTCCACAAGATCCTGTGTCGATCATAGCCTTGGTGGTGATCCTAGTTTGGTCCCACTGCAATGTTAAATGAACAAAAAGATAAGGATTAGAAAAGGAAGTTGTGAGTCCGCCTAGCAAGACATTTGAACACTCACCCTCTTTTCTGTGGACAAGGGGACAGCCGCTTATCAAATGATTCGGGGATGCGCAGTACATGCAGAGATGTTCGGTCTTCCTTCTGGCACGTTCAGAAAGGGTCAGAGGTGGGCGTATCATTCCTACCTCCATAGGAGTAGGGTCAGCAGGCAACATCCGAGAAGGACTGGAAAATGGTGAGCCCATCTTCTCAGCCTTTCTTTCTTGTAGTCGTCTGTCAATATTGATACTGGTCTGTATCAGTCCCTCCAGAGTGCCAGGTAAATCCGCTCGGGCGAGCTCGTCTTTAACGGCCTCAGATAGGCCGAGTCTAAACTGCGTTCTCAAAGATGTGTCGTTCCACCCTGAATCAGGGGACCATCTTTTAAAATTTGCCACGAAATCTTCAACGGGTCTCCTTCCTTGTTTCAAGGCCCGTAACTGGGTATCAGCGGTACTCTGCTTATTGGGGTCTTCATATAAACTAGCGAGTTGTGCTAGGAATAGAGGGTAAGAATTAAGGAGTGGATCATCCTTTTCAAAGAGAGCGTCTGCCCAGGCCCGGGGTTCACCCGTTAAATAGGAGATGACGGTACAAACTTTAATTTGGTCAGTGGTGTAGGTTAGAGGTTTTAACAAAAAAAGTAAACGACATGCGTTTTTAAATTCACGAAATTTGCTCCGATCACCAGAAAACACTAGAGGAGGGTTTATCTTAGGCTCACGGGGCTGAGTAGCAGAAAGCTGTGTGAGACGGCCAACCTGCTGTCTCAAGGTCTGATTTTCGTTTTGTACCTCTGTAAGCGCAAGGATCAATGCATCTACTTGCTGTTTTAATTGTAGTACATGAGTGGGTAATTCTGCTGAATCCATATTTTTTTTAAGGCTCGTTCAATCTGTAACGTTCATGCGTTTTTGTTAATGGATGGATTTTCAGCTGCAGAATTACCACACTCAGTAGCCTTGTAGAGATACTGTTGAATAAACCTATCCAACTCTCAGGACTTCCTCACGGTGTACAGCCTGTTATGCAATATACATATACTCAATCAGATGTTTTAGTGGAGGGATAGAACATATGAGAATGTATAGATGGGAGACAGGTTGTATGGTGATTACTAGGAGTAATATTAGGAGAGTTGCAGGTGATGGTAAAGCAGATAGGTTCTGATGTCTAGTATAGTGCAGATGGTAAGAGGACACAGATGGAGTATACTTAGACAGAGTAACCTAGTGCAAGAATAGTTGAAGGTAGTCCCAAGAGCTAACAGTCTATGCAGATGGTATGGAATAGATAGATAGATAGTCCTGGTAATTGCAGTAGATGACAGTAGGAGATTGGTTAGTAAGGAATCCCCTGTGGGGTACTTATCACTTAGATAGGTTAGTAGTAACAATGTCCATAGATAGAGAGGTGATCCCGTAGCGAGATACGGATCAGCGGCGAGGTTCCGGCGTCAGTTCAGCAAAGGAAATGTCAGCAGCTCCGACTTCACAGGAGAAGGTGCGGTGAACATGTGGTTTGAACGAGCGATGAGTGAGAGAAAGCCCGCGATTGAAATAGCCACTCATAGCGGCGCTCGGCAATGATGTCATCCGGTCTTAAAGGTATATGCGTCTCTTGTTACACAAGATGGGACGCAATTAGCAAAGGAGAAATATGGAACAAGGGTACCAGAGGTACCAGAACAGTACACCGAGTCACCCTACCATTTTACAATTGGGGGTCCCCTGTCTACAGAGACATCACCATTTCACCTATGGGAGATTACTCCAATCCCCCTGCCCCTGGTTGGACTGCAGATACGGCTACATTTGACGTCCTGAAGAAGCGTGCTGCGTCACGTGAAACGCGTTGACGTCACACGCGGCCACACCTCTGGCTCCGCCCACCACCCGGATCTTCACGCTGCTGCCACCGCTCTGAACAGCCGCTCTGAACAGCTGAAGTTTGCTTATAGCGTCCACCCCACAGCGATCGTGGCCATCTCCCGCTCATCTGGTCAGCACCTTGGCATCTCCATCTGTCTTACTATGCACTTGGGCATCCCACACCTGCATCCTTTGGAACCTCTTGAACTTTACTTCATTTGACACGTGAGTGCTGACTTACAAGTGTTTGTCTGACACCAGCTGGCTGATTCTTCTGCTTGCTTGAAACTTCTGCTGCATTGGGCTTTATTTTGCTTGCTGGATCTGTGAAGCCTCCTCTCGACTACTCACCTGGGTACAGAGGGACGATCTTTATTTCATATACCACCACTCATTGCTATCTCCACTAATCCAGGAGGACTATGACCACGGCTTATACCCAGAAGTTGGTTAGTGTACCCATATAAGGTGACCCAGGGGCCTCGAGAGTAGAAGAGCTTCACATACTGCCTGACTCTATGCTTGCTTAATTGCTACATGCTGTGCTGCTGAACTGTTGTACATTACTTGTTTTGTCATTGCCCTATCTGTCCTGACAATTACTGGTGCCACAAATAAGGACTTTCATTTGTCAATCATGCCCTAATACCGGAGCTTGATGCTGTGGAGAACCCAAGCCAATTTTCCTGATCCCAGTGGGAGGAACTTTAGTCTTTTGAGCCTGTTACATCCAGCCCCCCCCCCCCTTCAAAAGTTCCAACTCATCCTTGGATTTATTATACACATTTCTGCCGATCTTCATCCCTTTGTGAGTCTTTTATCAAGACCTGTTTGACTGCAATACTTTTTTTCAAATCCTTACTCAGTCACTGGATTTTGGATTTGGTTTTTGATTGGGGTGGTGGGCCATCCTAGTGGCCTCTGTGTTGATTGGGTGGTGGGTGGAGCCTTAGTGTGGGGTGTCACCAGCGTCTTCTTAGAGGCAGGACTTTTCCTTTTGATTTTATCCAGTGTTCATGAGCTCCATGTATTGTATGCATTTTTTGTAATTGTATATTGCCTCTGCATTTTACCTTATCTCAATAAAGTACCAAAGGTTTTATCCACCTTACACCCCTGTTTGAGCCTTCCATGCAACTTCCTCTCCTTTTGTTTTCTACACATGTTTTCAGTTGCTAGACTTGCCGGTAATATACCGTGAGGTGTTTGGATGGTAAATTTAGCACTTGGTGTCACACACTCACGCCCTGGGACTTTTTGGGCGTTTGAGTGACCTCCTGAGGGTCCATCCCCTTCCCCTTTCCCTTGTTTTTTGCATACGGCTACATTGCACCTTGGGTCATGGTGAGTGGATTGCAGTTGATCGGTTGAACCTGCTGTTTGGTCAGCTGGGCGGCGTATGTTTTTTGCCGTGTATGGCCGTGTGCAATTACGCCGCTAGGATGTCCTTCATTAACATTCCTGCCTGTAATGACAAACACCTCGTGAATGAGGTTTGAGGATATCTGACAGCTTTCTATCCACTTCACTTCCCCATTTGCCGTGTATGGCCGTATGCAACAATGCCGCTGGGATGTCTTCTACTATGATTCCTGCCTGAATGCCAGACGCTCCGTGGATGAGGTTTGAGGATACCTGACAGCCTTTTATTTATTTATCTTATTTCCCCTGTCCCTGGGCTCTACTATATTTACATTTGGGAGTTGTCCCATTGATTTACACACAAGTATTCCTCGCTTATTCAATGGGATGACCTATTGATACACGGCCGGTTCTCATAGGAAAGACTACCTTACTTTAATCCGGTGACGCTACATTGATTGATGACTGCAGGTGCTCTATGTGTCTGGCTGTGATTCATCTGTTTGTTGTATAGTCTTCACTCCCCTCCGTTGGGATTTGTTACAGGGAGTTGCTTGTATAACAGCCGGTGGGCTTTTCACTCCATGGGGTTGAGAAGTCCCTCTTACCTCATAGAACTTCCCATATTTGTTTCCACCTCGATTACTTGGCTTTCCTTCTGTTGAAGCAGATTATGGTTTTCCTCACCATACATCTGACGATCCTGATCGGCCAGCAGAGTGAACTTCCATTTCCTTATCCATCACCATTTCTATTCAGGATAACGCAATCCACATCAGGCTCCCCATAGCCAGTGGACGTTACTATCCTTGGTTTTATCCTGGTTGGTCCTTCAGTACACCCATTGTGTTAGTAGGGTTGAAGGTATCTGACATGTGCCAGGACCATTCTCTAGTCATTCATCATCTATGAACCTGGTCATCATATACTTTTTTATTTCATCATTTTTTGGTCATTCACCTCCTTTGCTGAGAATATCCATTGATATTTATGATATTCTGTTTATGATATTTTGATTATCCTCATACTATAATATAATGTTTATTTCTTTTTAGATTCATAAATATCATTATTCTTAATTGATGGTTATTTAATTGTGGACTGTGCCCTTGTCTGCTTCTTCCCTCCCCCCAGTGGTGTGTGAACTCCTACATGTACGATTGACGGCGTTGGTGGAATTTGATGCATCAATCCTGAGGCACTTTGGCTTTATTTTTTGGTTGCCGCCCGATTTGATTTTTGCTCCTTTTTTTCCAGTAATGCCGCCCATCATCACATGTTTGGCTCGGCTCCTCGCTCGGTTTGTCTGATCATTTATAGATCGGTCATACAGTTTGGCTTGATATCCAATGATTGCTTTCAACTGAGCGGTTTCCCCCTTTCGGTTCCATCCTGCCATTCATGGACCGATATTCATGTCACTATTAAATGTGTTATTTTTCTATTGCTCATATGGTAGCTGCAGCTTACCTATACCTATGCGTTTTTGTTTTTAATAACCACGTGGTTGATAATTTGTAGTGGTGAGGTGGAAGGTTTATTATTTTTCTATTCATTGAAATTGTATGTCCTATTCTTTGATTCAATAAATTTGATAATTTTATTAGGAATTTTGATCTCTGTGCAATTTATGTTGACCCTTATATTTACATACCCCTGTTACTCTAGTTAATGGCGCTTTTCTTGGGCAATTTCTCCTTTTCCTAGTTGTCAAATTTTTTGTATAGGCGAAGGTTCTATCCGATAGGAGTCAAAAGCCAGCCGGAATGTTTTCCGAATAGCTCCAATAGTAAGGTGTTTAGTCAGGTCTAGGGAGGGAAAATTAGATAGCCAAAGAAGAGTCCACAGAGGTACTGAACAGAATACTTTTTAACATGAGTACCTTGTACAACAGACACATATCAGGAATAGGAAATGTTGGGGTAACATTCTCTTTATGAAATAAAATTAATCTCAGTAAAGTTTGCATCTTTTCAATCATATAATGTATAAAATCATTCTGATATGCTTTAATTAAACAAATCCTTCATACTGTGGGTCATATTTGATTTAACTAATTACATATACTTGTAATTGTGTTTTAAAATAAATAGAATAGTATTGATGAGGGATGGGAGGCATAAAGGCTCCTATATTTTCAATGATTTTTAGCATCCCCATCTTCATACTTTTCCAGGTCAGTGACTCAAAACTTGCTGAAGGTATGGATCATTATGACAAGCAGTCAACTGACATTTCCGAGGCAAAGGGAAGTAGTAGCTACCTCCATGTCAAAGTAGAAGGCCAGTCAAATATTATTTTAAGTGTTACTAAACCCACAACAGTAAAATCAGTCTTTATATGCAGTAAAGCAAGCTTGTTATACTCACTGTGGAGCCTAAGGCCCCTTTCAAATGGCTCCGTTCCTTCGACTGAGCTGTTCTGCTCAGCGGGGGATTGATCCGCTGGTCCCCGCTGAGCAGGCAGGTGACAGCTCCATCTCCGCTCTGTGTGTGGAGACGGAGGTGTCAGATCCCTGCTGTCCCCTATGGGGGAATCGAATGAGAACTGACCGCCTGTCCATTCTTATGCGATCAGATCCGCCAGATGGATGGAAAAGAGGGTTTCCATCCATCCGGATTTGATGGACAGGATCGGATCAGATGTCAGCGGACATGTCTCCGCTGATATCCGCTACCCCATAGAGATGCATGGGGCATCCGTTCAGATCCACCTTAAAAACTGACAGTCATGTGTGAAAGGGGCCTTAGGGGTTATTTCTCTGCATTGTGTAAAAAGGCTGCTAGATCATGTCTTCTCTGTTCCTCCTCTTCTTCCACTGTTCCCAAATACATTTCCTGATAGAACAGATGCTAAGGGACAAGCTGCACATGCTCAGTTTGGTGTGTATTGGAGTTTATTTTCTTGGCAGTGTGCATTTGATTAGCGCATGGCCAATCAGCACTGTCCAGACAGAGGGTCAGGAGTCCTGCAGCCTTATAGGACAGTCAGAGCAATATGAAAACTCCTCCTACAAGCTTTAACCAGACACTGATAGAAGTCAGAAGACTGCTCTAACTGCTCATGAGAAAAGGTATTTAGTAGTTTTTATTTACTAAAACTATTGCATTTCCATATTCTGTGTACTGTGGGAGACCAGATATAATGAATGCAGGGTCCTGGGTTTAGTAACACTTTAAGCTTAAATGGCTTAAATTTGTGACAATGGCTGCACAGCCTGCGGTGACATCACCTATAGACTTATAGTACTGTGGGGCATCTGTTGTCGGCTATCCCTCTTCTACACTGGCTGGCACTGGGAGCTGATCATGTGACTGAGTCGGAACAACACTAGTCGGTAAGTATACACACTTTTTTCTTTATAGGGTAGTTAAGATAGGGTTTAGAATGGGGGTCGGAGCAGGTTTATATATATATATATATATCTGAAGACATTGAAATAACCATCTCTAAGTGACATTTGGTAAACATACAAGGCATGATAATTTAAATAGAGCACAAATTGTACAACAAAATAAAACAATTGTTTAGAACAGACTCACATATACTGTATATTGAGTACAACACCCACCTAACAAGCATATAAAGCTTATAAAGAAAAACAAGAAAATTAGTAAGTATTGCAGTTTTTTGCTGTGATCCAAATTTTATTTAAACAAGTATAAAGAAAGTTTTTTTGTTAAAAAAATAAATAAATAAATATATAAAAGGGTCATATAAAGCTTTCTCAAAGAACAATTGCACCAGACTATACCTCTAAAATACCACCGTGTTTAAGAACTTTAAAGCAAATGACTATCTGGTATTATTCTTCCCTCTATGGATGCACTAAAATAGAGCACACCCTGGGTGGTAATCAAATCATTTCTCATAGCTATAGCTTCGATATATCAAGCATGTGATTACTCCCACCAGTTAATGACATAGCAGAGTACAAAATAAATATAATATTGTAGCTAGCCAGTTAGACACAAAGCAAAATGCCATGTAAAACATAATAAAGCTAACTAAGGTTTCAAGCTGATTGGGGAGTTCTGGCTCTGACTTTCAAGGGCCATGACAGTATTTGCCTCTTAACAGAGGGTCCCAATGTGGAGCTGCTGACAGGGGACAGGGTTTTCTACTTAGGCTGAAACATTAAAAATCTTTTTTTTTTTTATGCACCTGAAAACTATTTTGCTGATATATACTGAAGGTTAATTTGGACTTGATGATGGGTATGGTGCAAGCTGATTTCACAATATACTAAGGTTAGGATGTATGCTACATAAATGAAAATCTCTACTACTTAGGCAATTAGCTCAAATTGCATCCTATAGAACCACACGTTGTAATTGGTGTCCATGTTCCTTGTTGAAGGGTTTGTACTATCATCCCTAATATTTAGGTTAGTTGTAATTATTCAATGTGTATCCATTCAAGCACACCCTTGTACTACATAGTTGATAAATCTAAAGGAAATTGTATAATTAGTCTGTAATACCTGTAATCCACATTACAATTTATTTTGGTCCAAAGGTTTACAATCAATGTTTCATACAATTTGAATAACATTTTGTTTTTTTTATATATATATATATATATATATATATATATATATATATATTACATTTTTATTAATGTAATCATTTCATTCCAGAAGCACGACCGGGGCCTCCTTCTTTTTTTCTTTGTGAATCGAAAATAATGACTTAAGGCAGTTGTCCCTCCCCTCCTGGCCAGTCACAAATCCTACCTGATCATTGTGGATCCATTTGGGCAGTAAAAGTTTTAGTCTTTCTGCTATTATTTTGGCAAAGATCTTTATGTCTGTATTTAGCAAAGAGCTTGATCTATAGCTTGTAGGAGCGGTAGTCCTTTCTTCTCGTTATTTCTTCAAAATAAGAGTTATATAGGCACACAGTGATTCCTCACAAAAATTCCCCCCCTTTCCAAGTACATTAATTACTTTTTGGAACCTTTTGTAGTACAAAAATCAAACACCTGGCTTTTCTCCAGCACCATATTCTTTATTGCCTCCAACACCTCCCCCTGTGTAACCGGGGCCTCCAATTGCTCTATCTCATCCTTAGACACAGTTGGGAAATCAAGATATTCCCATGCTGCAAGATCTTCCTTTCCTCTCTCTCTCTACACTCCTCTTTCTGTCTAACATTATAGAGCTGGCTATAATATGAGTAAAAGACCCTGGCAATTTCTGGAGATGAGTGAACCATTACCCCTTTGTCATTTATGATTTTTGGGATAAAGGATGCAGATTTTTTTTCCCTTACTGATTTTGCCAACTACTTCCAAGATTTATTCCCCCCATTAATACTTTTCCTTCCTGACTTTATGGAAAGCCCGCTTTGTCTCCTGATCCAGGAGTTCTGCTAACTCCCCTTTTTTTCCCAATAAGTTCTTGTTTCTCATGGAAACCTTTAGGCCTAGTCTGTTGTTCCAACACCTGGATCTCCCTGAAAAGGGAGCCCATCTTCTTTTTTTTTCTTCTTTTTTTATGATCCTATGCCTATCAATATCCCCCTTATGAAAGCCTTATGCGACTCCCACAGAATAACATGCGATATTTCTGGTGTATCGTTAATAAGGAAGAAACTCTCCAGCTCCTGTTCAATCTTCTTAACTATTATGGGGTCCTGAATGAGGGAGTCATTCATTTTCCAAGCCTTCTCTCTAGATGCTGCTGGCATCACCTCTAACTGAGCCACCACTGGGGCATGGTCAGAAAGTGTGATGGTCTTAATAGCCGCATCCTTGAGTGTGGTCTACAAGTAGTGTTCTGTTAAAATATAATCAAAAACGATCACACGTGACTTCTTCAGGGTATCCCTGAAATCACGACGTAACGCGTAGGGCAGAGCACCGGAAGTGACGTTACGGGACACGGAGGAATAGTCCCGTTGCATATTGGCCGAAAGAAGCTGTTTTAAATGTGAGTTGCTACATTTTTTTGAATAAACTTGCGTGAAAATACTACACTATATTGGCCCCCTTATTTTGAGATACAAGGAACCACCAGCGAGCCCAAGCTTGATCTTGGCTAGGAGGAGTACACCACCATCCCCTATATCCAACCTTATACACTCAGAGGAAGAGAGGAGAAAGGATCTGATCTTTTTACAGATCTAAATGCGCATTGCCTGAGGCATTGAGGTGAGCATTTAGCACACCTAGAGGTGATGAGCACCGAAGAGCACTCTGATTCACAAGGTGTAGAGGTGGAAGAAAAGTTATTTAGATACACACAAGAGGAAGATTTGCTTTTCCCGTTTTTATTGTTTTGGACACTTGAGCACTTTATGATGTATATTGGCATTTAACCTCATTGGAAATATATTGAGGAAATATCTTTTAGAAAGTGATAGATTTGCACAGAGCGCCTTATTGGCACACAAATATCACCTTTATAGAGTTTTATTTGTACACATAACCACCATAAGCACTTTTGTTTTTTATTATTTATATATGCATTTATTTAATTTTGAGTAGATTGTATATGGTTTTATATGATATAGATTTATATAAGGTTCTATACACTTATCATTATTAGCTCTTTTTTTCATTGTCATATGTATTTTATTTAATTTGGCTACATTATATGAATTTGATTTTTATTGGAATATAACACATCAGGAACCAGTTTAATTATTTATTAATTGTAATACCACCGTTTTATTTATTACTATTATTTATCACTTAGTCACTTTACTCCATACAATACCCTTGAAGCGTGGTACTCCCCCCCTTAATTCTAAAAAACTGTTAAAGCTTTGATATGAGCAATTCCTTATTCCTTGTTGAGGATGACATAAGTCAGATGCCCACTATCTCCTGGGGTGTCTACATCACACATTCCAGGAGGCAATATTTAAAGGTTGTGAGAAACCTTGCACATGCACAAATATGCAGCACGCCTGCACATGCATGAGATACCCACACATTTCAAATACACCACAGCATATCTGTGCGTGCATGGGATGGAACTTACTTCAATATGGTGGCATGGACGTACAGCACCCCTTGGAGAACTGGGTCTGAAAGAAGACAAAGGCGGACTCAATAGACTAGTATGTTTTTTTTTTTTTTATCATAGTGTTTTAGCTAGGTAGGGCAAAACAAGCTGATTTCATTAAGGTCACTTACAAATGTCAAGTGCCAAACAGTGATGAGGTAAATCAGCTAACTGAAATATGCATACAGAATAGTGAAATCTTCAGTGGATCATACAGTTTATATTTCAAACTGCCTGCATTTCTGAATTGCCCTGTTCTCCAAAGATGCCACAGATCTACACTGAAATGTATAGGCCAGTCTAAAATGAGTAAATCACTCTCCAAATTCAATTATAATTATGGAAAGATAGCACTTGTTTTTTTACTTTTAATATGGGGGTTGTCACCAGATAACTTTCACTTGCAAAATTAATTACTATACTATACTATACTATACTAGTAATAGTGATCAACTACTAACCTTTACAAGCTATCTTTTGTAATAGTGGTTTGCTATCTTGCTGCACATGGCTGGTCTGACATTAAGGCTACAACTCTTGTTGTGGTCCAACCAAGAAAAAAAAAAAAAAAAAGTGTGTCTGAATATTCTTCTTGCTCATAACTTTAAAACATATTTTAGGGGGAAAAGGGTTAAAAATGAAGGTTATAACAATTTCCCATCGCCCATACTGCCAAATCCACTTAACTTTCTTCATCCCTGTGTAAGCTGAAGCAGCACCCTAGTTGTCTTATCTGTTCATAAGCTGAGACAGCAAAGTAAAAGAGCTGTAGCTGATATGTTAATATCACATTTTCCTAGTAAGATGATTCCCTGGAACATTTCCTGTTTTATTATCATTCCTCCCATCAGGATGTTATACTGGGATGGCCCAGTCTCACAAGTGATAAATACAGCAATTAAATCTTTGTTAATGGCAAATCACGCCTTTAAATAATGGCAAAGGAGAAGCGTCTGCACATTTTTGTTCTGCAGACTTTGAAAAATCTTTGACCTTATTCACTTATTAAAAAAAAATAATCTTAAACATTTTGCAACAAAGGGTAGAACAGCAGACTGAATTAACCATCTACTCAGAGATAAGACAGTACTATGAATTAGATTCCTGCTCTGTAGGGTAATACAAAGCTTTATTTTATTCACAAAATACTATAGAAGACTAGAATATCTGTGTGTATTTTATATTATGCAACATTAAAATAAATTCTGTTTAAATGTTTAGAAATCAGTTTAACTGAGCTCTAATCTTTTGATTTATCAGCAATAAAATTATGATGCAGTCAGTGGCAGCGTCTTGTAGAATGCTTTCCCTGTGTTCAATGCATTATGTCAGAAAAGTAGAAATAAGGATTAAAGCTGATCCCAAAATTCAGATGAAGTTAGATTTGGACCAGATACCTAGAATTCCGATTTCCCCTTGCCGATTCCAAACGTCAGTGTTATTTTTGGCAATTTGGATTCTCAAAAGGCTTCTAGGGGGGAGAAAACAAAAGATGCTCCAAAGATTGTTTCTGCCTTATTTCTACTTCTGTTGTTGACTGGGCACCATTCGCTTGACTCCAACCCACCTATCTTGGTGCCTGTAGCAGACTGTTAACAAGTGCTAGCACATTGTGGTGCCATTTATATTGAAATGTACCCTAATGCAATAGGGTGATGCACCTCCGATTCATTTGTGATGCAGTGTCCCACATTTCAGAGCTGTGCAATAACAATGTGTTGTGGTGCACTGTGCTGAAATAAATGATGCATATCTATTTTTTCTATTTTTGCTACATTCATTTGATTGAACTGTCCTAATGAAAAGCACATTAACCACTTGCTGACCACCTATCGCAGATATACTGCGGCAGGCTAGCTCGGCTGCGTGAAATGACGTATGGGGGATGGCAGCGGAAATGCTGATCCACGGGGCCGGCGGCCCTGATTGCCGCCGGGCACCCACGATCGCTCCCAGCTGAGAGAGAACGATGGTCTGCTGTTGTAAACACAGCAGGCCATTGTTCTCTCTGAAATGATCACAGAGCGCCTGTGATCCTCCTATATAGGATCACAGGTCTCTGTGTTCATTTCACAAGTCTCTCCCCCATACAGTTAGAAAACACTCCCCTAGGCCCACACTTTGATCACCTCTGGGTTAACACCTCCCCTGCCAGTGTCAATGTTACAGTAACAATGCATATGTTTAGCACTGATTACTGTAGTAATGTCACTGGTCCCCCCAAAAAGTGTTAGAAATGTCAGTTAGGTGTCCGATCTGTCTGCCGCAATGTCACAGTCCCGCTAAAAATCACAGATCGCTGCCATTACTAGTAAAAAATAAATAAAAAATATAAATGACATAAATCTTTACCCTAATTTGTAGACACAATAACTTTTGCTCAAACCAATCAAAATACGCTTATTGGGATTTTTTTTTTACCAAAAATATGTAGCAGAAAACAAATTGGCCTAAAAGGATTGAAAATTTAAATGTTTCCTTTTTTTTTGGGGGAATGTTATATAGCAGAAAGTGAAAAATATTGTTTTGTTTTCAGAATTGTCGCTCTTTTTTTGTTTATAGCACAATAAAAAAAAAATTGCACAGGTGATCAAATACCACCAAACGAAAGCACCATTTGTGGGCAAAAAAGGACATCAATGTTATTTAGGTACAGTGTAGCACGACCGTGCAATTGTCTGGTAAATTAATGCAGTGCCGAATTGCAAAAAAGGGCCTGGTCATTAAGGGGGCAAATCCTTCCGGTGCAGAAGTGGTTAATTTGTGACGTGTGTTATTGCCTTTGCATTATCGCAATCAACTAGAATAGAAAAGTCAGAATGTATTCTGAAGAAAGGGGTTCAGGCTGATTTTTTGTTGCATCATCAAGGCTGTCAGAAGCTTCCTCAAACATTCTGTACAATTTTGCATCATTTGATGTTCAGCAATACACATTTTATTACAACCTGTTTCAGATTTGTTAATTTGCAGCTCAGAAATGCTTGCAATTTTCTGCTTTGCAAACTTTTAAAAAATTTTGCCAAATGACAAGTAAACAAACTTTAAAGAAGTCTGCTCATCTTTGAAAAGGATCTTGTGTCTCAGCATCCTCACCTATACAGCTGTCCTGTTCCTAGATAAAATAAAAGTCCCTACATTATGTAAAGCTTAATTCACAGTACTTTCTGTTTTTGAGCTATGTATCTAAAACATTAAAATAGATCTGCCGCCACATGCAAATAACAATAGTGCTGATGTGCAGGAGCTTACAGCAGCCAGTCAAAAATCATCTATCATTAATTTGTTCGCTCTAAGCTCCAGGAAGCCAAATTCTGATTAGTTGTGATTTATTACTATGCATTGTGTGAGAGTTTGCATTTAATAATAAATAAGCTCACTTATTTTGAATTCAGTAACTGAAATAATATGTTACCAAGTAGTATGGAGGGTTATAAAATAATTTGCAAAAAAGTATTTTCCCAAAAGTAAGAACTGTATAGTTCCCCTGCTAGCATATACAACATAGGCCTGTCCGATGGGTGTAATCACTCAAAATTATTCCCCCAAGTAAAATGGCAGTTATTATTATTTTATTTTTATTTTTTTTAGATTTGGTTAGAATAAGATGCAGATAGAAATAGAAATACTTTCAGATTTGTATTGGTGTCTGTGTCTCCAATGGAAAGATTCACCATGACCATTGTCACTAGTACAGAAAGTCTTGGGAAATCCAAAACTTTATGGTTGCCCCAGGAACAGAAGGTGTGGCAAAATCTCCCAGTGCTAATAGTAAAGGTGATCCAATACAAAGACTGTATAGTGACACAAAAATTAGTCATAAATTGCTAAAAAGCAAAATAAAAAATATATACAAATAAGAGAAAAGTGTTGCAAAAACAACATATTTTCAATTAAACCAAAGATGGTAAAGGAATATAGTGCTGAGTGAGGTGAAAAAAGTCCAAAGTAAGAAGCCTCTTAGAATGTGAAATCTTCAGGCAAGTCCATAGGATTTCAGACTGCAATCAGGGTAAAGGTGGTTCACTTATTTAACCCCTTGAGTGCTGCATGCAGATGGCAGGTGTGCACACAATAAGGTGGCTGCTTACCAGATACAGAGTATCAATGGGGTCAAAGAAACATAGCCTCGATAGCTAAACTGTGGGATGTTCATCAATACAGCAAGTATCACTCCGAACTGCAGAACAAAAATGCCACTCCTGCACCATGCCGGAATCCGGCAGTAGCTTCCAGCGTCAGCCACAGGCTCTCCGCAATAACACCAGGAAAACCAGATGAAATGCAAATAGGAAACAGAGCAGCCTTTTAAACATTTATGTCATGGACTTGCAATAGTGTTGGCAAGCTTACCTGTCCCTTCATGTCTGTATTAGAGGTCAGACTGCATTTCTGGTTCCTTTTTATCACCTCTACTTCCTGTTCCTGCCCCGCCCAGGTCATCACAGGAAGTCTATATTAACCAGTGCACTGCAGGTCTGCTTTGCTGTTCAACAGTGTTTGTTTCCTGTTTCCTGTTTGCCGTGTGCTTGATCTACTTTTCTGTGTAACGTATTGGCTTGTCTCTGACTATTCCTGTTTGCCTGTTACCCTGACCTTTGGCCTGTCCCTTGGTTACCCTCGTGTGCCTGTTACCTCGACCTCGGCTTACCCATCACCATTCTGTGTGTCCTGAGTGGCTGCTTCCCTTCTCTCCCTACGGAGCGTGACCCGGGGGACCCCAGGGGCCGCGACCTGGGCCCAGCTGCAGCCAAGTCCATCCTTACCACTAGAGGCTCTAGTGAACACCTGCTGGGTCCTAGACTCCGCGCCCTGGGGAATCTTGGGATCACGTTCCGGTCCATCCGCAGCAGTCTGCTATCGGGTTCGCTACCTTGCGCTGCACCCCTGCCTCCAACAGGGTGCAGTCGTCACCTGGCCACAGGTGACCTGACAATTTATTTAAAACATAAAAGGTTGCATTTACATTTCGATGATGAAAACTTCGCTAAACAGACAGATTATTGTAGGGATTGCTCGGCCGCCTGCAGTGCGGACGGAGCAGCGTGGCAGTACAGCCCTTCACCCAACGCATGCCGCGTTTCCCCAAAAACTGGCATCCACTGGGATTGGAGTAAGAGTAACAACTGTCTGTCTTTATAAATAAAACATTTTATACATATATTTTATGAAACACAACATTCTCTGCACATACTGTATTGCTTTCAAAGCCATGCAAGCTAACATGTAAATGTACACAAAATGCATTCACTTTAAATATATTGAAGTAAGTCTGAAAAGGAAATATTTGCATCTTTAGTTTCCTTTTATTATATTGCATCTTTGTATGTTGTCTTGTGTGTTGTATTTTGCAATGTGTATATTGTAATGTTCAAGCCTGTTACAAAGGTAGCTAACCTGATCAGTTTTTTTGTGTTAGGTGCACATCAATATACATACCATTTAAACACAACAACTCCTCCTGCTTAAGAAAATCTTATATATTCTTACAGAGCTCATATGTAGAGAAAGGAAGTATCTCAGCACCATGCCAAAACAGGGACACACAACAATTTCAGATTGCTGCTGAAATTAGGGTTCTAGCATCTTTGCTTTAACTTGGAATTCCAGGTAAAATCAAAATGTGCTCTTGCCTAGTATTTGTAACAAAAAAAAAAATTGATACTATGCATTATCTCAGATACTGATTATCTAGAGTAAAAATAACAATCCAAGCTACACAGTCAACATTTTCCTGAGCTTTACCGACAATGGTGTGCCTGTGCAACTGAATGTGTCTGCTCACAGGCATTTCCCTAAACCATTGTCAGTAACTGTGCATTCATTACAGCACAGCTCTGATTAGCTATGCCTCTGTCCCGCACAGGCATCACCCCTGTCCCACCTGCCCCCGCCCTACCCGGCCATCAGCACCATCGTTAGTAAGGTTCTGCAGCTCCTCCTAACCTTCCATTCTCCTATCATCCAGAAATTATGATACTAGGAGGCAGTGGACATGGCCAATGGAGAGCTCAATGAAAGAAATCCTTTGGCTCCCCTAAAAGCATATCTATGGTTGAAAAGTTACATCCTATATTAATTTCCAAATTGATTTTAAATTATGTATTGCCTACTCCTATTAATCTGAATAATCTTGACGTTTTTAAGCTCACTTTGTGATTGTTAATAGTCCCCCCACATTTAATTGATCAAAGCACTTACATACTGTACACAAGGTGAACCAACCATCTACCAGCTTATGATAAAAGCAAATCAATCACTGTCTTAACACTTGGGAGGGGACACTATAAAGATAAGATGTATAGGAGAGGGTGGAAGTAAAAGGGTTAGTGACTTTACCTGCAGCTTATGCTGCCATGATCATTTTAGGGAATTAATGAATAACTCATTAATTTATTAGTTCCCGTTTCTTAGAACTGGGGAAGGGGAGGGCTTACATATGTAAAAATATGCCATTACATCATGTGATCACTACAAATTCTGTGATCACCAAGGACATATTAGTTCACAGATGTCAATGGTGCAACAGCAATCTGATGGTGTTTTATCTGGTGACATTTATAAATGGCACTGGATAAATAATTGTCTACCACTTTGTCTTTTGTATGGCAATAGTGAGGCGGTAAACATCACATTGTTACAGTATGAAGACCTAAAGAAACTCACTTAATTAAAAGTTTAATGCCAAAAATAACTAAAACTAATAGAAAATGTAATGCACTATTTTTTCTAGTAATGACATCTAAGAAAATATTAGCTTTTAGACTGACATCTTCAGCATCACCCGTCTCACACTGACAGCTTTAGAGTTGGTTCTCATGTCACTTCCACCCATCCATTGCCTGGTATTCTGGTAGATTAGTCAAGCCCTGAAATGAAAAATAGATGGACAAGTTACTCTGCTTTGCCCATGGCAAAGCAAAAAAGCCAATACAACTTTAAAGGACTGGAGGAAGCCCAAATACCAGAAAATAGCAGCTTGTGAATTTGATGCACTCCCCAGAAACATTTTCCTGTTTCCTATTAAACAAGATCCCACACCAGAATCATGATAAGTAAAACAAACAATGTATATTCTATATCCTAAAATTATTCCCAGATGCATATTGTTAACATTTACATGCTTTGCATTTGAATAAAATAATAGCAGTAATTATAATTGTAATAAAATCCCATATTTTTTATTTAGTCAGCATTATGTATTCAGCATGTTATCATTTCCGCTCCATTATTTCTTTAATGGTTCTTCACTTACTGTATTCTTATGTCCCTTCAGTTCCACCTTTTTCAAATTATTACTGGTAGAATTACTAAAAAGCCACTATGTCCTAAAATCAGTCTAACCCTATTCTAAGGCCATTATGCATACTGGAGATTACAGCTTCTCAGCTCCCTTTCCCAATCCCTGGCCCAAACAAAATAGTTAGAAGACCATTTTATTTATATTAAAATGGCCATTTTCCCCCTACACTAAAAATCACTGGTGTGTGCAGCTCTGTATGCACCTCATAAAACATCTGCAAGTTATTTTTTAACGCAAATATTTATTCAGTTAATTACATTTCCCATCCTGGTTGATTGAGCCACTGGTGACATGGCCCGAGCCTCACACGTGTACCCTGTTAAGGTGAAAGGAGAAGACAGTCTCAGGGATCAGATCCCAGAAGTAAAAAAGAAAAGATGTAGTAAATAATGAAACAGCCTGCAAATAATAATAAAAATGTATGTTTTATGTTGACCAAATCCAGACCAAAAAAAAATGTAACTGGAATTTCTTTGTAATGAAAGATTTTTTTTTTCTTTTATTTGCTTAGTCCTAAGGAGGTATAAGAATTAATTAAGTATTTGTATTTTTGTGATTCTGTAGGAACCATTGGGTTGCAGTCAACTTATCTGTACCTCAGCAGGAGTGATCTCTAAGCATTCAGTGTATTTTCTCTGCCACTTGCTGTTTGAGCTTGCTGGGTGTGCTAGAGATATACTTTTCTATGTTATGAATGTTTAATGACCTTGAAAATCTGCATGTTTTGAGGGCCTAGTGATGCATGCTGGGAGAACTGTAAAAATGTTTGGGGCACTTCCTGTTCTTCCTCTTCCCTCATGGGCTTCTGTCCTGTAAAGTTGTCTTTGTGAAAGATGTGTCTTTCTCCCTTTGGGCCTAGGGGTTGAGAAGAAACAGGGATCTCCCCTTCACAGAGGTATTCCTGAAGATGCTGCCTGCTGGAATCTAAAGAACATAATAACCGTGGAAATGAAAGCACCACACTTTCTTAGCAGTGGTGTGGTGCTTCCATTTTGTTACATTAGACTATAATCACTAAGACACAGTTTGCTCCCAGATAGGGTGTCTGGGTGTGGGGACACCCTGATCATATAATTTGCTATAAAACTATATTTTTATTTTTATTTTTTTCAAAATATCTTTATTGAAGATTAACAAGAAAATAAACTGGCATACAGCAAATTCACAATAACGTCTGTGTTAACAGGGGTGATGAGACTTCTAACATATTCTGACATCGGTAAAACATTAGGTATCAAAAACAATAACAGTAAGTGATATGGCATATTTTAAGAGGAATTAATAAATCTTAGTATATCGCATTGAGAATCACAAAAAATAGGTCTGCTCAAACGAATGATCTTGATTCTTGAATAGTCCAAAATAGGTGAAATATTATATAAAGTTGTAGAAAGTTAGCATATTTTGAATAAGTGAACGTAGTTAAAAAAAAGATTCTTTAAGTATGATGTATTTATCCATATATTCAATTTGAAATAAAGAGTGACAGAGTAAAAATTGAAGGGGTGTTAACAAGACTCATTTAAGAGGTATAATATAGTCTGCTGTATGACGCAACTCCCCGGATGAGGAGGGGGTTTACCCCCCACATCTCACAGGATTCTCCTTGATGGAGAGGAGAGGGTGATAGAGAGGAGGGAAAGAAGGGGGAGGGGGAATAAAGAGGAGAGCGATCCCAGTCTCTGTCCCCGATGGGATAGATGGTTGAAATTCAGTGGGGGTGTAATAGAGCATTAAACGTTGATCTAAAATTATAATATAAAGTTGTGTGAGTGTATGATAGGAGGATATAGAGTACCTCTCACACTTAACCCTTTTTAGGGGTGAGAGGAACCCATCTTATTGCTGGAGATAAAGTTAATGCTCCTATCTGGGCCATATTCGTATGAGGAGAGAAATTGTGTTTACAGGGCATTAGAAGTTTGTGCGTTATTTTGTGGTGGGTCTTTGCATAGATTTGTATAGGCTTCAAAGTATAAAAAGTCCATGGGTTCCATATCTGTGCATATATTTCTTATTCAAGTTTAAGTGTGACTTCTGTTATGTTAATGTAACCACTCAAGTTACCCTCCTCTGTATGTTCAAATGCATATCAGGAAATGTCTGTGTTCTCCTATCATTTTGTACTTATCTTTTGTGAAAAACTTTAATAAAAATATTGAAACTTACACTATAACAGTGAAGATCCTCTAGGGCAGTGATGGTGAACCTTGGCACTCCAGATGTTTTGGAACTACATTTCCCATGATGCTCATCTACACTGTAGAGTGCATGAGCATAATGGGAAATGTAGTTCCAAAACCTCTGGAGTGCCAACGTTCGCCATCACTGCTCTAGGGCGTAGCAGATATCTGCCTGATTACCAGATTGATTACATCAACATCCATACTTTAAGATAGCAGGACCAATAAGACAAACCTTACGGGATTAGCATTATTTTTCCATTTTCCTCAGGAATCTTAAGAGCGTCTGTCCTAGAGAAAACAAGTTGTGCCTGCCCCCCACAAATGAGATGAGATAAGTGGCTGATTGGGTGGAATATATACAATTGAAAATTTTTTGTTGTCCTGCCTCAGAACATATAGATTAAGATACTACTTGAACCTCTTGAGCAACTTGAAGAGATTAGAGCTTAGTCTGGTGTTTGATAACATCTATGTTTTGGGGATATCCTGATTTGAACCTCACCCTCCTTCCAATATTGCTATGTGCAATAATCTAATTCTTGTTCTGAACTCACTAAAGTGACTGGCACCCATCCTTTTTACACTCTGGGAAAATAACTATGCCTGGAATTGAATGTGTCTGGGTTCTTATTGCCATGTAAGAGTGTTTAGAACATTTACAACACAGCTGTTAGTTAACTTTAAATTCATATTTCTTTGAAGACCGGTGCCAATAGTGCTCCAAAGCCTATATAAGAATTATAGGCAAATAAACCAGAATTATGCCTTCCTGAATGTGTAGGAAAAAAGGACTTGTTGCCTAAAACTATATCCAAACTGTAACTTTTTAGATGTACACTTAAATAAATGTAGTGTAAGCTGCAACCCTACCCCTGGTTTTGGACATATACATATATATATATATATATATATATATATATATATATGTATATACAGTATATAGTCAAATGCATCACGTTCACTATATATCATCATTTTTCTCTTAATCTGTTTTGGTATTACACATCTAGAGACATACAGTATGCAGTATGTTTAGAAAAAAGTACATGACTGGTATTAGCTATTTATATTACAAGGAAATATTATGTGCGTGATATTACCATCAAAGAGTTGGTTCAGCAGAATTAAACAGAAGTTCAGATGTGGGCTAGAGTGCCATGCTGAGAAAAAGACATTTTGGTTGGTTGACAAATCCCTAATCTGACACCAGTATGTCTAAAGTGTAATAATTTCAGAAAGCTTAGAATGTCTCTGTGCTGTACTTGTCGCTGTTAGGATTATAATGAGAACATATTCTATCCAAACTCAGACCAAGTGGAAAATTCAATTAAATGAACAAGTGTACAGTGCTTTTGCAATTAACAAATGAGGCAGCTTTCAGGAATCCTGCAGACCCAGGTTCATAGATATAAACAAGGAACAGGGTTTCTGTGAAACAAGATGCTTAACATCCTTTAAAACCATGTACAGTTAGACCTGTATGAAAAGAGCTGTTGAAATCATTAAATGTAACAGCTTCCTTGTAATAAAAGAGCTGTTAATTTCTAGCTGACATGATTAAAGACAACCTGCAGTGTGTATGTGACTGTAATTATTGTCCCCTCTTTCTGAAAATGCAAGTTATCTGGCTGCCATGTTGGTTTGATAGTTTTAGGACTTTCTAAGTCACTGACTTGGAACAGATATGCAGATTGGAAGTGCTGACTTTACTTTGACTTTCGTAACCTGCATTCTTGTATCATACATACTGTAAATTTTGTATTTAATAAACCTTATTTTAGTCACACTACATGGACCTAATTGTGCCCTCTTTTTGTATGGATCCTTCCATACTATTTTTTGTTTCTATTTGTTTCAGGTCAGTGCCCAAAGTATTGAAGCCAGAGACAGCCAGGCAACTTGCATTTTTAGAAGGAGGCCAGTAAAAACAGATTTAATATTTCTATCAGTGCATATTTACTTTAAACTCAGGTAAGGATGAACAAATGTGTCTGGGTTTGACTTGCAGTGAATGTTGCCTATTGTAAAGCCTGAAAATTGTGAACTTAAATCTAAAATCTTTGGGAGGACACATTTTGGAAATCAAATTTTCACCATAATAAATGCACGTCTTTTTGCAAGTAAAAAAAAAAAAAAATCGCGATCTGGGTGTCTCCCTTTCGGATCATCAAGTGGAGCGCATCCTCTTCACTTACAAAACCTCCACGTGCTCTAAATACCAGGAGGTGGGTTATAAGCTCTTGACCAGGTGGTACTACACCCCAGTCAAACTTCGCAGGATGTTCCCCTCCTGTTCGGATCTTTGCTGGCGATGTGGTGAAGAGGTGGGATCCCTTCTCCACATTTTTTGGTCTTGCAAAAAATTGCAATCTCTCTGGTCGGAGGTCCTCCGCATTATCCAAAAATTCACAGATCACACTCTTATGCCCCGTACACACGTGCAGATTATCTGAAGACTTTTGTCTGCAGACTTACCAAAACCATATAATATGAGGTCAAACCTAAACACTTTCAATTTGTATGCAATCCGGCAGGCCCTTGCACTACATAGAAAAGGTAAATCTGAAGACAAAAGTCTTCAGATAATCTGCACGTGTGTACGGGGCATTACTCTGCAACCGGCTCTCTTCCTCCTGCATCATCACAGCTTCCCGAGGGCGTCCTATCGGAAGTCGATCCTGCCGCTACTGCTAACGGCGGCCAAGAGCTGTATTCCTCTTCTCTGGAAGCAATCCCATCCTCCTACTGTGGCAATATGGCTGCGCAAAGTAGCGTTTATTAATGAGATGGAGGACTTGATGGCGGCCAAGCGGGGCACTAGAGATAAGTTCCTCAAGCGATGGTTCTACTGGCATGAGTTCAGTTTTACCGCAGAATACCAAGACCTTGTCGACTAGCTGACTCGCTCACACTGGGTGGCCTTCTCCCCTCACCCCCTCCCACCCCCTTGTCCCTTCTCCCCTCCCCTTTTTTTTTTGTCCTGTCCTGTCCTTCCTCCCCCCCCCCCCTCCCACTCTTCCCTTCTTCCTTCGTGGCGCTTCCTGATCTTTGATCTATCTTTCCTATACCTGTTCTCTCTGAAAATTCCTCTCGTTCCTGTAAGGCATACATGACACTAATGCTTTTTTGTGGTTTGTCGGGATGGCCAGCCCCATGGGATGCCCTCCTCACTTCTGTATGCCGGCCATGTGATAGATGCCGGTAGGGGTGTGGTTCTACCTGGGAGCCTGCCATCCTCCAGATATACTCTGATGAACTGTGTGTTATCAATTATCGTATACGGCTATGTTTACATGATTTACGCCTCCTGTTACGCTGTTTTCTTGATGTTCGGCTGTATTTCAATTCACTGTCTTTGTTGATTTGTATGCCTTTCTCTCCTCAATAAACATTGAATTTATAAAAAAATGTAAAAAAATGTGCATTTATTATCTTTTTCACTGCAGTCTATAAAGCATTACACTCGCGATCATGGGTGCAATGCCTGGAGTAAACTGCCTGCCCATACATTGTATGGGCAGTCAGTTATTGAATGGAAAGAAGAAGCAATGTACCACGAGAGTGCTCACTTGTGGATTTGCAGTTCATGGTGAACTAAAAGCCATCAGCCACAACGGGCAACTGCACTTGTGGGCATTCATTCACAAAGAACTATGAATGAATGACGTGACCCTGTGAGCAGAGTCCTGCATGGCTACGCTGTTTTTAAATTGTGATAGTGGTGGGTGCAGGGAGAAGGTCCCTTGCCTGCTGTCACAAGGAGGAGGGGATTGGCATAGGGAGAAGGTAGGAGGCCCTAAATACAGGTGAAACATGCAACATATTCTAAAGGTGAACTCAGCCTTTAAGGGTAATAGGAAGCGGGTTGTCAAACAAAGGGTAGGGGGAACTGGGCGCCGCCATGGCAGACATGTACAAATACAGAAAATACAATCAAACAAAAGCTGGCCACTCGACACGTTTCGGCTGCAGCCTTACTCACCTTTCTATGAGTAAGGCTGCGGTCAAAACACGTTAGCACATATGGACTCTGCTAATGCTGTTGTGCTTTAACCACCTGCCGACCAGCCGCCTAGCTTTACGGCAGCAGGTCAGCTCTGTTGAGCAAAACAATGTACCTGTACATCGCTTAGTTTAACAGATAGTGGGGGCGCGGGTGCTTCGCTGGAGGCATGCGCGCGGCAATTGGCAAGAGGGGGAGGTGGACGTGATGTCTGCGGGGCACCCGTGATCGCTCTCCATGGAGACAGAATGGCGGTCTGCCTATGTAAACAATGCAGGCAGCTGTTCTGTGAATGATAAACACAGGGATACTGTGTGCCTCCTATGTAGGAGCACAGGTCTCTGTGTTCATCTAGTGAATACAACTCCACACTGTAAGAAATCACTCCCTAGGAGCACACTTATTCCTTTGATCACCCCTGGTGTTAACCCCTTCCCTGCCAGTGTCATTAGTACAGTAATAGTGCATATTTGTTTAGCACTGATTACTGTAGTAATGTCACTGGTCCCCTCAAAAGTGTCAAAAATGTCAGTTAGGTGTCTGTTCTGTCTGCTGCAATGTCGCAGTCCGGCTAAAAATCACTGATCGCAGTCCCACTAAAAATCGCTGATCAACAACGCTTGTTCTCTGGCTCACCACAGAAAGCCTCCCCTTCTTCCTCTGGAACAACCAAGCGTGGAAGATTCTTCTCCCCATCAAAGGCTCAACTAGACTTCATGGACTGATGGTAATCCTCCCCCACCTAGACCCCCCCATTAACCCTTAGGGGTTTAATTGCACCCTTCACAGGGTCCACCTTTTCTCTGATACCACTGTGTTAGGCCTTCAGTTGCCTGTTACTGTATATGGTAAAGGAGACCCTCCTACGTGAATTGAACATTTTGTTCTATTCGTTTGCTCCTGAAAATTTTTATTCCATTTTTTATTCTCCCATTGAGTTTAACTGGTTTGCTAATTTGTCTACTAATCATTGCAGAACCTATGATCTCACAGAGAACTCTCTCCCAACCTTCACCCGACATCCTGCCCTTACCCTAAATCCATCTATGCAAATCTTGGCTTGGACCTGTAACTTTACCTTCCCCCCTCCTCCTTCCCACCCCCTATTTATTTAATTCTTCTCTGAGAACTAATAGATCCTACGATCCTCGGGTAATTTTTACAGTACTCTGTGGGTCCACGATACCGCACCTCTGCTGAGCCGATCAACCCCAACCTCAGACCACTGTCAGTATACATTAGATATCACTGAATAAACACCAGATAGAAACAAGCCTACACATAGATCTGTGGCGGTCACTCAAAATGTTGGGAAAAAATCTCTTATTTTCAAATAGCCTAGTTGTTCCATTCTTCTCATTTACTCCTTAGTTTTATGGATCAAGTTTATTATGGTTTCCTCAGTTACCTCAACACTCGCCCAAGGGCATCACCCTTACCTTTTAACTTACCCACCATGGCTCATAATGCTCACTCATCACAATGTCAATGGCCTGGTTATATATACACTAGCTTTATCCACCAACGTATCTTTCTTCAGGCAGCCACAGTGTCCTCCAACGGCTGTCACAGCTGCCTCCCATTTGTCTGTGGATGCCCTCTTTTGGACTCTCCCCAGACTACACAGCTCCCTCTGTTCGGGTATTCTCGACCTGTCGAGATAGGTTTCACACACCTCTCCTTGATCTTTTCACCTCCTCCTTTTCCTCTTTTTCTTCATCTACCAGCACTAATTCTCTCCCCTTTCTCTCCCCTCCTTAGCTCCCTCCCCTGGCCTCACACCCTTATTCCCTCCATCACCTATCCTCACCGGGGGGAGAGAACTGGATCTGATCCTGGCTATCATGGAAAGCCTCTTCCACATCCTCTAAATCAGGGGTCCTCAAACTACGGCCCGCGGGCCGCATGCGGCCCGCCAGTGTCCTGAACCCGGCCCGCCGGCCGGGATGTATCATTCATGTTTTTTTTTCATGAAACACCTAATTAGAGCCAGAGGCTCTAATAGGCTTCAGAAAAGGGTGGACCCGGGGCGCAGAGCACTGCGCCCTAGCCCACCCATTTGTGTGACAATAGCGAATGAAAATTCGCTATTGTCACACGGATCCTCCTCCTGGCCAATCAGAAAGTGGGGCCGAGACCCACTTCCTGATTGGCCGAAAGGCGAGCTCATGCCATTGGCCAAGGATGAGGCGGGAGGACTTGAGGAGACGCCGGGGGACTGAGGAGAAGCCGCCGCCGCTGCAGGTAAGTGCACTTATCTCTCTGCATTGAAGGGGGCACGCTGGTCTCTGCATTGAAAGGGGGGACGCTGGTCTCTGTATTGAAGGGGGGCACGCTGGTCTCTGCATTGAAGGGGGCACACTGATCTCTCTGCATTGAAGGGGGCACGCTGGTCTCTGCATTGAAGAGGGCACGCTGGTCTCTGCATTGAAGGGGGACATGCTGGTCTCTGCATTGAAGGGGGCACGCTGGTCTCTGCATTGAAGGGGGCACGCTGGTCTCTGCATTGAAAGGGGGCACGCTGGTCTCTGCATTGAAAAAGGGCACGCTGGTCTCTGCATTGAAGGGGGCACACTGGTCTCTGCATTGAAAGGGGGCACGCTGGTCTCTGCATTGAAAAAAGGCACGCTGGTCTCTGCATTGAAGGGGGCACGCTGGTCTCTGCATTGAAAGGGGGCACGCTGGTCTCTGCATTGAAAGGGGGCACGCTGGTCTCTGCATTGAAGGGGGCACGCTGGTCTCTGCATTGAAGGGGGGCATGTTGGTCTCTGCATTAAAGGGGGCACACTGATCTCTCTGCATTGAAGGGGGCGCTGGTGTCTGCATTGAAGGGGGCACGCTGGTCTCTGCATTGAAGGGGGGCACGCTGGTCTCTGCATTGAAAGGGGGCACGCTGGTCTTTGCATTGAAGGGGGCATGCTGGTCTCTGCATTGAAGGGGGCACGCTGGTATCTGCATTGAAGGGGGCACGCTGGTATCTGCATTGAAAGGGGGCATGCTGGTCTCTGCATTTAAAGGGGGCACGGTGGTCTCTGCGTTGAAAGGGGGCACGCTGGTCCCTGCATTGAAGGGGGCACAATTGTCTCTGCATTGAAAGGGGGCACGCTGTGGTCTCTCTGCATTGAAAGGGGGCACGCTGGCCACTCTGCATTGATGGGGGCACACTATACCTTGATTACTAAAGGCCACTTTCACACTTTTGTGACCTCAAAGTTACGCAATTTTTTACAGCGTTTCTTGCCGCAAAGCATTGCTAATTACATTTTTCTGTTTGCGCCCCCACAAAAAATTTTGAGCACCAGCCACCACTATATAAATAAAACAATAAAAAATATGCGCATTGGAATTCGTTCATATTTTTTTTCAAACTATAGTCCGGCACCCAACAGTGTCTGAGGGACCGTGAACTGGCCCCCTGTTTAAAAAGTTTGAGGACCCCTGCTCTAAATGTTCTCACGCTTAATGTTCAAGGGCTAAATTCCCCTCATAAAATGGTCAAGGCCTTCCGATCGTTTGCTTCAGCCAAGGCACATGTAGTTTGCCTCCAAGAAACTAATTTCATAAACCAATTGTCCACAAAATCAGTCTGTACTGCCTACCCAAAAACATTCACAGCTTCAGCCAACACTAAACAAAGGGAAGTTCTAATGGCATTACACCACACCACCTCTTTTGCACTCCGGGAAGATATCAAGGACCCTGAAGGTAAATACCTCATCCTACTAGGCCTTCTCCTCAATGTTGAGGTTACAGTGGCATCTTATTATGCTCCCAATCATAATCCAACATTTTGTCTATCACACCTTTTGCAAGTCATGGGCACACATAAACAAGGCACAGTGTTGATTTACGAAGACTCTAACCAAGTTATTTATCTTTTCCTGGATAAATCCCCATTTTCAGCCTCTACGAAACCTTCCAACAGTTACTACATTGTCATTCACTTGTTGACTCTTGGAGAGAGATTAACCGCACTAGAGGACAGTACACCAATTACTCACACCCCCATAAAACCTTTTCACGCATTGACCGCATTTTTATCGCGGTCGGGTGGTCTCCTACACTCCTCTCCTCATTCATCCTACCTTTCACCTGGTCTGACCACAACGCTGTCCCTACTTCCTTGGATTACCTACTACCCAGACAGATAAATCGCTCTTGGTGCTTAAATGACACCCTCTTGGCCCATCCTTTTCAACGTACAGATATCTCCCTCGCAATCAAAGACTACATAACTCATAATGTTACCGATGACATCTCTCCATTGACCATTTCGGAAGCCCACAAGCCTGTTATTCAAGGCGCTTGCATTAGCCACTCACCTCAAAAGAGAATACCAGACCCTACATCATAAACTAGGGGATACTAAGGTACAGTTGGACAACTCGTGCCTCCAAAGACGCCCAAAAAATGCCCCAAAAAAACGCCTGCAACAACACACCTGGGCGTTTTTGTTGCAGGCGTTTTTTTGGGCATTTTCTGGGCGTCTTTGGAGGCAGGCATAACATCTGAACTTATGCATAGGGGTATATATACACACACACATGTATGTATGTATGTATATATACACATACACACATATAGGTGTGAAAGTAGCGGAACCCTATGCCTGCACTAATGAAATAATTTGCAGGCATAGGGCTCCGCTCCTATCACACCTATATGTGTGTATGTGTATAAATACATATATGTGTGTGTGTATATATACCCCTATACAGAAATTCAGATGTTCTGCCTGCCTCCAAAGACGCCCAAAAAATGACCAAAAAAAAAAAAAACGCCTGCAACAACACACCTGGGCGTTTTTGTTGCAGGCATTTTTTTTCTGGCATTTTCTGGGTGTCTTTGGAGGCAGGCATAACATCTGAACTTCTGTATAGGGGTATATATACACACACACATGTATGTATGTATACACATACACACATATAGGTGTGAAAGTAGCAGAACCCTATGCCTGCGCTAATGAAATTATTTGCAGGCATAGGGCTCTGCTCCTATCAAACCTATATGTGTGTATGTGTATAAATACATATATGTGTGTGTGTATACAGTGGGTACGGAAAGTATTCAGACCCCCTTAAATTTTTCACTCTTTGTTATATTGCAGCCATTTGCTAAAATCATTTAGGTTCATTCTTCTTCCTCATGAATGTACACATAGCACCCCATACTGACAGAAAAACACAGAATTGTTGACATTGTTGCAGATTTATTAAAAAAGAAAAACTGAAATATCACATGGTCCTAAGTATTCAGACCCTTTGCTCAGTATTTAGTAGAAGCCCCCTTTTGATCTAATAAAGCCAGGAGTCTTTTTGGGAAAGATGCAAGTCTTTCACACCTGGATTTGGGGATCCTCTGCCATTCCTCCTTGCAGATCCTCTTCAGTTCTGTCAGGTTGGATGGTAAACGTTGGTGGACAGCCATTTTAGGTCTCTCCAGAGATGCTCAATTGGGTTTAAGTCAGGGCTCTGGCTGGGCCATTCAAGAACAGTCACAGAGTTGTTGTGAAGCCACTCCTTCGTTATTTTAGCTGTGTGCTTAGGGTCATGGTCTTGTTGGAAAGTAAACCTTCAGCCCAGTCTGAGGTCCAGAGCACTCTGGAGAAGGTTTTTGTCCAGAATATCCCTGTACTTGGCCGCATTCATCTTTCCCTCGATTGCAACCAGTCGTCCTGTCCCTGCAGCTGAAAAACACCCCCACAGCATGATGCTGCCACCACCATGCTTCACTGTTGGGACTGTATTGGACAGGTGATGAGCAGTGCCTGGTTTTCTCCACACATACCGCTTAGAATTAAGGCCAAAAAGTTATATTTTGGTCTCATCAGACCAGAGAATCTTATTTCTCACCATCTTGGAGTCCTTCAGGTGTTTTTTTAGCAAACTCCATGCGGGCTTTCGTGTGTCTTACACTGAGGAGAGGCTTCCGTCGGGCCACTCTGCCATAAAGCCCCGACTGATGGAGGGCTGCAGTGATGGTTGACTTTCTACAACTTTCTCCCATCTCCTGACTGCATCTCTGGAGCTCAGCCACAGTGATCTTTGGGTTCTTCTTTACCTCTCTCACCAAGGCTCTTCTCCCCCGATAGCTCAGTTCGGCCGGACGGCCAGCTCTAGGAAGGGTTCTGGTTGTCCCAAATGTCTTCCATTTGAGGATTATGGAGGCCACTGTGCTCTTAGGAACCTTAAGTGCAGCATAAATCGTTTTGTAACCTTGGCCAGATCTGTGCCTTGCCACAATTCTGTCTCTGAGCTCTTCAGGCAGTTCCTTTGACCTCATGATTCTCATTTGCTCTGACATGCATTGTGATCTGGAAGGTCTTATATAGACAGGTGTGTGGCTTTCCTAATCAAGTCCAATCAGTATAATCAAACACAGCTGGACTCAAATGAAGGTGTAGAACCATCTCAAGGATGATCAGAAGAAATGGAAAGCACCTGAGTTAAATATATGAGTGTCACAGCAAAGGGTCTGAATACTTAGGACCATGTGATATTTCAGTTTTTCTTTTTTAATAAATCTGCAACAATGTCAACAATTCTGTGTTTTTCCGTCAATATGGGGAGCTGTGTGTACATTCATGAGGAAGAAGAATGAACTTAAATGATTTTAGCAAATGGCTGCAACATAACAAAGAGTGAAAAATGTAAGGGGGTCTGAATACTTTCCGTACCCACTGTATATATATACCCCTATACAAAAGATCAGATGTTATGCCTGCCTCCAAAGACGCCCAAAAAATGCCCAAAAAAAACGCCTGCAACAACACACCTGGGCGTTTTTGTTGCAGGCATTTTTTTGGGCGTCTTTGGAGGCAGGCATAACATCTGAACTTTTGTATAGGGGTATATATACACACACACACACACATATATGTATTTATACACATACACACATATAGGTGTGATAGGAGTGGAGCCCTATGCCTGCAAATAATTTCATTAGCACAGTCATGGGGTTCGGCTACTTTCACACCTATATGTGTGTATGTGTATATATACATACATGTGTGTGTGTGTGTATATACCCCTATGCAGAAGTTCAGATGTTATGCCTGCCTCCAAAGACGCCCAGAAAATGCCCAAAAAAACGCCTGCAACAAAAACGCCCTGGTGTGTTGTTGCAGGCGTTTTTTTGGGCATTTTTTAGGCGTCTTTGGAGGCAGGCATAACATCTGAACTTCTGTATAAGGGTATATATACACACACACATATATGTATTTATACACATACACACATATAGGTGTGATAGGAGCGGAGCCCTATGCCTGCAAATAATTTCATTAGCGCAGGCATAGGGTTCTGCTACTTTCACACCTATATGTGTATGTGTATATATACATATATGTGTGTGTGTATATATACCCCTACACAGAAGTTCAGATGTCATGCCTGTCTCCAAAGACATCCACAAAAAAGCCCAATAAACGCCTGCAACAAAAACGGCCATGTTTGAAAATAGCGGAGCCATATCCATGCTCTACTGCAATTCTAAGACAAACAATCTTTTTTTTTTCTGGTTCTGGACATGCTACAGAGCTGAAACTTCACAGGTACACTTTTTAGACCCCCCAGACACTAAATCCAAAGAAATCAAAAATTTTTTTTTCAATCATTTTTTCAAAAATTGTCTCTCTATCAAAAACGACAATTTTTAAGAACTTTTTTTTGTGTGATTAATAGTCCCTGGGGCATGACGCAGAACCCCAGGCACTTTTTAGGGGCATTTATTGGGTTTTAGGGCTTCAAAATGGTGTTTTTTGATTACCGAACGTTTGGGTCCCATTGATTTCAATGGGGTTCTGGAATCCAGACCCGAACTTTCGGGAAGTTCAGGTGTTCTGGTCGAACCAAACTTTTCAAAAGTTCGCTCATCCTTAGGCTCTACCAGTCTTTCAGAACTCGGATTCAGACACCCATCACGACCTAGACGTCTCTAAGAGTTCTTCAAGCCTACTTAGATGCAACAAAGTTGTTTAAAATTTGAGAAAGACTGTTTATCATCCCGTTCAGTAAAAACAGGGGCAAGGAGGTCACCAAAAGAACTCTATCTTCATGGATCATCATACTTATCCAGAAAACTTATAAAGTCAAGGAGCTAACCCCATCTTCCCAGATGAGAGCTCATTCAACCAGGGCAGTCTCAGCTTCCTGGGCAGCAAGGGCCAATGTTTCTTGGTCATAGCGCCACACGTTCTTCAAGCATTATTGTATCGATCGAGGATCTCTCACAACCATTGAGTTCGGCAGGAAAACTATTCAGTTGACTATGTCTTTGTCCAATTAAAGATCACGCATTCAGCATTACCCACCCGTTTTATGCTAGTTATTTATCACTGGTGTGCTGCCATGGAGGCACCTGGAAAACGGAAAATTGTATCATACTTACCGTAATTTTCCTTTCCTGGTGCCTATCCATGGCAGCATACGCTCCCACCCCTGCTATTCTATATGACAGAGAATGATGGGACAGGGGGATGGGCCTTTCTTCTATGCTACTCACTACTCCTGAGGGAGGAGTAGAGGCGGAGCTCTATCACTGGTATGATGCCATGGATAGGCACTAGGAAAGAAAAATTGCGGTAAGTATGATACAATTTTCAGTTTTTGTGCAGGGATTCATTAAGTCTCCATTCACACTACTGCGACTTGTCATGCAACTTAAAACCAATTAGGTTGCATAACAAGACACAGCCTATTGATTTCAATGACACCCGTTCCAATCCATGTAACTTAAAGTAACAGTGACTTTGAAAAGGTTCCTGCACTACTTTGATGCGACTTTGATGCAATTTGATTGCCTGAGAGTGTAAAGTTGCATCAAAGTTGCACTTGAAACTGTGTGACCTTGGAGTCACACTAGTGTGAACCAAGCATAACGCATTTATTACAACAAAGCAATCTGTAAAATATGTGCCTTAACTATTTCCGGACCGCCCACCGCAGTTTTACGTCTGTACTTTGACGTTAAATTCTGTAGTTATGTCAGCAGAAAGCTGCCACAAGCCTGGTATTTTTTAATTTGCCGGCGGTGCTCTTTCACATAAGGGTGTTCCCAGCGGCAGATTTGCCACAGGATCACCTTTATGGTGCGGCGGGAGAGGTGCCCCCTCCTGCTGCTTCTCGGTCATTCTGAGACTGGAGTCTAGGAACAGGAAAAACCGCTTGTGCCTTTACCAATATAGTAGTCTATAGTCTATAGTAGCAGACAAAAAATGCCTATAGACTGATATGTCATTCACAACTGATTCACTTTTCTTTTTGTGATGGATAAGCTTACATGAGTCTAGATAATCTTTAAAAAATAGGTGTTTGTGCCAATCCCCTTAACTACATCATATTGATTGGTATAGAATTTACACATAGGGCACATTTACCAAGCAGCTGGTGACTGAATTGACATTTTTTTTTATGTTTTATACTGTAAAATAGAATAAAATAGATAATATTTAGATTTTTGTTTTTTAAGTATATGATTTTTTTTCAGTATTTCATCCCCTATCCTTTATGGAGATCTAACAGGGAAGAAGCTGCTCAAATAATCTAAGCCTATGTGTGCCAGAAATTCACCGCACTGCAAATTAGGATTTTAGCCTAAAATTATTTTTTTTATAATTCTGTGTCCATGTTAACCCCCTATAGATAACTGTAGACACATTCAATGGCAAATATATATATATATATATATATATATATATATATATATACAGTGGGTACGGAAAGTATTCAGACCCCCTTAAATTTTTCACCCTTTGTTATATTGCAGCCATTTGCTAAAATCATTTAAGTTCATTCTTCTTCCTCATGAATGTACACATAGCACCCCATACTGACAGAAAAACACAGAATTGTTGACATTGTTGCAGATTTATTAAAAAAGAAAAACTGAAATATCACATGGTCCTAAGTATTCAGACCCTTTGCTGTGACACTCATATATTTAACTCAGGTGCTTTCCATTTCTTCTGATCATCCTTGAGATGGTTCTACACCTTCATTTGAGTCCAGCTGTGTTTGATTATACTGATTGGACTTGATTAGGAAAGCCACACACCTGTCTATATAAGACCTTCCAGATCACAATGCATGTCAGAGCAAATGAGAATCATGAGGTCAAAGGAACTGCCTGAAGAGCTCAGAGACAGAATTGTGGCAAGGCACAGATCTGGCCAAGGTTACAAAAAGATTTCTGCTGCACTTAAGGTTCCTAAGAGCACAGTGGCCTCCATAATCCTCAAATGGAAGGCGTTTGGGACGACCAGAACCCTTCCTAGAGCTGGCCATCCGGCCAAACTGAGCTATCGGGGGAGAAGAGCCTTGGTGAGAGAGGTAAAGAAGAACCCAAAGATCACTGTGGCTGAGCTCCAGAGATGCAGTCAGGAGATGGGAGAAAATTGTAGAAAGTCAACCATCACTGCAGCCCTCCACCAGTCGGGGCTTTATGGCAGAGTGGCCCGATGGAAGCCTCTCCTCAGTGTAAGACACATGAAAGCCCGCATGGAGTTTGCTAAAGAACACCTGAAGGACTCCAAGATGGTGAGAAATAAGATTCTCTGGTCTGATGAGACCAAAATATAACTTTTTGGCCTTAATTCTAAGCGGTATGTGTGGAGAAAACCAGGCACTGCTCATCACCTGTCCAATACAGTCCCAACAGTGAAGCATGGTGGTGTCAGCATCATGCTGTGGGGGTGTTTTTCAGCTGCAGGGACAGGACAACTGGTTGCAATCGAGGGAAAGATGAATGCGGCCAAGTACAGGGATATCCTGGACAAAAACCTTCTCCAGAGTGCTCTGGACCTCAGACTGGGCCGAAGGTTTACCTTCCAACAAGACAATGACCCTAAGCACACAGCTAAAATAACGAAGGAGTGGCTTCACAACAACTCCGTGACTGTTCTTGAATGGCCCAGCCAGAGCCCTGACTTAAACCCAATTGAGCATCTCTGGAGAGACCTAAAAATGGCTGTCCACCAACGTTTACCATCCAACCTGACAGAACTGGAGAGGATCTGCAAGGAGGAATGGCAGAGGATCCCCAAATCCAGGTGTGAAAGACTTGTTGCCTCTTTCCCAAAAAGACTCCTGGCTGTATTAGATCAAAAGGGGGCTTCTACTAAATACTGAGCAAAGGGTCTGAATACTTAGGACCATGTGATATTTCAGTTTTTCTTTTTTAATAAATCTGCAACAATGTCAACAATTCTGTGTTTTTCTGTCAGTATGGGGTGCTATGTGTACATTCATGAGGAAGAAGAATGAACCTAAATGATTTTAGCAAATGGCTGCAATATAACAAAGAGTGAAAAATTTAAGGGGGTCTGAATACTTTCCGTACCCACTGTATATATATACATATACAGTATCACACAAAAGTGAGTACACCCCTCACATTTTTGTAAATATTCTACTATATATTTTCATGTGACAACACTGAAGAAATGACACTTTGCTACAATGTAAAGTAGTGAGTGTACAGCTTGTATAACAGTGTAAATTTGCTGTCCCCATAAAATAACTCAACACACAGCCATTAATGTCTAAACCGCTGGCAACAAAAGTGAGTACACCCCTAAGTGGAAATGTCAAAATTGGGCACAATTAGCCATTTTCCCTCCCGGATGTCATGTGACTCATTAGTGTTACAAGGTCTCAGGTGTTAATGGGGAGCAGGTGTGTTAAATTTTGTGTATCGCTTTCATTCTCTCATACTGGTCACGGGAAGTTCAACATAGCACCTTATGGCAAAGAACTCTCTGAGGATCTGAAAAAAAAAGAATTGTTGCTCTACATAAAGATGGCCTAGGCTATAAGAAGATTGCCAAGACCCTGAAACTGAGCTGTAGCATGGTGGCCAAGACCATACAGTGGTTTACCATGACAGGTTCCACTCAGAACAGGCCTCACCATGGTCGACCAAAGAAGTTGAGTGCATGTGCTAAGCGTTATATCCAGAGGTTGTCTTTGGGAAATAGACGTATGAGTGCAGAGGTTTAAGGGGTGGGGGGGGGGTAGCCTGTCAGTGCTCAGACCATACGCTGCACACTGCATTAAATTAGTCCGCATGGCTGTCGTCCCAGAAGGAAGCCTCCTCCAAAGATGATGCACAAGAAAGTCTGCAAACAGTTTGTTGAAGACAAGCAGACTAAGGACATGGATTACCGGAATCATGTCCTGTGGTCTGATGAGACCAAGATAAACTTATTTGGTTCAGAGCTAAGGTATACAATTGAGGGCTGAAAATATACATATTTTAATCACAGAAAGTGACATATAGTTTTTGAGAACAAGTAGAGGGGTAGAGTTTCCAATTAATAAGTGACTGCTCTGGGCTTCAACAAAATGGCAGCTTCCAGCAGAAGGAAACAAGAATAATGCTGGAGGCAATTTACAGGACACTAATTTTGGTAGCATAAAGTGGAATTTTTTATGTTCTTTTAAATTATGTTAGGAACATTAATTAGTATTAAACTGGTATGGGTAATGTTCTGCCTTGAACTAAATTAGTACCACTACTACTACTACTACTACTACTACTACTACTACTACTACTGTTTGTAAAATATATTATTTTAGTGTATTTCTTTGTAATATCAAACTTGTTCCAAAGGTGGAGATACATTGAAGAGAATAGCCATAATCAAAAAGCCACAAAACTATAAGTGCACATACATTACTTCTAACAACTGGAAAAAATGCAGTCTAAACAAATGGAACACTTGTAAAATGGTGCTAAAATTATCTTACTCTGGTTACTCAAAGCAAAAATGGGTTAGTAAAAACTGATATACTTTTACATAAATTGGACTGAAAATGGCCATGCTGTCAAAAAATATCAAAGAATGTATGATTTCTGATCAGAAGAGAAGCAATTGGAGTTTTTTTGATTCATGACAGTTTTTAGATTCATACTGTGTGTCCATGAATTTTATAATAACAAATACCCTTAAAACAAAGTTTGTGACTTTAGGCTACTACAATGCAATTTTGTTAAGACAATATAAAAAAAAGCATTATAAGACAGACATTTGATTATAAAACACAGCAACATAGGTTTCAATCATGTAATTATTAAAGAAAATTAAAAATAAATTGGTTAACTTTTTAACCTTAATCTTGTAAACCAGTATTAATAGCATCTAATTACCTCAGAAATTGTTTAGTTATGATACGGCAATCAAACACAAATGATGTGCTAGATATTCTCCATAATTAAACATGGAAACGCATTCAGAAGTTGCAGCTGTGCAGTATATTTTGATTTTATTCTGACCATGTCAAAGTATATAAAACAACCAATTTAGTTGAAAGAAACTAAATAGAGATGGAAAAAATAATTTCACTTTGGTGGTGATTCAAGGAAGTGAGTATAGTACTTGTTTTGTTCAAGTGATGGAGTAAATGCCATTATACAGTGCCTTGCGAAGGTATTCGGCCTCCTTGAACTTTTCGACCTTTTGCCACATTTTAGGCTTCAAACATAAAGATATAAAACTGTAATTTTTTTGTGAAGAATCAACAACAAGTGGGACACATTCATGAAGTGGAACGAAATGTATTGGATATTTCAAACTTTTTTAACAAATAAAAAAATGAAAAATTGGGCGTGCAAAATTATTCAGCTCCCTTAACCACTTGCCTACAGTGCACTTTCACCCCCTTCCTGCCCAGACCGATTTTCAGCTTTCAGCGCTCTCACACTTTGACTGAGAATTACTCAGTCATGCAACACTGTACCCATACAAAAATTGTGTCCTTTTTTTCACACAAATAGAGCTTTCTTTTGATTGTATTTGATCAATACTGGGTTTTTTATTTTTTGTGCTATAAATAAAAAAAAGACTGAAAATATCGTGAAAAAACGCATTTTTCTTTGTTTCTGTCATAAAATTTTGCAAATTAGTCATTTTTCTTCACAAATTTTGGCCAAAATTTATACTGCTACTTATCTTTGGTAAAAAAAAACCCAAATAAGTGTATATTATTTGGTCTTTGTGAAAGTTATAGAGTCCACAAGTTATGGTGCTATTCATTGAAAATTGATCACACTTGATCACACCTGATGTACTGAAGGCCTATCTCATTTCTTGAGACACTAAAAGGTCAGGAAAGTACAAATACCCCCCAAATGACCCCTTTTTGGAAAGTAGACATTCCAAGGTATTTAATAAGGGGCATGATGAGTTTTTTGAAGTTGTAATTTTTTCCCACAATGCTTTGCAAATTGAAGATTTATTTTTTTTTTTTTTTTTTTTTACAAATTGCCGTATTAACAGGTTATTTCTCTCACACAGCACATGTATACTTGCAACTACACCCCAAAACACATTCTACTACTCCTCCTGAGTATGGCAATACCACATGTGTGAGACTTTTTCACAGCCTGGCCACATACAGAGGCCTAACATCCAAGTAGCAGCGTCCGGCATTCTAGAAGCACAAATTACACATATCATTTCCTGACAACCTATCGTACTTTTGAAGGCCCTGGAGCACCAGGACAATGGAAACCCCCATAAAATGACCCCATTTTGGAAAGCAAACAGCCCAACGTATATTTTTTGAGGCATAATGAGTCTTTTGAATATGTCATTTTTTTCCACAAGTTTTTGGAAAATGTGGAAAGAAAATGAAAACACATTTTTTTTACACAAAGCTGTCCATTTATGCAATATTTCTAACACATCGCATGTACATAGCAAAACTTGCACCCCAAAATACATTCTGCTATTCCTCCTGAGTATGGCGATACCACATGTGTAACACTTTTTCACAGCCTGGCCACATACATAGGCCTCACATCCAAGTAGCGCTTTACACAAAGTTGTCCATTTATCCACTTTAAGACTGGGCCTATTTTTGACACTTGGTGTTTACAAGCTAAAATCATTTTTTTTGCTAGAAAACTACTTTGAACCCCCAAACATTATATATTTTTTTTTAGCAGAGACCCTAGAGAATAAAATGGAGATCGTTGCAATATTTTTTATCACACCATATTTGTTATATATATATAGTCTTCCAAATGCGATTTTTTTGAAAAAAATTCACTTTTTTGAACTAGAAAATAAGAAAACAGTAAATTTAGCCCAATTTTTTTCCATAATGTGAAAGATAATGTTACGCCGAGTAATTAGATACCCAACATGTCATGCTTCAAAATTGCGCATGCTCACAGAATGGCGCCAAACATTGGTACTTAAAAATCCCCATAGGCAACATTTTAAAAATTTCTGCAGGTTACTAGCTTAGAGTTACAGAGGAGGTCTAGGGCTCAAATTATTGCACTCGCTCTAACGATCGCGAAGATACCTCACATGTATGGTTTGAACACCGTTTACATATGTGGGCGGGACTTGCGTATGCGTTTGCTTCTGCGCGCGAGCTAACGGGGACAGGGCGCTTTAATTTTTTTTTTTTTCCTATTTATTTTATTTATTATTTTTTTATTTTTACACAGTTTAAAAAAAAAAAATGTTTTGATCATTTTTATTCCTATTACAAGGAATGTAAACATCCCTTGTAATAGAAATAGGCATGACAGGTCCTCTTTATTGTGAGATCTGGGGTCAAAAAGACCTCACACCTCACAACTACACTAAAAAAGAAAAAAAAAAAAATTGTTGAAAGAGGAAAAAAAAAAGCAAAAAAAAAAAAGCGGCCCTTTAAACCGGTTGCTAGGCAACGTCTTTTGACGTAGCTCCGGTCCTCCAAGACCATAGAGTTGAGTGAGGGCCATCTTGCCCTCACTCGACTTCCTGTCTCTGAGGATCCGGGATCGGATAGTTTTCCCCGCTGCCGGCGGGTCCGGTAAGCTGGGAAAACGTCTGGGACGCGGCAGGAGGGGGGGGGGGCACCTATTCCCCTGCACCGTAAGGGTAATTCCGCGGGGAATCCGCCACTGGGACCACCCTTATCTGAAAGCCGACCGCCCGCCGTTTAAAAAAATACCGGGGTTGTGGGGGCTATCTGCTGCCATAACCCCAGTATTTAGCTTTTAATGGCCGACGCATATAGTCGTTAGGCGGTCAGTAAGTGATTGCATGTATATGGCAAACAGGTGACGATGACTGACTGGGTGACAGGTGACGATGACTGATGGGGTGACAGGTGACGATGACTGATGGGGTGACAGCTGACGATGACTGATGGGGTGACAGGTGACGATTATTGATGGGGTGACAGATGACAATTACTGATGGGGTGACATGTGATGATGATTGATGGGGTGACAAGTGACGATCACTGATGGGGTGTCAAGTGACGATGACTGATGGGGTGACAGGTGACGATGACTGATGGGGTGAAAGGTGACGGTGATTGATGGGGTGACAGGTGACGGGCGATGGTCACTGATGGGGGACAGGTGACGGGCGATGGTGCACGGCGGTACTGATGGCAGTCTCTGGTGACCGGTGCACTTTAGGCTATGTTCACATGTGAGCGTAGCGATCACGGGCAGAATCACTGCGATTCTGCCCGTGATCCAGAAATCATTGCAAATTGCAGGGTGCCTGTGCGTTGCCCGTGATTTGCAATAGCACCCCAAATGCTGTGCGATGTTGCTGCGATTTCCGCCTGCCGAATCGCGGTAACATCGCGCAAACAACGCATGACGCTCCAAAGAAACTCTTGTACCTTTTTTGGGCGTCATGCGATGTTTGCGCGATGTTACCGCGATTCGGCAGGCGGAAATGGCGGCAACATCGCACAGCGTTTGGGGTGCTATTGCAAATCAGGGGCAACGCACAGGCGTCCCGCGATTTGCAATGATTTACGGATCGCGGGCAAAATCGCTGTGATTCTGCCCGCGATCGCTGCGCTCACATGTGAACGTTATGGGTGACAATTTCTGGGCACTGATGAGGTGACTGTTGGGTGACAGGTGACATTGGGGGGGGCTGAGGACTTTGTGGGGACCTTTATTAGTGTGATTTTTACTTTGTGACATGTGTACAGAGCAGTAACTCACTATTTCTAGCTCTTCTCCCCTCACACTGGAAACTGTATGAGGGGAGAAGAGCTAGTAACAGTGAGTTACTGCTCTGTGTTTACATTTTGTGATCGGCTGTGAATGGATTCACAGCCGATCACATAGTAAACAGTCACTGTCAGTGACTGTTTACTACTGCCGGTGACAGCTGTGTTCCTACAGAACACAGTGCCACCGACATGACCGCGCTGCGCGCTCCCGATCGCGCATGCGCGGTCATCTGGTGGGCGCCTTCATTGTGATCGGCTGTGTCATTGGAACACAGCCGATCACGTGGGAAACAGCCACGCCCATTGGCTGTTTCACCCCTGCCGGTGACAGGGGGTGTCCCGGGGACACCCCGACACCGGCAGTGCAGGGCGGCGCGCACGCGATCGCGCGCCTGCCCTGCTTAAAGTGCCGCCGTCATATGACGGCGGCCCAGGATAATGGTCGCTCCGCTCCGCCGTCATGTGACGGCGGGCGGGCGGCAAGCGGTTAAGTTAATACTTTGTAGCGCCACCTTTTGCTGCGATTACAGCTGTAAGTCGCTTGGGGTATGTCTCTATCAGTTTTGCACAACGAGAGACTGAAATTTTTGCCCATTCCTCCTTGCAAAACAGCTCGAGCTCAGTGAGGTTGGATGGAGAGCGTTTGTGAACAGCAGTTTTCAGTTCTTTCCACAGATTCTCGATTGAATTCAGGTCTGGACATTGACTTGGCCATTCTAACACCTGGACATGTTTATTTGTGAACCATTCCATTGTAGATTTTGCTTTATGTTTTGGATCATTGTCTTTTTGGAAGACAAATCTCTGTCCCAGTCTCAGGTCTTTTGCAGACTCCATCAGGTTTTCTTCCAGAATGGTCCTGTATTTGGCTCCATCCATCTTCTTATCAATTTTAACCATCTTCCCTGTCCCTGCTGAAGAAAAGCAGGCCCAAACCATGATGCTGCCTACACCATGTTTGACAGCGGGGATGGTGTGTTCAGGGTGATGAGCTGTGTTGCTTCTACGCCAAACATAACATTTTGCATTGTAGCCAAAAAGTATGATTTTGGTTTCATCTGACCAGAGCACCTTCTTCCACATGTTTGGTGTGTCTCCCAGGTGGCTTGTGGCAAACTTTAAACAACACTTTTTATGGATATCTTTAAGATATCCATAAAATATTTTAGACTTACATCTCAAGGATCAGAACATTCAGGGGTATGTGAGATGATTACAGCCACACACACCTACACAGGTTGAACTGGATGGACTATTGTCTTTATTCAACCTCACCTACTATGTAACTATGTAACTATATGTAACTATGTAACTATGTAAGAAATGGCTTTCTTCTTGCCACTCCTCCATAAAGGCCAGATTTGTGCAGTATACGACTGATTGTTGTCCTATGGACAGAGTCTCCCACCTCAGCTGTAGATCTCTGCAGTTCATCCAGAGTGATCATGGGCCTCTTGGCTGCATCTCTGATCAGTCTTCTCCTTGTATGAGCTGAAAGTTTAGAGGGATGGCCAGGTCTTCGTAGATTTGCAGTGGTCTGATACTCCTTCCATTTCAATATTATCGCTTGCACAGTGCTCCTTGGGATGTTTAAAGCTTGGTAAATCTTTTTGCATGCAAATCCGGCTTTAAACTTCTCCACAACAGTATCTCGGACCTGCCTGGTGTGTTCCTTGTTCTTCATGATTCTCTCTGCGCTTTAAACGGACCTCTGAGACTATCACAGTGCAGGTGCATTTATACGGCGACTTGATTACACACAGATGGATTCTATTTATCATCATTAGTCATTTAGGTCAACATTGGATCATTCAGAGATCCTCACTGAACTTCTTGAGAGAGTCTGCTGCACTGAAATTAAAGGGGCTGAATAATTTTGCACGCCCAATTTTTCAGTTTTTTATTTGTTAACAAAGTTTGAAATATCCAATACATTTTGTTCCACTTCATGATTGTGTCCCACTTGTTGTTGATTCTTCACAAAAAATTACAGTTTTATATCTTTATGTTTGAAGCCTGAAATGTGGCAAAAGTTTGAAAAGTTCAAGGGGGCCGAATACTTTCGCAAGGCACTGCATTTTTTCAGCAGTATCAGAACACTAGAAAGCAGTGGTAAAATGACCAATTTCCAGTTCACTTCCAAGCAGCAGAGCAATATCACACCCAGATAAAAACCCCATCCCCACTACCTAGATGAGCATGGGCCAACCAGTGGAATCCAATAGGAACCCAAATTTTAAGGCTACAAGGGAAAATAAAGCAAATGTCTGACATCTCCTCAAGTGAGTAGTGCCATGAAAAAAAATGGTAATCACACATGTCTTAACTTATGAACAATGTTTGTAAGTGCTTTTTATTTTCTAATTAGGAATTACAGTAAAAACATTTTAGTTTAAGCCGCTGTAAAGTTCCTAAGCCTTTCCACCTTTTTTTGAAAGATAAATCACAATGTATATTTTCTATATAACACTTTAAATTAATTAGCAAATTAAATTATAAAAAATGCAATACACAGGAAAATAGGGAAACAACTATTGGGGTAATTTTTATAATTATTAGTGAATAAGTGTGTGTCCTAATCATCTAAAAAAATTTGCATTAGGAAATGTAAATCATTCTCTAAATGGCGCCCCTGTTGAGGGGCCAACCTCCTGTATTCACAAGGCATCGGGCTGGCCACTCAGCACAGGGACCCAGAAGTAAATTGAGATCACTGGAGAAATGATGTTTACTTCAACTATTTCTAGATTCTAGCAGCATCAGTCAGGTATGTCATATACATAAATTTGAGTGAGTAACTTATGTGCTACACTGTGTAAGAATACGTAGTTGCAAAACATAGAATGAAATGAAAATAAAAAAGAAAAAAAACCCTGAAAAATCAAATCGAAATAAATTCCCAAAATGTGTTTAATGACACAGCATGGATAAAGCTGCTACCACCTGTAGTGTCACCACATACACAGTAAATTAGTAAATATATTTATGGAGTGGTGCTAAATCTGTAAATTTCTAAATGAGATCACAAAAATGATGGTATAATAATCATAAAGTGAAAGAAAGCATAAGCAAATAGAATCAGTATATTATATTATAAATAATAAGTGCAAACAGTGACCAAAAAGTAAATAGTGAATGTAATATAAAAACATCCACAATTACTAATATTGCCAGAGTCTGGTGTAAAGATTGTAAAAACCACAAATAAAATAGAGTTCTTAGTGATGTGCTGAAATACTGCTTCAAAGTCCATTGATATTCAGACAGTTATGCAATCCAGTGCTCAATCTAAACATCATCACTGTGTGCAATGGCCACTCTCCTTAAAATACAAAGTAACACACTTTAATAGAATCACAGATCTTCACGGAATGAGTGCCAGTCAATAGTAGATGGTGTAGTATAAATGACAGATTTATTAAAACAATGTAGACACTTACAGTTAAAATTCCATTATACATCCAGCAGTTGTAACCATGGGGGACACACAGTAGCAGAACACTAACAAATCTGAACTTCTGGTCTAGGTAGTGACCGGACGTGATGTTACTCAGCTTCTCCCAATGTGTTGCATCACTGAGATGTGACTTTTTCATGGGAGAGAAAGTCACGTGTCAGTGACGCAAAGTGTCGCGATGAGCCAGGTGATGTCATATACATAGTTACATTGGTCCAAGCTGGACAATGTATGACACACGATGCCTGGAATTCAACTTTGAATACATCCTAGTGGTTAGGCAGGAATTGAGCTTCAAGGTGCCATCAAGCTGCAGCTAAACTTTGTACTAAACGTGATAATAGGTGGATGTTCCAGTTTACCATACAAACCCTCAATAACTTAATTGAAAAGCAGTATAAAGTGGTGGTAGGGTTTTTAAAGTGCGAATTGACACAAAAGGATTGCTAAAAGATTCTATTTTATTTAATACTGGTTAAAAAACATACATATTTGTATATACAATAACTGATACAGCAAGCAAAACTCCACATATTTCTCAACACATTTCACTGTATCAAAACAGCTTCATCAGGAGAAATATGGATATTGCTCTCATGCATCAGGTTATAGGTAGGGATGCATCATCTCAATGAATAGAGTTGAAAAAAGCTTGTGAATTACTATATATGTAAGACCATGTAAAAGATTGACATGTAGAAAGACCGTATAAGAGACACTCCAACAGGGAATATGTGAATGTTTCCAAGAGGGCAATTGGTGTACCATAAGAGGCAACTTCACCTTGGAGACTACTCATGGGAGACACTTCAGAGTGGATTGGGACCGTTCAACATTGCAAACAAATAGCATTGGGATACATACAGGAAGTTTCTAGATTGCCAGTTGCATTTACCTTCTGGCGTTTGCAGATTTTGGCAAAACTTTTCCTTAATCGGTAAAGATGAACAAACTCTGGACTTAGTTGTCCAGGGGTTTTCCTTGCAAACCCTTGAAATCCCTTGCAATCCTTCCTCGCTGTGTTTTACTACATCGATGACATCATGATCTCTGGAACAAAGAAAGACGTAACTGAAGCACTGCACCTGCTGATACAGTACATGGAGAACAGAAGGTGGGCTATCAACAGAGACACAGTCCAAGGACCTGCCGCAGGGGTGAAATTCCTGGGAATGATGTGGACTGGGCCACAGAGGAAAATTCCAGAGACAGTTGTGCAAACTATCCAGACACTGCTCTCCCCTACTACATAAAAGGAGGCACAAAAGTTAATTGGACTTGTGGGATTCTGGAGATCGTTCATCCCACATCTTGATTCTGAGGCCTATATACAATGTCACATGGAAAAATACTCATGTTCTCATGTGGTTCAGAGTAGCGGACCACATTCATGGCTGCTAAAGAAGCCATTTTACAGCATTAGGGTTTGGTACCCATGAGACAAGGAGTACCATTTCAGCTGGATGTAGTGGAGCAGGATGGTACCATATCTTGGAGTCTGTGGCAGCCAAATTAAAAGAAAGGACAGAGAGCAATACTCATTGGATTTTGGTCTAAGAAACTGACAGGCTCACCGAAGAGATACATACCCCTAGAGAAGTACCTGTTTGGGGCCTACACAGCATTTAAACACAAAGAGACCATTACTGGAAAGGACACAGTCACCATCCACCATCCATACTGCATTGCCAATAGCAGGATGGGTGAGAGATAATGGACTGACCAATAGGACAGCTGTAGCCCAGAACCAGACATTGATGAAATGGAAGTGGTACCTTAAAGAAAGAGGGGGTATTGCAGCTGCGTATGTCAGAAACATTTCAAAACAGTCGGCAGGGTTTGTCACTTTTTGCAGCATCCAGCCAGAAGAAGAATTTCCTGTGCTGTAGTAATCCCCCATTCAAGAGGCTCCACCCTTTGAGTCTTTGTCAGATAACATGAAGGAGTAAGCATGGTTCACTGATGGATCAGCCATAGTCACCTTGTCTGGGCGTAAATGGACAGCAGCAGCCTACAACCCAATTACAGACACAGTCCTTCAGGGGACTGGAATTGCAGGTTCCAGTCAGTATGCAGAATTGAAAGCTGTAGCGATGACTCTGCAGGAGGATCCTTCTTCCCATATCATTATCTACACTGACAGCTGGGCGGTCTTTAAAGGACTGACAAGTTGGATCATGCCCTTGTGGAAGTCCAATAAATATATGATTCATGGAAATGTTGTGTGGGGAAGCAAGGAAGTCTGGGACTACATCTGAAAGGAAGCTCACTCCCACACCATAAAAGTGGGGCATGTTGACGCACATGTGCCCCTAGTCCCAGACTTTGAGAACTGTAACAGAGTGGCAGATGAAACTGCCAAGTTGAACGCAGTTGTGCCAACTGATCCTGTCTTGATGAACTTGGCCAACTGGGCCCACAAGCAATCTGGGCATTTGGGGCAGAAAGCAACATATGAATGGGTCCAGCAGAGAGCATTGCCTATATTCATGGACATGATAAGGACTGTGATAGAGAACTGTACAGTGTGTGGAGAAGTGGGACAATGGCCATTACAAAAGTACTCCACTGGGTTGATTAAGAGGGGCGAGAGGCCTAGAGAGATTTGGCAGATTGACTTCATCAGTCCCCAAACAATGGGCTGAGGTATTGTTGCACTGCAGTGGACACCTATTCAGGACTTTTGCTTGTTCATCCTTGAAAAAGTGCAGATGCTTCAACTGCTACAGAAACATGTTATTGCTTATGGCTGTCCCAAAGTCCAAAGTGATAACAACTCACACTTCACTGGATTAACTGTACAGCAATGGGCCAAAGATTCTGGAGTGTACTGGTTGTGCCACATCCCATACCACCCACAGGCAGCTGGTTTGATTGAAAGATAAAACAGGCTATTGAAGGACCAGATACACAAACTTACACCCACAGGTACATTAAGGGGGTGTGATTGGGTCCTCACACAGGCAGTCATGTTGTTAAATTATAGGCCTATAGCACACTATATGAGAGGATGGTTGGGACTGTGCAGATTCCACAGTTGGAGTGCAGAGTTTAGTATTTACACAAGGTTCCTGAAAGAAAAGGGCTTAACAGGTACCAGGTTACTGCTTCCCATGACATAGAAACCAAGAGTGACATATCTGAAGCTGAAGCCTATCTAGGAATTAGAGGAATCTGGCAGGAAGGTTTGAAGTTATTTTTGGATTGGCAGATAAGCTTCAGGACAGTGGCTGGGACTCAGAATGATTCAAGGTTATTTCTCAGGAAGAGTGGAAAGTGAGGTTCTATAACATCAAACCTTCCAAAATAAACAGCAGCAATCTTCTGGGAAATATCAGTATATTTCCTCTCCTCCCTATCAATGTTCTTTGGGAGGGTCAGAAGTGGATACAGGCAGGTGACAAAGTGTTGTTCAGAGATCCATTTAAGAAACCAGTTAGAGGAGAGATTGTAGCTGAAGGGCCAGGGTCTACTGTTTATGTATCATTAGAAGGAACAAACAATCTACTCTGTTTTCCACCCCACAGGCTGTCTCAGGTTTCATCCATAGGAAGACCAGAGAAAAGTGGCTCCATGATGGACAGAATAATGGAAGATTGCAAGAGCTATGAAGAGCAAGGTCCTTGATGTATTACAAGCTTGAACTTGTTTAGAATGGACTTTGTAATTACTATTAGCCAAAGATTGAAACACCTTCTCAGTGGTAAAAATATGGTAGGGGGTTGCATTCAAGGAAAATTCATGTTTAGAACGAGTAGTTAGTAATGAAGAGATTTTCTGTGTGGAGTCTGAGAGAAAGATCAATAATATCAATACCAATATATATATATATATATATATATATATATATATATATATATATATATATATATATAAATTAATGATTTTCTCCATCAAACTACTTTTTACAGAAACAGAAATCAGGTTGTGTTTGAGGGGATGCTTCTCAAACAAATGCCTTGATAACACATACAGGCTGTGTTCATACAATGGGAATGGGTGTATAACCAGCATCGCCCACCAAGACAGTCACCCCTATACTTAACCCAAGCTTTTTTGAAGTGGTGATGGGGAATCTCTTCAGTGCCAGGCCTTTTGACACAGATACTGGGCAATCTGGGCTTCCCCGTGGGACTCTCCTACCCTAGTTTTCTGCACTGGTGGATGGGGCTGCCCTCACCAATACAACAAGCATAAAATGCTGATGGACCTCTTCCACTAGATGAGCTTACAGCATGGGAGCTCAAAAGCCCGGGCAAATGGCTGTGCTATTTTCAGCTTAAACATTTTTTTGGTCAGCTAAAAACAAGGATGTCCTATGTTGCAGCTTACCAGTCTTTTGATTGGCTGTATTATCTTCATGTTTACTACACTTTTAGTAAGTAAAGACATTTACTGTGTCCTTGTCAATGCTTGTGGCAGTGGAGGCATAAAACAATGTTATCTTCCTTCTGTATAAGGATGATCTTGGATTTGGTCCAAACCCATGTTCATCTGAACCTCAAAAAAAGCTGTCATTGCCAGCTCAATCAGCTACAGATGGGGCATTCCTCACCCAAAAGTGGCACATACACAAAGGGGCAGGATCAGTGGCAGGACTACCAGGGTCACTGGGGGGGCCCCAAGCAGTGTTGCCAGTAAAGAAAGGTCACCTTGCTGATGTTCTTAAACAGCAGAAAAGTGCCCATTAAAAATTAAATTGTCCCCAAACTTCCTCCCCCCCTGCACCCCCTCCTTGTGCACCTGTCCCGAAGACTGCTCCCTTGACCGTGCTCAGCTCAGCCAATTACTAATCGCTTGGCTTGAGTGAGGTGCGTGGTGATGTCATGAAGCTTGGTGCCTTTCCAGCAAATTTCGAAGCGATTGCAAGAAAGGGGTGCGGGATAGAGGAGGACCAAAGCCTGATGGCAATTACAGGAGGTCAGTGTGTGACAGCACCAGGCCACACAGAGCCTGTGGAGCAGTCAGTCACTTACTTTATGGAGGGTCACTGATGTAAGGAGTGAGTGGAAACCCTAAGGTAAAGGAAACACTGTTATGCAGAGTTCACCCTTATAGTGGGAATTGGATAGAGAGTAAATATCTATCAGCAAAATACCAGCTCAATCCCCTGAACATTGAGTGCATCTAAAAATAAACCAAGTCTGATAGGGGGAAACCCTGCAGATGAGGAAGATGGGGATTTTAGTGTCCCAAAAAATATAAAAGAAAAAAAAAATCATAAAAAATAAAAAAATTATTGAAAACAAGATAGTAAAATTGACACATAAAAATACAGCATATAAAAGGTGTATCACATAACACAACACATCCTACAGTATGGTGGATCGACACGCTTCGACCCCAGTCTGGGCTTCTTCAGGATCCAGATGTGTGATAGACTTTCAAAAAATATACACCCTAGATAAAAACGCAAAACTGTATCTCATAAGCCAAGCAGCGAAATCTAGAGTAATGAGCTGGAAAATGACTGATTGGTCTAAGCAGGGAGGAGGAATATAAAATCCCCTACATAAAGAATTTACCCAACCAGGGATGAATGCAGTCAAATACTGAATACAGATAAACCCAAAACTCAAAAAACCTATAACTTTCAAACACCACCTTGGATATAAAGTACGTATCCAATAAAAGGAAAGGTGTGATATCAAAGAGATTGTAGCACCGACAAGGGTCCCTGCCACAGACAGACCGGCCAAATCCTTCACCTTTACAGTGCAAGAGGGAACTTTGCAAATTCTGATGTAAGGGGGGCTCTGGTGATCAGAGAATCTTTTTCACCAAGGTCCGCAACATTCCCCCCTACATCAGGGTCCACATAGTTCTCCTTTACATCAGGGTCAGCAGAGTTCCCATTCACATAAGGGTCCACAAAGTTCCCCCTTGCACTGTAAGGCAAACCCTGTTGATTCTGATGTACTGTAAAGGGGAACTCTGATGTAAAGGTGGCTCTGGGAATGAAGGGTACTCTGACGTAAGGGGGGATTCTAATGTAAGGGCAGGAAGGGGGACCATTTTTCAGAACATGTGAAAAGGCCCCACTGTGGGACCATACTAAAGGGCTCTGCAATGGGAGTAAAGGGCCCTGAGTTTGGAGGGAAGGGCCCCAGGCTATAATTTTTTGCACTGGGGCATTTAGCTCAGTGATATCTCATGCATCCCTGCCCCTTTGTGTATGTGCAGCTGTGGAACTGATTGGGTTGGCACAAACAGCTTGCTTCTGGGTTTGAACCAAACCCAACATTATCCTTACTTCTGTAAACTACCAATCGTCATCCTCCATGTAATAAAGTAGGACAAAGGCAGAGCTATTTGAAGTACACCCAGGCTGGCAACCATGGCTCCCTCTAAAAATAGAGTGGAGAGGGAACAGGAAATTTTGTTATTGGCATGTTCACCTGGTGAAAAAAAAGGGATGAAAAAAGCCCCACTAAAACAGGCACCTCATGCCCGGACTGAAAACCTCCAAATCATTTTTTTTTTTTCTTTTGGTTTCAGATATACTTTAACTATGATATTAGAATTTTCTCACTTTGCTTCACTTTCAACCTCCAATGTCATCAACATTATGCTCTCCTTGTTTTCTCCTCTTTCCATCTGAAAAGCTAACCTGAAGGGAAATTATAAAATGGCTTGATTGTCAATTATATACATCATATAAACTTTTAGAAAAAAAAAATATATTTTTGTGCAATAATGCAATATAAGTAAAGCGTGTCCTGATATTAACATTCATTAGTAGACATTCTTTTATGTCCGTTAATTTGCTCTGACAATATTAGACACTCATTTATTAACAACCACACATTAATAGTTATTAGTGTGTACTGAAATTCATTAAAACTTCCAGTGCTCAGAGGTTACTAATATTGAATGATACATGAGGGTGTATATTCAGATCTTGTATGTTTTGAAGATGTTCAGGACCTCAGGATAATGAGAATAGAGTGGAATTTGACTATGTGCCACCTCTTTCCCTTAAAACATTGAAAATTACAAAATAAATGAAAGAACAGAGCTGCCACTCGTCCTCCCAGCTGAGCCCTATTTCAGTTTTGGCTCTGAACAGATCCATTCCCAGTGAATCTATAATGTGTCGGGAACCAGGCAGTTTAATTAGAAGATATTGATCGAGGAGAAAACTTTGGACTAAACCAAAACAGACAACACAGCAAAACTTTTTCTTTTAACCATTCATTGGTAAATTTATGAGTGGTACTATTTTTTCCAACAGCCATGACTTGTCACATTACAAAGAAGACTGGGATCTACCTAAAATAGCAATAGAAAAAATATCATAGTATATACATATTATTCCACAATTCTATCATCATTTTGATAAATGTATTTGGAAAGGTTCCCAGGTTATCCTGTTACCAAATTTCCTTAAAGACTGCAATCATGTATCACCAAACAATAATTTGGCTGTATAATCAATTTACCAAACTTTTAGTATTTTGCTGTGAGTGGACGTGACTTGCAGTTTTTATGTACAAGCTGCAAAATTATTGTGGTGTGCTGTAATATCCTGCGGGATGTCATGTCATTATGACAAAAGTTCTAAAACAGCACAGAGTAGTCCACTAGGGCAGGAAGATACAGGATATATAGAATTGGCATTGTAAAGGAATGTTTTTCTTTACAGGTCCTTATAGGCAACAGTACATTAATACTTTCCCTAAGTGCAGGAATCTGACCCAAGGCAACAAGCTTAAGGTCTCCTATGTGCGAAACCTGGAACACACATGAGTGCAAAACCTAAAACATGTGAGAGTCGATATCAGTGTGTCACCAAAATAGTAATCTTCTGTGTTGGGTGTGCTTGCTCTATAAGAGAAAGCAGTTAGTGCTTGTTTTGGTATAGTCGTGAATTGGTGCCACCAATATCACATGAGGGAACCAGCTATGGGCATGACTTATCATTATAAGGTTGTTTGATGGAAGTCATTTTGGTTGGGGGGCCTGTGGAACACAGCTTACCACTGTTAGGATCAGTGTCATTACGTGGGTCACCTGCTGGTGGCACTGTTGTTCCTGGAACTAAGGGGCACAGTTCCAGGGCCCACCAGCGGGTGTCTCCCAGCAGCTGGACTGTACTTTCAATTAAGCTGCACCTGAGAAGGACTGCTGAGGGAATATAAGCCCGCCCTTCACTGAGGTTCAGTGCTTCAGTATTTTCTAACCGTATCCCTGTTTGAGCCTGATCCTGAAACCTGCATCCTGAAACCTGTATTCTGATATTGAGTCCTGTTCCCTGTACCCTTCTTCCTGTAGCTGGCTCCCTTCTTTCCTTGTCTCCTGCCCCTGTCCTATCCTGCTATTGTTTGCTCTATCCTTTTGTATATAGTTAGTTAGGTTTCTATTGGGGTTTTGCACTGTTAAATTTATATTTTGTGTACTTGTTTATTGCCCACTGGTGTTGCTATTGTAGTGTTATTTAGCTTAATAAATGTATTTACACCTTATTCGTCTGGGTCCTTATTCCTTAGTGCAGCCAACTGATCTGATCACCATTGCTGGTTGCCTGCATGTGGTATCCCTGACAACCTTAGAGAGGTTTGGAAATCCTCCTCTCAGCCCCCTAGGCCCCTCTTATGTGTAAGTCACTTTGTGTCTATTAGGGACACAGGGTGAACAAGAAAATGATGGACCTAATGGACACTGAGAATATGGTTTGGATTACTCAAATGGAGCAGTAATATGTGTCAACGATATATCTCAAGGAACATATGAAGATACTGGGATTCTAAACCTAGGATTTATGTGAAGTCCTAGTTGCCTATTGCCAATAAGAGTTCACACAGTCAGACTCATAACATATGCTAATATCATCATCTGAACCACCTGTCTTCCACACATTGTTGAATATGCTGATTTACCTGTTATCTACTGTGGGTTATGTGTTTACACTTATAATAATGTGTATTGTACTTCAGGAGCTTGAGGACAGCAGTCTGCTAGTTAATTGGCTCAGTTTGATTGAATTACTGTCATCTAGTAGTTACTGTTGGAAAAGTAGAATACTGTTTGTGTTGGTTGTTCTTTAGATATGTTAATTATATTTCTGTGCACAATTTCATCTGCATATGATAATATATTCAGGCACCTGATACGGTGTTCTAATTTGATTAGGAGGGGGATGTTTCCCTGTGCTGTATATATTGTGTGTGAGACTGTTCAATAAAGTTGTTGGTTCCAGACCTTTACAAGCTATTTTCAGCTAGTTTTGTATGGGGGCGGCTCGAATATCTGATATCTATATTCAGACTTGAGGAAGTGGAATTCTGACGATAGCTCACAAACACAGTGTAGGTTGCGGTTCCGTTACAAGTTGTATGAGCTTTTGTAAGCTAAATAGCTATGTTCAGACACCCTGTTGTTAACCATGTTAGGTAAATGTTGCTTTACCAAGATAAGTGTAGAGAATCACAACCCACAGTGTTTAATGGACAGCAAAAGTTTGTGTCACATGCAATCATGAGCTGTGCCATATATAACTCTGCCAAACCCAAAAGTAGGTAGTGGTAAGTAGAGAGGATCTGAAAATACCTGGGTTCAGATTAGGGCAGGTTTGTAAAACTGTGTTAAAATTATGATTGTTAATAATAACCCTATTAAAGTCATGAAGAGCCAAATATTTAAAATCAGTCCTAATCATTTTCTAGGGCAAGAGATTATCAAACAGAGGGTGTGAAGAGCTGAGCACTGCCCTGGGGAACATGTCCTAATAAAAAAAGAAAATAAATTGTTGGGGGGGGGGGGAGCAGCAATTTTAACCACCTCAATATTGGACATTTTCACCTCCTTCATGCCTAGGCCATATTTAAGATTTCAGCACTGTCACAATTGAAAAAAACATGAAAACAGGTGCGCTGGGGAACATGTCCTAATAAAAAAATAAAATAAATTGTTGGGGGGGGGGGGGAGCAGCAATTTTAACCACCTCAATATTGGACATTTTCACCTCCTTCATGCCTAGGCCATATTTAAGATTTCAGCACTGTCACAATTGAAAAAAACATGAAAACAGGTGCGCGGGATCCTCATTAGCATGACAGTATACATTTATTGAGAAAAATAAATAGTACACTTACAGTTAAAATTCTTAAAAATCAGCATGGGTAGTAGGAATCACCAAGATAGATACAAAGCAAGGCTGTGTGCAGGAACAGCAGCTCCAGATCCTCTGGCCAGCATCACAGGGACCCGCTCTGACAGCTGTCAAAAAGACCACCAACAAACAGCATTCTGTGCTGTTACCTAATGCATTGTGGGGACTTCTACGTGATGGTGAAAAGAGGGGAGTGGTAACATGTTTTGGAGGAATCCCTTCATTCTCAGAGCATCTCAGATTTCAAATAGGACCAAAATACACGGTCATTTCAAGGTCCCAGTTGTACAACAGGCAATTGTTTTTTAGATGGAGATGTTGTTCTGCAAACAAAATATATACAGAGCAAGTGATGACATAACTACAATCTGTGAACAATGGGCCATGCTGATCAGTAAACATTTTCTTAGGCCTGGTTCACACTAGGGATGAGCTTTGAGTTCGAGTCGAACATGAGTTTCGACTCAAACATTGGCTGTTCGCTTGTTCGTCGAATGGCGAACAAATGGGCTTCTTCGCAGGAACTTTGAGTTCCTGCATTATCATGGGCTCTCTGACTTCTGAATTCCAATAAATAAATCACTGGCTGGCAGGGGGATTTGAACTCACAGCTCTTATCATTACAAACCTGGTATTCTACCACCTACGCCAAGCCTGCTTAAGCTAAACATACTCTTCCTAACTTTTATCTCATCCACTTTGTTATATATATATAATGCTATACTATATTGATTCATATGCCCTATTTTATAGATTTATACTGTGTTCAAAAATTCCCTGAAGAAGGATTTGTCCGAAACATGTTGGTATCTGTGAATTCATGGAATTGATGTCCCTGTCTTTTTCACTTTAAACCAGTAGTACATGTATACTAATGCACATATATTGCTATACTATTTTCTATGGTGTATTCTGCATCTTTTCTTTTCTTTTTTTGAATAAAAACATATTTTTACTTGATATACTCTTCTTTCTGCTTACTACCTAAAAAATCCCACTGGGGGATAGCCTTGTCCTTTTGTTCTGCTTAACAGGGCTACAATAAGACCCAGGTTCTGGCAAGCGAGGGCAAAGTGAAGTAACTGTCTGTGTGCAGTGTCCCTGTTTCCTGTAGATGGGCAAGTGCCCTTTCACCAAACCTGAGGTCAAGGCCCAACTGAATATCCTGGAACAGGCAGGCTCTTCAGGTAACCTGGCTAGTCACCTAACACTGGAATGCTTCACAACCATTGGTGCAGATGCACCTGGATATGCACCTGGGATCTCCCTCTTTCAGGCTTGATGTCCCCAACAGGCCGTGGATGCCTGAAACAATGCAGTGGACTGACCCGGGAGGCAACACCTCTTCCCTGGGTCCAGTCTCTTCTCCTGCCTCGTGGTGACTGAATTCTTCTCAGCAAACAAGATGATGTCCTTCATTCATTCCTTGCCAGAGAATGCTGGGGTGTGTGGTCCTGTCCCCAGTGGTTTGAATGGTGCCACCTGTGTTGGGAACTACATGTCACAGAGTTCTTTGCAGTTCTTCAGTCCTCCCTGGATTGGCTAGCTCCTTCTGCAAATGAGAAACAGGGGAGAGTACTGAGTGTCTGTGACTTTCTCTCACTCACTGCACAGTGAATTCCCCCCGCAGCTGCTGGCAGGCACTCTGTCTCTTCAGTGAGAGCCTCGGTCAGCTTGGCATGTCCACGGCAGATACGAGGCACCCGCTACATGTATATATCTATACTTGAGTGGGATACCTTAAGTATTTTATTGGAGATAACTTTGGTGTCTGTGTCAACCTCTTAATTTGACTGTTAGTGGTGTATGTAAAGTGACTTATTGTAAAAAAAAGTTATTATTTTTTTTAGTCCACAGTCTGTACTTATACTCAATTGTATTGTGCTAATAAAAGAATGTCTGCATTGGGCAAAGTAGCTCGGGAATAATTATTTAGTCAATTTAATTATTTTTGATACTTTTTTTGTAATAAAGGCACTGTTCATTGATTGATTAAATGATCAATATAGCTGGCTAAATTAATCCTTTGACATTCCCTGACAAAGTAATTTAGTATTGCCATTCTCCATGGTACCAGTACCTCTTTGTTCAACTTCTTTAAAACTAAGGTCAGCTATAGACAGATCAAAATTTTGGTCTGTCCGTGGGCAGGCTGGTTGTACTGAAGTCGATCCATTGATCGACTTCAGTACAACCAGCCTGTTGGGTTTTTCTTATGTGATCACTGCCAGTGGCTATAGTCACCAACACTGATCATTGTATTCTGATGGCTGGGAAACCTTCCACTGCCAGAATACAATAGTGCAGCGGGAGGGATTCCCACATCAGCACTGACTGTGTTGATGTGGGAATCAATCATTTTTCTTTCCTTCAACCCATGGTTGAAGAAAAGAAAAATGATATAATGTATGGCTTTCTTAAGAATAGATGTTTTCCATTACTGCTCTATAGTTTGCTTGGTGGCCACAAAGATTTGAGGAATCAAAGTCGGCTAATGTAAAATTTTGTATTGGTTTGCATGAAAAGGTTTCCCTTGGGTTCTTACTGAGATTGCAGGACAATACAGTATTAGTTGAGGTATATACCCAATTCCAGAATCATTTCACCATGGAGCAGGTCTGCCATACGTGTGAGTGACATACAGTATAACCTAACTGGGTACATCATAAATGTATTGGTTCGACTGATTTTATTTGCAGCACTGTGAAGGAAAGTACAAGAAACAATGTTGTCATCTTCATTTCCAATAAGTACTTCAAGGTCCCTTCTGTTACCAAAAGGCATTAAATATGGATTTTCACATTCTGCACATACTTCTAATAGCACTGTGAGTCCTTCGATGTGCATTTTTTTTTTTTTTTTTAAACTGACTTCTGCTATTTTATTATTTATCAGAAAGGTTAGTAGCTAAGGCAAGCATTCCTGTCTGACAGCTCCTGAAAAGCAAGGCACGATTATTTGTTTGCTTCACATATGGCATTTTTCAGCTTCTGAATTTATCATAGAGTACTGAGTGTCTTGTAAACTGGCCACCTTGAAAGATAGATTTTATGCTCATTATTTAATTATTGGAGTCACAAATTACATGGACGTTCAGTAAGATTTTTGGCTGAAGACATTTCAGCACTCATCCAAGAAGCTTCCTGAGTTCAATTTAGCATCAGCAACATACTTTAATCTCCTATATCCAAACACCAAAGTGTCATTTAATCTATCAAGTTAGCTGGTGATTGTGTAAGAACATGATGGGAGGCATGAAAGTTTGTTATAACACCCTGTTCTAGAAAATAATTTAAATCTCCGTGGTACCATGAATCCTGAGACAGGTGTTAATTATTTAGGGTTTCATGGCTGAAGGCTGACTTTATTGTCAAAAAGGTGGAGTAAGATGGCCAACCTTTTGACTGCCAAGGATGCATCCTGCACATAATGGCAATCAAATACAAACTCATAGCTGCAATGTTTTAAAATTCTACAGCTAATTTTTTTCCCCTGCCATGATCCTTGAGTTCAGCTGTTGCTCCTGGGAGTGGTGACAAAATGGCAGAATTGAAAGTGGAGGGTGATCTGTTGCTCTATTGCCTCCTGTGTGTAGTAAACCTTGAAGTGCTTAGCTGCTGTTCCCAATTTGTTTGACCCAATGTCTCTATAAATAGAACCTGTCACCAACAGATTATGATCATATAGGGGACCATTCTTTTATTGGCTAAAGAGAATATTTTGCCCAAAAAAATGTCTGGTCCCAAACCTCTTGGATGTTTGACACCTGGCAGCTGGCTGATGCCTTCACCATCCATACTGTCACAACAGACTGCATGCAGCAGCTGCAATTAACAGGCAGCAACACTTACAGTAAGGTGGTGTTGATGCCTGTTAATTGTTTAGAGGAGATATTTGATTGTTTACAGGAAATATTTGTTGAATATTTAAAGGGGATCCTTGACATCATACTTTGTGCTCCAATGAGGATTAAAAATGTCTTTCAGAAGAGAAAGAGGCACACGAGGAAAAAATGCCCACAGTTTAAAGACATCATATACAGTAGTTTGATTCTGTTCAAATTTTTTAACTTAACTTTTTTTTCAAAAATCATAACTTTTCCTCTAAATCAACAATATAGAGTAAAATATATAAAAAGGTAGCTTCTCTGCATTCAAATAATTTGTGTAATAATGTGTCAGTGTTGAAAAAAATATTTTCCTGTACACTTTTTTTTTCAAATATGAGTTTTTATTGAGGCAGGGAAAGGAAAACATCTCAAACAATATAAAAGTAGCGTACATGCCAAAACAAACAGAGATACAGAAGGAACATTCTTGTACGCATCAAAGGTATGTAAACGACAGGTCTAGCACTTCCCCCACTTGCTTTTATGGAGGTGAGAAAATAAAGAGGATAGAAAGGACAAAAGAAGAGTGGGGGGCAGTAGGGTAGAAAGGAAGTGACAGGAAGGAAGAGGGGTGGGGCCAGGTAAGACAAGGGTGGGAGTAAGGGAGGGAAGAATAGGGGGGCCCAGCATGGAAGGATCTGGATGGGAAAGCCCACACACCAATCGAAGGAGACTACCCACTAAACAGAGCAGCACCCTCCTCAGATACCACAAACAGGTCCCAAATGCGCCATAGTGCAGCATATTTCTCGTGTTGTTGTCAGGAGGACAATACCAGGTCCTCCATCTTACTGATGGCCTTCTCCTTACGCACCCAACTCGCAATTATGGGGGGACGATTGCTTCCAACGAAAAGGGATGCAAGACTTGGCCGCATTGAGGAGGTGTCTAATAATCGATTTTTTGTAAGAAGAAGCCGGTATGTCCGAAAGATGCAATAAGATGAAGGCATGATCATTTGGGATAGGATGATCAGTGAGCGTCTGTATAATCCTGCGTACTTCCAACCAGAAATGTGTCAGTAGAGGACAAGACCAGAAAATGTGCAACAGTGTGTCCTGGGCTCCCCCGACACCTCCGGAAAGCATTTGTTGAGTTTCACAGGCGTATAGTACCATCTGGTAAGGACCTTAAAGTTGGTCTCCTGCAGTTTGGTGCACATTGAGGATTTAAGCGCAAACCTGAGCATGCAGTGGACCTGAGCTGGGGAGAATGTACGGCTCAGGTCGGTCTCCCATCTGCGCACCCAAGGCTGGTCTGGCTGGTCTGGAGAGGTAACTAAGAGTCTATACATTTGAGAAAGGGCCCCAGAGAGAGAGCCCTGTCTGGAGCAAAGTTCTTCAAAGGGCATCAGGAGGCAGACAAAGGAACTTGAGAGTGGTAGTGAGCGGAAAAAATTACGGACTTGCAAAGCATTCCAGAAAGGAAGAGCAAAGGGGCCCTGTGCATCCATAAGGCTGGAAATGGAGGGCCATTGAACCTGGGTAAGGAAATGTGAGGCCCGAAAAATGCCCTAGTGTCGCAGCTTAAGGAATTGTTGTGCGAGGTTTCCTGGCTCAAATTTGGGGTTTCCAAGGATCAAGTAGAGTGGAGACTCTGTCGAAAAGAGCGTGTGGGTTGTGCGTGCAGTCTCATAGGTCCGCAGAGTGGCACCTATTTCCTGTACACTTTTCAGTTTGTTGCCTGGAATTTGTTTTACAGATGCTAAAAATGTTAAATGTGATTGTTTTATGAGAGGACAGTGATGCTTTTACCTAGGCAGTTCTAAAAGTGGCCAATGGCATAAGGTGAATAAACTAAGACAGGACATACAGTACTGTTCAAAAGTTTTGGGGAGGGTTGAAATGGATACACTTGCACACAGTTTTTGAAGGAACTTGGCAGGTAGGTTTTCTAAATATCTTACAGAACTAACCACATATCTTCTGTAGATGTAGGCTGCCTTAAATCCTTCTATCTCTTCACATAATCCCAGACAGACTCGATGATGTGGAGATCAGTGCTCTGTGGGGGCCAAGCCATCACTTTCAGGACTCCTTGTTCTTCTTTATGCTGAAGATAGTTCTTAATGACATTGGCTGTATAATTGGGACCATTGCCCAAGTAAGAATGAGGGGATGCAGTCAAGGCTTAGTAAAATAGGGGAAACAGGTGAAGTGGTAAAGGGGAGTTTGCAGCTGTAGTAGTGAGAAGGGAAGCATTTTGTGTAGGCAGGAAGTATATGAATATTGGTGAGAGAAGGGGAGAGCAGCGAGGGAATGTAGGGACACAGTGTAATGTGGGAGGGGTAGCTTGGCAAGCATGGAACGCAAGCTGCAGGAAGCAAGCACTGGTGCATTTGTCAGAGAGGGGTCAGACACAGTGATGCACCAAGATGGCGACAGCCCAGCCTATAAAAAGACCGGGAGTAGCGCTAGACGGCACGCTCCAGAGGACGTCGAATGACGAAACGTGTAGGGCGTGGTTGTAGTACGTCAGCACGTCACTTCCGGGAACGGTGGTTTGAGCCGGTGGAACGCGGAAGCGGCTCGGCGAACACCTTAAGCTGATAGTGAACTCCCTAAATGTGAGTGGATGCTATGCTACTTTAACATTATCAACATATACTACGCAATGGAGGCTTATCTTTTATTTCAGTGACCGAGGAAGACTGAGTGATCCACTTTACAAGTGCGGTAAGGTGGAGATCCACTGGTGCCATATACTGTCACAAACACAGAATCACTCACGTGGTTAATGTTATTAACAGCACTCAGCACTTTATATATGCCTATGTATATGTGATATATGGTACACTGAGCACAGCCCATGATAATTTATTGTAGTTTTACTAGCACGCAGCACTTTTGAAATTTTAAATGCACTGTATGCCTTAAATGCACTTTCACAATACGTATGATTCGTGCAGGTTTTTGAGACTGCACAAATACACAAGTTTTGATTTAAAGTGGTAGCGCCGGTCCCAACTTTCTTGCAACTTTTTTCCAACACACTACCTCAGAGGTAGGTTGGGGGCAGCTTACACCACAATAACCACTATCCTGGTTCAATTAAGGTACTGAGACTCCATAGCACTGGTATTTAAGCTTTTTATATTTTAGACACAGTGATGACAGGCGTGTTGGTGAAACATGGGGGTTGCAGGTGTGGTATTTTGGACAGGGAATTGGGGTGGATTGTGTGGATCAGATGGTGTTGGGAGCAGGATAATGGTTGGGGTGCTGGAGTGATGATAAGAGCAGGGGTGCAATGTGTAGATATAATGGCGGAAGCAGAGGAGAGTTGTGTATACATGTGAGAATTTGAGGGTGGTTGTCCAGGTACATTGGGGACATCTGTGAAGGGGGATTGTAGACAAGGTGGGATATGCACAGGCACAGTGATGAGAAAGGAGATACAGTAGGGCCATACAGAGGTTGACTACATGTTGTGTGGTGAAAGAAGGAGTGCAGGCATAGTGGGTGGTGAAAAAAGAGGGGTGTAGGCATGGATGCTGGTGAGAGAAGGTGAGAGAAGGGGGTTGTAGGAGTAAATGGTGGTGGAAGAAGGGGGTAAAGTCATGAGTGGTGTTAAAAAAGAACAACAACCCTGGATGGTGATGGTGCTGAGAGAAGGAAGGCTCAAGGCACAGCAAATTCTTTATGGATCACCAAACATTCACCTAGTACGAGGGGAAATTGTGTGATGATGGTCCAACTGATCTCACTCCTTCCCTTCCCTTCCCTTCACCCTTTAGACCCCTCAACTCCCTCCTCTCCACCTCTTTTTTCTCTCTTTCTAGCCCTTTTGAATAGTTCTTCTTCTTTCATACACCCAGTAACAGGGCCTGGAGGTTTAGATGGAGTATCTTCTCTGTTATGGATATCAAATTATATGTTTCCTGCCTTATCTCTGCCCTACACTTGGATCTTTTTTGTATGTTGCACAGTTTCATTCCCATGATTTTCTCTGTGTTTTCATGTATTATTGTTTTAAATCCTTTCAATAAAAAAAAAAAAAAAAATGATTGAATCAGAAGTGGTGTGTGAAGTGGTGGATGCTGAGAGAAGGGGTGCTGAAGGTACTGTGGGTAAATGATGGGTAGTAATAAGGGGAGGGAGCTGGCTGACATTGCAGGAAGGGGGGGGATTGAGTAATAATGCTGATCTGGATGCTGATAGGAAAGCTTCCTCCTAAAACAGGTTGGAAGAAAAAGGGGTGTAGGAAGAAAAAGGGGTGTAGGGGTGTTGTTGGGGCTGAGAAAAGGGGGCTTACAGGCACAGTACACATGAGGGGTTTAATTGAGATTGCTTGCAATGATGGCTGCCTAAGAGTGCATGGAGGTTTTAAGTGATAAATCTTGCTTACATTTAGGGGGGGCGGGGGTTGGCCCACTGTTGTATCCATCAATCTGACTGTTCTTTGTACACTGACTTTATTGTGCAACTGGAGCCTTGACAATAGTATCTAACCTGTCCGGGCAGGATGAAGAGGAGACAGCTGCAGCAGCAGATACTCTGTTGATAATTTGTCATCCACTTGGGCTGTATCTCTTGCACTGTGATTGGGGAAAGGATGGGTTCTATGCAAGGAGAGAGCTCTGCTAGGAAATCATTCAGACTGGTTGACAGCAATGGCAGTAGACGATGGAGGGGGTTGTGTGCTTGTGAGTGCAGAAATCAAAGGAATGTTTCTAAATCTATCTGCTTCTAAGAAAGGCTCTGTGAGGGACTACAAGGGTCTACAGGGGGGCATGGAATCAAGAAAATAGGACTGGAAGAGAATGGTCAAGGGGCTGCCCTTTAACTTTCTTACAATCTAACTGGCCAATAAAGAGGAAGAGGTAGGGAGTGGAAGAGGAGAACTTGCTACTGGAAGCTGAACTCCCCAAAACTATATTGTAGCTAAGATGTAATTCATAATGGCAACGTGAATCTGTGCTGAGAAAATGAAACTCTACCTGAGCTTTTATATTATTAAGGCTTAACATAATAACCATTCTTTAAACAGATGTTAAAACAAGTTCTCTACGTTTGCTCTAGCACCTATAATATATTTCAAGCTGGAAAATAATATGAGTACTTCATTAAAGATATATTTCTAATTGAAAGACATTAGAAAAACACTCAGGACTCCCAGGATAATTTTTTGCCAACACCAGCTTCATTTGCGTATACATTTTAATGAATGTGTGTTGCGGTTTTAATTGAACTGTAAAATTTGTCTTATCCCACATAAGATATTCTTAGAAAACCAAATAAGTACATTAGAATAAAAACATAAAAACTGCCACACTGTGTAAAGGATTTTGGCTGTTTAACCCATGTGTGCTTTGCGTGACTGCAAATGCAAAAAAAAAAAAAAAAAAACACTTTTTTAAAATTTAAATAATTTAAATGACTCCAAAAAAGCAATATACTAATTAGAACTGTAAGTGAATGGAAAGTAAACATATTCACTTTAAATATTTTTCAATTAATTACATATTTCATATTGTGTACCTTAATTCATTATTTTACGGTGTGCTTCACTGAACATAAAACTGTTTTAATCAATATGTTTAATGTTTTGTAGTATACTGTATGTGTTCGCTGTTTTGGCCAATAAATGTACAAATAATAGAAGTTGTCTTGACTCTGTATTTCTACATCAATACTTTGTTATATGAGTAGGAAAACACTTGTGACAAATCTTGAAATAAATAAACAATTAACATTAGATCAGAGGTAGGCAACATCACCGCTCCAGCTGTTTTGGAACTAAAAGTCCCATGTGTATTGCAAGACTCTGAAAGCCACAGGCATAACTGCCAGGGACACAGGCAATTTGGGATTTGTGGTTTATTCACAGCTGGAGTGCCAAGGTCACTTGCCACTTCAATAAATTGATATGCACTAGTATAAATGTTTAATTCCTGCACCCCCAGGAAGGAACAAGAATATTCATAGTTGCCAAAATTTATCAAAGCTCTTCCTCATGAGATTGTAGTTCCCAGATAATACTGAACAACTTGAAATACATGCTTCTAGTTGTTGACAGTTTTGCACACTGTACCACCCCCTTCCCCCTATTGCGCTATTGGGAAATAGCAAAGTAACATGACCTTTATTTATCATCTTAGCTTAAAAATGTTATGTAATACAGGAGTATGATATACTGTATATATAACAATGCAAGACGCTTATATATTGTATTTAAATTCTATACATATAAAGAATTGGAGGAATTATCTTTTTTGGAACCAGTTTTCCATCATATTCGAAAAATGGCAAACTGAGCAAAAGTGGCATATTTTCATAAACCAATTACAAATAAGGATGAGCTCTATGTTCGCGTCGAACGTACATTCGACTCAAACACCCGAACATCCGGGGTGCTCCATGGGAACACGGAAGCTTCCCGGCCATCACCGCTGATCCTAGACAGCCTCGAACGTGAGTTTTTATGCTCTCTCTTCCACGCTACAGATACACATTACATCATGGGGTTTCTTTCTTCTAACCTGAGGTACTAAAAGCCTGGTTTGACTCACTGGAGAACCCCGGAAGAAACCGACCATCTTTTTCCTCAAGCACAGGTCGTATATTTAGGGGCGACATCTAGTGGATGTACAACAGAATTGCAACCCCATTTTTTATTCATTACTTTCTCTCATTCATTTTGGCACTTTTTCACTTAAGTGGTAATACAAACTCCACGCACAGCACGGATGAATTTATGTTCACTGTTTTATGTATTTTAAATCACTACTTCATTTATGAATTTAACTTATTTTCTGTCATTATCAACTGTCATCACAAAATAAATGCACATTGGGAACTCATTATTTCTTACTCGTTTAGTATATGCAGCACAGCACTTGCACTTTACTGAGTTGCACCTTATGGGCCCAGTTTATTAACCAGCTAACTTGGTCACACCACAAATCACTAGTGCACTTTATTTTAAAACTAAATGTTTTTTTATGACACAATTTTTATTGGCACTTTGTTTTAAGTTGGCACATACAATAAGCACTTATTCACTTTAAGGTAGCGCCGTTACAACCTCCTTTCATACATATTTCTTTCTTCCATGGGAAATTTGCCTGCTGATGAGCACCCCATAATGCACTGCGATCTTGCAGTGCATTGGTTGCTGTTGATTGGCCAAAGCATGCACCTGACCTGGTTGCTTTGGCCAATCACATCAAAATGTTCTGTCAGAGCCATGATTGACCAAAGGCAGCATGTCCACGCCCCACACTATATAAGGCTGCTTACATGGCAGTCCTGTGTAGTGTGTTAGTGGAGATTAGGCAGGGTAGCCAGTGGATTGTATGTTCAGTCAGTTTAGTGCAGTCAGTGTAGTGTAGTGTAGTGCTGTGCTGTGATTCTTGTGTAACAAAAGTGTAGTGGTGCCACTGAAGTGTTGGTGTATACAACACATCTGTGTCACCCCACTGATCCCATTTATTTTTTTTCATTGATATATCTTTTTTTTTTGCAGCAGCAGCAGCAGCATTAGGTTATGTTGCTGAATTTTTAGTACTCCCCCATCTGCGTGGCAGGTGCTATTCCTTCTGCAACAGCAGTGTTTTTTTTGTGGCGCAGCAGCACTAATAATTGCTGTTCCCCCCTTTCTGCGTCGCAGGTGCTATTCTTTCTGCATCAGCAGAGGTTTTCTTTTTCTTTTTTTTTTGCGGTGCAGCACTAAAAATATTTAGGGCATAATTGCTGCTCTGCCATTCTGCATTGCAGGCATTCCTCCTCTGCATCAGCAGTAGTTCCCTTTTCTTTTCTTGGCTTTATTCATTTTTTCTTTCTTAAAAAAGAAAAACTATAATAAAATGGTTTATTGTGCACCTAGCACGAAAGTATTGCACCCAAGCACCATATTCCCATCCCACACTCTATAATAAAAAGTTTTAAACCCCCCCCCCCAAAAAGTAAAAATAAAAAACAATAATAAAACGGTTTATAGTGCACCAAGCAGAAACATATTGCACCCAAGCATCATATTTCCATCCCACATTCTAAAATAAAAAATTATAAAAATCCCCCCGAAAAATCCCCATCATGTCTGAAAGGCTAACAAGGTGAGTCAGACGCTCACAAGCCACTAAAAGAGGGCAAGTAGCCTCTGTGTCCAAGTGGTGGTCGCAGACAAGGTGCATCCTGTGCAGGTGGTCCTGCTTGTCCTTTTTTTTCCGGTGCTGGCCATGTTATTGAGCTACATCATGCAGAAGAGTTGGTCGAGTGGATAACTAAGCTGTCCTCATCCTCCTCATCCTCTGTCACCCAGGCTCATGCTAGTTTGTATTCCACTGCAGCTGCCAAAGCGGCCTATTCCACAGGCACAGGGGAGTCTCCTGAATTATTCAATCATAGTGTCAGTTACATGCTGGTGGAGGATGCGCAGCAATTTGAATGCTCTGATGTTCGTTCCCAGGTTTAAGAAGGGAGTAACGTGAGAGAAGGGGCACCAATGACGGGCAAGAAACTAGCAGTCATGTTCCCCCTGCTGCAGCATACTGTCAAGCTTGCTCCAGTGGCAAGGAGGAAGGGGGTGATGAGATCACTGACTGTACTTGGGTGCCTGAGAGAACATAGCAGCAAAGTGAGGAGGCACAACTCCAATGAGGCAGGATGTCCTTCAGGGGCTGCCTTAAGGGCAGCCACCCTATTGCATTACACCACAGAGCTCCACAGGTGCAAGGCGTTGTTAAATCCCCACTGACTTCCGAAAGTTCATTGGTGCGGGCTTTTTTCAACACATGTGCAGCAGACTGTGCAGCAGACTAAAGCATTGCTGTTTGCAATCTCTGTCTGAAGCGGACCAGAACACCAACCGCTTGGGCACCATATGCTTGACAAGACAAATGATGACCTGCCATGCAGTTCATTGGCAAGAGTACCTGAAAGACTCACATTATAAAAAAATGCAGACATCTCATCTGGGATCTCTACCCCCACTATATCTCAAGTCTTCTCAAAAACCTGTACAGAGAGGGATGATGGTATAGCAATAGGTTTCACAGGTACTTTCACCCAATCTGCTAGCAATATACCACCTGTTGATTTCACTAGGCAAACTTCGCTACCCCAGTTGCTGGCCCGTAAAATAAAAATATTGTCCCAGCCATCCACATGCTCAGCATCTAAATGCTAGCTTGACCAAATTTCTAGCACTACAACTGCTGCCATTTCATCTGGTAGACTCTGCCCCTTTTTGTGAATTTGTGGAAGTGGCAGGTTCCAAAAATAAATACATTTTCACGTAAGGCCATTCCAGCTCTGTACCATCATGTGGAAGGCAATGTTGTGACTTTGTTGGAAAGAGAGGTTAGCAGCAAGGTTCATATTACTGCTGACTCATGGTCCAGCAGGCATGGTCAGGGACGTTACATTTCCTTCACGGGGCACTGGGTAAATCTGCTGGCAGCTGAGAAGGATGCAGGACAGGATTCAGTGCTGGAGCTTATTCCATCACCACTGCTCCAAAAAGCTAATGGTGATTCTGACACATCTGTCCGCTCCACCCCTTCACTTCTTCTTCCTCTATGGCCTCTTCTGCTGAATTTTTCTCTGAACCAGCAGTGCTCCCTAAGTGTTCAAGGGGCCACGCATGCAGTCAGGTTAAAAGATGCAATGCAGTGCTTCAATTGGTCTGTCTAGGGGACAGGAGCCACACTGGGCCAAAGATTCTGTCAGCTCTGCAGGGGCATGTTCAGAGGTGGTTGACACCATGGTAACTTGAGCCAGGAGTGGTTGTATGCAACAATGGCACCAACCTTCTCTCCACCCTCCAACAGGGACACTTGACACATGTTCCATGCTTGGCACATGTCCTGAATCTGGCAGTGCAGCATTTCTTGAACAGTTACCCGGGTTTACAAGATCTTCTGAGGCAGGCCAGAAAAGTCTGTGGCCATTTCCAGCAGTCATACAATGCCAGTGCTCAGCGGCTGACATTGAACGGTAATTCAACCTGCCCACCAACCGCCTCATTTTTTACATAACCACCAGGTGGATCGCAACATTGGCAATGCTGCAGTGGCTGCACATGCAGCAGAGGGCCATCAATGAGTACCTGTGTGAGTATTGCAGAAGGATAAGCTCAGGGGAGATTGGCTTCTTTACGCCACACCATAGGCTGCTGATAAAGCATGCATGCACTGTACTGTCACCATTTAAGGAGGCCACAAGGATGGTAAGCTGCGATAATGTATGCATCAGTGACACTATTCCTCTAGTCTTCATGCTGGAGCACACACTTCATGGAATCATGGACAGGGCACTTGACTTCCTTTCCTCTCAAGGCTCCCTTTATGCAGATACCATTCCTGCTGGGCCACAAAATAGGAAGAGGAGGAGAATTGTGGCAGCGTGGATGTAGAGGATAACATACAGCAGTCTTCAAGGGATAGTTTTCATTTCCCAGAAACCCCAGGAGTTGTACGTGGCTAGGTAGAGGTAGTTCCTGACAATGTAATTCTTAGTGACCCAGAGGACTCAGAATCTCATGCCTCCTCAAACTTACGCTGCATGGGCTCCCTGATTCTGCAAAGCCTGTGAAAGGACCCAAGGATTTGTGGTATCAAGGAGAGGGATCATTACTGGTTGGGGAAGAGAACCACAAGCGCCAATCTAAGTGTAGTATGAAGACACAATTTATTACAGAATAAAAACAATGTTACTCACAAAAGTAGCGTGTATAAGGCATGAGATAATAAATCGGATGGTCCTGGGCATCAAGCATCTAGGGGGTCCCTCTGGTACCGGACCTGGTTTGTGCTGAGGAATAGAGGTCTACTGTGTGCTGGCAGGAGGCTTTCCTGGTCCATAGGCTGCCGAAGCTCTGATCTTCCATTCATCCGAGGGCCGTGACGTCACTTTCTGGATGCCGAGCTGCAGACTAATGGCGACGCGTTGCGGAGCATGCGCTTCTTCTTCAGGCAGTCTTTATCCATCACGGACTGCCCGAGTATTACTGGCTATCTGTTTTGTGCCAATAGCTTTTTGTTTATCATTACTGGTTGGCAACCTTTCTTGATCCACGTTACAAGGTTAAAGTTGCAGAGCTCATCCTGCCTTTGCAGAGGGAGCAGAGGATGAAACATCTTGAGGACGTCTGGAAGAAAAATTTGTGTAACACCTTTTCAGACACTGGGAGGTTACTATTTCCTGGACAACGTGTTTCTGAGGCTTTGTTTAGTCAAAGGAAGAGCGGTAGAGGAGGCAACCGGCTGACCTATGCCTTTAAAGGCAACCATTGGCAGCATCTGCATCATATGGTGAAGGATTATCTAAGGGCAAGAGCAGACTTGGAGTCCTTTCCAACTGAGCATCCACTGGGTAACTGGGTCTTGAGGATGGACCACTGACTAGAACCTGCTCAATATGCAATCGAGATACTAGCCTGTCCTTCTGCCAGCGTACTTGTACAGACATTCAGTGCTGCTGGACGTTTGTGATGGATAAAAGAGTGTGTCTGTCCACAGACTCCATTGACTTGCTGACATTTATTAAAATGAATCAGTCCTGGATCAACAGCAGCTATCAAGCCCTGATACTGAAGTAAACTGATTTAGGGATGCTGCCTATCCTATTCCCAAATTTTGATTATGCTAGCTTCCAACAATGTTTTTGGTTTAGGGCAACAACCAAGGCCCAATTTTTCTGCACCTATTTTGAAACCTACACCTATTTGTAGGTTTCACTATGTATGGGCAAACGGTTTGGGCTGAGCATAAGTTTAGCCTGAACTTTGCCCATTTAAGTACTCGCCTAACACATGAACTTTCTCTGCACTTAGCGGCATTTTTTGCCTGCCGTGCGCACCGTTAATAGGGTGTTAAGGGTTCCTTGCTGAGAGCTGAATTTCAAAAAAATGTAAATAAAAAAATTGGGGTAAAAACAGCTTGGAGGGACCCTTTGGGTCTGATATGGTTTTTAAGGGGAACCCCATGACAGAATTATGAAAAAAAAGACATGGAGTCCCCCCAAAATCTATATAAGGCCATTTGGGTCTGGTATAGATTTAAAGGGGAACTCCTCACCAAAATAAAAAAAAACTGTGTGGGGTCCCCCCCAAAATCCATAGATTTTAAGGGAAACTCCAGATCAAAATTAAAAAAAAATGCTTGGGGTCCCCCCCAAAATCCATACCACCTATTGGAAGGCATCCCACCATCTGTCCCTATCTGCGCTTTGACAGTTCTTATATAGGCAAGGGACGGGGCCACCTGGCTATCTCATAAGGTGGTGCCCCCCTTCTGACGTCATGTGACAGCACATGATGTCAGAAGAGGGCAGTGCCAGTGGGTGACGCATCTGGGTGACCCCGCCCCTTGCCTATATAAGAATTGTCAAAGCACACATCGGGCAGACGACAGGATGTCTCCCAATAGGTAAAAGTGTTTTTTATTTTTTCTATTTTTCAGGTCCGGTAGGTGTCGTGATTGATGATGGATTTAGATCAAGAGGCACTGTTTTTTTTTTTATTTTTGAATAAACGACTTGTCAAAAACTGTTTCCAGTGTTTCTTACTTTTTGACACTTTTTTGGTGAATGTGTAGGGGTACCATGTACCCGATACCCATTCACATAGGTAGTGGGGAGGGATCTGTTCCAGGGGGGTTCTATATTCTGATAATCCCCCCACCTGCAGATCCCGACAACCACAGCCTAGGATTGTCTGGAAGAGGCCCTTGTCCCCATCAATATGCACCATCAACAAAAGCACGCGCAATCCAATATTGAGGGCATGTAGCCTGGTATGGTTTAGGGACGCCTGCTTGCCCCCACCCCCTTTCCTGACCTGCCAGACTGCATGCTTGGATAATGGACTTATATGGATTTTGGGGGGACCCTACAGACCCTACACAGTTTTTTTTTCTTTTGGCTCGAAGGGCCTGGTGTGAACTGGTGGGGGGGCCCTACGCCATTTTCTTTCCTTTTTTAAATTTGTATTGCCAGGAGTCAGCGATACATTACAGCTGCGAGAAAGTTTAAATTACATTTTTTCCTTTAGAAATATTAGTATTGCTGCAGCAGGCTTCATACATCCTACAGATGCACCACTTTACAGGCACATTAAGGGGACCCCCAGAGATGAAAATAATTTTTCATTTTTATTGTTTCACTTTACGCATCATTAACCACTTGCCTACAGTGCACTTTCACCCCCTTCCTGCCCAGACCTATTTTCAGCTTTCAGCGCTCTCACACTTTGACTGAGAATTACTCAGTCATGCAACACTGTACCCATACAAAAATTGTGTCCTTTTTTTCACACAAATAGAGATTTCTTTTTATGGTATTTGATCAATACTGGGTTTTTTATTTTTTGTGCTATAAATAAAAAAAGACTGAAAATATCGTGAAAAAACGCATTTTTCTTTGTTTCTGTCATAAAATTTTGCAAATTAGTCATTTTTCTTCACAAATTTTGGCCAAAATTTATACTGCTACTTATCTTTGGTAAAAATAACCCAAATAAGTGTATATTATTTGGTATTTGTGAAAGTTATAGAGTCCACAAGTTATGGTGCGAATCATTGAAAATTGATCACACTTGATCACACCTGATGTACTGAAGGCCTATCTCATTTCTTGAGACACTAAAAAGTCAGGAAAGTACAAATACCCCCCAAATGACCCCTTTTTGGAAAGTAGACATTCCAAGGTATTTAATAAGGGGCATGGTGAGTTTTTTGAAGTTGTAATTTTTTCCCACAATGCTTTGCAAAATGAAGATTTTTTTTTTTTTTTTTTTTACAAATTGCCGTATTAACAGGTTATTTCTCTCACACAGCACATGTATACTTGCAACTACACCCCAAAACACATTCTACTACTCCTCCTGAGTATGGCGATACCACATGTGTGAGACTTTTTCACAGCCTGGCCACATACAGAGGCCTAACATTCAAGTAACAGCGTCCGGCATTCTAGGAGCATAAATTACACATATAATTTCCTGACAACCTATCGCACTTTTAAAGGCCCTGGAGCACCAGGACAATGGAAACCCCCATAAAATGACCCCATTTTGGAAAGCAAACCGCCCAACGTATAATTTTTGAGGCATAATGAGTCTTTTGAATATGTCATTTTTTTCCACAAGTTTTTGGAAAATGTGGAAAGAAAATGAAAACACATTTTTTTTACACAAAGCTGTCCATTTATGCAATATTTCTAACACATAGCATGTACATAGCAAAAATTGCACCCCAAAATACATTCTGCTATTCCTCCTGAGTATGGCGATACCACATGTGTAACACTTTTTCACAGCCTGGCCACATACATAGGCCTAACATCCAAGTAGCGCTTTACACAAAGTTGTCCATTTATCCACTTTAAGACTGGGCCTATTTTTGACACTTGGTGTTTACAAGCTAAAATCATTTTTTTTGCTAGAAAACTACTTGGAACCCCCAAACATTATATATTTTTTTTAGCAGAGACCCTAGAGAATAAAATGGAGATCGTTGCAATATTTTTTATCACACCATATTTGCGCAGCAGTCTTCCAAATGCGATTTTTTTGAAAAAAATTCACTTTTTTGAACTAAAAAATAAGAAAACAGTCAATTTAGCACAATTTTTTTTCATAATGTGAAAGATAATGTTACGCCGAGTAATTAGATACCCAACATGTCATGCTTCAAAATTGCGCATGCTCACAGAATGGCGCCAAACATTGGTACTTAAAAATCCCCATAGGCAACATTTTAAAATTTTCTGCAGGTTACTAGCTTAGCGTTACAGAGGAGGTCTAGGGCTCAAATTATTGCTCTCGCTCTAACGATTGCGGCGATACCTCACATGTATGGTTTGAACACCGTTTACATATGTGGGCGGGACTTGCGTATGCGTTTGCTTCTGCGCGTGAGCTAACGGGGACAGGGCGCTTTAATTTTTTTTTTCCTATTTATTTTATTTATTACTTTTTTTATTTTTACACAGTTTAAAAAAAAAAAAATGTTTTGATCATTTTTATTCCTATTACAAGGAATGTAAACATTCTGGGGTCAAAAAGACCTCACACCTCACAACTACACTAAAAAAGAAAAAAAAAAATTGTTGAAAGAGGAAAAAAAAAAAAAGCGGCCCTTTAAACCGGTTGCTAGGCAACGTCTTTTGACGTAGCTCCGGTCCTCCAAGACCATAGAGTTGAGGCCATCTTGCCCTCACTCGACTTCCTGTCTCTGAGGATCCGGGACCGGATAGTTTTCCCCGCTGCCGGCGGGTCCGGAAAGCTGGGAAAACGTCTGGGACGTGGCAGGAGGGGGGGGGCACCTCTTCCCCTGCACCGTAAGGGTAATTCCGCGGCAAATCCGCCACTGGGACCACCCTTATCTGAAAGCCGACCGCCCGCCGTTTCAAAAAATACCGGGGTTATGGGGGCTATCTGCTGCCATAACCCCAGTATTTAGCTTTTAATGGCCGACGCATATAGTCGTTAGGCGGTCAGTAAGTGATTGCATGTATATGGCAAACAGGTGACGATGATTGATGGGGTGACAAGTGACGATCACTGATGGGGTGTCAAGTGACGATGATTGATAGGGTGACAGATGACGATGACTGATGGGGTGACAGGTGACGATGACTGATGGGGTGACATGTGACGGTGATTGATGGGGTGACAGGTGACGGGAGATGGTCACTGATGGGTGACAGGTGACGGGCGATGGTGCACGGCAGTACTGATGGCAGTCTCTGGTGACCGGTGAATTTTAGGCTACGTTCACATGTGAGCATAGCGATCATGGGCAGAATCACTGTGATTCTGCCCGTGATCCAGAAATCATTGCAAATTGCGGGACGCCTGTGCGTTGCCCGTTTTTTGCAATAGCACCCCAAACGCTGTGCGATGTTCCTGCAATTTCCACCTGCCGAATCGAGGTAACATCACGCAAACAACGCATGACGCCCCAAAGAAACTTTAGTACCTTTTTTGGGCATCATGCGATGTTTGCGCGATGTTACCGCGATTCGGCAGGTGGAGATGGCGGCACATGTGAACGTTATGGGTGTCAATTTCTGGGCACTGATGAGGTGACTGTTGGGTGACAGGTGACATTGGGGGGGGCTGAGGACTGTGTGGGGACCTTTATTAGTGTGCTTTTACTTTGTGACATGTGTACAGAACAGTAACTCACTATTTCTAGCTCTGCTCTCCTCACACTGGAAACTGTATGAGGGGAGAAGAGCTAGTAACAGTGAGTTACTGCTCTTTGTTTACATTTTGTGATCGGCTGTGAATGGATTCACAGCCGATCACATAGTAAACAGTCACTGTCAGTGACTGTTTACTACTGCCGGTGACAGCTGTGTTCCTACGGAACACAGTGCCACCGACATGACCACGGTGCGCGCTCCCGATCGCGCATGCGCGGTCATCTCCCGGGCGCCTCCATTGTGATCGGCTGTGTCATTGGAACACAGCCGATCACGTGGGAAACAGCCATGCCTATTGGCTGTTTCCCCCCTGCCGGTGACCGGCTGTGTCCCGGGGACACGCCGACACCGGCAGTGCACGGCGGCGTGCCCGCGATCGCGCGCCTGCCCTGCATTTCCTGCGGACGTCATATGATGTCCGCCCAGGATAATAGCCGCACCGTAAGTGGTTAAAATCACTGCTCCTTTAAAAAAAAAATGTTTTTAAAATACATTTTTGCATTGATACATGTCCTCCAGGGCAGTACCCAGGTCCCCATACACTTTTAATGGTAATAACTTGCATATAAGCCTTTAAAATTAGCACTTTTGATTTTTCATGTTTGTGTCCCATAGACTTTAATAGAGCTTGCATGTTCGCTAGAACTTTTTCTCTGTTCAAGATGTTCTGGTGCAAATCGAACAGGGGGGTGTTCGGCCCATCCCTAATTACAAACACATCAGCTAAATTACATTTTAGATACCTAATTACCTTCAAGCTCTATCCTGTAGTCAGAGATGTATAGTAACGAAGTAGAATTACTTAAGTACTGTACTTAAGTACCGAAATGCGGTATCTGTACTTTCCTAGAGTAGAATTTTTTTCTCCTACTTCTACTTTTACTTCACTACATTTTTTCGATGATTTCGATACTTCTACTCAAGTATTTTTTTTTGTGCTGCATAGTTACTCGTTACTTTTAAAAAAATTACCACTGCCAGAACAGTAGATGGCAGGTTGCATAAAGCTCAAAAAAATGTGTATAATGTCATTTGTAAATCAGCGCATACGAAAATAAAGGCTGTGTATAATAAAAGCTGCTATACCAAATCTTTCCAATAAAAAGAAAATATGAAACAAACAAATAAATGGTGCTACAGCGCTTAAAGTGCATCAAGAAACTACTAACAAACACAGGTTAATCATTTGAATAAATCATTTGAAATAATAAAAAACAATATGATGTTCAAACTTTTGACTTCTTTCTTTAATAACTACATAACACAGTACTTGTACTTCTACTTTCAGTACTTGAGTAGAAATTTTTTTTCAAAACTACTGGTACTTTTTACTTTTAGTACTTAAGTAGCAAATTTTTTGAAAAAACTACTTGCAATACTTAAGTAAAAAAAATGTTGAATACTTTAGTACTTCTACTTAAGTAACTTTTTCTGTGAGCACTTCCACTTCTACTCAAGTCACTTTTTGATCGAGCACTTGTACTTTTACTCAAGTAGAAATTTCGAGTACTTTATACAAGTCTGCCTGTAGTAACCATAGATTTCCATACAATGCCTATAAGTTATGAAGCAAAGCACCAAACTGTGAATTAAGGGGCGGAGAAAGCCAAATCTGTCATCACATGTCCCTTCACAGCCTACCGCTCGGCTGCTTTTGCCTGTTTTTGTCTCCCCACCACTTCCACTGCTCTGATGCCTGTCCCACAAACAAACAAAGAAGAGGAGTGCAAACTAAATGCAGCAGAGTTAAAAACTTTATTGGTAAAATTAAATGCAAACTGGGCATTTACTAAATTAAAATAGAAAAAAGCATGTACTCAACACTCCCAGCATTGGCACTTGTCTGTATTCACACTTGTAGTCCTGGATAGCAGTGCTGTCAAACAGCAGAATAGCTGCAGCTGAAGGACAGATGAGAGCTCTGTACAAAGACACAGCGTGTTGCTGGGGAATCTCCTCGATTAAATCACATGCGGGTGGAGCAGTTGGCATGGATAACAGATTTTGAAGGACTTTCTTCTTTGTCAAGCCTGTGATGCCTGTTCCTCTCCCTTCGGCTACAGGTCAGCCAATGGGAATGGTGAGCCAATAGAAGTTGGTATGGCACAAAAAGTTCCCTATAAAGCACTTGGGATTCGGACATAGTACGTGATGGCACTGGTATGAAAGATAGTAATAATCCAACTTGCATAATAAGAAAAGTTTATTGAAAGTCAGGGTGGCAACCCTGTAGTCAGATTACTGACTGCTTTTATGGTTGCCACCAACAAGGAGGTGGTCTATGTATATGGCAGGATCAACCAGTTATTTTCTCATAGCACAGATTTAGAATACATTTTGAAAAGTAATACACACACATTTTTTTTAGGGATTAATGATACTTTAAATGAGGAAAAAACTTTTTTTTTCTCATTTGTGATATTGATGACATGTAAGGATAGGCTGTGGCTGTCTCTCTGATTTAAGTTAACAGCTAGAGTTTGGGGGTTATAGCACAAAAGGGCTATGTAGGGAGGTTTATTGTACTTAAAAAAAAAATACACTTGTCCTCTAGGTGAAAGATCCTCATTTGTGGTGAATTAAATGTGCAATGATGAGACATTTGGATTAAACATGGTGGGTTTTCATAGGTATGTGTGAAAAAAATGTATGTTTAAAGGTAATAATTCACAATTAGAACAAATGTAGAAGTGATCAATACTTGTCAATGTAACGTTGATCTCCTTAACCACTTCATATAGAAAAAGTGATGGCTGCAAAGTGGTTGCTCTATCCTGACTGGGCATCAGAAGATGTCCATTAGGATAGAATGCTCTGGGATTGCCCACCCATGGCCACCAGGGATGCCCACCTGCCCGCCTATTAGTACCGCCTATCAGTGCCCATCAGTGCTGCCTATCAGTGCCCATCAATGCTGCATATCAGTGCTACCTATTAGGGCCACATATCAGCAGACTTGTATAAAGTATTCAAAATTTCTACTTGAGTAAAAGTACAAGTGCTCGATCAAAAAGTGACTTGAGTAGAAGTGGAAGTGCTCGCAGAAAAAGTTACTTAAGTAGAAGTACTAAAGTATTCAACATTTTTTTTACTTAAGTATTGCAAGTAGTTTTTTCAAAAAATTTGCTACTTAAGTACTAAAAGTAAAAAGTACCAGTAGTTTTGAAAAAAAATTTCTACTCAAGTACTGAAAGTAGAAGTACAAGTACTGTGTTATGTAGTTATTAAAGAAAGAAGTCAAAAGTTTGAACATCATATTGTTTTTTATTATTTCAAATGATTTATTCAAATGATTAACCTAAAGGACAATCACAATTCCTTAGGCTGTAACTTTTTGTAAACAAAAAACAGATAAAGTATGTCCCTCCCTTCCCCTTTTAAAGCATCCTTCTTTTAAAGCCAGGGGTGGTCTCCTTCCTGAGCTTCCTCACTCTCACAGCCAGGCAGATCACTTGAAGTTGAAGGGCCAGGGGTGGAAGGTGGTGTTTTTGGTTCTTCCATCTTTTCAGCTGATCAAAAGGCAGAACAGGAGCATGCGCACTTGCGCAGTCTTCTTAATCGCGGTTTGATTTGATTCGCTCAATTGATGATGATGTGCCAGGCCAGCTTCATCAAACCTACAACGCTTAAAGTGAAAAATGCATCAAAAACTACTAACAAAGTGGCTGTGCTAAAAATGCTAATAAAGTGCCTGCAATTATATATATTCTTCTTGTATTCAAAATCATCGCCCACAGTATCAAAAATAAAGTGACATGTCTGTGCTAAATGCAGTGCAAATTATTCCCACAATGTAAATTGAATTCATATAAAATATATATGACAATACCACAATAAAATAAGTTGTGATTGTGAATAAGTTAGGTGCAAGTTTAAGTGTGTAAACTAAACTTTATAACGAAAAGTCCATAACTGAATTCCAGTGTGCAATCTAAGAAGTGTTGTCACTTGCTGTCAGATGCTTCCACCTTTCTTCTGTGATCTGCTCAAGTAAAGTGGTGGACTGGATAGCCTCTCTCTCTGCCTCTCACCTTAGTAGCACTGGCACTGCACTGGTTCAAAAAGCTGTCTATATTATTTTCATTATAAGAACTTGTCAGAACATGCTTCCACCACCTGTCCTTCACACTAGTAGTGCTCATTTGCTTTGCTCAAGTCAAGTGCCACTGCCAGTGGCCACTGCAGTGCGGGCACAGTCGCACAGGCAGAGGCAGGCCGCAGGAAGCACAGGCACCACCACAACACAACACTTATGGTCCATGGACCATGGATGGTCGGATAATCATCATAGCCGTCAGTCTCACTCTTCTTGGTTCAGAAAAGCAATCCCATGACCCGTGTGTATATAATATATTAATATTTTATATTGATTATTTGATTCTCAAATGGCACATTTGCCATGGCAAGGATTAGGCCCTCTCCACGGTCCACCTCACTCACCTCATAGAGAAGAAGATGAGATAACGAAGAAAATGCTCCGAGTCCTGCTCCCGCGTCCCGCCGCCCGTGTCACAACTCCTCTCAGTAAGGGCCCTAAAGGGTGGAGTCTGAGTGACACACAACACGTTTAGAGGCAGAGACCTCGAGTGGGAAGACGGCAGCATGGCTCCTCCAGTGCGGTCTTAACTTGATGATCATGACAGTGATTCCGCGGGCCGCGGCACGAGCAAGGCTGTGGGATTGATTGAATTGAGTTGTGCTGCCTACAGCTACACGCTACCTACTACTAAATTGTGAGTCAGTATATTTTATTTCATTTTTATATATAAAAGCGGTATTGTTGAGCACTACTAGCCACTAGATCTCCTGGCTGTCACTTTGTCACATGTTGGGGAATCACAGCGGCTCGGCTCCAGAAGTGGCGGGTGTCCCCGTCATTCTGCCAGGGCCGCCAAGAAGTTCATCACCTAATCTTAAGTTATTAATATCTTATGAGGAGAGGACCTATGAGATTGAGAATTGAAATAATTAAATATATATGGCTTTTTGAACCAGTGCAGTCAGTGCCACAGTGCCACCCAGACGCTATCCAGCAGTGCCACCACCATTAAGTGTGTTGGTCGGTAACTCGAGCACTGGAGGAGGTGGAAGCATCTGACAAGTGAAGTGACACTTTAGATTTGCACACTGGAATTAATTTATGGACTTTTCGTTATAGATAGGTTTACACACTTCAACTTGTTGCACGCACCTGACCGAACTTATTTCATAACTTATTTTATTGTGATTTATTGTCATATTTTATATGAATTGAATTTACTGTTACATTGTGGGAATAATTATTTTCACTGCATTTAGGCTTTAGCACATTCATGTCACTTTATTTTTGATACTGTGTGGAGTGTGGGCAGGGCACTGGGGGCAACGATGATATTATATCGATTGCACAGGCACTTTATTCGCACAGCCAAGTTGTGTTTGTTAGTAGTTTCTTGATGCACTTTAAGCGCTGTAGCACCATTTATTTGTTTGTTTCATATTTTCTTTTTATTGGAAAGATTTGGTATAGCAGCTTTTATTATACACAGCCTTTATTTTCGTATGCGCTGATTTACAAATGACATTATACACATTTTTTTGAGCTTTATGTAACCTGCCATCTACTGTTCTGGCAGTGGTAATTTTTTTAAAAGTAACGAGTAACTATGCAGCACAAAAAAAAAATACTTGAGTAGAAGTATCGAAATTATCGAAAAAATGTAGTGAAGTAAAAGTAGAAGTAGGAGAAAAAAATTCTACTCTAGGAAAGTACAGATACCGCATTTCGGTACTTAAGTACAGTACTTAAGTAGTTCTACTTCGTTACTATACATCTCTGCATATCAGTACCCATCAGTGCTGCATATCAATGCCGCCTATCAGTGCTGCAAATTAGTGCCTCATCATCAGTGCCACCCCCCCCCCCCCCATCAGTGATTGTCAGTGCAGGAAAAATGTATTTATTTACAAACTTTTATAATATAAACAAAAAAAATGTTTTTTTTTCAAACTTTTCGGTCTTTTTTTATTTGTTTAGCAAAAGAGAAAAACCTTGGGGTGATCAAATACCACCAAAAGAAAGCTCTATTTATGGGGAAAAAAATACATAAATTTGGTTTAGGTACAGTGTTGCATGACTACGCAATTGTCATTCAAAATGCAACAGTGCTAAAAGCTGAAAATTGGCCTGAGCAGGAAGGGGGAGAAAGTGCTCTGTATTGAAGTGGTTAAAGGAGACCTGTGAAAACCATGGGATCTGGCTTCATTACCCTCTCCCACCCAAGCATCACTCCTAGCTTGGAGAGCCTTATATATTCAATGCACAGGCTTCACTAACAATGAGGCTTTAGACCCTCCCCTTCACACCCTAGAAGCTATTATGTCTATGCTTTCCATTAGATCCCTTCCACCCCAAGGCCTGAACACAATATGAGACTTCCTACATAATTCTAAAGGAAAGAGAGTACGAGCATTAGTGGAGGAATTTAATCTTCCTAAGGAAACCCACTTTACATATTCTCATATCTTCCATTCCCTTGCCAAACATCCACTTCCAGAGCCTACTATCCACCTCAAAGCCTGGTAGTTCTATACATTGCAAAAACCAGTTGAGTAAGGAATTTCCCTCTTTTACAATATTCTAAAAAACAAAACTACTTTTCACAAAACTAAAGCAATGCAAAAATGGTAAAGGGATCTCCACATATTTTAAACCCCCAGGCAGTGGAAGACCGTCTTTTGTGAAATACAAACACCGACCCACTGCATCAACCAATGGGTACTAATGTTTAAGATTACACATAGATGGTACTACACACCCTACAGAATAGCTAAATTTTCCCCATCCATATCCCCTCTGTGCTGGCAAAACTGTGGTCAAACAGGAAACTTATTGCATATACTCTGGGAATACCCCTCCCTAACCAGCTTCTGGAGTAATGTATTCCAGCTTTTGTCTTCAAATACAGGGATTATTTCCTCACCTAACCCTGGTTTAGTCCTCCTCAACTTTGGCTTAGAGACATACCCCCCCTTCACTTAGATCTGTAGTCACCCACGTCCTTTTAGCACCCCGCTGCTATATTCTTAGAAAATGGAAAACAGGGGACTCCCCGAATGTTTCAGAAATCACCATCACTGTCCAACAAAACTAAACGTATGGACATTTGCCTGCAATTAACTCCCTCTCTTGTGTAAAACTTGATCAGAACTGGTCCATTTGGTCTGACAGAGGTATTAGGCCTTAATGTTATTCACCCCTCAATTGTGTCATATCCGCTTTACTGATACTTACCTAAATTGTTACAGATTTTGTTGTACTTAGAGACAGTCCCTTCCTTATGGACATCTAAATTCACATTGCCCCTATATCTTCCACCTAATGTACTATTTGTTTTTGATCTTAATTTTGTATAGTTCTAGAATGTGCACCTACCCTTGTTTGTTTGTATATTCCTTTAAAACTCAATAAACCTTAAAAAAATAAAAAAAAATAAAAACAATACAGCCAGTGCCATTGAAACCTGCATTTTCCCTTGCAAAAAGGAAAGGTAGATTTTGTACTAGGCAAACTGCAGGGGTAAGTAGTGTATAAGTGCAGAGAATTATTTGATGGATATTTGATTATTAATGGCTTTTTAAACATGATCCTTGGTTAACCTTATATACTGTTTAATTATTGTTTACAATTAACTTTTAAGCTAGATACTTATTCTATGTTTTCATGTTGGATTGGTCTTTCCATTGTAGTTATTATAAAATGTTCTGGAATTTCAAATCTAAATCAGATTGATAGTCTGCTGAAAGATAACAGCTGCACATATCTACTTATTGCCATACATTTTTGACTGCTCTTAAAAAAAAAAAAAAAGAAAAACACACATAATTCTATAAAACACTCCCCTTCCTCAAAAATGTAGGAAAAGGAATCATCTCATCTGTCAGTCATATTTTGCCCCCACGTCCTCCATTATATGCTTTTCAGGACCCTCAGATGAAAATTCCGCCAGTGACATTTGAGTGAGAACGGATTTACGATCGCAAGAAACGTGTCAAGTTCATTTCATTACTGCAAGAAAGTAAAAAGCAAATTTATCTATGAAAAAGCAATTACTTGTGGACTGACCGGTTCACAATAACAATATAGCAGAGATCTCTCATTCTCTTCCCAAATCCTCAGCTAGCACAGGGATGTTTGATTTTGCTTTAAAGCAATTTTACCTTGTTTGAATTGCAGAGGCATTTAATCTTCATAAAGTAGGTTATTATAATGGAGATGGGCTCTCAAACCAGCTGAGACAAACAGTGACTAGTTATTCATTAGCACAAGATGCTGTGATGTTTAATATGCAAGGTTTCTTATCTAACCACTCATTCTATTAGTCCAAACATGGGGATCAGCCAACTTTACATTTGTGTAATGCATTAGGACTTTCCCTAAAGATGTAAAGTAACTAAATGATCTGAAACTCAGTCTACAAATACAGTCTTTCTCATTAGTTGGAGAACTGAATGTTTTATATTTTGTAAAGAACTAGCAAAAGTGTGCCCTTCATTGATCAGGCTGAATATGGAAGGGCATGCCACTGCAGTAGTTGAGAGCTGAGAAGTGGGCATTGGTACAGTCAGTGGTGTAACTAGGGGGGCCAAAGGGGACCATGTCCCCACCAACATTATACTGTGCCCCCCCAACTAAAATACCTTTTTATTTGTGTAGTGGGTGCTGATGCTGGGTGCCGACCCCCCCCCCCCCACCCATTCCATCAGCTGCTGCTGTCACAGGACACAGGGCAGCAGCACCAAAACTAACAGGCTTTATGGAGGGACACAGGCAGAGCCGCAGCTGCGGGGGATTTCCACCTCTCCCTCTTCTCCTTGAGCCAAGCTGCTCTCATTTAACTGGCCCGGCAATGCCCGATCCTATTGGCAACATTCAGGGCCAATGGGAAACTAACAGCCAGAGGATTATTAGACATTTAGTCTGGATACCAGCGGGCCCAGGACGATTCCCTGGGAGTGGACTGCAGCCCCCAGCATGCAGAGAAAAAGGGGGGAAAGGAGGAGGGGGGATTAGTGGGGGAGGAGAAGAGTACCAGCCAGCAGAACCCACCAGCAGTACCAACCAGCAGTACCTGCCAGCAGTACCAGCCAGCAGTTCCCACCAGCAGTACCCACAAGCAGTACTAGCCAGCAGTACCCACCAGCAGTACCCGCCAGCAATACCCTCCAGCAGTACCAGCCATCAGTAACCACCAGCAGTACCAGTCAACAGTACCTGCCAGCAGTACCAGCCAGCAGTACCAGCCACCATTACCTGCCAGCAGTACCAGCCAGAAGTAACCAACAGCAGTACCCGCCAGCAATACCAGCCAGTAGTACCCACCAGCAGCACCCATTTGCAGTACAAGCCAGCAGTACCCGCCAGAAGTACCAGCCTAGCAGTACCCACTAGCAATAGCCACCAGCAGTACCAACCAGTAGTACCCATCAGCAGTGCCAGCCCTGGAGGACAGCCAGCAGCATGCAGAGAAAAAGGGGAAAAAGGAGGAGGGGAGAGATTACTGGGGGAGGAGAAGAGTACCAGCCAGCAGAACCCGCCAGCAGTACCAACCAGCAGTACCTGCCAGCAGTACCAGCCAGCAGTTCCCACCAGCAGTACCCACAAGCAGTACCAGCCAGCAGTACCCACCAGCCAGCAGTACCCACCAGCAGTACCCGCCAGCAATACCCACCAGCAGTACCAGCCATCAGTAACCGCCAGCAGTACCAGTCAACTGTACCTGCCAGCAGTACCAGCCAGCAGTACCAGCCACCATTACCTGCCAGCAATACTAGCCAGAAGTAACCACCAGCAGTACCCGCCATCAATACCAGCCAGTAGTACCCACCAGCAGTACCCATCCGCAGTACAAGCCAGCAGTACCCGCCAGAAGTACAAGGCTAGCAGTACCCACCAACAGTACCAACCAGTTGTACCCACCAGCAGTACAAGCCTTGGAGGACAGCCAGCGGCAGCCACCAGCCATACCCGCCTTGGGGACAGCAGCAGCCCTCGATACCTGCATATTGAGGTCAGTTGAGGTTCAGGTAAACCACATCCATGTGAAAGCAGCCTCAGGCCCCATTCACACAATTGGTTCAATCAGGTTCGCCTGTCTGTTTTTCAGGTGGGCCAAATCGGACCTTTCATTCACCTCTATAGTGCGGCAGATTTAAATGAACTTGTGTTCGTTTACACCCGCCTATCTCCAATCATCTGATCTACTTAAAAAAAAAAGAAGGGGATCTATCCCCTTCATTCTGGGCGGACCGGATCAGAGGGTCCAATAAGTATAGCAGGCTGTGTCTGCTCTACATATGCCGAATCGACACCAACCTATCATCTGCCTGCTCCACTAATTGTGGCCCGCAACCGGTTACCAAGTCGCTAAAGTGGCACTCGCTCCTCAAAATGTTAGGCACCACCTGCTGTAGGGGCATGAGTCTCAGGTGGAGAGGTGCTCTGTAGCAGCCTTCCCCCTTAGTTGCGCTGTGGTGTGTGGTGGAGGGAAGGAGTCCCAGATGCAGAGGTGTGCTGTACTGTAGCACATTAGAAGATCTGCTGGAAAATCATAAATATCTCCAATGAAATTGATAAAAGTGTTAAAACCACCACTGTCATGGCTGGCCTTAACACTTTCCTTACTGTGGCTGGCAGGTCTCACTATTCTTCCTTTCCTCCTCCACGCTGAGAGCATGGTATTAATACTAGGCTTTATTACAGCGTAAATTGGCATCAATACTAGGCTTTATTACTGTATAAACTGGCACCAATACTAGGGGTTATTACTGCGTAAACTGGTACCAATACTAGAGGTTATTACTGCGTAAATTGGCACCAATATTAGGCTTTATTACTGAATAAACTGGCACCAATATTAGGCTTTATTACTGCGTAAACTGGCACCAATACTAGGCTTTATTACTGCATAAAATGGCACCAATACTAGGATTTATTACTGCTTAAATTGACACCAATATTAGGGGTTATTACTGCATAAACTGGCACCAGTACTAGCTGGCTGGTACCCACCAGCCAGCAACACCTGCCAGCAGTACCCGCCTGCAGTACTAGCCAGAAGTATCTGCCAGGAGTACCAGCCAGCAGTACCTACCAGCAGTACCAGCCAGCAGTACCCGCCAGTAGTAACAGCCAGCAGTACCCACCAGAAGTACCAGCCAGCTGTACCCACCAGCAGTACCAGCTCTGGAGGACAGCCAGAAGCAGCCACTAGCCATACCCACCTGGAGGACAGCAGCAGCCAGCAATAACTGACATGAAAGCAGCCTTGGGCCCCTTTCACACGATCAGTCTAATTCACCCTCCATTCTCCTCTATAGAGCGGCAGATGTAAAAGGACTTATGCCTCTTTACACCCCCCTATCTCCAATCTGATACACTTAAAAAAAAACAGAAGGGGATCTGTCCCCTTCTGTCTGGGTGGTTTGGATCGAAGGGACCAGAGAATAGAGTGGGCTGTGTCTATATCTGCTCTACATATGCTAAGTGGACATGGACCTGTCATCTGCCTACTCCACTCATTGTGGCCTGCAACCGGTTACTAAAGTGGCCCTCGCTCCTCAAAAGGTTGGGCACCTCTGCTTTAGGGGCATGTGTCCCAGGTGGAGAGGTGTGCTATAGCAGCCTTCTCTCTTAGTTTTGCCGTGGTGTGTGGCAGAGGGAAGGAGCCCTGAATGGAGAGGCACGCTGTACTGTAGTGCACCAGGAGACCCGCTGGAAAGTCACAAAGATCTCCAATGAAGTTGATAAACATGTTAAGACCGCCGTCACTGTCGCGGCTGGCCTTAACACTTCATCACTGTGGTTGGCAGGTCTCACTATTCTTCCCTACCTCTATGAGCATGGCACCAATACTAGGCTTTATTACTGCGTAAACTTGCACCAATACTAGCCTTTATTACTGTGTAAGCTGGCAAGAAATACTTGGCTTTATTACTGCATAAACTGGCACCAATACTAGGGGTTTAGGGATGATCGAACGGTTCGGGTCGACCATCGGTTCGGCCCGAACATTGGGTGTTCGAGGTTCGGCCGAATTTAGAACTTTTTGCCCAAAAAGTTCGGAATTCGGCAACCAGAACCGCCCAAAATGCAATGCTTCAGGAAATGGGCTTTAAAAGCCTGTGATTGGACCAGAACCATTAGCAAAAGCCAATTGAGGGGGCAGGAGAATGCTAGGAATGTGATTGGAGTGACTAGGGGGTCCCTAGACCAATCATTAGTGAATACGCCCCCCAGTATATAAGATCGCCCCGCCATATTCCTAGCATTGTTATACTGGACATGGAAGAGAGTGGAAGCAGTTCTGTTAATTTTACTTTAAAAGTGTCATTTAGCTATTTTTAGTGTGAGGAAAGGGATATCTAGTGTAGTTAGAGTGCTCCTTTACACTTAAGTTAGCTTCAAAAATTTAGTTTCTGTAGGGAAAGTGTTAAGTGTAAGGGGACCGTAGTGTAGTGTAGGGTTAACTGGCAGTGACTGCTATGGCAGGGTGACAAAACCCTTCCATAGCAGGGTGACCGCTATAGAGAAATGATCATTTCTCTGAATTGCTTCGGCACACCCATATGGCTTCTCACCAGCCAAGCATTTTTTATGCTGCAGGGGCTGCCACTGCCAGTGCTTTTTTGAGGACATGTTTGATGTCAGACATGACATCTGAACATGTGTATAGGTGGTATATATAGACATATATGTCTGAATATATACCCCTAGACATATATAGGTGTGATAGTAGCAGAAATAAATGCTTGCGCTAATGAAATCATTTACAGTAATATATTTCTGCTACTATCACACCTATATATGTCTAGGGGTATATATTCAGACATATATGTGTATGTATACCCCCTATACACATATTCAGATGTTTTGCCTGCCTCAAAAGAACCCCAAAAAATGCCAAAAAAAACGCTAGCGTCAAAAAAAATGCCCAGGTGTGTTTTTGCTGGCATTTTTTGGGGGGTTTTGGAGGCAGGCAAAACATCTGAACTTGTGCACAGTACCACTATACACAAGTTCAGATGTTTTTCCTGACTGCAAAGAACCCAAAAATATGCCTTCTATTAAACCGGCAAGGTGTTACAGCAGCGGAGCCAACCCCATGAGCTGAAAGTTTTCTAATACAAACAATAATTTTTTTCATGGTTCTGGACATGCTACAGAGCTGAAACTTCACATGTACACTTTTTAGACCCCCCAGATCTGAAATCTAAAGTAAAAATCAAAAAATCTCTTTATTTTTTTTTATTTTTTTCAATAATTGCCTTTTTTAATCAAAAATGACAATTTTTAAGAACTTTTTTTGTGTGATTTTGTGTCGGGGGTCTAAAAGGTGTACCTGTGAAGTTTCAGCTCTGTAGCATGTCCAGAACCATAAAAAAAAGATTGTTTGTATTAGAAAACTTTCAGACAGGGGGTTGGCTTCGCTGCTGTAACACCTTGCCGGTTTAATAGAAGGCATTTGTTTGGGTTCTTTGCAGTCAGGAAAAACATCTGAACTTGTGTATAGTGGTACTGTGCACAAGTTATGATGTTTTGCCTGCCTCCAAAAACTCCCAAAAAATGCCAGCAAAAACACACCTGGGCATTTTTTTTTTACGCTAGCATTTTTTTTGGCATTTTTTGGGGTTCTTTTGAGGCGGGCAAAACATCTGAACTTGTGTATAGTGGTATATATACACACATACATATATTTATATACACACCTAGACATATATAGGTGTGATAGTAGCAGAAATATATTACTGTAAATGATTTCATTAGCGCAAGCATATATTTCTGCTACTATCACACCTATATATGTCTAGGTGTGTATATAAATATATGGATGTGTGTATATACACCACTATACACAAGTTCAGATGTTTTGCCTCCCTCAAAAGAACCCCAAAAAATGCCAAAAAAAACGCTAGCGTCAAAAAAAAAAAATGCCCAGGTGTGTTTTTGCTGGCATTTTTTGGAGGGTTTTGGAGGCAGGCAAAACATCTGAACTTGTGCACAGTACCACTATACACAAGTTCAGATGTTTTTCCTGACTGCAAAGAACCCAAAAAAATGCCTGCTTTGAAACCGGCAAGGTGTTACAGCAGAGAAGCCATATTCCTGTGCTGAAAGTTTTCTAATACAAACAATCCTATTTTTTTTATGGTTCTGGACATGCTACAGAGCTGAAACTTCACAGGTACACCAATACTAGGCTTTATAACTGCGTAAATTGGCATCAATACTAGGCTTTATTACTGCATAAACTTGCACCAATGCTAGGGGTTATTACTGGGTAAACTGGCAACAATACTAGGAGTTATTACTTCATAAATTAGCACCAATACTAGGCTTTATTACTGCACAAACTGGCACCAATACTAGGGGTTATTACTGCGTAAACTGGCACCAATACTAGGGGCTATTGCTGCGTAAACGAAATGATCTCCAGTAGTGCTTATATCTTTTTTTTTAAAAACATTTTTATTCATATTTTTTTTTTAAACATGTAGTACACATTAATTTTCCAATACAAGACAGAGAATATACAAGTGTACATTAAACCAAACAGAGATGGGATTTTGAAACATCAGTACAGGTTAACAGGTAAGGAACTAAAAATTATAATCATAAAAAAATTATAATCATTCCAGTCTAGGACGATGAACCCGTCACTCCTGATGGGATCAATCTGTGAACGGGTATTAGTCACAAAAAAGTAAGTTCAGTTAGGGTCCAACTTGCACTTCAGACAATACACTTTATTTAGGTGTTCCTTCCCATATTCAAAAGAAAGTTACATATTTAAAACAAGGTACAAAATCTAAGATATCAATAGAGCAAAACAAAGGGTAAGAAATTGTCTCCTCGGATGTGTTGAGCCTTTCCAGGGTTTGGGGGGGGGGGGGGATTTGAACAGGTTGGATACCACTAGTTGTTATAGGTGTAAATTCTAGTTCATTAAGAGGGGTGTGTTTCTACTCGTCACTTTCGTAAGTGTCATTGAGTTATGCCCGTGGACTAGTTTAACAACGTATCGAGTTCATTTTGGAATTTACCCAGGTCTGCCAATGTAAGTGGAATTTCTGGGATGTGCTTATATCTTTAAAAACAGGTCTTTTATTGAATTACAAAAACATGGGTACTCACATTGTGTGGGTAATTGCAGCGCAGCACACTAACATCACTTAAAAATTGTACAGTCTGTGACACACTAGGCTCTGGTGTACAATCCTCCCGCCAGGTACAGCCACTGCACCGTACTATTTCCCCTCCCCTACACGTTACACCTAAAGGACATGTGGCTTCTTCAGGGTGAATTATATTGGATGGTTATGGTGTTCACTTTATATATATATATATATGGGCCATCGCCATTTTATTGGAGTCCAATACCCTGCCGATTCAAAGCCGTGCAGAGATACTATTAACAAAGCACTGGTCCCTCTTATTATATTTACTGTATTTTAAACCATTAACACAGCCAATCACTACATTTATTTAATGATCAATTTGCTACAGGCTATACTTGTCACAGGTGCAGAAATTGAATGACATTGAATTTCATACAATTAGTATTAAAAAAAATCTCTATAAACAAAATGAAAATTCAGGTAAGAATACACCCAAGGGGAGCGCGAGTGGGGTTGTCACCAGTTAAAACATTTTAGGCACTTTCAAAAGCACACCGTAAAGTAGTGGTGATTGTCAGCACATCAATAAAGAACTGAACTTTTTTCTATTGAATCTATTAAGGACTGCACTTATATATTTATATTTATAATAATTCACATAGTATTATAACTGCACAGATAGTTGAATTGTTTACAACATTTTTTTATGCATATCTGAAAACGTATGATTTTTACAGTAACTTTATTTGATTGATTTATCTTATTTATATTTGATTTGGGGACTCATGGTAGATTGAAGGCAATAGAAGTGCAGCACATTAACTGAATTTTTAGTAAGGCTGCACACATTTTATGTTTTTTTTTTTTGCATTTGATTTAGGGTTGCTCGCAAGATTTTTGGTTTATTGGTATACAGGACATTATCAGGGCAGAGGATAGGGAGTCAGTGAGGCAGTGTACAGGGTGTCAGCAGGGCAAAGAACAGAGGTCAGCTGGATGGAGAGCAGGAGTTACCAGGGCAGAAGAAAGGGGTCAGTAGGGCAGTGTACAGGGGTCATCAGGGCGGAGGACAGTCAAAAAGAGTCAAAAGGGAAGAGAACAGGGATAAGCAGGGCAGAGGATCAGGGTCTGCAGGGCAGAAAAGAAGGGTCTGCAGGGTAGTGTACAGGGGTCAGCAGGACAGAGGACAGGTGGGCCAGCAAGGCAGAGGAAAGGGGGTCAGCAGGGCAGAGGAAAGGGGTAAGCAGGAAAGAGGACAGGAGGTCAGGGGTCAGCAGGGTGGAGGACAGTGGTCAACAAGGCAGTGAACAAGGAGTCAAATCCCTCCCCATTTCCCCTCTTAATCAAAATCCCCCTACCCCCTCCTAGCACAAATGCCCCTAACTCCCACCCAGCACATATTCCCCCAGTCTTCTTCCTAGCACAAATCCCCCCCCCCCCCCAAATTACCTTCCCCAGCACAAATAGCTGCGCCCTCTCCACAAACCTTTCATTCCAAGCACAAATTATTCTTATCCCCACCCCCTATTGTGTCCCCATTACAACCCCCCCCCCCCTGTAATTTCCAGCCCCCAAACTTACAAGTGGGAAATTGTTATAGAGGAGGTCTGGGCTGCACTGTGTTCCTTTCCTGCTGTCATAACAGTGATCTCTAATGCAGCAGATGACACAGGATCGCTCTTACATTGGGCTGTTCACACAGGGTTTGGTTACCTGCCCCCTACCTCCTCCAACGGATGCACATCTCCCGTCATCAGGAAATATGGGTAGGGGTGGGTAATTAAAAAGTGTACAGTTCAATTTAAAGATCCTGTGTCATCTGCTGCATGCTGCATTGAGGAGGGGGGGGGGGAGTACAACACAACCCACACCTCTTCCTGACTCTCTTCTGTCTCAGCTGACTTTTTCACTTTAGTTCCCTGCAGCAAGCTACTCTCCCCAAACCCACCCCCCCCCCTCCCCAGAATGTCCATGGGCTGGCTTGGGGACACAGCTTAAATCTGGAGAGGCGCTGCTCCTCCCCATATCCGGCTATGGCAGACAGACTGGGTATTTGAAACACTCTGGGGTTGATTTACTAACACTGGAGGATGCAAAATCTGGTTCAGCTCTGCATAGAAAACAATCAGCTTCCAAGTTTTTTTGTCAAAGCTTAATTGAACAAGCTGAAGTTAAAGCTTCACCATAACTGCGTTCTCCAGTTTGAGTAAATCAACCCCCATGTGTTAGAAGACAATTGCAACACATAAGAAGCCAAAAAGAAATGCATAGCATGTGCATTGTGGTGCACAGCAGTGTAAATCCATTGGTACCCACTGTACTTGTGCATTGGGATTCCACTCTAAATGGCACCACATTGTGCTTTGTATTACTATTTTGTAAGAATGCACATTACTGCAACACATAGGCCCAAATGAGGCTAACTATACTTTAAAATACTCTACATCACATAATCTCCTTCCTCATACTAGCTAACCCCCTTACTGCACCATATCAGATGAAGTATCCATGCATGCTTACAAGTAGTAAGTGGTACTCTGCAAAATGACATTGTATATTCCTGTCACCTAACACTTCTACCACTGATACCACCTGCACAACTGACTCTGAACCTTCATTTCTCCAGCACCCCTGACACCGCAGTCCTAGAATGTACCTCCCTGCCTCCCATCACTCTTTTCCTGAATTCACAAACACTACACCTTTCTTCCAGTAAGTCATTGCATATTCCAACTCAACTCCCCCTGGCCCTGCTCTCCTTTTTTATCTTTGAAGGGAGGTGCAAAGAGGAGGAGAGGTGGAACCTGGAATTTCTGGACTCTCTAACAACTTCCTCTTCCTTCTGGTGACATCATCTACTTTTAAATGCAGCTTGTAGATCACAGTCAGTGTTCAGGTCTCTGGGAGAGTTGTGCACATAGTGTGTTTTTCCATGATAAGAAAGAAGAGGTGTAAACTTCTGAGCTGAGAAGGAAGCCAAGCAATGAGATGCTCATTACTATGGAACCCTTCCAATCCAACAGCCATTTTCTAGCAGTCTGACTTCAAAATGTCTATACTTGTTTTTCCTTCTTCTTTATGCACTTTTGAAATACAACATCACTGTTTATTACTCATCCCTCCTAAACTATTAAATTATTTATGTTATTTTTCATAAAGATAATTTCTCTCTTTAGGCGCTTTTGGAACTTTTAAAAACTTCAGACTCTTTTTTTAAAATTCCAGTGAGAGAGTAGACCAGGCCCTTTGGGTCTGGTATGGATTTTAAAGGGAACCCCACACCAAAAAAAAAGTGACGTGGAGTCCCTCCAAAATCCATCCTAGACCCTCTCCAAGCGTGCAGCCTGGCAGACCAGAAAATGGGGGGGTTATAAAACGCCCCACCTCCTGAACCATACCAAGCCAAATGCCTTCAATATAGGGGGGTGCAGAGCCCTACCATCGCAAAGCACCTTGTCCCCATGTTGACTGAAAACATGGCCCTGCTGTTAAGCAGACAAGGCCAACTATACTTTACCTAGCACCTACCTTGTAAAAAAACTGCATTGCAGAAAACAGCCTGCACTATTTACAGTATCTCACAAAAGTGAATACACCTCTCACATTTTTGTAAATATTTTATTATATCTTTATATTATATGTGACAACACTGAAGAAATTACACTTTTCTACAATGTAAAGTAGTTAGTGTTCAGCTTGTATAACAATGTACATTTGCTGTCCCCTCAAAAAACTCAACACACAGCCATCAACGTCTAAACCACTGGCAACAAAAGTGAGTACACCCCTAAGTTAAAATGTCTAAATTGGTCTCAATTAGCCATTTTCTCTCCCCGGTGTCATGTGATTCGTTAGTTTTACAAGGTCTCAGGTGTGAATGGGGAGCAGGTGTGTTAAATTTGGTGTTATCGCTCTCACTCTCTCATACTGGTCATTGAAAGTTCAATATGGCACCTCATGGCAAAGAACTCTCTAAGCATCTGAAAAAAAAGAATTGTTGCTCTACATAGATGGCCTAGGCTATAAGAAGATTGCCAAGACCCTGAAACTGAGCTTCAGCAAGTTCCACTTAGAACAGGCCTCGCCATGGTCGACCAAAAAAGCTGGGTGCATGTGCTCAGCGTGATATCCAGATGTTGTTTTGGGAAATAGATGTATGAGTGCTGCCAGCATTGCTTCAGAGGTTGAAGGGGTAGGGGGTCAGCCTGCCAGTGCTCAGAGCATACGCCACATACTGCATCAAATTGGATTACTGGAACCATGTCCTGTAGTCTGATGAGACCAAGATAAACTTATTTGGTTCAGATGGTGTCAAGCGTATGTGGCGGCAACCAGGTGAGGAGTACAAAGACAAGTGTGTCTTGCCTAAAATCAAGCATGGTGGTGGGAGTCTCATGGTCTGGGGCTGCATGAGTGCTGCTGGCACTGGAGAGCTACAGTTCATTGAGGGAACCATAAATGCCAACATGTACTGTGAAATACTGAAGCAAAGCATTATCCCCTCCCTTCAGAGACTGGGTGCAGGGCAGTATTCCAACATGATAACAACCCCAAACACACCTCCAAGGTGACCACTGCCTTGTTAAAGAAGCTGAGGGTAAATTCGATGGACTGGCCAAGCATGTCTCCGGACCTAAATCCTATTGAGCATCTGTGGGGCATCCTCAAATGGAAGGTGGAGGAGCGCAAGGTCCCTATCTCCGTGATGTCGTCATTGAGGAGTGGAAGAGGACTCCAGTGACAACCTGTGAAGGTCTGGTGAACTCCATGCCCAAGAGGGTTAAAGCAGTGCTGGAAAATAATGGTGGCCACACAAAATATTGACACTTTGGGCCCAATTTGGACATTTTCACTTAGGGGTGTACTCACTTATGTTGTCAGCGGTTTAGACATTAATGGCTGTGTGTTGAGTTATTTTGAGGAGACAGCAAATTTGCATTCTTATAAAAGCTGTACACTCACTACTTTACATTGTAGCAAAGTGTCAGCTCTTCAGTGTTGTTACATGAAAAGATATAATAAAATATTTACAAAAATGTGAGGGGTGTACTCACTTTTGTGAGATACTGTACATGTTTTTTCTATTTTTTTTAATATGTTGCTACTATACAATGATTTTTAATGATGTGTCAAGTTTGCTCTGAGTTCAGTTGGTGTATCAGATTCTTTCTGGCAGTGAATCTGGACCAAACTCTTCACGTAATATTTGAGTTTATGTACCGTTTACTGCAGCCGGGTTAGTGATACCAGCTGAGAACAGCTTTTAATTGGTTAGTTCACCTATTACCTAATGATGACACATTGAAGCTGAATATAGGTGATTGTTATTAATTCCAATAGGTAATGACTAAACGCTAACATTTACACGAAATGCATCTACCTCTTTGTCCCCTGCTCCATTTGTCAACCAATTGTCATATGAAGCTTCAATAAAAAGGATCATTGGAAGTGCAGCCGTTCGTTATCATTTGCTTTATAGTATGTAATCTACCTGGCCCCTCACCTGGCTCCCTCCAGTACCTGCCAGGACAGAACGTTATTCTCTATTACGCCGTCTTTCCCGCAGCTTTATGGGAACACAGTGCCCTCTGGTGGCCCCAGCAATGACAGCATGGCTTATATCTGAGGTGGATGCTGTGTCACACTCCTCATGGTCAGCCTAATTTAGCGGGGGAGGGGCACAAAGGGGAGCAGGGGATAATATGGGAAAGGAGCGATTGCCTCCCCTGCCCCTCTGTAGCGTCGCCACTGTTTGCCGACCAGTGGCTGTGGCACTATAATGACAGCACAGGGTCCAGCTGTCGGAATACAATGTTCCCGGTGGCTCCTCCTCCTCATTTGTGGTGGCGGAGGAATTTGTTCACATTATTGTTCAGAACACTGGCAGCCCATTTAAAATCAATAATTTTACTTAACACAATGCATATAAATGCAGTGGACAAGTGTGAATCTAGACTTAAGGAAAAAATAAGGCTACATTCAGGGACAGTTACCAGCAAGTATTGGTAGATTCATAGCAGCAGTTGTAAAGCTGCCTGCGCACACTGAGTAGAGTTGCCAACCTCCCCATGACTTATTTTACTGATACAATATGGAAAATTTACTGTCAGAACACATTTTTTACTGATATCCTGAAATATGCCAGAAATTCCTATTATAAACTAAGACAATCAATATTTAAACAGTATAAACTATATTTAAACACTAACTAACTACTCAGAACAAGTAATCTGCCTGACTTTACAAATAAAAACTCAAAACAGAGTGACAAAATGTGAGCATAACTAGGACGATGAATGATCTGGGCACCCGGGAATAAAAAAGAAACGTAAGTTATGCCGCGTGTGCAGTACACATGGCCAGATTTCGCCTAACAGTTGGAAGGGCTGAAAGGTGGATTAAGAGAATTTGTACCTAGTAGCTAAATATACAGCGCATATATAAACGGTCCTTGTACCCACAAAATGTTCTTAATCATTGTACCACAAATGAAAGCCTCATAGGTAGTGTTGAGCGAACACGGACTGTATTATTCGTGTTCGTACCGAATAATTGGATTTTTTTTACCCGAACACGGACACGGACACTTTACTGTATGTTCGGGTAAAAATCCGTGTTCGGTCGTTTTATTTCCGGGTTTTGCATGCTTTGGCGCTCTTTTCATGGCGGGCTTTCAACAGCCAATCAACAATCGTTTAACTGGTGTGCCTTAAGCCATCCCAGCCATGCCTGCAAATGTCTTAGTAGCTGTGATTGGCCGTCTGAAGCATGTGACCAAGTCTTTATAAGTTCGAGGCAGCCGCCGCAGCAGCGTCATTCTGCTGCTTAGCTAAGGGACAGAGCACACATCAATGTGCTGGCTGCTGATTAGGGAAAGATAGGCAGGAAAAAACCATTTGTGTCCGGATAGAATTGAGGGACAGGTCGGAGTGTTTAGGCAGGGCGAGTTGTAGGCATTTTAGGGATAGAGTCTGCTGAATTATAGGGTCAGTGTCTTCTACAAACTACAATCGATATTGCTGTGTGGGGGGTGGGGTGAATCTGCACTCAATCCTGATCTACGATCTCTTCTCAATCCTGTTAGGGACAGAGTCTGCTGAATTTTAGGGAAACTGTGTTCTACAAACTACAATCGATATTGCTGTGTGGTGTGGGATTGGAGATAGGCAGGTGTCAGTGATCCACATCCATTTTTCTGTGTGTGAGCTGCAGTGAACACAATCTTTTTGGGCTGCAGTGAACACAATCTTTTTGGGCTGCAGTGAACACAATCTTTTTGGGCTGCAGTGAACACAATCTTTTTGGGCTGCAGTGAACACAATCTTTTTGGGGTGCAGTGAACAAAATCTTTTTGGGGTGCAGTGAACACAATCCTTTTTGGTGTGCAGTGAACACAATCTTTGTGGGGTGCAGTGAACAAAATCCTTTGTGGGGTGCAGTGAACACAATCTTTTTGGGGTGCAGTGAACAAAATCCTTTTTGGGGTGCAGTGAACAACATCCTTTTTGGGGTGCAGTGAACACAATCTTTTTGGGGTGCAGTGAACAAAATCCTTTGTGGGGTGCAGTGAACACAATCTTTTTGGGGTGCAGTGAACACAATCTTTTTGGGGTGGAGTGAACAACATCCTTTTTGGGGTGCAGTGAACAAAATCCTTTTTGGGGTGCAGTGAACAAAATCATTTTTGGGGTGCAGTGAACACAATCTTTTTGGGGTGCAGTGAACACAATCTTTGTGGGGTGCAGTGAACACAATCTTTTTGGGGTGGAGTGAACAACATCCTTTTTGGGGTGCAGTGAACAACATCCTTTTTGGGGTGCAGTGAACACAATCTTTTTGGGGTGCAGTGAACACAATCTTTGTGGGGTACAGTGAACAGAATCTTTGTGGGGTGCAGTGAACACAATCTTTGGGGGGTACAGTGAACACAATCTTTTTGGGGTGCAGTGAACACAATCTTTGTGGGGTGCAGTGAACACAATCTTTTTGGGGTGGAGTGAACAAAATCATTTTTGGGGTGCAGTGAACAACATCCTTTTTGGGGTGCAGTGATCAAAATCCTTTTTGGGGTGCAGTGAACACAATCTTTTTGGGGTGCAGTGAACAAAATCCTTTGTGGGGTGCAGTGAACAGAATCTTTGTGGGGTGCAGTGAACACAATCTTTGGGGGGGTACAGTGAACACAATCTTTTTGGGGTGCAGTGAACACAATCTTTGTGGGGTACAGTGAACAGAATCTTTGTGGGGTGCAGTGAACACAATCTTTGGGGGGTACAGTGAACACAATCTTTTTGGGGTGCAGTGAACACAATCTTTGGGGGGTACAGTGAACACAATCTTTTTGGGGTGCAGTGAACACAATCTTTGTGGGGTGCAGTGAACACAATCTTTGGGGGGGTACAGTGAACACAATCTTTTTGGGGTGCAGTGAACAACATCCTTTTAGGGTGCAGTGAACACAATCTTTGTGGGGTGCAGTGAACAACATCCTTTTAGGGTGCAGTGAACACAATCTTTGTGGGGTACAGTGAACAGAATCTTTGTGGGGTGCAGTGAACACAATCTTTGGGGGGTACAGTGAACACAATCTTTGTGAGGTGCAGTGAACACAATCTTTGTGGGGTGCAGTGAACACAATCATTGTGGGGTGCAGTGAACTCAATCTTTGTGGGGTACAGTGAACACAATCTCATACTTCTGAAGATTTGAGGGTGCTGCCTGTTCCATACTCCCCCTACTCCTCATCTAGCCTTTTAGGGGTACAAACAATAGTAATTGGGGCCTAGTGTGGTTGTGTACGTGTGATATACATACACTTTTTTTGGATCATATTTTCTATTCCGCTATTTAATCAAAAACCTTTGGGGATCAGTTAAATTGGGGGATAGTCTGTGTTGGTACGTGTGAGAGAGATCCACCTTTCCAAGTTGTTGGGGTTCATCTCATACTTCTGAAGGTTTGAGGGTGCTGCCTGTTCCATACTCCCCCTACTCCTAGCCTTTTAGGGGTACAAACAATAGTAATTGGGGCCTAGTGTGGTTGTGTACGTGTGATATACATACACTTTTTTTGGATCATATTTTCTATTCCGCTATTTAATCAAAAACCTTTGGGGATCAGTTAAATTGGGGGATAGTCTGTGTTGGTACGTGTGAGAGAGATCCACCTTTCCAAGTTGTTGGGGTTCATCTCATACTTCTGAAGGTTTGAGGGTGCTGCCTGTTCCATACTCCCCCTACTCCTAGCCTTTTAGGGGTACAAACAATAGTAATTGGGGCCTAGTGTGGTTGTGTACGTGTGATATACATACACTTTTTTTGGATCATATTTTCTATTCCGCTATTTAATCAAAAACCTTTGGGGATCAGTTAAATTGGGGGATAGTCTGTGTTGGTACGTGTGAGAGAGATCCACCTTTCCAAGTTGTTGGGGTTCATCTCATACTTCTGAAGGTTTGAGGGTGCTGCCTGTTCCATACTCCCCCTACTCCTCATCTAGCCTTTTAGGGGTACAAACAATAGTAATTGGGGCCTAGTGTGGTTGTGTACGTGTGATATACATACACTTTTTTTGGATCATATTTTCTATTCCGCTATTTAATCAAAAACCTTTGGGGATCAGTTAAATTGGGGGATAGTCTGTGTTGGTACGTGTGAGAGAGATCCACCTTTCCAAGTTTTTGGGGTTCATCTCATACTTCTGAAGATTTGAGGGTGCTGCCTGTTCCATACCCCCCCTACTCCTCATCTAGCCTTTTAGGGGTACAAACAATAGTAATTGGGGCCTAGTGTGGTTGTGTACGTGTGATATACATACACTTTTTTTGGATCATATTTTCTATTCCGCTATTTAATCAAAAACCTTTGGGGATCAGTTAAATTGGGGGATAGTCTGTGTTGGTACGTGTGAGAGAGATCCATCTTTCCAAGTTGTTGGGGTTCATCTCATACTTCTGAAGGTTTGAGGGTGCTGCCTGTTCCATACTCCCCCTACTCCTCATCTAGCCTTTTAGGGGTACAAACAATAGTAATTGGGGCCTAGTGTGGTTGTGTACGTGTGATATACATACACTTTTTTTGGATCATATTTTCTATTCCGCTATTTAATCAAAAACCTTTGGGGATCAGTTAAATTGGGGGATAGTCTGTGTTGGTACGTGTGAGAGAGATCCACCTTTCCAAGTTGTTGGGGTTCATCTCATACTTCTGAAGGTTTGAGGGTGCTGCCTGTTCCATACTCCCCCTACTCCTAGCCTTTTAGGGGTACAAACAATAGTAATTGGGGCCTAGTGTGGTTGTGTACGTGTGATATACATACACTTTTTTTGGATCATATTTTCTATTCCGCTATTTAATCAAAAACCTTTGGGGATCAGTTAAATTGGGGGATAGTCTGTGTTGGTACGTGTGAGAGAGATCCACCTTTCCAAGTTGTTGGGGTTCATCTCATACTTCTGAAGGTTTGAGGGTGCTGCCTGTTCCATACTCCCCCTACTCCTAGCCTTTTAGGGGTACAAACAATAGTAATTGGGGCCTAGTGTGGTTGTGTACGTGTGATATACATACACTTTTTTTGGATCATATTTTCTATTCCGCTATTTAATCAAAAACCTTTGGGGATCAGTTAAATTGGGGGATAGTCTGTGTTGGTACGTGTGAGAGAGATCCACCTTTCCAAGTTGTTGGGGTTCATCTCATACTTCTGAAGGTTTGAGGGTGCTGCCTGTTCCATACTCCCCCTACTCCTAGCCTTTTAGGGGTACAAACAATAGTAATTGGGGCCTAGTGTGGTTGTGTACGTGTGATATACATACACTTTTTTTGGATCATATTTTCTATTCCGCTATTTAATCAAAAACCTTTGGGGATCAGTTAAATTGGGGGATAGTCTGTGTTGGTACGTGTGAGAGAGATCCACCTTTCCAAGTTGTTGGGGTTCATCTCATACTTCTGAAGGTTTGAGGGTGCTGCCTGTTCCATACCCCCCCTACTCCTCATCTAGCCTTTTAGGGGTACAAACAATAGTAATTGGGGCCTAGTGTGGTTGTGTACGTGTGATATACATACACTTTTTTTGGATCATATTTTCTATTCCGCTATTTAATCAAAAACCTTTGGGGATCAGTTAAATTGGGGGATAGTCTGTGTTGGTACGTGTGAGAGAGATCCACCTTTCCAAGTTGTTGGGGTTCATCTCATACTTCTGAAGGTTTGAGGGTGCTGCCTGTTCCATACTCCCCCTACTCCTCATCTAGCCTTTTAGGGGTACAAACAATAGTAATTGGGGCCTAGTGTGGTTGTGTACGTGTGATATACATACACTTTTTTTGGATCATATTTTCTATTCCGCTATTTAATCAAAAACCTTTGGGGATCAGTTAAATTGGGGGATAGTCTGTGTTGGTACGTGTGAGAGAGATCCACCTTTCCAAGTTGTTGGGGTTCATCTCATACTTCTGAAGGTTTGAGGGTGCTGCCTGTTCCATACTCCCCCTACTCCTAGCCTTTTAGGGGTACAAACAATAGTAATTGGGGCCTAGTGTGGTTGTGTACGTGTGATATACATACACTTTTTTTGGATCATATTTTCTATTCCGCTATTTAATCAAAAACCTTTGGGGATCAGTTAAATTGGGGGATAGTCTGTGTTGGTACGTGTGAGAGAGATCCACCTTTCCAAGTTGTTGGGGTTCATCTCATACTTCTGAAGGTTTGAGGGTGCTGCCTGTTCCATACCCCCCCTACTCCTCATCTAGCCTTTTAGGGGTACAAACAATAGTAATTGGGGCCTAGTGTGGTTGTGTACGTGTGATATACATACACTTTTTTTGGATCATATTTTCTATTCCGCTATTTAATCAAAAACCTTTGGGGATCAGTTAAATTGGGGGATAGTCTGTGTTGGTACGTGTGAGAGAGATCCACCTTTCCAAGTTGTTGGGGTTCATCTCATACTTCTGAAGGTTTGAGGGTGCTGCCTGTTCCATACTCCCCCTACTCCTCATCTAGCCTTTTAGGGGTACAAACAATAGTAATTGGGGCCTAGTGTGGTTGTGTACGTGTGATATACATACACTTTTTTTGGATCATATTTTCTATTCCGCTATTTAATCAAAAACCTTTGGGGATCAGTTAAATTGGGGGATAGTCTGTGTTGGTACGTGTGAGAGAGATCCACCTTTCCAAGTTTTTGGGGTTCATCTCATACTTCTGAAGATTTGAGGGTGCTGCCTGTTCCATACCCCCCCTACTCCTCATCTAGCCTTTTAGGGGTACAAACAATAGTAATTGGGGCCTAGTGTGGTTGTGTACGTGTGATATACATACACTTTTTTTGGATCATATTTTCTATTCCGCTATTTAATCAAAAACCTTTGGGGATCAGTTAAATTGGGGGATAGTCTGTGTTGGTACGTGTGAGAGAGATCCACCTTTCCAAGTTGTTGGGGTTCATCTCATACTTCTGAAGGTTTGAGGGTGCTGCCTGTTCCATACTCCCCCTACTCCTCATCTAGCCTTTTAGGGGTACAAACAATAGTAATTGGGGCCTAGTGTGGTTGTGTACGTGTGATATACATACACTTTTTTTGGATCATATTTTCTATTCCGCTATTTAATCAAAAACCTTTGGGGATCAGTTAAATTGGGGGATAGTCTGTGTTGGTACGTGTGAGAGAGATCCACCTTTCCAAGTTGTTGGGGTTCATCTCATACTTCTGAAGGTTTGAGGGTGCTGCCTGTTCCATACTCCCCCTACTCCTAGCCTTTTAGGGGTACAAACAATAGTAATTGGGGCCTAGTGTGGTTGTGTACGTGTGATATACATACACTTTTTTTGGATCATATTTTCTATTCCGCTATTTAATCAAAAACCTTTGGGGATCAGTTAAATTGGGGGATAGTCTGTGTTGGTACGTGTGAGAGAGATCCACCTTTCCAAGTTGTTGGGGTTCATCTCATACTTCTGAAGGTTTGAGGGTGCTGCCTGTTCCATACCCCCCCTACTCCTCATCTAGCCTTTTAGGGGTACAAACAATAGTAATTGGGGCCTAGTGTGGTTGTGTACGTGTGATATACATACACTTTTTTTGGATCATATTTTCTATTCCGCTATTTAATCAAAAACCTTTGGGGATCAGTTAAATTGGGGGATAGTCTGTGTTGGTACGTGTGAGAGAGATCCACCTTTCCAAGTTGTTGGGGTTCATCTCATACTTCTGAAGGTTTGAGGGTGCTGCCTGTTCCATACTCCCCCTACTCCTCATCTAGCCTTTTAGGGGTACAAACAATAGTAATTGGGGCCCAGTGTGGTTGTGTACGTGTGATATACATACACTTTTTTTGGATCATATTTTCTATTCCGCTATTTAATCAAAAACCTTTGGGGATCAGTTAAATTGGGGGATAGTCTGTGTTGGTACGTGTGAGAGAGATCCACCTTTCCAAGTTGTTGGGGTTCATCTCATACTTCTGAAGGTTTGAGGGTGCTGCCTGTTCCATACCCCCCCTACTCCTCATCTAGCCTTTTAGGGGTACAAACAATAGTAATTGGGGCCTAGTGTGGTTGTGTACGTGTGATATACATACACTTTTTTTGGATCATATTTTCTATTCCGCTATTTAATCAAAAACCTTTGGGGATCAGTTAAATTGGGGGATAGTCTGTGTTGGTACGTGTGAGAGAGATCCACCTTTCCAAGTTTTTGGGGTTCATCTCATACTTCTGAAGATTTGAGGGTGCTGCCTGTTCCATACTCCTCCTCCTACTGCTCAACCATCCTTTTAGGGGTACAAACAATAGTAGTTGGGGCCTAGTGTGGTGGTGTACGTGCGAGATACATACACTTTCTTTTTGATCATATTTTCTATTCCGCTATTCAATTAAAACCTTTGGGGATCAATTCAATTGCGAGATAGTCTGTGTCGGTACGTGTGAGATCCACCTTTCCAAGTTGTTGGGGTTCATCTCATACTTCTGAAGATTTGAGGGTGCTGCCTGTTCCATACTCCTGCTCCTACTGCTCAACCATCCTTTTAGGGGTACAAACAATAGTAATTGGGGCCTAGTGTGGTTGTGTACGTGCGAGATACATAGACTTTTTTTGATCATATTTCCTATTCCGCTATTCAATAAAAACCTTTGAGGATCAATTGAATTGCGGGATAGTCTGTGTCGGTACGTGTGAGATCCACCTTTCCAAGTTTTTGGGGTTCATCTCATACTTCTGAAGATTTGAGGGTGCTGCCTGTTCCATACTCCTCCTCCTACTCCTCATCCATCCTTTTAGGGGTACAAACAATAGTAATTGGGGCCTAGTGTGGTTGTGTACGTGCGAGATACATACACTTTTTTTGATCATATTTCCTATTCCGCTATTCAATAAAAACCTTTGAGGATCAATTGAATTGCGGGATAGTCTGTGTCGGTACGTGTGAGATCCACCTTTCCAAGTTTTTGGGGTTCATCTCATACTTCTGAAGATTTGAGGGTGCTGTCTGTTCCATACTCCTCCTACTCCTCATCCATCCTTTTAGGGGTAGAAACAATAGTAATTGGGGCCTAGTGTGGTTTTGTACGTGCGAGATACATACACTTTTTTGGATCATATTTCCTATTCCGCTATTCAATAAAAACCTTTCTAGGGCAAGATCTTAAATTACAGAAATATGAGGAGACCGTCAAATAAGGGCCGTGGCCTGGGTCGTGGTGCTGCTGGTAGAGCTCCTGTTGCAAGGAGAGGACGTGGTCGATCTGTGCCAGCTACACGCACAAGTGAAACACCTTCCTCAAGTGTGAGTAGGCGACAGAACCTGCATCAGTATTTGGTAGGGCATCAAACGCCCCTAGAAGTGATGAGGCCAGAACAAGTTGAGGCGATAGTAGATTGGTTTGCTGCTGACAGTGCCTCCAGTTCCTTCACATTGTCTCCCACCCAGTCTACTGCAGAAAGGTCAGAGTTGGCACCTGCAGCCAATGTCCAACCGTCTTTCACCTCACCCCCTTGCAAATCAGGCCAGCAGTCTGAGCCCCAAGCCATACAGCAGTCTCTTATTCTTTTTGAGGACTCTGTCAGCAGGGTTTCCCAGGGCCATCCACCTAGCCCTGCCCCAGAAGTGGAAGAGATTGAGTGCAGCGATGCCCAACCACTTATTTCTCAAGATGAGTACATGCAAGGATCATCGCAGCACGTCTCCGATGATGACGAAACGCAGGTGCCAACTGCTGCGGCGTTCAGCATTGTGGAGACCGACAAGGAGGGCAGGGGTGAAGACTGGGTGGAAGATGATGTGGAGGACGATGAGGTCCTCGACCCCACATGGAATGAACGTCATGCAGGTGACCTGAGTAGTTTGGAGGAAGAGGCGGTGGTCGCACAGAGCCACCAGCACAGCAGAAGAGGGAGCAGGGTGCAGAAGCGGAGCGGCCGTGCCCTAGACACTACGCCCGCTACTGCCCAACGCAGCAAGGGAACGAGCGCACCAAAGTCAGCTCAAAGGAGTTCTCTAGCGTGGAAGTTCTTTAGAAAATGTGCTGATGACAGGACACGAGTGGTTTGCACCCTGTGCAATCAGAGCTTGAAGCGAGGCATAAACCTTCTCAACCTGAGCACAACCTGCATGATCAGGCATCTAAGTGCAAAGCACGAGCTGCAGTGGAGTACACACCTTCAAAACCAAGAAACGTCTCTGGCTCATCCTGCTTCCTCTTCTGCTGCAGTCTCGGCCGCTCCAGCCACATCTGTAGTGATACCGGCACCTGCCACCCCGCAAACAGACGATCTGTCAGCAACACCACCACCTGGGTCACCAACAACCATCTCCACAATGTCCCGTGGAAGCGTTCAGCTTTCCATCTCCCAAACACTTGAGAGGAAGAGGAAGTATCCCCCTACCCACCCGCGATCCCTGGCCCTGAATGCCAGCATTTCAAAATTATTGGCCTTTGAAATGCTGTCATTCCGTCTGGTGGAGACGCACAGTTTTAAAAACCTTATGTCGGTGGCTGTCCCACAGTACGTCGTGCCCAGCCGCCACTACTTTTCCAGGCAAGCCATCCCTTCCCTGCACAACCAAGTGGGGGAAAATATCAGGTGTGCACTGCGCAACGCCATCTGTGCCAAGGTCCACCTAACTACGGATACGTGGACCAGTAAGCACGGTCAGGGGCGTTATATCTCCCTAACGGCACACTGGGTAAATGCAGTGGCGGATGGGCCTGAGGCGGATAGCAATTTGGCGCATGTCCTTCCACCACCGAGGATTGCAGGGCGCTTCAGTTTGCCTCCTGTTCCTAACTCCTCCTACTCCGCTTCCTCATCCTCTACCGCCTCCTCATCCGGACAGCGTAACACCTTCACCACCAACTTCAGCACGGCCAGGGGTAAACGACAGCAGGCAGTTTTACAACTTGCCTGTTTGGGGGACAATTCACACACCGCGCAGGAGTTGTGGAGGAGCATGGAACAGCAGACAAATGAGTGGTTGCTGCCAGCGAGCCTCAAGCCCGGCCTGGTGGTGTGCGATAACGGGCGAAATCTCATAGCAGCTCTGGGCCTAGCCGGTTTGACGCACATCCCTTGCCTGGCGCATGTGCTGAATTTGGTGGTGCAGAGGTTCCTTAAAAACTACCCCGATATGTCAGAGCTGCTGCAGAAAGTGCGGGCCGTTTGTGCGCACTTTCGGCGTTCTCACCCTGCTGCTGCTCGCCTGGCAGCGCTGCAGCGTAACTTCGGCCTTCCCGCTCACCGCCTCATATGTGACGTGCCCACAAGGTGGAACTCCACCTTGCACATGCTGGAAAGACTGTGCGAGCAGCAGCAGGCCATAGTGGAGTTTCAGCTGCAGCACGCACGCGTGAGTCGCTCTGCGGAACAGCACCACTTCACCACCAATAACTGGGCCTCCATGCGAGACCTGTGTGCCTTGTTGCGCTGTTTTGAGTACTCCACCAACATGGCCAGTGGCAATGACGCCGTTCTCAGCTTAACTATCCCACTTCTATGCCTCCTTGAAAAAACAATTCGGGCGATGATGGAAGAGGATGTGGCACAGGATGAGGAGGAGGAGGAGGATGAAGAGGTAACATTTCCAAGGCTTTCAGGGCAGTCATTCGCAAGGGGCTCCGAGGGTGGGTTCCTGCACACGCAAACGCCAGGGACGCAATTGTCCAGCAGGGGCACAGTTCTGGAGGATGAGGAGGATGAGGAGGAGGAGGAGCTGGAGGAGGAGATGGAACCATGTTCACAGCAGGGTGGCACCCAGGCCAGCTCATGGCCATCACTGGTGCGTGGCTGGGGGGATACAGAGGACACGGACGATACACCTCCCACAGAGGACAGCCTTTCGTCGCCTCTGGGCAGCCTGGCACACATGAGCGATTACATGCTGCAGTGTCTCCACAACGACCGCCGAGTTGCCCACATTCTAACTTGTGCTGATTACTGGGTGGCCACGCTGCTGGATCCCCGTTACAAGGACAACGTACCGTCCTTAATTCACTCACTGGAGCGCGATCGCAAGATGCGCGAGTACAAGCGCACGCTGGTAGACGCCATGCTGCTGGCATTCCCATCTGACAGCGGGGCCACAGTGGAAGCACAAGGCAGAGGAGGAGGAGGAGGAGGTCGCCAACGCAACCAGGGCACCGCCAGCACCTCAGAAGGCAGGGTTAGCATGGCCGAAATGTGGAAAAGCTTTGTCAGCACGCCACAACAAACAGCAGCACCAGCAGCTCAGATGGAACGTCTTAGCAGGAGGCAGCATTTTACCAACATGGTGGAGCAGTATGTGTGCACACGCCTACATGTAGTGAATGACGGGTCTGCCCCCTTCAACTTCTGGGTCTCCAAATTGGGCACATGGCCTGAGCTTGCCCTTTACGCCTTGGAGGTGCTGGCGTGCCCTGCAGCCAGTGTATTATCTGAACGGGTATTTAGCACGGCTGGGGGCGTTATAACAGACAAGCGCAGCCGCCTGTCCAGAGACAATGTGGACAAGCTCACGTTCATTAAAATGAACCAGGCATGGATCCCACGGGACTTTTCCGTACCTTATGCAGAATAGCAATGGATACCGACCTTACCCACCCATTGTTCCATTTTTGCTCTTTCTCACTCTTTTGGGGTGTACCCTCATTTAAAATTTTTGAAAAGAAGCAGTGTTGGCTACCTCGTCCTCCTCCTCAGGGCCAGATTAATGTAGGGGCTATTGGAGCTGCAGCTCCAGGCCCCTACCTTTTATATAGGCCCCGGGTTGGCCATATTCACTGTTACCGCTCTTCTGTCACTTGTAAACACAGAAGTCTGGCTTCTATGCTCGCTTCCCCAGGCAGCACCCTCAGAACCTCCCCACACAGCGTGAAGGCCGGACAAGGAGGGACAGTTGGCGATGCATGGATGTGTTTATGGGCTTCAGAGACAGCATCCCATGTTGAATTAGGCATGCATGGCTGCACCCTTCCTCCTCTGGGTGCATGGCAAGGCACGGCCCTTAAGGCCCTTCAAAATCCTCAGCACCAAGCCCATGATGCTGTTAATCCGGCCCTGGTCCTCCTCCACCGCCGCTTCCACCTACACCGCCCATAGGTGTGCGCAGCCTATTGCATTAAGGTGTGCACCCCAAAGTTGAAATACACATGCATGTGTTTGCCAGCAGGGAGAGTAATGTATCGGGGCCATGTACCTGTAGGCAAGGAGAAATAGAGCAGAGCAGGTCCCAGGGAGATCTTTCCCATCTCCTCACTGGCAATGCTATGTGCCCTAGGTGATTAGGGTGTGCCCAGGCACACCCAGCACACCCTGTGTGCACGCCTATGTCACCGCCACATCCACCACCACCTCAACCTCCCTCCTACTCCATATGGGCCTCGTCCTTCAGAGATGAAGAAGAACATTGTTTTATTTTTCTGTTTTTTTTTGTTGTTTTAAGTTATTTCCCTATCCACATTTGTTTGCAGAGCACTTGCCATGCTCTTAATTACGTTTTGCTGCCATTTGCAGCACTCTAGCCCTTTCCTTTGGTGTTTTAGAGCCATTTTAGTGCCTTAAAGTTCGGGTCCCCATTGACTTCAATGGGGTTCGGTGTCCGGGAAAAGTTCGGTAAAAGTCCGGGACACGGACCCGGACTTTTTTTTAAAGTTCGGCCGAACCCGTCGAACACGGACATCTAGGTGTCCGCTCAACCCTACTCATAGGCACAAAACCTCAGGACAAAGGATCAGTTTTAAAAAATGAAATTTTTCTATTCCATCTCATTGATGTCCTTTTCCCCCCAAAACAGAGCTTTCTTTTGGTGGTATTTGATCACTTCTGCAGGTTTACATATCCATAAAAAAAATGTAAAAAACATCAAATCTCCTCATAAATTTAGGCCAGTATGTATTCTGCTACAAATATTTGGTGAAAAAAAAACCCAATTAGCATATATTGATTGGTATGAGCAAAAGTTATAGTGTCTACAATTTATTGGATAGATTTAGTAACTTTTTTCATTTTAAGCGTTTTTTAGCAGTTAAATCTGACACTTTTTTGGGACCAGTGACACCAATACACTGAACTGTGCTAAAAAAAAAATGCACTGTCACTGTATAAATGACACTGGCAGGGGTGGAGTTAACATCAGGGGAAATCAAAGGGTTAAATGTGTACCCTATGAGTGCTTTCTAACTGCCGTTCTGCCTCTTTACAAACGATTGCTGGGTTCCCGGCGGACATCTTGTCCGCCGGACCCACTGATTGGATCCCACTGTGTCCAATCACAGCGGAGCTCCATCGGCAGGTGCGCGCATCCCCAGAGCCGAGGTAGAAGAAAACATGCAGGTACATGGTACAGGCACAGGTTCTTAAGCGGGTAAAGAAGAACTTTATTAAGACCAGCAACTGTTGGGACAGTAAACACTATGTAATGTACAATATATTGTAGAGCGTAGGGGTCAGGAGTAAGTACTATACAAAACAACATATAGAGTGCAGCAGTCAGAATGAACCCTCTGATTACATCAGAGTCCCCACTTATATCAAAGTTCCCCCTTACATCTTGGTTCCAAGAGACCCTCCTTAATCAGTCCCCAGTATTCCCCCTTACACCATAGTGCCCTCTTTACATCAGAGATCCCCCTTAAATCAGAGTGTCTCCAGCATTCCCTCCTTACATCAAAGTCAACAGAGTTCCCCCATTACATCAGAGTCCACAGTGTTCCCCCTTAATTTAGAGTCCCCCCTTACATCAGAGTTCCCAAAGTTCCCCTTTAAATCAGAGTTTCCAAAGTTCCCCTTTACATCAGTGTCTGTAGGGTTCCACTTTATAGTGAAATAGGGAACATTGCAGACTCTGGTGTAAGAGGGAACTCGGATGTAAAGGATTGTCTGGTCACCCCTCTTACCATCAGAGTTCACAAAGTTCCCCTCCTTACATCACAGTCCACAGCACTCCCCTTTACATCAGAGTCTACAGAGTTCTCCTTACATCAGAGTCTGCAGAGCTCCTCTTACATCAGAGTCTGCAGAGTTCTTCTTACATCAGAGTCCACAGAGTTTTCCCTTACATTAGCATATCCTCTACATCAGAGTCCGCAGAGTTTTTTTTCTTTTAGGGCAAGGGGGAACTCTGTGGATCCTAATGTAAAGGGCAACACTGCAGATCATGATGTAAGAAGGTGGACTTCTGGTGTAAAGTGGAACACTGATATAAGGGCAAATCTGGTCACCAGAGTTCCACCCTTTACATCAGCATCCACAAAGTATATACTCTATGGTGAGGGGGACTAATGTAAGAGGGAAGTGAGAACACTGATATAAGGTGGAACCTTTATATCAGTGTTCCCTTTATTTTAGGATCCCTACTCCCCCTGTACATCAGTGACCCGCTACAGACTCTATTCGCATCTGGACCAGAGGCCTGCTAGAGCTAAGCCAGCCTGAGATGTATATGGAGAGATGTAAACTGAAGCAGCTTGGCGGGGGGGGGGGGGCAGCAGCAGCAAGATACAGACTGAAACCAATCAGAAACTGGATGATATCAGAGCTGAAAATGCACAGTGCATAATTGGTTGCATCAAAATTTTTACTGGAGCTTGATCCTGTCCATTAACAATTACGGATGGGAGCAAAGTGCCATGTTTTTACAAACATTCTCTATAAAGGATGGTCAGCTTTGGTTGGGTCCAGACCCCGCTGACCCCCCTTATCTATGTCCCTGCCCTCTAGGACTCACAAACTACTTTGTGTATCCTCCATAGCCAATGGCACTGGTTACACAGTCTGTTTCTAATGGGAAAAGACAAATAAATAAAACAATGTGGAAATTGAGTCAGAAATACTGGGGTTGATTTACTAAAACTGGAGAGTGCAAACTCTAGTGCAGCTGTCAATGATAGACAATAAAGGAGTTGTAAATTGTTGGAAGGTTTTTTATCTCCATGCATTCTTTGCATGAAGAAAAAAACCTTCCGGAATTAGCAGCCCCCCAGCACCCCCCCTCCAATACTTACCTGAGGTCCTGCTCTGTCCAACGATGTCCAAGAGTCCCTCAGACTTTCCTCCTGATTGGCTGGGATACGGCTGCAGCGCCATTGGCTCCCACGGCCGTCAATCAAAGTCAGTTCAATCACAGTCAGTTAGCTAATCACGAGAGAGAGGGGCGGGGCCGAATGGCAGCTACATGTCTGAATGGACACAGGGAGCTGAAGCTCGGCTCGGGTGCCCCCATAGCAAGCTGCTTGCTGTGGGGGTACTCGATTGGAGGGAGGGGCCAGGAGCAGCAATGAGGGACCTGAGAAGAGGAGGATCCAAGTTACCCTGTGCAAAACCAACTGCACAGAGGAGGTAAGTATAACATGTTTGTTATTTAAAAAATAAATAAATAAACAAGACCAGAGATTACAGAGTTTGCCAGAGTTTTTATTTTAAATCTATCCCACTGAGGAGCAATATCTGCCTCAACAAAGTGGCCACTGCAAACTTTAACTCATTCCCTTCACTTATTCTTAAGTCTAGTACACATGGGCCGAATGTCGGGCGGCATCGGTCAGTTCAATAGAAACCAGCCGACATTTGGCCTGTGTGTACGGCAGCCAGTCTGACAGAAACCAGCCATTCATCTGGCTTTTGTTGAAAGGGCATGACCAAAAAAGGTCCGCCAATTTGTTTCTGATAAGCCCTTTCAGGCACGACGTTGCCTGCAACTTTGCCCAGCAACCTACTTCTGACTTGATCTGACTATTTAGGAGCCTGTACAAGGGCTCAAATCTCACCCAAGTCAGAGCGACTTGTGTAGCATCAGTTAAGACGGCTATCATAGGGAAACATTGCGTTTGGCATGCCATGCAACTTGGGGTCTCACAAGTCAGATCCCGTGTCACAGCAGTGTGAACCGAGCCTAAGGGCATGTTTACATGTGTGTCAATACTCTATGTTTAAACTCAATTTATGCAGTGTATTTAAAGCCACCTAACTGCCCTTCAGTGTCTGCGATGAATATTACCATGGGCACCACACAGTGCAGTACATTGTGTGGTGTTAAAAATTAAGCAGCAAGCCACTTTTATTAAGCATTAATGCTCATCATTCACCTACAATAATTTGACTAATAATGCACTGTAACTATACCTATAGCATATATATAGTGAAGCATATATATATATATATATAGTGCTAGAGGGTAATGCTGCACAGTATGTTCCAGATACAGGAAAAAGCAAAAATAATGACCAAAAAGAGTGTGCAAAACCTCTAAACATAAAAATCACAATGGAAACAAAGAATAAAGTGATGCAAATAATATCAACATAAAAAAATAAAACCACCAATATAGTGGAAAAGTAATAGTTTGTTCACATTCGTGCAGATTCAAATATTTAGGCTCATTTAGGGAAGGAGCGGATAATCTTCACCCAGAAATTGTTTGAATATTCACTTTGATTATCCAGTCATATGGAATATGTAAACAGAAATCTAAAACTGTGACACATAAAGTACCATAGGTAATGGTGTTTAAAAAAAAAAAGAAAAGAAAAAAGAAAAGATTAGATAATAGGGGCAGCAACAGAGGTCTTAGGGTGAAAATGGTATGCACTGATCAGTTCAGGTCTAGTATCTGACATGTAAATCTTTGGAAATGATAATCTGAGTGGCACATCACTGTGAGCTGCATTGTTAGGTGACAGAATTGTGTCAGTAACTAGATATTATTCCAGCCAACATTGATATGACATGAGAAATTGGGCATTCTGACAATAAAGAATCTAAACAAACTGTGAGCCTGACTTTAAAATAAATAAATAGAATTTCCATATACTTTATTTTTAAGTATACTGTTTAGCTGTAAAAACATACATTTTATTATTTTTTTTTTCTTTTGAGTCATATGAATATAAAATGTTGCATAACAATATTTAATATTTATTCTTTTGCAGCTTGCATGATCAGTAAGTCTAGTACTCCAAGGTTGCAGATATCTGGTTTATCGCTGACTGTAAATATTGCTATTTGACTGTAAATATTTCTTATAGTTGTGTCTTAGGCTATGCACACAAAGTGGAATGAATCAGTTGAATGACTCAGAGGAGGGACACAGAATAATAAAATGATATAAATGATGTAAAGGATTAGTCTTTAAACTTTTAAACAAAGTTAACCACTATACCTATCATTTAATATATTGGTATTTTGTAATTTGTGATACAGAGCAACATCTTAAGGGTCTATATAAAAAGGTTTTACCCAAGATTCACTCAACTCTCTCCATGGATTCACACATTTTTACAATTGAATTCAACTATAGTATGAATCATGGGTAAATGGCTACACCATGACCAATGTGACCCCTACCATCCTTACCTATGACTTTCTGAGTATTTCAAAGATGATTGAGTACTGCCCATGATACTTTTTTAATTTGCAATAACATACAATTTTTCAGGACAAGCTTTTGGGGTATGTCCCCCTCATCAAGGTCCAAGCAGTACTGATTCACAAACCCTTTAGCAGAATGGGAAAAAAAAAAATGATCTCTAAGCAAAAGGAAAAAAAGGAGAAAAACAAACAAACATAAACAAAGGTACCATTGCCAGGTACCTTTGTTTATGTTTGTTTGTTTTTCTCTTTTTTTCCTTTGGCTGAGAAATTGTGTTTTTTTTTTTTACCATTGTGCTAAGGCTAAGTTCACATGTAGGCATTTTGGGGCATTTTTGGGGTGTTTTTCTGCTCTAGGATCAGCTCAAAAAACGCCCAACAAGACAAATCCTATTCATTTTAATGTCTGAGCATTTTGACGTTTTAAGCAAAACGCCCAACACTCCAAAAAGTACATGAGCTTCTTTTTGGGCAGATTACAGGCGTTTTTATTTTTTCCATTGGTCACTTGTCAATCTAAAAATGCCTGCACAAAAACACCTGTAAAAACGCCTGTAAAACGCCTGTAAAATGCCTGAAAAAAGGCCCATAAAAATGCCTGAAAAAACAACTAAAAAACACCTGTAAATAGCAACGCCAAGATGTGAAAGTCACCTAAAATGTTTGTGAATCAGTACTGCTTGGACCTTGATGAAGGGGACATACTCCAAAAGCTTGTCCTGAAAAATTGTATGTTAGTGCAAATAAAAAAAGTATCACGGTCAGTATTCAATTGTCTCTGTCACTAGTGCACTAATACAGGTACAGTCACCTCAAGCATGAGTATTTCAAGCAAGATGTAAGAGAAAAGAAAAATTAAATGACACTATTATTTAGCTTGCATACTTAAAGGATAAGTTCACCTTTTGGAGCATGATCCATGTTACATTCATGTTGTGAGCACTCACCTATGTTGTGATTGATTGATTCTTCTTGCAGTTCAGTAACTGTCTTGCCATATGGGAGGTACGGGCAGATAGCTGACTGTGAGTCTGGCGGATCGTGTCATTGCACCTTGGATCTGCTGATCGCAGGTGCAATGCTTTACCGGCTGTAAAAAAATAAAAATGCGAATTTTTGCACCTGCAAAAATATGTACATTTATGTTTTAAAGGTGGCTGTAATCTTTAATAGGAAATGATGGCTATAATTTTGTGCATTATTTTTTTATGTCTAGAAATTTCTCGCCCAACTTAAAACTCAACTTTTTGTTATTAGTTTAGTTTGGGTTAGTAACGGGGTAAATAAAAATCAGCCTAGAGAAATATAAAAGCTTCTGTCTGGTTCTGATAGTGGTCTCACTTCCTCTCCCAGTGCATTTCAAGGTGTGACAAAATGTCACCGGTATGGAAAAAAATGTTTATGCCATAATCAATAAACTCTTTTTTTCTCCAGCGTTATATACTTACATGGTAAAAGTAAAATTAAGGAAGAGCTTATATAGCAACATTCAATTGTCATTCTTTAATGTTGATGGGTAATAGCTGTGTTCTGTGCAATACTGTTTTTTGCCAAGTGAATGTCTTGCCCAAATAAAAACCCATTTTTAATTAATCCTGTTGTATTTCAGATAAATCTAAACTTTATCTAAGTCTTTTTTTTTTTTTGCAAATAACAATTTCCAACATTAATTAAAGAAAGCCAATGTTTAATGTTTCTGAAAATTGCTATTGTTAGAAAAAGTATTCCCTGACCCAATTACAACCATGTATTCTATTCTTTTACCATGTTTTTATTAGAGATTTTCAAAAACAAATAATAAAAAAAAATGAACAGGAAAAAACATCATCCATTTTCAATAACAAGAACATTGGTGAGCAATCCAACTTAATTGGTACAGACAGTACGAAAAAAGAAAAATTTAACATTATGAAACAATAAGGAGAAACAATAGGAGAAACTCTCTGATTTGCTTGTGATGTCAGTTGTGCCCCCAGGGCATCTGGACACCCCTTTTGGGAGCTAGCTGTGTCCGAATGAGGGCAAGACCACTCAAAAACATATTCGGAAGGACTGTATAATGAGTGATCTAAAATAGGGAGAGTTTCTCTCCGACAAAGCGTAGTATTAGACAAAGACAAAAAAAAGGAGGGGAGGGGATGAATTAGAGAGAGAAAGAACAAAACAAAGAAAGAGAGAAAAGGAGGAATAAAGGAAAAGGGGGGGGAAGCCATCTCTGCCCTAGGGGTTAGCCATGTTTGTGAGTTACAGTTTGAGAAGTCATGGTTATGCTGATGGAAAGTAGTCTAGCCAGGGTCGCCAAGTGCGTAAAAATTTATCATGTGTATGCGTTAATATTGCCATCCGTTTCTCATTTACCAATGTGGCAAGCATCCTGCTTTTAACCTCATTGAAGTTGAGAGTCGGCGTCTTCCATGCCTTTGCGATTGTCTGCTTCATGGCTGAGAAGATATGAGTCACTAATGTGCGCTCGCACAAACCAAAGAAGTTGGACCGCACTAGGAAATATATGAAATCAAAGATGTCTTTTATTCCTCATAAACAAATCCATACAGACAGTGCATCAAGGGACATGCCAGGTTGACGCGTTTCACGGTCTTATGAATGATGGATTTACATAGAGGGACATTGTTTTTTTTTTGTTTTTTTTTTTCAAATAAGGAATTGTCAAAAATGGTCTCTGCTTTCTATTACTTTTTGACACTTTTTTGGTGAATGGGTAGGGGTAATATGTACCCCATATTCATACACATAAGAGGGGGCCGGGATCTGAGGACCCCCTTGGTAAAGGCGGCTTCCAGATTTTGATAAGCCCTCTGCTTGCATACCCCCACCCCCACAACCACCAGGCAGGGTTGTGGAGAAGAGGCCCTTGTGCCCATCACCAAGCAGAGCTACCCCTTCCCCAAAGCACCCATCCCCCCATGTTGAGGGCATGTGGCCTTGTATGGTTCAGAAGGGGGGGGGGGCGCTTGCTCGTCCCCTTTTCCTGACCTGCCAGGCTGCATGCTCGGATAAGGGTCTGTTACGGATTTTGGGGTAGACACCACGCCATTTTCTTTTGAATTCTGCCTTAAGAAGCACTTTAAGAAGAAGGAGAGAAAGGCAGGAAAGAAATGGGAAATACAGGGGGTACCTCAGGGACTTTGGTTGGCACTGATTGATATGGTTATAGCTCTAAGAAGCTGGAAGTCATGTGAGATAAAGGGAAGAGTTCCAGCCAAGGTTTTCAAGGCTTCTGTACAGGTTTCAATTAAGGGTTTTTAAAATTCTGTCTGTTAAAAAAGGTAAAAAAAAATCAACATATCCTGCAGTATCTCAAATAAATTTAGAACCATTTTTGGCAAAGGTCAAATTCCAACAGTAGTTAGAGAAAGACAATGCTTGATGTTTCTGTTCATTGCTATTGTTAGAAAAAGTACTTCCTGACCCAATTAAAACTATGTTTTCTGATAATTATATTGCTTCCTTTTATGGCATTACAATTTCTTAACCCAATGGGTTAATTTACTTTCACTGTCACTGAAACAAGTATATATAGTTACTGTATGTATATTAGATGTTCTGTTTTCAGAAGCCAGAAACAGCTAGGCAATCAACAGTTTGAGAAGAAGATAGCGAGTCCCACTTTTTTCTTTATACAGGTTTCTTTTGAAGGGTTCTTAGAATTTTGCCTGTTAAACAAAGTTAAGTGTTCTATTCAAAATATATCAAACTGCTTTTGAATAAAATGTAATTCCTGTGGTGTCTCAATCAATAGAACATGCAATCTCCCATGCAGGCTGTCAAATAAAATACAAAAAAAATTAATTGATATGTGTAATGTGACTTTTGGAGATCAGCTAACCAGTTAAACATTCTTCAAGTAAGAAAAGTGGTAGCAGAACACGGCAATAGCGAACAACATTTTAGTGCCACCTTATCTAACATGAAAAATGTTGGTGGGTTACTGGGAATGGCAGCAACAATTGTGGGCTATAGTAACCGGAAAGGTCTGCAATTCCAGAATTTTTCACAACAAAGTATGATCAACAGGCCTATTTAACCCTTTCAAGAGGCTGGAATCATAGACAGAACAGCCTGTTCATCTTCACAGTCACACGTAAATGTTGAATCTCAGACTGTAAATTTAAGAAAAACAGTAAAATGTGTCATGGCACTCAGTAAGGAACATTTTTTAATACCAGCCTCAAACAATTACCAAATAATCAACAAATCTCTGGTGGAGAATTTTAGGATATTGAATATAGAATATTTAAAAAATGATGAATTTAAACATTCACCTTGAACTTGATTCTAATCTCTTTCAGGTGCTTTTGCGTGGCAAAAGCAACATTATGGACAGTTACCGAATAATGCAAATTGATGAAGTAAAGAAACGTTTTCTCTACTCTCAACGCCATTTTTAATAAGGGTACCATATTAAAAAAACTTTGGCAGTTTTTTCCCAATGTCCCTTCAAGGCAAATTTTACATAATCTGTGCAAACAAATGGCAACCACCCCAAACTATAACTGGCCTTTGCAGTAAGGAGCACATGGAAGGGCGATGTATGTCAAGAAACAACAAACAAAAATTCCGAGCTCACCTACCAGCCAGCCTGCAAAAAAAAAAAAAATTACCTCATCTCATCTAACAGTTCATGTGAAAACCAAGAGGTTTAGTTTGTGCACATTTGCAAATACGTGTGTTAACTGCAGCGGTCAAATCACTGCACCCCAGTGTACTGCAGTCATAACTAAGTTGAAGCACATACTGTATATAATAATGGATAGATTATGGGCAGATATGCCTGGAGTCCACCCCTTCTTAAAGGTACAAGAACACACTGGACACCAAGCAATTTTACATAATTCCTCTGAGATTTCATCCATTTCACTATATGACTGTTCATATCACCATAGGGATGGGGGAACGGTTAGTTTGAGCATTAGTTTGGGCCAAACATTTCCTGTTTGGCCATTAGCTGAACACCCGAATTTGCAGGGTGTTCGCCGGATGTTCGTCCCGACAAACACCCTGCAATACTGTGCCCTGATTGGGCAAACCTTTGCCCAATTAGGGTGCAGTATAAGCTGATTGTTAAGGAGCGGGCCCGGGAAGCCGGCTGCTGCATCCTTAACAACCGATGAGTCATCAGCTGTCAATGGGTTTCCCGCTCACAGCTAAACAAATTTAAAAAAAGTGGCAGTTAAAAAAAAAAAAAATCCTTTAACCACTTAAGCCCCGGAAGATTTTACCCCCTTCCTGACCAGGGGGTATTTTGCGATTCGGCACTGCGTGACTTTAACGGACAATTGCGCGGTCGTGCGACGCTGTACCAAAATGAATTTGACGTCCTTTTTTTCCCACAAACAGAGCTTTCTTTTGGTGGTATTTGATCACCTGTGCGATTTTTTGATCACGCGCTATAAACAAAAAAAGAGCGTCAATTTTGCAAAAATAACAATATTTTTCACATTTTTTTATATGAAATTCCCCCCAAAAAAAAAGTAAAAATCAAAATTTTTTTACATTTTCGGCCAATTTGTTTTATCCTACCTATGTTTGGTAAAAAAAAATCGCAAAAAGCGTATTTTGATTGGTTTGCGCAAAAGTTATCGCGTTTACTAACAAAGGGAAAGATTTTTGTCATTTTTGTTGTTTTTTTTTTTAACGCGTAATGGCGGCGATCTGCGATTTTTTTTGCGGTACTGCGACATTGGGGCGGACAGATCGGACCCTTGACTGACATTTGTGACACTTTTGGGGTTACCAGTGACATTTCTACAGTAATCAGTGCTATACATATGCACTGTTACTGTAAAAATACACTGGTTGTGAAGGGGTTAACTTTATTTGGAAGGGAGGGGCTGTGTGTATCCCTAGGGGCGTGCTTTCTACTGTGATTGGCTGTGGCTTGAGCTGTAAGGACACTGATCAACGGATCTACATACTAGATCCGTTTTATCAGTGTCTTTACAGCGAGGAGAATGACAGGCAGCTTGTTTACACAAGCTGCCTGACATTCTCCCTCTCCCCCGCCGATCGCCGAGTGACCGGCGGACATCGGGTCCGCTGGTCACACGCGCAGGGGGGTCCGTGACCACGCGGGAGCGGGAGCGCGCCTCCGGGGGCGCGCGCTCGCTCCCTAGACCCTCACAAGCTAGTGACGTAGCCCTACGTCACTTTGCCTGTGAGGGGCTGACTGCCGACGTAGATCGGCGTTAGGCAGTCGGCAAGTGGTTAAAAATAGTGCCTGGGGAGTCCCCTTATTCTGCCTGTAAAGTGGCACATTTTAGCACGCATTAAACATGCTACAGCAAAAATGACATTTCTAAAGAAAAAAAAATAAAACGCATCAAACCACATTTAAAATGACTTGTGGTTACAATTCCTGGCTCCCAGCTAATAAAAATTAAAGAAAAAACAGTGTCACGCCAAAATTAAAAAAAAAAATGGGGTGGGGCTCCCCTAAAATCCATACCAGACCCCTATGCGGGCATACAGCCTGGCAGGTCAGGAAAGGGGAGGGGAGGAGCTGGCACCCCGCCCTTCTGAACCATACCAGGCAACATGCCCTCAACATGGGGGGGAGTGTTCTGGGTCAGAGGAAGTTAAGGGGATTGTAAAGGCAGAAGTTTTTTTTTTTTTATCTTAACCACTTGCCGACTGCTCACTAGAGCACTACTGCGGCAAAGTGGCTCGATAACGTCTGACGACGTAGACCTACGTCACCAGACATTCCCCTTTCTCAGCTGCACGCTCCCGCTGTATTCAGTCACAGCAGGAGTCAGGCCAGGGGCCGCTGCTCTTCCCCGATCGTCTGGGAATCGAGTGTGGAGATCCGGCCGCTTGTGTAAACACAAGCGGGCGGATCTCCTAAGTGACAGGCAGGGTCAGATTGCAGGGTTCAGCATAGCTGAACCCTCGATCTGTCCTTGTATCACATAGTCACCTCCCCCCACACACGTCAGTAAGCACCAGGCATACATTAACCCCTCCCTCTCCAATAAAATTAACCCCTTCCCTGCCAGTGTCATTTTTACAGTAACAGTGCATATTTATAGCACTGATTACTGTAGTAATGTCACTGGTACCCCCAAAAGTGTCAAAAATGTCAGTCAAGGGTCCGATCTGTCCGCCGCAATGTCGCAGTCCCGCAAAAAAAATTGCAGATCGCCGCCATTACTCGTTAAAAGAAAAAAAAAAAAATTACAAAAATCTTTCCCTTAGTAAACGGGATAACTTTTGCGCAAACCAATCGAAATACGTTTATTGTGATTTTTTTACCAAACATAGGTAGCAGAAAACAAATTGGCCAAAAATTTTAAAAAATTTGATTTTTACATTTTTTTGGGGGGGAATTTCATTTAAAAAAATGTAAAAAATATTGTTATTTTTTCAAAATTTATGCTCTTTTTTTGTTTATAGCGCAAAAATTAAAAATCGCACAGGTGATCAAATACCACCAAAAGAAAGCTCTGTTTGTGGGAAAAAAAGGACGTAAATTTAGTTTGGGTACGGTGTCGCAGGACCACGCAATTGTCAGTTAAAGGCGCACAGTGCTGAATCGCAAAAAGTGGCCCAGACATAAGACAGCAAAATCCTCCGGTGGTAAAGTGGTTAATGCATTTTATACATTAAGATAAAAAACATTCTGTGTGCAGCAGCCTCAGGGAGCTGTGACTTGGCTCGAGTGCCCCTGTAGCGAGCTGCTTGCTGTGGAGGCACTCAACAGGAGGGAGGGGCCAGGAGAGCCGAAAAGGGACCCCAGAAAAGGAGGATCTAGGCTGCTCTGTGCAAAAACAAGTGCACAGAGCAGGGAAGTATGACATGTTTTTTTATTTAAAAAAAAAAAAAAGACTTTACAATCACTTTAATACTTTAATTTGAAAACAGGGCACTATCCTTTTTTCTTCTATGGATAAGTGCTTCTAAGGGCTCATGCACATTGCATCTCAAAGAAGATCAAATGAAGCTGCTCCCACAGGCTTTTGAGCTTTTTTGAGCTCTCATTTGTTTCTGCCTGAAAACTCCACTCCATGTTAGCCTATATGTCCATGCATACTATGGCTTTTTCAGGGGTTTACAGGCAAATGAGCTTACAAGCAGGAAAAACAACCCCACCAAACTCACGTTTTTGAGAGGAGCTTTCAAGCAGAAAAGACGCCCAAAACAGTGTGAAAAAGCACAAAAAAGCATGACGAAGCTCACACAAAAAATGGAAAAATTAGCTGAGGGGAGGGTTTGTGAAAAAAAATGCTTATGCTCAGAAAAGCTTGATAAAGCTTGAAATAGCTATAAAACATATAATCAAAACGAGCGAATGAACACAAAAAAGTACAAGCTTCTTCAAGCGTTTAGGCTCCATGCGCACTCGGCTTAAAAAATTGACAGTTCTCCAGGCAGGAAAAAATGCTCAAATATATATTTTTTGTACTGAGTTTAGATGAGTTTAGGAGACTTTTGCTTTTTTTTCTGCCAGTAGACTCCAATCAGAAACGCAAAATAGAAAGGTTTTTTTCCTGCCTCTAAATGTTGAGCCCAAAATATGCCTGTAATCGTCCTAATTGATACAGAGGATAACATTGGGCTGCTTCTACAGGCAGAACATAAAACTCCTGTAGTGGCAACGATTGTTAAGCCAGTGTGCATGGGGCCTTAGGCAGAGAAATAAAAACTCAAATGCCTGTAAAACCAGCTCCTTTTTTTGAGCTGCAGTGTGCATGAGTCCTAACAGTTGTGTTGTTTGTTATAATGGCTGCAGGGCTGTTTTCAAATCCTATTACACACATTAGGGCCAAATGGTAGATCTGGATGAAATATATTCCTGACATTTATTGTGGTTTAGATCTCTGATGATTTACCATGCAAAAATCGAAAATGAATTTGGGTCTTGGAAAAGAGTATGGTTTATAGTTATTAGAAGAAAAAAATGAAACGAGGACCCAGAAGGACTGTTAAAGTAGACCTGAACTTAAAAAAACAAAGCTTTTGTATGTTATAGAGAACATCTAGAAATGTTAATTGTACCTAAAGAGTGCCCTGAAAAATGTACTTTTTAGAGTAAATTCCTTTTGAAAAAAAGCAGTGCATACCCCGTGCCTTACCCTTATAGCCCAATGTAAGGTCCCTATATCTTTGTCTGTAATGGGCCGTACACACTATACAATTGTCTTTAGATTTTTTCCTTTAGATTTACCAAAACCATATAATATGAGGTCAAATCTAAACACTTTCAATTTGTATGCAATTAGGCAGGCCCCTGCACTACATAGTTGAAGGCAAATCTAAAGGAAATCTATCAACAAAAGTTGTATAGTGTGTATCCAGCCTTATGCCCTGTACACACTATCAGATTATCTGAAGACTTTTGTCTGCAGACTTACCAAATCCATATAATATGAGGTCAAACCTAAACACTTTCAATTTGTATGCAATCCGGCAGGCCCTTGCACTACATAGAAAAGGTAAGTCTTCAGATAATCTGATAGTGTGTACAGGGCATTAAGCTGGATACACACTATCCAACTTTTGTGGTTAGATTTCCTTCAGATTTACCTTTTCTATGTAGTGCAAGGGCCTGCCAGATTGCACACAAATTGAAAGTGTTTAGGTTTGACCTCATATTATATGGTTTTGGTAAGTCCAAAGGAAAAAGTCTTCAGAAAATCTATTAGTGTGTATGGCCCATTAGTCTCACAAGATTTGGAGTTAAGCTGGATACACACTATACAACTTTCTTTGGATTTTTTCCTTTAGATTTACCAAAACCATATAATATGAGATCAAACCTAAACTCTTTCAATTTGTATGCCATCAGGCAGGCCCTTGCACTACAGAGTTTAAGGTAAATCTAAAGGAAATTGAACAACAAAAGTTGTATAGTGTGTGTCCAGCTTAATGGGCCATACACACTATAAGATTTTCTGAAGACTTTTTCTTTTAGACTTACCAAAACCATATAATATGAGGGTCAAACCTAAACACTTTCAATTTGTATGCAATCTGGCAGGCCCTTGCACTACATAGAAAAGGTAAATCTGAAGGAAAAAGTCTTCAGAAAATCTTATAGTGTGTATGGCCCTTTAGATTTGGTGAAGTCAGTACTGTGTTGCTCACTGTTCTTTTTGCTGGAGTGTAAGGTGTACTTAACCACTTAAGCCCCGGAAGATTTTACCCCCATTCCGACCAGGGGGTATTTTGCGTTTCGGCACTGCGTGACTTTAACGGACAATTGCGCGGTCGTGCGACGCTGTACCTAAACGAATTTGGCGTCCTTTTTTTCCCACAAACAGAGCTTTCTTTTGGTGGTATTTGATCACCTGTGCGATTTTTTGATCACGCGCTATAAACAAAAAAAGAGCGTCAATTTTGCAAAAATAGCAATATTTTTCACATTTTTTATATGAAATTCCCCCCCAAAAAAATGTAAAAATCAAAATGTTTTAAAATTTTCGGCCAATTTGTTTTATGCTACCTATGTTTGGTAAAAAAAATCGCAAAAAGCGTATTTTGATTGGTTTGCGCAAAAGTTATCACGTTTACTAACAAAGGGAAAGATTTTTGTCATTTTTGTTGTTTTTTTTTTAACGCGTAATGGCGGCGATCTGCGATTTTTTTTGCGGTACTGCGACATTGCGGCGGACAGATCGGACCCTTGACTGACATTTGTGACACTTTTGGGGTTACCAGTGACATTTCTACAGTAATCAGTGCTATATATATGCACTGTTACTGTAAAAATACACTGGTAGTGAAGGGGTTAACTTTATTTGGGAGGGAGGGGCTGTGTGTGTCCCTAGGGGCGTGCTTGTGATTGGCTGTGGCTTGAGCTGTAAGGACACTGATCAACGGATCTACATACTAGATCCGTTTGATCAGTGTCTTTACAGCGAGGAGAATGACAGGTCGCTTGTTTACACAAGCTGCCTGACATTCTCCCTCTCCCCCGCCGATCGTCGAGTGGCCTGCGGACATCGGGTCCGCTGGTCACACGCGTGGGGGGGTCCGTGACCACGCGGGAGCGCGCCTCCGGCGGCGCGCGCTCGCTCCCTAGACCCTCACAAGCAAGCAACGTAGCCCTACGTTAGTTTGCCTGTGAGGGGCTGACCGCCGACGTAGATAGTCGTGCGGCGGTCAGCAAGTGGTTAAAGAAATTCAAACAAGCTTCTCCCCACTTCTTTCATTTATTCTGTGGACATAACTTACAGACTTTTCTTGCTACTGCATGATTATTCCTCTCTCAGATACCCTTTTCTTCTTCAATATTTTTATTGAAAGTATTACAATAGCTGTGAAGGTGCTTACGGTCATGAAAACATACAAAGACCATATATAACGAAACAGCGACTGAAAACAAAAGCTAACAGAACAATGTTGTCTTTGTATATATATATATATATATATATATATATATATATATACATACAACAATCATATTGTTGTAAGAATAGTGACCAAGAGTTAGCAATTAATATATGGTATGTATACATACCATACCAGAAGCCCCTAGCATCATACTTGAAACATTTGTAGTTAAGAAGAGAATGACAGAGAGGGAGCAGGGGAGGGAGAAGGCAAGAAAATAAAGAATAAGGGTAAGAGAAAGAAGGCGGTCAGACAATCAAAGCTGAATCACAAGCAAAACCAACGCCAACACAGCAATATGTGTCAAGGCTCAAGAAGAGAGGAGTCAAAGTCAAGCGGTAAGTTGTGGTCTACCTAAGGCTGCCAGACTTTACGATGTTTAGGGATCATGTCTAAGATAGTAGCTTCAATTTTACTGTGAATCATGGCTTGAGTCATCCTATTTGTGGTCTCAAGTATACAGAGTCAAGGTCCTCCAAGCCCTTGCTATAGTCTGTTTAGAGGCTGTCATCATAACCCTCTGGCTCTGATGAAGAGGGTTCTCCCTCGAAACACGTTAGCCCTATCTATATGGACAGCTTAAAGTTTGCTTGTCATCATTATTAAGGATCTTGGTCCTGAGGTCTCTGGATAGCCGAATAATTTCTTTGGTTTTATGCTTACACACAGCATACTTTTGTCAGTATAATGTATGTTGTGACTTTTTTTCAATAAACACTTTATGGTATTGCACTAGGTCGGTGCACCCTTCTCTTGTTTTTATCCTTTACACCAGTCCACCAGACTGACTCTTCACCAGCTCATCCGACTGACTCTTCGCGAACACTGGTATGCACCGTACTGACTCTTAGGAGATCACCAAGGAAAGGCCTGAAGACTTAAATACACCACTGCCCTTAAGAGAGACTGACTACATGTGGCAGTCTCCTACCTTTGTAGTCCCCACAGTGCTACTCACTCTGTCCTCTCCTGCTCCTGTGCCTCCAGGAAGACTTCCTCCTCTGTGTTTTAGCAGGAATCATCCAGCACCCGAGTCCTGGACCAAGGTCAGCCCCTAGACTAGGGGAAACCCTTAAGGGCCACCGACATTCTCCTTAGCACTGCATCCTATCTCCCATCCGGCTGGCCCTGATAGCATGGCCCATGTCTATTTATGAGGTCATCTCTGCCCCTTGCAGCCCACTACTGGGGATTGACTGAAGCCTCATAAATATGCTTGGAAGCCCCTCCTTACTCCCACCCTCCAGTTCTGGAAGTTTCTACAGACTTCCAGACCAGGGGAAGTGTCAGAGAGAGCTGCCAGATGAGTCATTCAGCCCTGAGTCACTGAGCCCTGACCCAGATTCATAGCTTAGGCCCAGTCCTGAGCTAACTAAATTTACCTACACTAACAAACCTATACTACATCTAGCATATATTAGAGTTTTAGCTTGCAGAGCTACAAGTTTTAGAACTGTACGAGATTGTTGTTCCTCTTCCTCATTATTAGTTGATTGAATATCTACAGACTGTAAAAAATTATCACAAAATAAAACCTAATTATCTCAACCTTAAATGCTGTTTTTATGTAGTATACCAATGTACTGAACACGAATAAAGCTAGCTCAAAACGGACAGCATGAAATGCTATAAGCAGACCATATTTGCATGTTATTACTTGATCTCCCTTCTATATTAACACCTTTATTCTCATACATAAATGGCACTCCCATAAAGCTATACAGTATATGCTTCATTGTGATAGATGATGTTAGCAAGCATCTTTACACCAGCACACTATAGGTAATCATGTGTTGGAAAAAAACATCAACAAACATTTTTCAAAAGCCTGTAAAAGAATACCAAAACTTTTACTTATTCTCTTAAGCCAGCCACACATTATACAATTTTCTTATTCAATTTCCTTATTCCTTATTTCCTTATTAGATTTACCTTCAAGTATGTAGTGCAGTGTCTGCCTGGTTATATACAAATTGAAAGTGTTAAGGTTTGACTTTATTGTATATGGTTTTGGTGAATCTAAAGGAAAATTGTATAATGTATGATCAGAATAGGGTGTCTATGTGTGAGGAAATCACATTTGAGTCTGATTGCCCACAGCTGATTGCCAGTTTGGCGTCTGCTACTTTAGGAGGGGAGGATATTACACCTGTGGAGTCATGATTAAAGCACAACTCCACTTTTGTTGAAAAAAAAAACATTCCCCTCTGGGTGATCTATGTACATTACAAGGATTTTAACAAACTTTGTTGCAGATTCCTACCTGTTATTCTGAAGAAATCTTTGTGTGTTTTTCTGTATCCATGTGGGAAAGTAAGTCAAAAGGGAGCGGTTTTATAATTATTTATCTTTAGCTGTGATTTTCTATTTGAAGCACTGTATCTCATCAAAAATTGCATTTTTTTTTTGCAGGGAATACCTGAAATCTGACTTGTATCTTGGGGATAACTTCTGGGAAAATTGGTGAGCCAATCACACAAGCAGAAAATTATGTTTCTGGGGGCATTCTGTATACATTCTGTGTACAGAACACTTCCAGGTAGCCATATTGCATAGCACTTTCAGAAAATTATGAAGCTGCAGATTGAAAAGGAAAGGTAATTTTTAATAACATTCAAATACAATATGCAATATGGCTTGTGTCGCAGTCGTATATGCTATATTATGTTTTCTTTATTTGCTATTTTTTTCCCCACTAAAGTGGAGTTACCCTTTATGTGTTGATGTAGCGGGAAAAACAAAGACTTTCCTCATGCTCATGCCCCGTGGTGTTTTGTTGTTGTGTATGTTGCTTTTATTATCTAATAAAGATGGACTTCTTTATTGTGAACTGTCTGAACTTCTGTGAACATAGGTGCTTCAATATGATGAGCTGAGCTGGCACCTATATGGAGTACTGTGTGCAGAACCGTGACGGCAGACCAGCCTGGAGCAGAAAAATTTAAACCTCTGTGTATACTTTTTTCATTGCATGCCCAGGTTCGAGATGTAACGTTACAAATAATATAAAATAATATTTAAGGCTATGCCATGAAAACAAATTAGCTTTGTATTTACCAGATTTTAACTTTTTAGAAATAGCATGTGTGTGCACGCATCGGCCAGATTTACTAAATGGAATAAAGAGCAGGGATAGATCATTATGGTATGCTTGCATTGGTACTTATGTATTTATTGTTGAAGCTTCCATCTCTTACAGCATTATATGTCAGGAGGAGGCATCTGTGCTTGGAGGGTTCCTGAGGAGGGAACAGAGGGAGGGTAAAATTTGCAGGTTGGAGAATTCTTGCTTGGAGGTAGCTGAATGAATGCAGGGTGTGTACATTTGAAACATGTAGATAGGTTACATACCCCTAAATAATTTATACCGGGCTGTCTTTCTGCAATCTGTGCACTGAGCTCGATGTTATGTACTTCTGACCCCTGCACCATGTATGTTACAGAATTCTGACTATGGTGTTTTGTATGTTGCATTGTACATTACATACTTCTAATGACTGCACTCCAAACAATATATTATATGTCAGATTGATTTCCTGCCTGAGGGTACTGGCATACCATGGTCAGGACACTTACACCCACATGCCTAAATATCTGAGTCACCTTCCCTCCTGGCCTGAGCCTGTGCCTGTAAATTCTACAGATGGGAGCCAGCCACCAGAGCAAGGTGAAATCATCCTCCACTTGTTTTTTTTCTGCTTTCAAACTGACCAGGAGTACTCTTAGGCCGCTTTCACACGTGCGCACCGCCCAATGGAGTCTGTTCTGCTCAGGGGGGGTCAATCCGCCGATCCCCACTGAGCAGGCGGATGACAGGACCATCTCCACTCTGTGTGCAGAGACGGAGCTGGCAGATCCCCACTCTCCTCTATGGGGAGATCAGATGAGAACGTACCACCTGTCAGTTCTCATCTGATCCCATCCGATCCTATCATCCAGAAGGATGGAAAATAGGGTCTCCATCCATCCGGATTTCATGGACAGGATTGGATCAGATAGCAGCGGGTGTCAGCGGACATGTCTCCGCTGACACCCGCCGTCCCATAGGGATGCACGGAGCATCCAATCAGGTCCGCCTGAAAAACTGACAGGCGGATTGGATCGGATTGCCCATGTTAACGGGGCCTTATACAACAGCTGAGAGATTACTAGAGACACCCACAACAGCCATCTAGACCACCAGACCCCCAGGTGAGCTACAAAACATGTGGATATTTATTTAAAGCCTAAATCAAGGAATTCTATGACTTTAGGTAGTTTGTTTGGAAGAAGCTGGCCCCAAAAAAAAGGAATTCCATGGCTTATCGATTCAACAGCATTCAGAGCTCTATAAACTGTATGTAACATCATCTACATACAGTATACAGTGATGTTTTCAGGGACTTCTCATTTCATTCCCATAACAAAATCAAGTTGGGCTGAATGCTGCTCAACCAGTAACAAGAAGTCTTGTAGTTTTATGAATGAATACAAGGCTTCCTTTGATTGGCTGAGGTGAAGATCATGACATCATCTGCCCACTTTTCCACTTCAGCCAATCTGAGGAAGACTTGTATTTATCCATAAAAAAACAAGCCTTCCAATGAAAGACTTAAAGTGTAACTCCAGTTTTGTGGGGAAAAAAAATTAGCAAATAAAGAGAAAACAATATAGCGTATACTATTGTGACACAAATCAAATTGTAATTGAATGTTATTAAAAATTACCTTTCCTTTTTCTTTTCAATCTGCAGCTGTTGTAATGTTCTGAAAATGCAATGCAATATGGCTACCTGGAGCTGTTCTGTACGCAGAATGTGAACTGACCACACCCCAGAAACATATTTTCCTGCTTATGTGATTGGTACACCAACTTTCCCAGAAGTCTGCACTAAGATACAAGTCAGATTTCTGGCATTCCCTTCAACAAAATTTCATTTTTGGTGAGATACTTCCAATATGAACACATCTAAAGGGATGCAGGCCCAGCAGCTTTCCTCATTAGTGCCCTGCAGCTGTCACAGCTGATTGATAATTATGAAACCACTCCCAGTTGACCCACTCAGCACAGGAGAACAGAGGAACAAACAATGATTTCTTCAGAATACCAAAAGGTAGGAATCTGCAACAAAGTTTGTTAAAATCCCTGAAATGTACAGCGATCACCCAGAGAGGAATGTTTATTTCTCAACAAAAGTGGATATATAAAAACAGGAGTAGGAACAAATGTATATTCAAACCATATCCAACTCACCCAGCGCTTAGCACATAAAAAATACACCACTATATAGGGTATGTTAATAATAGTAGCATATAGCTAAAAAGCTGCTGCTATAAACATAAAAGTATTAAAACGAAGGTGTGACCAATTCTATTGCATATAAAAATTGATAACACTAGCAGCGCTAAAATCATCTACATAAATGCAGTGACATACAAAATAATTAATGATAATATTGTGAGGATAGAGCAGCATGCACTAAAAGTGAGTGGTGACTAAAAGTCCAAAAGATGACCAGCAGATGGACATGAACAGATAATTAAAATTGTCCTTCAAAGCAGTGATCCAAGATGGAATAAGGTCCTATTGTACACCAATGTGCTTAAACATCCACTGGTGCCACCACCACCCATCAGACTGGACACTCACCAAAAAGATGATGAATCTGCGCTTATAAAGAAAGTAATGCTCCTCCTCCTCAGAAGATGTCAGCTACAGATCAACTCTCCCAGGTCGGTGTCTCTCCTTATAGTGTGCTCATATAGGTCACATGTGAATAAACACAATGGCGGGGACTCATAGCATAATTCCGTATTTATTAAATAAATCACACAATACATGAATCCCCTTCCCCAATGAAAAGCTACTTACACATTAGTAAAAAGCATGAAAGCATTGTACAAATGAACAGCTGTTAGTCCGGCGCTGCACCGATCAAATCCCACCGCTCGGTACCTGAGCCGTTGGAGGACTGCAGCGTGGCATCTGGCATTATCAAGGTGACCACGTACTCACGGCCTAACACGTTTTGTCATCACGGACTTCAACTGAGGGCATCCGGAAGGGGATTCGTGTATTGTGTGATTTATCTAATAAAATACGGAATTACGCTATGAGTCCCCGCCATTGTGTTTATTCACATGTGACCTATATGAGCGCACTATAACGAGAGACACGGACCTGGGATAGTTGATCTGTAGCTGACATCTTCTGAGGAGGAGGAGCATTACTTTGTTTATAAGCGCAGATTCATCATCTTTTTGGCGAGTGTCCAGTCTGACGGGTGGTGGCACGAGTGGATGTTTAAGCACATTGGTGTACAAAAGGACCTAATTCCATCTTGGATCACTGCTTTGAAGGACAATTTAAATTATTTGTTCATGTCCATCTGCTGGTCATCTTTTGGACTTTTAGTCACCACTCACTTTTAGTGCATGCTGCTCTATCCTCACAATATTATCATTAATTATTTTGTATGTCACTGCATTTATGTAGATGATTTTAGCGCTGCTAGTGTTATCAATTTTTATATGCAATAGAATTGGTCAGATCTTCGTTTAAAAGTGGATATATGCTTTCACAGTGTTCAGCCCAATCCTGTTTTGTTCTGGAAATGGAATGGGAAATCCATGTCCAAATGCCAGAACACAGCTTGGATTACTGTATGTAGCTGCAACTACCTACAGTTTATACAGCACTGACAGCCGCTGCATTGATTAGTAAAGGCAATAGTTTGTTTGGACTAGCTTGACCTAAAGAACTATTTAAAGTCATAGTATTCTTGGACTTAGGCTTTAACCTACAGTATATTCAAAATAAGATCGATTTGTTATTCATTTATTTGCATGATTTAGATCATAGAATCAAAAAGTCTGTTTATATTTGTTTGTTAAATAATACATTACCATAAGGGTTTTTTTTTGCATATTAAGTTTTAGCTTAATACTCACATCACATATTAGACTATAAAGAACATGGAAAGAAATTTAAAAAAGAGAAGAAGGACAGTCCCTGCAGACTTCCCGATCTAGACAAAGCATAACAGGGATAAACCAAGATTCCTGTCATTAATGTCCCCATTAACCCCTTCCCTACCGCGCCATTATAAAATGACGTCGGCAGGAATCCTTTCTCGATCCGGGCGTCCGTCATATGACGTCCACCCGGTCTCGCCACTACTGTGCGCCCCTGGGGCGCGCAGCGCGGCGATCAGGGGTGAGGCTCGTCCCTCGGACTGAGCCCAACCCCGATCAAGGTAAACAGCCAATGAAATTGGCTCTTTACCACATGACCGGCTGTGTCCAATCACAGCCGGTCACAAATGTCAACAGAGAACAGGTAACTAGCTGTCACCGTGTTCTCCTCCTCACACACTGATCCTGTGTGAGGAGGAGATTGTGGTAACAGCTAGTTACCAAGTACAGTGCACCCCAAACACACTGATTGCCCCCCCCAATAAAGAGCACCTGTCACTAGCCCATCAAAGTACCTGTCACTAGCCCATCAAAGTACCAGAGTACCTGTCACCAGCCCATCAGGTACTCTGATGACAGGTACTCGGGTACTCTGATGGGCTGGTGACAGGTACTCGGGTACTCTGATGACAGATACTCGGGTACTCTGATGACAGGTACTCGGGTACTCTGATGGGCTGGTGACAGGTACTCGGGTACTCTGATGACAGGTACTCGGGTACTCTGATGACGGGTACTCGGGTACTCTGATGACAGGTACTCGGGTACTCTGATGACAGGTACTCGGGTACTCTGATGACGGGTACTCGGGTACTCTGATGACGGGTACTCTGGTACTTTGAGTACCCGTCATCGGAGTACCCGAGTACCTGTCACCTACCCATCAGAGTACCCGAGTACCTTCCACCTGCTCATCAGAGTACCTGACACCTGACACCTGAAGTACCCGAGTACTTGCCACCTGCTCATCAGTACCCATCACTACTCACTACAGTACTGATCATCTGTACCTATCAGGACAGTATCAGTATCACCTATCAGTATCAGTACTACTCATCAGTACCTGCCCATAAGAGTACCCGAGTACCTGTCACCTGCCTATCGGAGTACTCGAGTACCTGCCACTTGCTCATCAGTACCAGAGTACCTGTCACCTGCCCAGCAAAGTACCCGAGTACCTGTCACCCTTCATACAGCCACCATGTCTAAGTCCAAAAAGGTTTATATACGTCCTCCGTTTAAACCTAAATACCGGTGTTATGGCAGCAGATAGCTGCCATAACCCTGGCATTTTTTTAAACGGTGGACGGTTGGCTTTCCGATTAGGGTGGTCCCAGCGGCGGATTCGCCTCGGGATGACCCTTCCGGGGTGGCGGAAGAGGTGCCCCCCCCCCTCCCGCCGCATTGTGGTCCTTTTCCCCGCTTACCGGACCCGCCGGCAGCGGGGAAAACGATCCGGTCCCGGGTCTTCACAGATAGGATGTCGAGTGAGGGCAAGCTTGCACTCACTCGACTCTATGGTCTTGGAGGACTGGAGCTACGGCAAACGTCGTTGCCTAGCAACCAGTTTAAAGGTCCCTTTTTTTTTTTTCATTTTATTTAATTTTTTTTTCTATCTTTTAGTGTACTTGTGAGATCTGAGGACTTTTTGACCCCAGATCTCACAAAAAAGAGGTCCTGTCGTGCCTTTTTCTATTACAAGTAATGTTTACATTTCTTGTAATAGAAATAAAAATGATCAATTTTTTTTTTTTTTAAAACAGTGTAAAAATAAAAAATAATAAATAAAATAAATAGTAAAAAAAAAAAAAAAAATTAAAGCGCCCTGTCCCCGTGAGCTCGCGCGCAGAAGCGAACGCATACGGAAACCCCACCCACATATGTAAACAGTGTTCAAACTACACATGTGAGGTATCGTCACGATCGTTAGAGCAAGAGCAATAATTTGAGCCCTAGACCTCCTCTGTAACTCTAAGATAGCAACCTGTAGAAATTTTTAAAATGTCGCCTATTCGGATTTTTAACCCTCCTCTTATGTTAGGGTCAGAACCGACCCGTTTTCAGGTTTTGAATGTCTATAAGTATCACATAAATTTGTTTATTGCATCAAGATTTTTTTACTTTGTCAGGAACCTCTATTTAAACAATGTAATATAAAAATAATCCTTTTCACTAAATTATAAAATACTGTGGTGAAAATTAAGACGTTCATGGTGTTAGGGTCAATTCTGACCCAGTTATAATATAGGATTTTAGGACACTAATAAGTGCCAAAACTGAAATCATAAACACTCTCTCTGCTTAGTAACACTGACAGCCAATCCCCTCTCAGCCCTGTGAGCTGTAGTTAGGGAGGGGCCTATCCCTTTTCCTGCTTGTCTGCTTCTCTAAATAAAGTGAAGAAACATAGGACAAATACATTTCAGAGTTGCTGACTTTATTTTACCATCTTTTAAATTTGAAAATGAGAGGTATGCTATCAAAAGAAAGGTCTAAGGGGTCACACCAAAAATATTAAAACCAATCTTTTCAAGGATAAAGAAGCCTAACAAGGTAACCAAGAGGTAAGAGACAAATTTGATGATATATAATTATTCAGAGGGTATTTTATGGCTGATTTAAAACACGGGTCAAAACCGACCCTAAACATCATGGATAGTAACGGAATTCTAACATAAGAGGAGGGTTAAGTACCAAAGTTTGTCACCATTCTGTGAGCATGCGCAATTTTGAAGCATGACATGTTGGGCATCTATTTACTCGGCGTAACATTATCTTTCACATTATGGAAAAAAATTGGGCTAACTTTACTGGTTTCTTATTTTTTTATTCAAAAAAGTGAATTTTTTCCAAAAAAATTGCGTTTGGAAGACCGCTGCGCAAATACGGTGTGATAAAAAATATTGCAATAATCTCCATTTTATTCTCTAGGGTCTCTGCTAAAAAAAATATATAATGTTTGGGGGTTCTAATCAGTTTTCTAGCAAAACAACTGATTTTAGCTTGTAAACACCAAATGTCAAAAATAGGCCTAGGCAAGTGGCTAGGATGCATGATGATGCTCCTTGGATGTTAGGCCCCTCTATATGGCTAGGCTGTGAAAAAGTCTCACACATGTGGTATTGCCATACTCAGGAGGAGTGGCAGAATGTATTTTGGGGTGTCATTTTTGCTATGTACATGCTATGTGTTAGGAATATCCTATAAATTGACTACTTTGTGTAAAAAAAAAAGTTTTTATTTTTTTCCCACATTTTCCAAAAACTTGTGGAAAAAAATGACATGTTCAAAGGACTCATAATGCCTCATAGAATATATGTTGGAGTGTTTGCTTTCCAAAATGGGGTCATTTTGTGGACTTTTCCATTGTATTGGTGCTCTAGGGCCTTGAAAAGTGTGATAGGGTGATAGGTAGTAAGAAAGTTTTATGTGTATTTATGCTCCTAAAACGCCTTATGGTGCTACTTGGACGTGGAGTCTCTTTTTGTGGCCAGGCTGTGTAAAAGTCTCACACATGTGGTATCACCATACTCAGAAAGAGTAGCAGAATGAATTTTGGGGTGTCATTTTTGCTGTGTACATGCTATGTGTTAGAAATAGCTTATAAATTGACAACGTTTTGGGAAAAAAAAGAAGAAAAAAAATGTTTTCTTCATTTTCCCAAGAATTGTGGGAAAAAATTATAACTTCAAAAAACTCACCATGCCTCTTACTAAATACCTTGGACTGTCTACTTTACAAAAAGGGGTCATTTGGGGGGTATTTGTACTGTCCTGACATTTCAGGGCCTCAAGAAAGGAGATAGGCCATCAGTACATCTGGTGTGATAAATTTTCAGTAATTGGTACCATAGCTTCTAGACTCAATAACTTTCACACAGACTAAATAATATACACTAATTTGGGTTAATTTTACCAGAGATATGTAGAAGTATAAATTTTGGCCCAAATGTATGAAGAAAAAATAATTTTTTGCAAAATTTTATAATAGAAACTAAAAAAAAGTTTTTTTTTTTCAAAATTTTTGCTCTTTTTTTGCTTATATCACGAAAAAAAAAAAAAAAAACAGTTGTGATCAAATACCACCAAAAGAAAGCTCTATTTGTGTGAAAAAAATTATAAAATTTTTGTTTGGTTACAGTGTAGCATGACTGAGCAATTGTCATTCAAAATGTCAGAGTGCTGAAAGCTGAAAATTGGTCTGGGCAGGAAGGGGGTCTAACTGCTCTGTATGGAAGCGGTTAAAAAGGGTAAGTCTTTTATTTTGTATTCTTTTCTCTATTAATATTTTAAAAAGGAGGTGCTTACCATATATTATATTGACAAACCATAGATAGATTATAATCAATATAATATCAATACCTAGAAATTCCCAGTTTGAGTTATATCATTGGCCATTTTATCCACTACCTACAGTATATCTATGAAAGAACTGCAAATGTAAACCAACTTCCAATGTTGTAAAGGATTTTCCTCAGGAGACTGAGATAGATTTATTTTTTATCTGGACAAGAAGTGTGTACACTCTGCCACTAGGGGACAGTCTATTAGAACATATTTACAAGCCCACAGCTTACTACAATGTATCAAATACGTTGTTATTCCAAACATACTATGTGCTAGGTTATATACCAAAATAACTAATGAAATTGTGCAAGGATGACATATCCAGTACTCATCAGTGGGTCCAAGCTAAGTCTTTATGCCCACAATGCTGTCACTGACTATAAATAAATATCGAAAAGTAATGGCACAATACTTCATTATGAATAGTCCACTTGATCTTTTTAGTGTGTCTAAAACACATCCACTTTATAGTAGAATACCTCAGTTGAGCCACAATGCATTAACAGAAGTGAAAAAATATATAAAAATGAACAGATAGCAAAATGTTCAATAAGAAGGGTCTAAACAGTCTCAACTTAATATAGTCAGCCAAAACAATTCTATTCTGCACTTTAAATCCCCTGTCACTTGCCCAGCCACAACCCTATTCACACACAGACCTGTTCCTGGATGGAACAACAGCAACACACCTGCAGACTTTGCTCATCAAATGAGGTGATAACATGGCAAGCACAGTGCAGCATCTCTGTCCACCAGAGGGGCCTTATCTACTGCCCATCTGTCACTTGACACAGGGTTTCCAAGATGACAAATACAGTCCAGTGCATGGATGGCCATGCATAAAAGGGGTACACATGATTACCAAACCAATGGCCGTATGGTGGAGGAAGGGTTCCCCGCTGACAGCTGAATGTAAAAAAAAAAAAAATGTTCCCATGTTGATGGGACATGGCCCTCTTCCTCTCAACACTTGCAGATGGTTGCGGGAGTCTGTGGGGGGGAAGGGGGGATTATCAGAATGTGGAAGTCACTTTTAGGAAGGGAGCCCTCAGATCCCACCCCCCATGTGAATGAATACCTCTACTCATTTACCAATCTGAGGGTCAGGGAGTTCATCAAAAATCTAGAAGATCCCCAGATACCACCCTCTCCCCCCATGTGAATGAGTATGGGGTACATATTCACCAAATAAAAAAGGTGTAGTGTAAAGTACCTAATTAAAAAAAAATGTCCCCTATGTAGATCCATCATCAATCACAACGCTTGCCACCACCATCAACCCGAAAGAATAAGAAAAAAAAAACACTCCTGCCGAAGGCTCCTGCCATCTGCCCACTCTGACAGTTATTAAATAACTAAGGGGTTGGGGGTCACCTTCTGATGCCACTGGGTGGCCCCGCCCCCTTGTTACTTCATTGATCCAGCAGATCAGTGGTGGCGACTGGTGGCGTGATTGACGATGGATCTACATCAGGGAACATTCTTTTACATTTAAAAAAAAAAAATTAAATACATAGTACCCCATGCTCATTCACATGGGGGGCGGGATCTTGGGATCCTACAGATTCCAATGAGCTCCCACGCCTGCAGACCCCTACAATCCCCAGCCAGGGTTGTGGGGAAGAGGCCCTTGTTCCCATCAACATTGGGAGAAGGTTCTTTCGGGGGGTAGAGTCCCCCTCTGCCCCAAACACCCCCTCATGTTGATGGCATGCTTCGGGGGGGGGGGCACTTGCTCCTCCTCTCCCTTTCCTCACTTGGCAGGCTTCATGCTCAGAAAAGGGTTTGGTATGGATTTTGGGGGACCCCATCCCATTTTTTTTTTCAATTTTAGCTTGAAATTTCCCTTAAAATATATACCAGACTCAAAGGACCTGATATAGATTGGAGGGAGCCCCACACAATTTTTACCAGTTTTTTTAATGCCGCCAATTCTTTTTTTTTACATTCAGCTGTCAGCAGGGAATCCTGCTGACAGCTGATGACTCATAGGTTGTTAGGAGGCAATGTCTGGCTTCCCGGCCTGCTCCTTAACAACCAGCTATTCCCAGTTTGTTAAAGAAAAAAAACAAAATGCATATGAAAAGCAGATTTAAAAATGCAAAGTGCACCACAAAATGCTCAAGAAAAATGCATCAGTTTCAGCTGCATACATGTGAACCTAGGGTTAATCTCAGACCTTATATCATTCATAAATATATTCAAAGTAAGGGTCCCCACACTGAACCTTGAGGTACACCACTAACAACCCTTGACATTCAGAGTATGAATCATTAACTACTACTTCCTGAATATGGTCTTTTAGCCATTTACAATCTGATTTTTCCAGGCCTGTAGACTTAAAGAGTAACCCACTTTTGTTGAGAAAAAAACATTCCCGTCTGGGTGATCTCTGTACATTGCAAGGATTTTAACAAACTTTGTTGCAAATTCCTACCTTTTGTTATTGTGAAGAAATCCCTGTTTGTTCCTCTGTGCCTCTGTGCTGAGTGGGTCTAAAGAGAGTGGTTTCCTAATTATTTGTCAGCTGTGGTAGCTGCAAGGCTCTAATGAGGAAAGCTGCTGGGCCTGCATCCTTTAGACGTGTTCCAATGGGAAGTATCTCACCAAAAATGACAGTTTTGTTGTAGGGGATGCCAGAAATCTGACTTTTATCTTAGGCAGACTTCTAGGAAAATTGGTGAGCCAATCACACAAGCAGGAAATTATGTTTCTGGGTGTGGTCAGTACACATTCTTTGCACAGAACAGCTCCAGGTAGCCATATTGAATTGTATTTCCAAAAAATTACAACAGCTGCAGATTGAAAAGGAAAGGTAATTTTTAATAACATTAAATTACAATATGATTTCTGTTGCAATTGTATACGCTATATTGTTTTTTCTTTTTTTGCTTTTTTTTCCCCCACAAAAGTTACCCTTTAACCACTTCAATACCGGGCACTTTCACCCCCTTCCTGCCCAGGCCAATTTTCCCCTTTTAGCGCTGTTGCATTTTGAATGATAATCGCGCGGTCATGCAACACTGTACCTACACCAAATTTATGTCATTTTCCCCCCACAAATAGAGCTTTCTTTTGGTGGTATTTGATCACCTCTGGTTTTTTTTTATTTTTGCTAAACAAATAAAAAAAGACCGAAAAGTTTGAAAAAAAAAAAAAGTTTTTTTGTTTATGTTATACAATATTGTAAATAAATAAGTTTTTTCCTGCACTGATGAGCACTCATGAGACTGCACTGACAGGCACTGATGGGGTGGCACTGATAGGCGGCACTGATAGGCGTCTCTGATAGGCGGCACTGATATGTGGCACTTATAAGTAGCACTGATATGCAGCATTGATGGGCACTGATAGGTGGCACTGCTGGGCACTGATAGGTGGGATTGATGGGCACTCATAGGTGGCACTGATAGGCGGCACTGGTGGGCACTGATGGGCAATGATAGGCGGTACTGATGGGCGGCACTGATGGGCACTAATGGGCACTGATAGGCGGCACTGGTGGGCAATATTGGGCACTGGTGGGCGACACTGATAGATGGCAATGATGGGCACTGGTGGGCAGCACTGATAGGGAGGGCACTGGCAGGCAGCACTGATGAAGAGGGCAATGGGGGGCTCCCTGAGCCCTGATTGCTATCCCTGGTGGCCATAGTGGGCATCCCTGGGGTCATAGGTGGGCATCCCTGGGGTCATGGGTGGGCATCCCTGGTGGTTCTAGTGGCACCCCCCCCGGAGGGTCTGCATTGGTAATCAATGTTCTGATTACCAGTGCCGACCCCCCCCCCTGTCAGGGGAGCCACCGATCGGCGCTCCTTTACTCGTGCCTGTCAGGCACGAACTAAGGAAAGCCGATCAACGGCTCTTCCTGTTTACTATGTGACCAGCCGTGATTGGACACGGCTGGTCACATGGTAAAGAGCCTACGTCAGTAGGCTCTTTACCGAGATCGGAGGTGCAGGGAGTCAGAGTGACTCCTCGCATCACCGATCGCCGCTGTCATATGATGTCCGGTCAGGATAATACAACCACATTCCCGCCATCATTTGCCTATAGGGCAGGCGGGAAGTGGTTAACTTTACACATTAGCCGTGTGTGGGAAACTGTATTAAATGCTTTTGCAAAATCCAAATCTTCTATCTACTCGCTGTTCATGATCTTACAGGCTTGGGCATAAATCTTTCAATATGTACTGCTCTCCCTATATACAGTATATATGCCGCAATCTGTAATTCCTAGTATCCAGGATAAATTTGGCTTCTCTTGGTATGAGGGATCATTTTCATACTTGGGGGTTTGTTTGGCCCCTCCCCTTAATATGATTTATCAATCTAACTGTCTGCAGGTGTTCTCTCGCATCAGGCATTAGCTACAGGTATGGTCAGCATATGATATTCCATTTTTAGGTAGGGTGCAGGCAGTGAAGATGTCTATTCTTGTAAAATGATTGTTTTATTTTCGGGCCCTGCCCCTTCATGTCTCCTGTCAAACTATTGAGATGGTACAGTAAGAAGTAAATGAATTTATCTGGCAAAACAAAACACGTTTGGGGAAACTTTAAATCTACTGACCCCGAGCCCAGGGAGGCCTGGGGTTGCCTAATCTTTGGCTATACTACCTCACTGCACAGTGGCATGCTCCACCAGCCCACATATCATGGCTCAGTTTTGAAGGCTCCTTTGTTATTACGATATTATCTCCTGGGATTTTTGTGGATTTGCTCAGTTCATGCTAAAGACCTAGCCACCCCTAATGCTGTAGTACAGTGCCTTGAGAAAGTATTCGGCCCCCTTGACCTTTTGCCACATTTCAGGCTTCAAACATAAAGATATAAAACTGTAATTTTTTGGGAAGAATCAACAACAAGTGGGACACAATCATGAAGTGCAACGAAATTTATTGGATATTTCAAACTTTGTTAACAAATAAAAAAACTGAAAAATTGGGCGTGCAAAATTATTCAACCCCTTTACTTTCAGTGCAGCAAACTCTCTCCAGAAGTTCAGTGAGGATCTCTGAATGATCCAATGTTGACCTAAATGACTAATAATGATAAATAGAATCCACCTGTGTGTAATCAAGTCTCCATATAAATGCACCTGCACTGTGATAGTCTCAGAGGTCCGTTTAATGCGCAGAGAGCATCATGAAGAACAAGGAACACACCAGGCAGGTCCAAAATACTGTTGTGGAGAAGATTAAAGCCGGATTTGGATACAAAAATATTTCCCAAGCTCTAAACATCCCAAGGAGCACTGTGCAAGCGGTAATATTGAAATGGAAGGAGTATCAGACCACTGCAAATCTACGAAGACAGCTCATACAAGGAGAAGACTGATCAGAGATGCAGCCAAGAGGCCCATGATCACTCTGGATGAACTGCAGAGAACTGCAAAGATCTACAGCTAAGGTGGGAGACTCTGTCCATAGGACAACAATCAGTCGTATACTGCACAAATCTGGCCTTTATGGAAGAGTGTCAAGAAGAAAGCCATTTCTTAAAGATATCCATAAAAAGTGTAATTTAAAGTTTGCCACAAGCCACCTGGGAGACACACCAAACATGTGGAAGAAGGTGCTCTGGTCAGATGAAACCAAAATCGAACTTTTTGGCAACAATGCAAAACATTATGTTTGGCGTAAAAGCAACACAGCTCATTACCCTGCACACACCATCCCCACTGTCAAACATAGTGGTGGCAGCATCATGGTTTGGGCCTGCTTTTCTTCAGCAGGGACAGGGAAGATGGTTAAAATTGATGGGAAGATGGATGGAGCCAAATACAGGACCATTCTGGAAGAAAATCTGATGGAGTTTGCAAAAGACCTGAGACTGGGATGGAGATTTGATCCAAAACATAAAGCAAAATCTTCAATGGAATGGTTCACAAATAAACATATCCAGGTGTTAGAAAGGCCAAGTCAAAGTCCAGACCTGAATCCAATCGAGAATCTGTAGAAAGAACTGAAAACTGCTGTTCACAAACGCTCTACATCCAACCTCACTGAGCTCGAGCTCTTTTGCAAGGAGGAATGGGCAAAAATGTCAGTCTCTCGATGTGCAAAACTGATAGAGACATACCCCAAGCGACTTACAGCTGTAATCGCAGCAAAAGGTGGCGCTACAAAGTATTAACTTAAGGGGGCTGAATAATTTTTCACGCTCAATTTTTCAGTTTTTTTATTTGTTAAAAAAAGTTTGAAATATCCAATAAATTTCGTTCCACTTCATGATTGTGGCCCACTTGTTGTTGATTCTTCACAAAAAATTACAGTTTCATATCTTTATGTTTGAAGCCTGAAATGTGGCAAAAGGTCAAAAAGTTCAAGGGGCCGAATACTTTCGCAAGGCACTGTATATCAATCATTACTAGTGTGGTCCTTATATAAAGAGAAATACTGTATAACTTGAGGTCCACTTCTCTTCTGTTAACTTCCTACTTGGGCGATTCCATATTCCCCTCTGCATTTAACACTAAATTTGATTCTTCTGAACACTTCTACATATATTGTGGTCATGCAATTAATATCTAACTACTGGTCTAATGTATTCAAACCAATCCAGGATGTCACTCACACTCAGATACTTACCTCACCAGAGCTTACTATCTTAAACTTAGGAATTGAGAAAATCCCCTTCACACTCAGATGTGTAGTTGTTCACATTTTTCTATCAGCTAAACTGACCATCACTCGTAACTGTTTTTCTAAAACAAGCCCTTCATATTCAGAGGTTACAGCTCTGACTGCACTGTGTTTATGAATATATGTTTGCCTCACGCAAAGGCCGACTCCGCACACCTGGAGCAGAGTGGTCTTAATGGTTCTTCTGGCACAAGGATGTATATTTTTAAGTCTCATTGACATGGTTAATATACACTGGTTAAAAAATGAATGTTATATATATTTTTGTTCTATCTATACTAATATGTTCTATCTTTATTCTATTTGAGAAAAACGCATTTGTTAGAGAATTCTTGTCTACTATGTCTTTGCAGTGCTGACGTCTATTGTTCCTCTCTTGAAAAAAATCAGATTTTTCTAGATGGATAGAGAGTGATCTGGTTATACTGGAGTCTTTGTTACGAGAGCCCCCTTTCTACACTTTTACACTCACTCACAGTCCGAATTCTTTAAATATTTGCAGATTGGACACTTCTCACAAAATCATTTAAGAGCTGGGAGTTCAGGATCGGGCTTTGTGCAGTTATGTAGGTTATCATCCAGGGACAACGGTATCATCTCTACTATCTATAGATACCTCAGTGGGCAGGGTCTTCCTGCTAAGTCTTCCTCAATGACTAGTTGGGAAGCTGGGATGGGCTATGAGTTCTCTTCTTAGGATTGGTTAGATATGCATTCAATAGGCATAAAAGTACACGCTCCATGACAGTTAGTTTTTAAACTCCTTACAAGATGATATTATACCCCTGCTAAGCTACATCATTTCTATCCTCTAGTGCCAGAGGCCTGTTTTAATGGCTCTCCAGATAGGAGGACACATCTCCAAATCTTTTGGAGCTGCAAGTCACTTAATCCACTTTAGCAATAGTCGTCCACTAAATGGCTTAGATTACTGGAGTACAATTGACATTGACATCCCAATGTGCTTATTTTTGCAGACCTGCCAGAGATGCCGTCTTCTTGCCAAAGATCTAGCCAAAGATCGGCTATAGCCCTGATATCCACAGGGCTATAGCCTTGCACTGGTGCTCTCCCACTGTTCTCCAACCTCAGGTGTTACAATGTATGGAGGCTTTAAAACTCATGAAAAATATTCACCATATGATCATGGATACTATGCATGGTTTTGACAGGAAAGGGGAATCTTTGTCATTCTATTAAAATGCAGGCACTTGTTTTTGTTGACATACCCACAATGATTAATGATACAAATTTCATTTGTTGATATTATAATCCTATAACCATTTTGTACCCGCATATAAGGCCTTATCAATACGTTAATATCTTGTCTGTCTTTGGTGCTACAGTGTATCCCAGTTGGGATTTGACCTTTGCTTTTTTTTTTGCTTTTTCCAAATTGTGTGGATGGGGAACTATGATACTGCCAGATTTGGTTTGCTGTGATATGGCAGCTATTTGATTTTTGTATATTGATTGTAATTGCATTATTGTTTCCAGTAAAAATCATTGGTAAACAAAAAAAGTTTTTGGTTTTATTTTAACTGCAGAATGGCCAAGGTCAAGTTCTGCCTGGTGGGCAAATTACATACCAGTGTTTTGTGAGTAGGTGGAGCTGGTGCTAAATTTCACCCAGCTGAACACTGGCTGGGTATGACTGCCTGAAATGGTTACAATTTTTTTTTGGCCTGCCTCAGAAAATTCTGTAAACAAGGGTACCTGAGACGGAATCACTGCACCACCAGGTTGGGGATGTATGTCAGGCAAGGAACATTTGTGAACATTTCTAATTGAAGGATTTACAGCAGATAGGCTCAAATGAATAGGCCTTGTTAACATAACACACATAATGTCTAGTAACGCGCAACCGCACCACAGCAGTTTCAAACACAGTATAGAAGAATACAGTGCACAAAATGGACCGATATTCCAAACAAAAATGTAAAAGCTTAATAAAAACCTTCATATACTTATCTGTTATGCAGAGTGGTATCTTTCCAGGTTGAAATAGTCATTGATTCCTTGTTATATTTATAATTAAAGTGTAGGACCGGGAAAGACATTGACCCGAGTTTAGGTATTTATTTATGAACTCTTATTAGGCTTACATATCAATGAGAAGCAAAGATGTTGGGGTTTATGTCAGCTTTGGAGTAACAGCCTTAATAATGGGACACATAATGTGGGATAAAGGTTGCCCAGTTGACACTGGCGCAATTATAAACATGGAGCATTTTCAAAATGACACCATTATACGTGTGGCTTTTTGACTACACTTTCGTGAGCATGTTGCACTTACTTCCTCCCCATGATGAAGCCAGAAATGATGAAGCATGTTAGGCTTTGGGATTTTTGTGCTTGAAACTTTTAATAGCAATTACAATTTTGTTAATATTTTCGGTGAGTGAAGGGAAGGGTACATGTTTATGGAGTAGATGTAACTGTTTCAAATAATTTTGGCTATGCAAAGCTAGGAATTTATAGCAGGTAGAGTGTTATCTTAAAGGCCAGTGGGGACTGCTATTTATACTTTAGGACAGCTGAAATGGAAATGGTTTGCATAATCCATTCCTACACTCTCTGTAGGTAATAATATAGCGTAAACCATAAGTTCTAGTGAAATGTTTATTTGTATCTACAATGAAAGGGAAATTTTATGACCAATTGGGCTAGGTGCTACAAGCACATCACCTTTGTGTCTGTTTGAATCAGTGAACTCAGCACACACAGTCACAGGAGAAAGTTCCAAATACAGAGAGGTCCACCATTACAGTGAGGTCCACCATTTGTCAAAATGTGCTTGGCAGTCACATACTGTAGTACATATGCTATCCTTTGCCACCACCTCCCAAAACTAGCCCTGCCTATGACCCCTGTTATAGTTAGAGGAGGAAAAAAAAACTAAACATTACACAGTATAATTTACAGTAGTACTAAGCTATAAACATTTATACCTTAATGTATGCTCAGCATTAAGGTAAAAAATGCCCCACCAACTCTGTCCCTAAGCACTCACCTAGCTCTATGTCATTGATACAGCACTATCTCCAGCACCATCTCCCTCAGTTCCTGATTTTACAGGAGAAAGTGAGGAAAGTAGACTCCTGCTGCCATCAGTGACACTTTTGTGAGGAGGGAGTGGAGATGTGGATTACTGGCTCTATGTGTGTCTATGGATTCAAACAGCCCGACTCAGGATCCAACAAAATTGCACGTGTACCAATTTCTCCTTAGCACCCTGGCACACAGCTTGCTACAAGAGGCATCCAAAGGAGAGGGGAGCCAACAGCACCGATGGGGGCTGCCAAAAAAGGAGCAAAGTGACCCTCCAGTGCCTTATCATTGCCTAGATCAGACAACCCAGACAAGCATAACCTTGCTTTTATTTAAAAAAAAATGCCTTTAGTATTACTTTAAAGCTGAACAGCAGGTTAATCTGTACACAGATTAAAGACATATATGGGAGATATTTTACCTGTCAGAGAATTTTTATTTATGTCCATTCAGTTCTGATATTTACAAAGACCTACCATACAGCACAGCCAGGTTGATGACCCTACTTTCTCTTTTACAGTTTTAGATTATAGAAGGACACAGCAATGTCCTCTATTCAACCCAAGCCTAGTAACAGGACATTAAAAAATGCAGCAGCAGATTGCAAAGGTCATCTTTCTGCTCACTCTACTTTTTTTTCCTATCAGTATGTTCCCTATTAGCACATTTGCATGTACTACACTTGATAGGATCACAGTTAAATGTCCCAGTCCAAAATACTGCTGAGTAGTAGATTGCAGGAGTCTACTACCATGTCAAATTGAGCCATTTAGTTGCATTTTAATTATTTTAAATAGTTATTCATAGCTATCCAGCTGCAGTATTTTCTCTTTTATATCTGCCTGAATTTCAGCTTAGACTGAAAGGTATTAGAAATATAATCATAACTTTGGTATTCAGTGCAGTGTAATAAAAGTTTAGGTAATAGAAAAACCTCCATGTATAAAAGGTTTGTAATTTTATCTTACATCATTTAAAACCATCAGATACTAAACTCTCTGATGACTTGCCTGCAATATTCTGACAAATTACACTACATAATTATGTACAAGGGTTATCCTGTTAGGATCAACCTTAGCCCTTTTTGAGAGATGTGCTCTGCCTCTGTTGTTCAGGGATAGTTTAGTCCTATTTTAGGCTGCAGGAAAGTGACAGATGATCTAAGCCTTAGGCAGTAGCATGTTGTAGGTTGATCCCAGGGCACTTTAAATTAAGGTATGTAACAGGAAATTGGGACTCCAAGGATGGTTGCTCAGACTGTTAAAGCCACATTGGGTAGTACATTACTGGTTGATATGTTACATAGTTACATCAGGTCAGGTTAGTTGGGTTGAAAAAAGTCCATCACGTTAAACCCATAGAAAAAAATAAAATAAATAAATAGAAAAGATCCATCTACCAAATTCTTTACCCACGGTTGATTAAGATGAAGGCAAAAAAACTCTGTAAAGTATAGCCTATTTTGCTTCTTTTGGAAAAAATAAATTCTTCTTGATTCCTAGGAAGACAATCAGATATTGCATCCAGCTCTTTTTTAGGACAATCTACCGATCAGAACTAGTTCTTAGGGGAGTCTATTTCATATTTTCACAGCTCTTGCTGTGAATAAGCCTTTATGTATATGAAGGATAAATAATTTACCTTGTTGTTAATAACCTTAAAAGAAATAACTCTACACCATGTATTTATATACAGTGGCTATATCCTCCCTTTAAGACAACATGTTGCCCCTAGCTCCATTAGCTTATCATTTTTCTGCATTCAAGACTGCAGAGATGAAGTACCATTTCCATACAAAGAGATCATGCTTACTTATTTTCCATGAATACCATGTAACTGTGCACATACAAAAGTCAGTGGTTATAGAGAGAACACAGGAGGTGAATTATAGTCCTGATCATCGGAGGGAAGCATGGTGAAGATACAAGATGGAGAAATATTTTTTCACCTATTTTCACGTGTTGTTTGTAGGCATTTTAGAAACACAAACTTCATTTTAAAGGAGAAATGCTTTACGATTATTTAAAATTTTCACTTTAGTTATATGCTGCACTTTTATATATGGGAACATTTACAGTATGATATTATAAAAAAAAAAAAAAGATATTATAATTGGCACATTATGTTTATTAGTTAATATATTCATCCAATGCTCTAAATGTTCAGCATTCAGATAAACATCCGAAGAGCCAGTACACTGAACTCATCCCCAATTGCAATGTGATGTAATGTTGAAAGAAAAATACATCTCTCTTAAATTTAAAAGTGAATTTTAACTTTGAGCCGTACAATTGCTCAGATATTTAAAAAATTAATTTATTACTAATGCTTATCTTAGAAGGTTTTGTCATATTTATTGTGGGGCAATGATTTCTGGGCACCACAAATTATTTAAACATATTACAGGAAAGTGATTTTTTTTTTTTAAATATAATTTCCCTTTATTTCCACTAAAATAATGCCAAAAATGTTAAAAGATGTGTTCAAATCTACTACATAAAGCTCTAAATTCCAGATATAATTTCTAATGCATTAAAAAAGAACAAAGACTTCTCCTCACCTCCATAATCTATTCTTGTACTCAGGAAGTTATTAACTTACAAGCTTTTTGTAAAAATCAATAGGAATATTGTTTGCACCTAAAGAAACAAATCATTTGTTAGGGTGTACATACACTTTAGGTGGTTAAAGCGGAGTTCCGGCCTCAAATACCTTTTTTATCTAAAAATACCCCTATAATACTAATCCATCGCCCTTTACAGAACCACTATTCTCATACTTACAAGGAGTACAGCAATGGATTTTAGTTAAAATCTTACTTTTAAAAATGCTGTCTGGGCGCGCCCATCTTGGATGTGGGCATCTGAAGCTGCAGTGTAATCTGCTGTGTCCTTCTTCCTGATTCCAGGGAGTGTTCAGGGAGTTCTTCCTGATTCCAGCCTCCTGGGAGTGATGGCAAACAGCTCCCAGGATGCAATGCAAAGGTGGAAGTGATGTCGGTGGCCGTGGCCACAGAGGGGGGAGAAGGAGGAAGTACAATCAAAAATGCCCTGAAAATAAGGTAAGGGACCCCCCAAAAAAATTGAAAATGCCCAATTGTTGATAAGCATAGCGAGGACTCCAGGAATCACTAAAGTTGCAAAATAGGCTGGAACTCCGCTTTAACTTACATTGGTAGTGTGTGTTTGTTTCCAGGCAGTTTTAAAAAAAATAAGAATTTACCAGAAAGAAGTGGTAGACACAACATGCTTTTTTTTATTCCCCTTTAAAAATAGCAACACTGTGCTCTAATCCCTATTGGTGTGATATGCACAGTGGACCCCACAGTAAACTTGCAACGACAAACTAAAAGGTGGAAGTGATGTCGGTGGCCGTGGCCACAGAGGGGGGAGAAGGAGGAAGTACAATCAAAAATGCCCTGAAAATAAGGTAAGGGACCCCCCAAAAAAATTGAAAATGCCCAATTGTTGATAAGCATAGCGAGGACTCCAGGAATCACTAAAGTTGCAAAATAGGCTGGAACTCCGCTTTAACTTACATTGGTAGTGTGTGTTTGTTTCCAGGCAGTTTTAAAAAAAATAAGAATTTACCAGAAAGAAGTGGTAGACACAACATGCTTTTTTTTATTCCCCTTTAAAAATAGCAACACTGTGCTCTAATCCCTATTGGTGTGATATGCACAGTGGACCCCACAGTAAACTTGCAACGACAAACTACACTAATCACAAATATTAATAGTAATAATAATTTACACTAATAATGTTATATTCTGCTCATGGCATTATTTGTGTTTAGCTAACACTCTATGGCCTGCATGAAACATTAATAACATCTGATGATGCTTCTGTTCTGTATTTTAAATAGTCAAAGGACCTGGACATTGACTAAACAGATTTTAAAATACTTTGAAAGATTATAAGGGGTTTAGACTTGTATGATATTAAATGTAGACTACGCCAGTTCCAATATATGGGATAATTTGCAAGTACTGCTGAAAGGGAAATTTCTGGGCAAGAAGAATAACACAGCTATTGCAGGTCAGTCAAGGGTTAGGAACATATAATCGGTGAAATAAGCCAGTGGTGGGTGAAAAAGATATAGCATTCAGCTGGCCAGTTTGTACATGGCCTATGTTTTATTGATAATTTCACACAGCACTCTGTTGTTAAAATGAGTTTTCTGATGTGACCTCTAAGTCTTAAAATTCCATTCTAGTTTAAAAAAGTTTGGCAAGTGTTAACCTTTTTTTTTTTTTTTTTTTGTGAGGGCATGGTAAAACATTCCAATGCTAAAACAATTCACTCTGTTATGCGTTCATGATTAACATTATACCTATATCGTATAAAAAAAAAGTCTTGCCTTGTTGCAAGATTTCAGGTCTAGAAAAGCATTAGAATTAAGAATGAATGCTTGGCAATTTATAATTGACTACAACCAATTATGTCTGTTGCAAGATGTTTAAAGCGGAGTTCCATCCCAATTTACATCAAAGGCTGCAATTGTTGCCGATTGCATCCCCATTCATTTTTGGATAATTTTTTTTGTCTTGTTTTTTCATCTTCTACCTTTTTTTGAGGGTAAACGCTGCACTTCTGTCCATCCTCGCCCGCTGCGAGGTACATCATTTCCCTTTTCCCATTAGCTCCTGGGATAGGAGTGTAATCAATCCCAGAGTCAATGGACATCCCCCACACACATTGTGATTCGTTTCCACTGCACATGTGCGAGATCAGGAGGTGCATGATGGGAATCTAGCTGCTCCTAATCCCAGAAGAGAGTCCAAGCAGACTTCAGATATCCACAACCAGGATAGCTGCTTGCTGAATGAGGAGTTCCAAGTAAGTCCTAAGACGTATACAAAGACCAGAAAGGTTATAACATACAGCATGTGCCAATTTTAAATGTATAAGTGGAGACTGTCACGGAGGTTATTTAAAATATTTAAAAATAAAAAAATAAAATAATACCGGAACTTCCAACCAGCTCAGCCTAAGCTATATTTGTGGTTTTGTACAGAAAGGGGAAAGATTTAGAATTGTTGTCATGTTTCTATTGCAGTAAATAGGGAGGTAGGGAGATAGGGAGCTCTGCACAAATTCAAACCAACCAACAATATTAAAAAGACAAAAGTTTAAATACATAATCAAATCAAACAAAAAGAAAAGAGAAAATGAGAAGTACACCAGAGCTCCAAAATAATAATAGGTACAAACGTATATAAAGAGCTTCAGATGCCCAACAGAATCCACAAAAATAATCTACAAAAACCTATAAACTATATCAAAAATACCTTTATTGTGTACACTAAACAAAACCATAGGACAGTGAAGTGAAACAAAACAATGTTCAGTGTACGCCATAAAAAACATCATAAAGTGCAAAGGTCAAAGCTTCAGCTAAAAAAATGGCGGGCAAATGACCACATTGAAAGCACAGAAAAGCAACAACAAAGAAGTATGTACAAAATGGTTATATAGTAAATAAAGGATGAAGCCAAACCCAGACACCAATGGCAAGTGCTAAAAATAAGAAAAATGCTTGACACCATGCTGCTTAGGCTGCCTAGGAAAAATGGTTGCCAGGCAGAGATAGGAGAAAATGTTGTACAGCAAAATTTACAGGAAAAAATACAAAATAGGTGCTGCAGTGCAACCTGCAGCACCAGAGATGCAGATCAAGAGACAAAGACAGACAAGAACCTGATGTAAAAAATCACCAAATGTCATTTTATGACTGAGGCAATCTAGATTCACAGTGTTGTGTTTGTTAAGTGTTAACTGAAAGGTTTTCTGAATATGTTCAAGAAACTTAAATGACTGTCTTGGAATTGTTGTAAACATTGATATCTGTGCTTTTACTTTTCGATAAAGCATTTCTTGATTTACCATATAAATGTTTTCAAAGTGCAAATAGAATATGCATCAAGGTGTCAAAACTGCATCATATATTGCTCTCTGTTATGTTATGGAGGATACTGTAACCATACTACCTAGTCTAAAGTGCAACAAGGCCTACGTTGTAAAAAGGCGTGCCTTCACTAATATTGCCTTTCCTGTTAATGAGTGCCTGCTTCGACTGGTAAAAGGGGATATTAACAACAAATATTGCACTGGAAGCCAGTAGATGACATCACAGTTCTCTAGATATATTGCCAGATTTGCACTGCTGCACAGGGGAGCCATATTTGTGCTATCACATGACTGCAACAAGCAAAAGGGGTTGCACCCTATAAGCACCCTATAAGCAAAGGGGTTGCACCCTATATATCTGAGCTTTTTCTACTTCTTTAATTTTCTTTAGACTTTCAGGACTCGTGAGTCGTGAATATAACTTCTGTGAATGTTTGGAATTGTTTGAAATTCTAATTGATTGCTATGAGTAATTGATATTTACACATCATCGGTACTTTCTAATTTTTTTAAACAAGTTAAGTAATTATTTATGAGGAATGAATTGCAGCAAATCAATTTCACTGGTGATTTGGCAGAGCAGACTCTTCAAGCAGCTTGTAATCAGTATTTGGAGAATAGGCACGCTTCCTTTTTTCTCTCACTCATTAACTTCCAGTAAGTGGGTGAGCAGGATCCAACTAGGATACTGCTTGTATTGATTTATACAGAGAGCAGCTAATGTTGGAGAGAGATTCCATACTGTTCTCACACTATAATGTCTTGTATTCTCTACCAATCAATAAAAGAGAGATACCCTATGGATCCAAGAGAGATTAAAGGACCACATTTCAGGGTCATTAACTAAGCAATGTTTGCTGGTGGATCAGTGATAGTGTGACTAGTATTTTCCAGCAAAGAAATAAGCTGATCTAGGTCAAATCCTGATTTGGAAAATGACTCAACACAGTTGAAAATTTTACAAAATTCATACGTGAAGCCGACATGTCTGCCTTAGGCTCTCGAATCCACACAGTCACTTACAGACAACGTCCAACCCATTACTGATTACTGTCCACCTTCTTCTCAGGAGCCTGCTCTGGTGCACTCAGGATGGTGTATGCCTCCGCCCGTGCGAAAATGAAGCCCCAGTCCATTCCAGAAGTGCTAGCACATGCAGCTGTATCAGCTCCTCAGCCCAGTACTCCCCATCCTACTAAGCACCTGTAACCTATTCCTGCTAAAGATGTTGAGTCCAATACAGACATGGGGATTTCTGCCTTCACTCCCTATTCTGACTCGGCACCTCCTGACTTTCTTAAATAGTTTAAGAGTATGCTCACTAAAGAACTAAAGCAAACCTCTGACCACATAATGGACAAATGGACCTGGGAAATGAGAGAGCTAGGACAACACACTGCTGAACTCGAGCAATGAGTCCACAACATGGATATTCTCACTTAGAATCAACCTGATATGAGCTTGATACCCTCAGAGAGAAACATCTTGCTTAGAAGGCTTTGAGAGCAGAGCCTGACATTCAAACCTCCGCATTCATGAATTTCCAGAAACCATCACAGATGTAACTTTACCGCCCACTTTCAAGCCATTTCTATACCAATTGTGAGCTTGGAAATGGCCAGACGTCAATTTGATGGATCAACCTGTGATATCATCGCAAAACTGCACTTTTATCTGTTGCACGCTACAAAGACTCTCTAGTCTTTCAGGGCCACACTTACTAGTTCTTTCAAGACCTCTCTCCACTCTAAATAGCCAAATGGAGGGCTTTGAAACCGCATCTGTAAATCTTACAACACTATATCACCTACAGATGGGGCTTACAGATGTGACGTCAGAAGGAGGCAGTGCCCCCGTGTGACGTAACCGGGTGGCCCTGCCCCTTGCCTATAAAGGAGCTGTCAAAGCTGAAGCGCTGCATACGGCTGGTAGCCTCAGAAGAGGCCAAGCATTTTTTTTTTTTCAGCGGGCGCCATGATTGATGATGGATTTACATCGAGGGACACAATTTTTTTTTTCTTTTTAATAAAAGACTTGTCAAAAACTGTGTTCTGTGGTTTTTCCTGTTTTACATTTTTTTGGTGAATGGGTAGGAGTACGATGTACCCGATACCCATTTACATAGGGGGAGAGGGCAGGATCTGGGTCCCCTTGTTAAAGGGGGCTTCCAGATTCTGATTAGCCCCCCACCCACAGACCCCCACAACCACAGCCCAGGTTTGTCAGAAAGAGGCCCTTGTCCCCATCAACATGGGGCAAGGTGCTTTGGGGGCAGGGTCTGGTATGGATTTTGGGGGGGGGGCCCCACACCTTTTTTTTTTTTTATTTTGGTGTGGAGTTCCCCTTAAAATCTGTACCAGACTCTGAGGGCCTGGTATGGATTGGGGGGTGCACGCCATTTTTTTTTAATTTTGGCGTGGAGTTCCCCTTAAAATCTATACCAGACCCAAAGAGCCTGGTATGGATTTGGGGGGGACGCCATTTCCTTTTTTTTTTATTCTTTTATAGGATTTCCCTTAACCACTTAAATACAGGGCACTTTCACCCCCTTCCTGCCTAGACCAATTTTCAGCTTTCAGTGTTCATCAGCATCTATGGGAAATATTGGTCAGCTTGGCATGGTACTGCTCCCAGTCTTTAACATTGGCGTCTAGGGGAAATATTGGTCAGCTTGGCATGGTACTGCTCCCAGCCTTTTACATTGACGTCTATGGGAAATCTTGGTCAGCTTAGCATGGCACTGTTCACAAACTATATGTGACTGGGATACAAAATATAGGGAGCACCGGAGACCCAGGACTAGAACATATCCTTACATTTTAAAAGTGGGGTATGCCTATACACTACACTGACTGCACTGAACTGACTCAACACACTATCCACTAACTACCTGCCTATTTCTATTGTCACACACTATATACAGCTGCCATGTAAGCAGCAGCCTTATATAGTGTGGATGTGGACTTAGCCCCTGAGCCATGATTGGCTAAAGGCACCCTGCCTTTGTACTGTGATTGCCCAAAGCATACAGGTCAGGTGCATGCTTTGGCCAATCATCAGCAATCAATGCACTGCAACAGGGCAGTGCATTATGGAGTGCTCATTTGTTCGTCTGTGAACACACAAACAGCTGATATTTATAACGTAAGTTCTACTCGAACATAGAGCCCATCCCTACAGGAGACCTATTTCACCCCTCACTCTACTTCTTAATTCTTTAGCCTAGTTTATCTACAAGTATTCACAGCATGGGCCATTACTAAATGTAGAGGAGTCATCATAGCCTTCCATCACACATGTCCTTTCACACTCCTGCCAGAGATCAAAGACCCAGAGGGCCATTATCTAATTTTATCAGGTCTTCTAATTGACACTGAAGTTATTGTTGTTTCATATAATTCACCCAATAGCACACCACTCCCATTTATTTCCACACTTATTGGCAGTAGTTGAATTCCATAAATGTGGTACACTCCTAATTAGGGTTGAGCGGACACCTAGATGTCCGTGTTCGACGGGTTCGGCCGAACTTTAAAAAAAAGTCCGGGTCCGTGTCCCGGACTTTTACCGAACTTTTCCCGGACACCGAACCCCATTGAAGTCAATGGGGACCCGAACTTTAAGGCACTAAAATGGCTCTAAAACACCAAAGGAAAGGGCTAGAGTGCTGCAAATGGCAGCAAAACGTAATTAAGAGCATGGCAAGTGCTCTGCAAACAAATGTGGATAGGGAAATAACTTAAAACAACAAAAAAAAACAGAAAAATAAAACAATGTTCTTCTTCATCTCTGAAGGACGAGGCCCATATGGAGTAGGAGGGAGGTTGAGGTGGTGGTGGATGTGGCGGTGACATAGGCGTGCGCACAGGGTGTGCTGGGTGTGCCTGGGCACACCCTAATCACCTAGGGCACATAGCATTGCCAGTGAGGAGATGGGAAAGATCTCCCTGGGACCTGCTCTGCTCTATTTCTCCTTGCCTACAGGTACATGGCCCCGATACATTACTCTCCCTGCTGGCAAACACATGCATGTGTATTTCAACTTTGGGGTGCACACCTTAATGCAATAGGCTGCGCACACCTATGGGCGGTGTAGGTGGAAGCGGCGGTGGAGGAGGACCAGGGCCGGATTAACAGCATCATGGGCTTGGTGCTGAGGATTTTGAAGGGCCTTAGGGCCGTGCCTTGCCATGCACCCAGAGGAGGAAGGGTGCAGCCATGCATGCCTAATTCAACATGGGATGCTGTCTCTGAAGCCCATAAACACATCCATGCATCGCCAACTGTCCCTCCTTGTCCGGCCTTCACGCTGTGTGGGGAGGTTCTGAGGGTGCTGCCTGGGGAAGCGAGCATAGAAGCCAGACTTCTGTGTTTACAAGTGACAGAAGAGCGGTAACAGTGAATATGGCCAACCCGGGGCCTATATAAAAGGTAGGGGCCTGGAGCTGCAGCTCCAATAGCCCCTACATTAATCTGGCCCTGAGGAGGAGGACGAGGTAGCCAACACTGCTTCTTTTCACAAATTTTAAATGAGGGTACACCCCAAAAGAGTGAGAAAGAGCAAAAATGGAACAATGGGTGGGTAAGGTCGGTATCCATTGCTATTCTGCATAAGGTACGGAAAAGTCCCGTGGGATCCATGCCTGGTTCATTTTAATGAACGTGAGCTTGTCCACATTGTCTCTGGACAGGCGGCTGCGCTTGTCTGTTATAACGCCCCCAGCCGTGCTAAATACCCGTTCAGATAATACACTGGCTGCAGGGCACGCCAGCACCTCCAAGGCGTAAAGGGCAAGCTCAGGCCATGTGCCCAATTTGGAGACCCAGAAGTTGAAGGGGGCAGACCCGTCATTCACTACATGTAGGCGTGTGCACACATACTGCTCCACCATGTTGGTAAAATGCTGCCTCCTGCTAAGACGTTCCATCTGAGCTGCTGGTGCTGCTGTTTGTTGTGGCGTGCTGACAAAGCTTTTCCACATTTCGGCCATGCTAACCCTGCCTTCTGAGGTGCTGGCGGTGCCCTGGTTGCGTTGGCGACCTCCTCCTCCTCCTCCTCTGCCTTGTGCTTCCACTGTGGCCCCGCTGTCAGATGGGAATGCCAGCAGCATGGCGTCTACCAGCGTGCGCTTGTACTCGCGCATCTTGCGATCGCGCTCCAGTGAGTGAATTAAGGACGGTACGTTGTCCTTGTAACGGGGATCCAGCAGCGTGGCCACCCAGTAATCAGCACAAGTTAGAATGTGGGCAACTCGGCGGTCGTTGTGGAGACACTGCAGCATGTAATCGCTCATGTGTGCCAGGCTGCCCAGAGGCAACGAAAGGCTGTCCTCTGTGGGAGGTGTATGGTCCGTGTCCTCTGTATCCCCCCAGCCACGCACCAGTGATGGCCATGAGCTGGCCTGGGTGCCACCCTGCTGTGAACATGGTTCCATCTCCTCCTCCAGCTCCTCCTCCTCCTCATCCTCCTCATCCTCCAGAACTGTGCCCCTGCTGGACAATTGCGTCCCTGGCGTTTGCGTGTGCAGGAACCCACCCTCGGAGCCCCTTGCGAATGACTGCCCTGAAAGCCTTGGAAATGTTACCTCTTCATCCTCCTCCTCCTCCTCATCCTGTGCCACATCCTCTTCCATCATCGCCCGAATTGTTTTTTCAAGGAGGCATAGAAGTGGGATAGTTAAGCTGAGAACGGCGTCATTGCCACTGGCCATGTTGGTGGAGTACTCAAAACAGCGCAACAAGGCACACAGGTCTCGCATGGAGGCCCAGTTATTGGTGGTGAAGTGGTGCTGTTCCGCAGAGCGACTCACGCGTGCGTGCTGCAGCTGAAACTCCACTATGGCCTGCTGCTGCTCGCACAGTCTTTCCAGCATGTGCAAGGTGGAGTTCCACCTTGTGGGCACGTCACATATGAGGCGGTGAGCGGGAAGGCCGAAGTTACGCTGCAGCGCTGCCAGGCGAGCAGCAGCAGGGTGAGAACGCCGAAAGTGCGCACAAACGGCCCGCACTTTCTGCAGCAGCTCTGACATATCGGGGTAGTTTTTAAGGAACCTCTGCACCACCAAATTCAGCACATGCGCCAGGCAAGGGATGTGCGTCAAACCGGCTAGGCCCAGAGCTGCTATGAGATTTCGCCCGTTATCGCACACCACCAGGCCGGGCTTGAGGCTCGCTGGCAGCAACCACTCATTTGTCTGCTGTTCCATGCTCCTCCACAACTCCTGCGCGGTGTGTGGTTTGTCCCCCAAACAGGCAAGTTGTAAAACTGCCTGCTGTCGTTTACCCCTGGCCGTGCTGAAGTTGGTGGTGAAGGTGTTACGCTGTCCGGATGAGGAGGCGGTAGAGGATGAGGAAGCGGAGTAGGAGGAGTTAGGAACAGGAGGCAAACTGAAGCGCCCTGCAATCCTCGGTGGTGGAAGGACATGCGCCAAATTGCTATCCGCCTCAGGCCCATCCGCCACTGCATTTACCCAGTGTGCCGTTAGGGAGATATAACGCCCCTGACCGTGCTTACTGGTCCACGTATCCGTAGTTAGGTGGACCTTGGCACAGATGGCGTTGCGCAGTGCACACCTGATTTTTTCCCCCACTTGGTTGTGCAGGGAAGGGATGGCTTGCCTGGAAAAGTAGTGGCGGCTGGGCACGACGTACTGTGGGACAGCCACCGACATAAGGTTTTTAAAACTGTGCGTCTCCACCAGACGGAATGACAGCATTTCAAAGGCCAATAATTTTGAAATGCTGGCATTCAGGGCCAGGGATCGCGGGTGGGTAGGGGGGTACTTCCTCTTCCTCTCAAGTGTTTGGGAGATGGAAAGCTGAACGCTTCCACGGGACATTGTGGAGATGGTTGTTGGTGACCCAGGTGGTGGTGTTGCTGACAGATCGTCTGTTTGCGGGGTGGCAGGTGCCGGTATCACTACAGATGTGGCTGGAGCGGCCGAGACTGCAGCAGAAGAGGAAGCAGGATGAGCCAGAGACGTTTCTTGGTTTTGAAGGTGTGTACTCCACTGCAGCTCGTGCTTTGCACTTAGATGCCTGATCATGCAGGTTGTGCTCAGGTTGAGAAGGTTCATGCCTCGCTTCAAGCTCTGATTGCACAGGGTGCAAACCACTCGTGTCCTGTCATCAGCACATTTTCTAAAGAACTTCCACGCTAGAGAACTCCTTTGAGCTGACTTTGGTGCGCTCGTTCCCTTGCTGCGTTGGGCAGTAGCGGGCGTAGTGTCTAGGGCACGGCCGCTCCGCTTCTGCACCCTGCTCCCTCTTCTGCTGTGCTGGTGGCTCTGTGCGACCACCGCCTCTTCCTCCAAACTACTCAGTTCACCTGCATGACGTTCATTCCATGTGGGGTCGAGGACCTCATCGTCCTCCACATCATCTTCCACCCAGTCTTCACCCCTGCCCTCCTTGTCGGTCTCCACAATGCTGAACGCCGCAGCAGTTGGCACCTGCGTTTCGTCATCATCGGAGACGTGCTGCGATGATCCTTGCATGTACTCATCTTGAGAAATAAGTGGTTGGGCATCGCTGCACTCAATCTCTTCCACTTCTGGGGCAGGGCTAGGTGGATGGCCCTGGGAAACCCTGCTGACAGAGTCCTCAAAAAGAATAAGAGACTGCTGTATGGCTTGGGGCTCAGACTGCTGGCCTGATTTGCAAGGGGGTGAGGTGAAAGACGGTTGGACATTGGCTGCAGGTGCCAACTCTGACCTTTCTGCAGTAGACTGGGTGGGAGACAATGTGAAGGAACTGGAGGCACTGTCAGCAGCAAACCAATCTACTATCGCCTCAACTTGTTCTGGCCTCATCACTTCTAGGGGCGTTTGATGCCCTACCAAATACTGATGCAGGTTCTGTCGCCTACTCACACTTGAGGAAGGTGTTTCACTTGTGCGTGTAGCTGGCACAGATCGACCATGTCCTCTCCTTGCAACAGGAGCTCTACCAGCAGCACCACGACCCAGGCCACGGCCCTTATTTGACGGTCTCCTCATATTTCTGTAATTTAAGATCTTGCCCTAGAAAGGTTTTTATTGAATAGCGGAATAGAAAATATGATCCAAAAAAAGTGTATGTATATCACACGTACACAACCACACTAGGCCCCAATTACTATTGTTTGTACCCCTAAAAGGCTAGATGAGGAGTAGGGGGAGTATGGAACAGGCAGCACCCTCAAACCTTCAGAAGTATGAGATGAACCCCAACAACTTGGAAAGGTGGATCTCTCTCACACGTACCGACACAGACTATCCCGCAATTCAATTGATCCTCAAAGGTTTTTATTGAATAGCGGAATAGGAAATATGATCAAAAAAAGTGTATGTATCTCGCACGTACACAACCACACTAGGCCCCAATTACTATTGTTTGTACCCCTAAAAGGCTAGATGAGGAGTAGGGGGGGTATGGAACAGGCAGCACCCTCAAACCTTCAGAAGTATGAGATGAACCCCAACAACTTGGAAAGGTGGATCTCTCTCACACGTACCGACACAGACTATCCCGCAATTCAATTGATCCTCAAAGGTTTTTATTGAATAGCGGAATAGGAAATATGATCAAAAAAAGTGTATGTATCTCGCACGTACACAACCACACTAGGCCCCAATTACTATTGTTTGTACCCCTAAAAGGCTAGATGAGGAGTAGGGGGGGTATGGAACAGGCAGCACCCTCAAACCTTCAGAAGTATGAGATGAACCCCAACAACTTGGAAAGGTGGATCTCTCTCACACGTACCGACACAGACTATCCCGCAATTCAATTGATCCTCAAAGGTTTTTATTGAATAGCGGAATAGGAAATATGATCAAAAAAAGTGTATGTATCTCGCACGTACACAACCACACTAGGCCCCAATTACTATTGTTTGTACCCCTAAAAGGCTAGATGAGGAGTAGGGGGGGTATGGAACAGGCAGCACCCTCAAACCTTCAGAAGTATGAGATGAACCCCAACAACTTGGAAAGGTGGATCTCTCTCACACGTACCGACACAGACTATCCCGCAATTCAATTGATCCTCAAAGGTTTTTATTGAATAGCGGAATAGGAAATATGATCAAAAAAAGTGTATGTATCTCGCACGTACACAACCACACTAGGCCCCAATTACTATTGTTTGTACCCCTAAAAGGCTAGATGAGGAGTAGGGGGGGTATGGAACAGGCAGCACCCTCAAACCTTCAGAAGTATGAGATGAACCCCAACAACTTGGAAAGGTGGATCTCTCTCACACGTACCGACACAGACTATCCCGCAATTCAATTGATCCTCAAAGGTTTTTATTGAATAGCGGAATAGGAAATATGATCAAAAAAAGTGTATGTATCTCGCACGTACACAACCACACTAGGCCCCAATTACTATTGTTTGTACCCCTAAAAGGCTAGATGAGGAGTAGGGGGGGTATGGAACAGGCAGCACCCTCAAACCTTCAGAAGTATGAGATGAACCCCAACAACTTGGAAAGGTGGATCTCTCTCACACGTACCAACACAGACTATCCCGCAATTCAATTGATCCTCAAAGGTTTTTATTGAATAGCGGAATAGGAAATATGATCAAAAAAAGTGTATGTATCTCGCACGTACACAACCACACTAGGCCCCAATTACTATTGTTTGTACCCCTAAAAGGCTAGATGAGGAGTAGGGGGGGTATGGAACAGGCAGCACCCTCAAACCTTCAGAAGTATGAGATGAACCCCAACAACTTGGAAAGGTGGATCTCTCTCACACGTACCGACACAGACTATCCCGCAATTCAATTGATCCTCAAAGGTTTTTATTGGATAGCGGAATAGGAAATATGATCAAAAAAAGTGTATGTATCTCGCACGTACACAACCACACTAGGCCCCAATTACTATTGTTTGTACCCCTAAAAGGCTAGATGAGGAGTAGGGGGGGTATGGAACAGGCAGCACCCTCAAACCTTCAGAAGTATGAGATGAACCCCAACAACTTGGAAAGGTGGATCTCTCTCACACGTACCGACACAGACTATCCCGCAATTCAATTGATCCTCAAAGGTTTTTATTGAATAGCGGAATAGGAAATATGATCAAAAAAAGTGTATGTATCTCGCACGTACACAACCACACTAGGCCCCAATTACTATTGTTTGTACCCCTAAAAGGCTAGATGAGGAGTAGGGGGGGTATGGAACAGGCAGCACCCTCAAACCTTCAGAAGTATGAGATGAACCCCAACAACTTGGAAAGGTGGATCTCTCTCACACGTACCGACACAGACTATCCCGCAATTCAATTGATCCTCAAAGGTTTTTATTGAATAGCGGAATAGGAAATATGATCAAAAAAAGTGTATGTATCTCGCACGTACACAACCACACTAGGCCCCAATTACTATTGTTTGTACCCCTAAAAGGCTAGATGAGGAGTAGGGGGGGTATGGAACAGGCAGCACCCTCAAACCTTCAGAAGTATGAGATGAACCCCAACAACTTGGAAAGGTGGATCTCTCTCACACGTACCGACACAGACTATCCCGCAATTCAATTGATCCTCAAAGGTTTTTATTGAATAGCGGAATAGGAAATATGATCAAAAAAAGTGTATGTATCTCGCACGTACACAACCACACTAGGCCCCAATTACTATTGTTTGTACCCCTAAAAGGCTAGATGAGGAGTAGGGGGGGTATGGAACAGGCAGCACCCTCAAACCTTCAGAAGTATGAGATGAACCCCAACAACTTGGAAAGGTGGATCTCTCTCACACGTACCGACACAGACTATCCCGCAATTCAATTGATCCTCAAAGGTTTTTATTGAATAGCGGAATAGGAAATATGATCAAAAAAAGTGTATGTATCTCGCACGTACACAACCACACTAGGCCCCAATTACTATTGTTTGTACCCCTAAAAGGCTAGATGAGGAGTAGGGGGGGTATGGAACAGGCAGCACCCTCAAACCTTCAGAAGTATGAGATGAACCCCAACAACTTGGAAAGGTGGATCTCTCTCACACGTACCGACACAGACTATCCCGCAATTCAATTGATCCTCAAAGGTTTTTATTGAATAGCGGAATAGGAAATATGATCAAAAAAAGTGTATGTATCTCGCACGTACACAACCACACTAGGCCCCAATTACTATTGTTTGTACCCCTAAAAGGCTAGATGAGGAGTAGGGGGGGTATGGAACAGGCAGCACCCTCAAACCTTCAGAAGTATGAGATGAACCCCAACAACTTGGAAAGGTGGATCTCTCTCACACGTACCGACACAGACTATCCCGCAATTCAATTGATCCTCAAAGGTTTTTATTGAATAGCGGAATAGGAAATATGATCAAAAAAAGTGTATGTATCTCGCACGTACACAACCACACTAGGCCCCAATTACTATTGTTTGTACCCCTAAAAGGCTAGATGAGGAGTAGGGGGGGTATGGAACAGGCAGCACCCTCAAACCTTCAGAAGTATGAGATGAACCCCAACAACTTGGAAAGGTGGATCTCTCTCACACGTACCAACACAGACTATCCCCCAATTTAACTGATCCCCAAAGGTTTTTGATTAAATAGCGGAATAGAAAATATGATCCCAAAAAAGTGTATGTATATCACACGTACACAACCACACTAGGCCCCAATTACTATTGTTTGTACCCCTAAAAGGCTAGGAGTAGGGGGAGTATGGAACAGGCAGCACCCTCAAACCTTCAGAAGTATGAGATGAACCCCAACAACTTGGAAAGGTGGATCTCTCTCACACGTACCAACACAGACTATCCCCCAATTTAACTGATCCCCAAAGGTTTTTGATTAAATAGCGGAATAGAAAATATGATCCCAAAAAAGTGTATGTATATCACACGTACACAACCACACTAGGCCCCAATTACTATTGTTTGTACCCCTAAAAGGCTAGGAGTAGGGGGAGTATGGAACAGGCAGCACCCTCAAACCTTCAGAAGTATGAGATGAACCTCAACAACTTGGAAAGGTGGATCTCTCTCACACGTACCAACACAGACTATCCCCCAATTTAACTGATCCCCAAAGGTTTTTGATTAAATAGCGGAATAGAAAATATGATCCCAAAAAAGTGTATGTATATCACACGTACACAACCACACTAGGCCCCAATTACTATTGTTTGTACCCCTAAAAGGCTAGGAGTAGGGGGAGTATGGAACAGGCAGCACCCTCAAACCTTCAGAAGTATGAGATGAACCTCAACAACTTGGAAAGGTGGATCTCTCTCACACGTACCAACACAGACTATCCCCCAATTTAACTGATCCCCAAAGGTTTTTGATTAAATAGCGGAATAGAAAATATGATCCCAAAAAGGTGTATGTATATCACACGTACACAACCACACTAGGCCCCAATTACTATTGTTTGTACCCCTAAAAGGCTAGGAGTAGGGGGAGTATGGAACAGGCAGCACCCTCAAACCTTCAGAAGTATGAGATGAACCTCAACAACTTGGAAAGGTGGATCTCTCTCACACGTACCAACACAGACTATCCCCCAATTTAACTGATCCCCAAAGGTTTTTGATTAAATAGCGGAATAGAAAATATGATCCCAAAAAAGTGTATGTATATCACACGTACACAACCACACTAGGCCCCAATTACTATTGTTTGTACCCCTAAAAGGCTAGGAGTAGGGGGAGTATGGAACAGGCAGCACCCTCAAACCTTCAGAAGTATGAGATGAACCTCAACAACTTGGAAAGGTGGATCTCTCTCACACGTACCAACACAGACTATCCCCCAATTTAACTGATCCCCAAAGGTTTTTGATTAAATAGCGGAATAGAAAATATGATCCCAAAAAAGTGTATGTATATCACACGTACACAACCACACTAGGCCCCAATTACTATTGTTTGTACCCCTAAAAGGCTAGGAGTAGGGGGAGTATGGAACAGGCAGCACCCTCAAACCTTCAGAAGTATGAGATGAACCCCAACAACTTGGAAAGGTGGATCTCTCTCACACGTACCAACACAGACTATCCCCCAATTTAACTGATCCCCAAAGGTTTTTGATTAAATAGCGGAATAGAAAATATGATCCCAAAAAAGTGTATGTATATCACACGTACACAACCACACTAGGCCCCAATTACTATTGTTTGTACCCCTAAAAGGCTAGGAGTAGGGGGAGTATGGAACAGGCAGCACCCTCAAACCTTCAGAAGTATGAGATGAACCCCAACAACTTGGAAAGGTGGATCTCTCTCACACGTACCAACACAGACTATCCCCCAATTTAACTGATCCCCAAAGGTTTTTGATTAAATAGCGGAATAGAAAATATGATCCCAAAAAAGTGTATGTATATCACACGTACACAACCACACTAGGCCCCAATTACTATTGTTTGTACCCCTAAAAGGCTAGGAGTAGGGGGAGTATGGAACAGGCAGCACCCTCAAACCTTCAGAAGTATGAGATGAACCCCAACAACTTGGAAAGGTGGATCTCTCTCACACGTACCGACACAGACTATCCCGCAATTCAATTGATCCTCAAAGGTTTTTATTGAATAGCGGAATAGGAAATATGATCAAAAAAAGTGTATGTATCTCGCACGTACACAACCACACTAGGCCCCAATTACTATTGTTTGTACCCCTAAAAGGCTAGATGAGGAGTAGGGGGGGTATGGAACAGGCAGCACCCTCAAACCTTCAGAAGTATGAGATGAACCCCAACAACTTGGAAAGGTGGATCTCTCTCACACGTACCGACACAGACTATCCCGCAATTCAATTGATCCTCAAAGGTTTTTATTGAATAGCGGAATAGGAAATATGATCAAAAAAAGTGTATGTATCTCGCACGTACACAACCACACTAGGCCCCAATTACTATTGTTTGTACCCCTAAAAGGCTAGATGAGGAGTAGGGGGGGTATGGAACAGGCAGCACCCTCAAACCTTCAGAAGTATGAGATGAACCCCAACAACTTGGAAAGGTGGATCTCTCTCACACGTACCAACACAGACTATCCCCCAATTTAACTGATCCCCAAAGGTTTTTGATTAAATAGCGGAATAGAAAATATGATCCCAAAAAAGTGTATGTATATCACACGTACACAACCACACTAGGCCCCAATTACTATTGTTTGTACCCCTAAAAGGCTAGGAGTAGGGGGAGTATGGAACAGGCAGCACCCTCAAACCTTCAGAAGTATGAGATGAACCCCAACAACTTGGAAAGGTGGATCTCTCTCACACGTACCAACACAGACTATCCCCCAATTTAACTGATCCCCAAAGGTTTTTGATTAAATAGCGGAATAGAAAATATGATCCCAAAAAAGTGTATGTATATCACACGTACACAACCACACTAGGCCCCAATTACTATTGTTTGTACCCCTAAAAGGCTAGGAGTAGGGGGAGTATGGAACAGGCAGCACCCTCAAACCTTCAGAAGTATGAGATGAACCTCAACAACTTGGAAAGGTGGATCTCTCTCACACGTACCAACACAGACTATCCCCCAATTTAACTGATCCCCAAAGGTTTTTGATTAAATAGCGGAATAGAAAATATGATCCCAAAAAAGTGTATGTATATCACACGTACACAACCACACTAGGCCCCAATTACTATTGTTTGTACCCCTAAAAGGCTAGGAGTAGGGGGAGTATGGAACAGGCAGCACCCTCAAACCTTCAGAAGTATGAGATGAACCTCAACAACTTGGAAAGGTGGATCTCTCTCACACGTACCAACACAGACTATCCCCCAATTTAACTGATCCCCAAAGGTTTTTGATTAAATAGCGGAATAGAAAATATGATCCCAAAAAAGTGTATGTATATCACACGTACACAACCACACTAGGCCCCAATTACTATTGTTTGTACCCCTAAAAGGCTAGGAGTAGGGGGAGTATGGAACAGGCAGCACCCTCAAACCTTCAGAAGTATGAGATGAACCTCAACAACTTGGAAAGGTGGATCTCTCTCACACGTACCAACACAGACTATCCCCCAATTTAACTGATCCCCAAAGGTTTTTGATTAAATAGCGGAATAGAAAATATGATCCCAAAAAAGTGTATGTATATCACACGTACACAACCACACTAGGCCCCAATTACTATTGTTTGTACCCCTAAAAGGCTAGGAGTAGGGGGAGTATGGAACAGGCAGCACCCTCAAACCTTCAGAAGTATGAGATGAACCTCAACAACTTGGAAAGGTGGATCTCTCTCACACGTACCAACACAGACTATCCCCCAATTTAACTGATCCCCAAAGGTTTTTGATTAAATAGCGGAATAGAAAATATGATCCCAAAAAAGTGTATGTATATCACACGTACACAACCACACTAGGCCCCAATTACTATTGTTTGTACCCCTAAAAGGCTAGGAGTAGGGGGAGTATGGAACAGGCAGCACCCTCAAACCTTCAGAAGTATGAGATGAACCCCAACAACTTGGAAAGGTGGATCTCTCTCACACGTACCAACACAGACTATCCCCCAATTTAACTGATCCCCAAAGGTTTTTGATTAAATAGCGGAATAGAAAATATGATCCCAAAAAAGTGTATGTATATCACACGTACACAACCACACTAGGCCCCAATTACTATTGTTTGTACCCCTAAAAGGCTAGGAGTAGGGGGAGTATGGAACAGGCAGCACCCTCAAACCTTCAGAAGTATGAGATGAACCCCAACAACTTGGAAAGGTGGATCTCTCTCACACGTACCAACACAGACTATCCCCCAATTTAACTGATCCCCAAAGGTTTTTGATTAAATAGCGGAATAGAAAATATGATCCCAAAAAAGTGTATGTATATCACACGTACACAACCACACTAGGCCCCAATTACTATTGTTTGTACCCCTAAAAGGCTAGGAGTAGGGGGAGTATGGAACAGGCAGCACCCTCAAACCTTCAGAAGTATGAGATGAACCCCAACAACTTGGAAAGGTGGATCTCTCTCACACGTACCAACACAGACTATCCCCCAATTTAACTGATCCCCAAAGGTTTTTGATTAAATAGCGGAATAGAAAATATGATCCCAAAAAAGTGTATGTATATCACACGTACACAACCACACTAGGCCCCAATTACTATTGTTTGTACCCCTAAAAGGCTAGGAGTAGGGGGAGTATGGAACAGGCAGCACCCTCAAACCTTCAGAAGTATGAGATGAACCTCAACAACTTGGAAAGGTGGATCTCTCTCACACGTACCAACACAGACTATCCCCCAATTTAACTGATCCCCAAAGGTTTTTGATTAAATAGCGGAATAGAAAATATGATCCCAAAAAAGTGTATGTATATCACACGTACACAACCACACTAGGCCCCAATTACTATTGTTTGTACCCCTAAAAGGCTAGGAGTAGGGGGAGTATGGAACAGGCAGCACCCTCAAACCTTCAGAAGTATGAGATGAACCTCAACAACTTGGAAAGGTGGATCTCTCTCACACGTACCAACACAGACTATCCCCCAATTTAACTGATCCCCAAAGGTTTTTGATTAAATAGCGGAATAGAAAATATGATCCCAAAAAAGTGTATGTATATCACACGTACACAACCACACTAGGCCCCAATTACTATTGTTTGTACCCCTAAAAGGCTAGGAGTAGGGGGAGTATGGAACAGGCAGCACCCTCAAACCTTCAGAAGTATGAGATGAACCTCAACAACTTGGAAAGGTGGATCTCTCTCACACGTACCAACACAGACTATCCCCCAATTTAACTGATCCCCAAAGGTTTTTGATTAAATAGCGGAATAGAAAATATGATCCCAAAAAAGTGTATGTATATCACACGTACACAACCACACTAGGCCCCAATTACTATTGTTTGTACCCCTAAAAGGCTAGGAGTAGGGGGAGTATGGAACAGGCAGCACCCTCAAACCTTCAGAAGTATGAGATGAACCCAACAACTTGGAAAGGTGGATCTCTCTCACACGTACCAACACAGACTATCCCCCAATTTAACTGATCCCCAAAGGTTTTTGATTAAATAGCGGAATAGAAAATATGATCCCAAAAAAGTGTATGTATATCACACGTACACAACCACACTAGGCCCCAATTACTATTGTTTGTACCCCTAAAAGGCTAGGAGTAGGGGGGAGTATGGAACAGGCAGCACCCTCAAACCTTCAGAAGTATGAGATGAACCCCAACAACTTGGAAAGGTGGATCTCTCTCACACGTACCAACACAGACTATCCCCCAATTTAACTGATCCCCAAAGGTTTTTGATTAAATAGCGGAATAGAAAATATGATCCCAAAAAAGTGTAAGTACTCATCTATCGTACACAACCAACAACACTAGGCCCAAATTACTATTGTTTGTACCCCTAAAAGGCTAGGAAGTAGGGTGGGAGTATGGAACCAGGCTAAGCAACCCTCAACAAACCTTCCTAGAAGTATGGAGACTGATATCCCAACCAACTTGGAAAAGGTGGATCCTCTCATCACACGTACCAACACACAGACTATCCACCCAAATTATAACTGATCCCCTCAAAGGTTTTTTGATTAAATAGCGGAATAGAAATATGATCCCAAAAAAGTGTAA